>NW_027142358.1:29223713-29808535 GCF_026170545.1 Melanerpes formicivorus
TGCCCCGCTGGTCTTCCCTCTAATTCTTATCCACAAGCATTCAACCCGATCATCCCTAGCCTCCATCTCAATGGCATCTAGTGCCTTCCTGATGTAAAGGGCCACCCCTCCACCCCTTCTTCCTCGCCTGTCTCTCCTGAAGAGCTTGTAACCGTCAATTGCAGCGCTCCAGTCGTGTGAGTCGTCCCACCACGTCTCTGTGATGGCAACTATATCATAATTTTCCTGCTGCATCAAGGCTTCCAGCTCCTCCTGTTTGTTACCCATGCTTCGTGCATTAGTGTACATGCACTTCAGCTGGGCTGCTGGTTTCACCTCCAACTCTAGCTTGTCGCCCCCAGACTCTTGTCTGAGAGGACTCTCTTCAGCCCCTTCCCCCTTCGAAACTAGTTTAAAGCCCTGTCTATGAGACCTGCCAATTCCCTACCCAGGATTTTTTTGTCACCACAGACCTCCTGACTTCTAAACCATGGCACCAAGTGCCACATCCAATCCCCTCTTGAACACCTCCAGGGATGGTGACTCCACCACCTCCCTGGGCAGCACATTCCAATGGCTAACAACTCTCTCTGGGAAGAACTTTTTCCTCACCTCCAGCCTAAGCTTCCCCTATCACAGTATCACACAGTATCACAGTATCAGCAAGGTTGGAAGAGACCTCAAAGATCATCAAAGATCATCAAGTCCAACCTGTCACCACAGACCTCATGACACAGTATCACAGTATCACCAAGGTTGGAACCCTGGGGCAGCTCGAGACTGTGTTCTGGTGCTGGTTGCCTGGGAGAAGAGACCAACCCCCTCCTGGCTACAACCTCCCTTCAGGTTGTCGTAGAGAGCAATGAGGTCTCCCCTGAGCCTCCTCTTCTCCAGGCTAAACAATCCCAGCTCCCTCAGCCTCTCCTCCACTACACCCAGATCCTTTTCTTTTCCTTCCCCAGCAACCTCTTGGATAAACCTTCTCACCACCAAGTTTCTCAGTGTTGTGACAAGCCCACGAAGGGGCTGAGGCAATCGTCTCAAGGCTCATTGGTTGGCATTCCAGCCGGGCTTGGCAGGAGCCAGCTCAGCGTCCCCATTAGTCTTTAAAAACCAGCATTAGAGGCAGTTTCAGTCTATTTAAATTACCTCTATTTTCATTTAGATGAGTTGCTAAATAACAACTTCTCGCCCATCATGACGCCCTGGTTACGGAACTGCTACACAAACACTTCAAACAAAACAAATTAAGGGACCTGGGAACGGCTTGGGCAGAGCAGGGATGTAATTCTTAAGGGTAAACAAACAAACCCTCCCCCCAACAAAACAAACAGAATGACGACAAGCCGTCAAAAATACGAGGGTAAAGCAGCCCAAATCATGCCTGCCACGGGGATGGGACAGATGGAACACCTCCTTTGACTCATGTGAGGCTTTAGTTATAAAAAGAAGAGATGGAGTTTCTTCCCATACTGAACTGGAAAAGGGCAAATTGCTTTTCTGCTGGGCTGTGTAGCGTGAAGAAGAGGAGGCTGAAGGGAGACCTCATTGCTCCCTGCAACACCTTGGAAAGGAGGAAATTCGGGGGCCTTAAAATGGGGAAGGTGAAGATGTCAGAGCTCAGAGCTGGGCTGGCCACCAGATGAAAGCCAGAGGATCTCCATGAAGCCCTCTGCCTTCCTAAAGGGATGGAGAAAGAGAGAATGATGGTGTGGGAAAGAAACTCAACAAGCTGGGATAGAAAAAAGAACAATGCCATGGTGGTGAGACACAGAGACACAAACCAACATGGAAGCTAAGCCCTGATGGCAATGACTGCACCATTGGCACCACTGGTGCTGGGGGCAGGCACTGGGCAAGTCACAGATTGGACTCAACTGCAGATGGGAGCCAGATTCAGGAACTGGATTCAGGAACTCAGGGATGGGGATGGAAAGCAGAAGGAACAGAGCCCTCCTGGGACACTGGCCAATGAAGGAGAGGGCTTGGCCCTGCTGATCCCTCAGCTTTCTCCTGCAGATACCATCCATGGGCTGCAATCCCTTGTTCAGCAGCTGAGGGTTGCCTGTCCTGGCCACTTCTCCCCATAGCTGCAGCCCACCTTGGTCTGCACTTCATTGGCTCATGGTAAACCTGTCCATCAGGACTCCCAAGTCCTTTCTGGTCCCCCCAGCAGCTCTTGCTTAGTTTGCAGCTCTAGGTTGAGCAGAAAAGTGCAGTCCTAAGTCTAGAATGTTTTCTAAAACCAGAAGGATTTGGGTCTGTTTGCTGATATATTTCCAAGGCAGTAAATACATCTTCTGTAAACAGAAAAAGGAGGAAGTTCTCTCAATGCAGGTAATTTGCATGTAAATTTTCCTTCTGGAAACACCTAGCTGCAACTGAAAGTAGGGAAATAACTCAGTGTGTACATTTGGTGCTTAAGCCAGGCAATAAATCATAGGCATTTAATTCAACAGCACCACAAAAGAACCCTACATGAGTAACCAACAGTGAACCAAACCTCTCCTTGAGCAGCCCAAAGAAAACAGGGTGAAATATAGGACAGTCCCCTCAAAATGTAGCTAAAGGGCAACTACTGAGGTGTGCTGGACAAACACAACCAGTGCTAAGGAACCAATAACTGAGGTTCTGCTGCCTGTGTACTCCACACTGCTGAGGCCACATCCAGGATCTTGGGTCCAGTTCTGGGCTCCCTTGTTCAAGAAAGCCAGGGACTTCAGAGGGTACAGGGACTTCAGAGGGTACAGACTGCAGAGGGTACAGCAAAGGTCTGCAAAGATGCTGAGGAGCCTGGAACATCTCTCTGATGAGGAAAGACTGAGAGAATTGGGGCTTTTTAGTCTGGGCAAGAGGAGATCAAAGGGGATCTCATCAATGCTGATCAATACTTCAACGGTGGGTGTCAGGAGGACGAGACCAGGCTCATTTCAGTGGTGCCCAGTGACAGAACAGGGGGTAATGGGCACAAACTTGGACATAAAAAGTTCCATCTGCACATGAGGAGGAACTTCCTTAATTTAAGAGTCACAGATCCCTGGAGCAGGCTGACCAGAGAGTTGGTGGAGTCTCCATCTCTGGAGAGATTCCAAACCCTCCTGGACATGTTGCTGTGTGAGCTTCACTTGGTGAACCTGCCTTGGCAGGAGGTTGGACTGGATGATCTCCAGAGGTCTCTTCCAACCCCTGCCATTCTGTGATTTTGAAGAGGAGAGGAAAATTGCTGTTTGGAGCCATGCACAGTGCAGGCTGCTGTGTGCTCACTGGCAAATGAGATGTCTAATGCAAATCAACTTGGAAAAAAAGAGATAAATTCCAACAACATATATACACTGACGTGCATATAAATGGCTCTATAGATAGCACACTACAAGTCTGCGAGTCAGAAAATTCCTGGAGGCTAAAGGAATAAAATTAAGTGGGGGTTTGGGCTTGGGGATTTTTGTTGTGATGGAATGGAATGGAATGGACCAGACCAGGTTGGGAGAGACGTTCAAGATCATCGCATCCAACCTATCATCTAACGCCACCTCATCAACTAAACCATGCAACCAAGCACCCCATCCAGTCTCCTCCTAAACATCTGGTGATGCTGAGGGATCTGTTTTAGCACCAGCCTTGGCAGAGTTAAGAATGGTTGGGCTTGATGATCTTAAAGGTCTTTTCCAACCAAAATGACTCTATGATCTCCAATGATAGTGACTCCACCACCTCCCTGGGCAGCACATTCCAATGGCCAATCTCTCTCTCTCTGTAGAATTTCCTCCTAACATCCAGTCTGAACCTCCCCTGGCACAGCTTGAGACTGTGTCCTCTTGTTCTGGTGCTGCTTGCCTGGGAGAAGAGACCAACGCCCTCCTGGCTACAACCTCCCTTCAGAGAGTTGTAGAAAGCAGTAAGGTCTGCCCTAAGCCTCCTCTTCTCCAGGCTAAGCAACCCCAGCTCCCTCAGCCTCTCCTCACAGGGCTGTGCTCCAAATCCCTCCCCAGCTTCATTGCCCTTCTCTGGACACCTTCAGCAACTCAACCTCCTTCCTAAACTGAGGGGCCCAGAAGTGGACACAGGACTCAAGGTGTGGCCTAACCAGTGTTGAGCCCAGGGGCAGAATGCCCTCCCTGCTCCTGCTGGCCACACTGCTCCTGATGCAGGCCAGGATGCCATTGGCCCTCTTGACACCTGGGCACACTGCAGGCTCATGTTCAGCCTACCATCGACCTGTACCCCCAAGTCCCTCTCTGCTGTTGTTTGTTTGTTTTTTTTTAACCTCAGGCCAAGACAACACTCAAAATTCATGCTCAGATATTGTCCCTTACGTTTATGGAATACAAGACTGAAAAAGGAAATGAAAGATCATTCAATTTCTCAGATTTCATCTAATACAAACCCTTCAAGAGCCACCCAAAACTCACCTAAAAGCCCCATAAGAAACCACCCACACCCCACAGCAAACCTCCTAAGTTCCTCCCAAATCCCCCAAAACAAAACACCCAAATCCAACCAAAACCACACACACCAAGAAAAACCCCACAAAAAGCACCCAGACAAAAAAGTACCAAAAGCTACACAGAATAGAATAGAATAGAATAGAAAAGAACAGAATAAACCAGGTTAGAAGAGACCTTCAAGATCATCACGTCCAACCTATCATCCAACACCACCTAATCAACTAAACCATGTAACCAAGCACCCCATCAAGTCTCCTCCTGAACACCTCCAGTGACGGCGACTCCACCACCTCCCCAGGCAGCCCATTCCAATGGGCAATCACTCTCTCTGTGTAAAACTTCCTCCTGACCTCCAGCCTGAACTTCCCCTGACACAGCCTGAGACTGTGTCGTCTTGTTCTGGTACTGGCTGCCTGGGAGAAGAGACCAACCTCTGCCTGTCTACAACCTCCCTTCAGGTAGCTGGAGAGAGCAATAAGGTCACCCCTGAGTCTCCTCTTCTCCAGGCTAAGCAACCCCAGCTCCCTCAGCCTCTCCTCACAGGGCTGTGTTCCAAGCCCCTCACCAACTTTGTTGCCCTTCTCTGGACACGTTCCAGCAAGTCAACCTCCTTCCTAAACTGAGGGGCCCAGAACTGGACACAGGACTCAAGGTGTGGCCTAACCAGTGCAGTGTCCAGGGGCAGAATGACCTCCCTGCTCCTGCTGGCCACACTGTTCTTAATGCAGACCAGTATGCCATTGGCCCTCCTGGCCACACTGCAGGCTCATGTTCATCCTACCATCAACCAGCACCCCCAGGTCCCTCTCTGCCTGGCTGCTCTCCAGCCACTCTGACCCCAGCCTGTAGCTCTGCATGGGGTTGTTGTGGCCAATGTGCAGAACTCGGCACTTGGATAACCTGACAAACCCTGGCAAGACCTACACCAAAGCAACCAAACCAACCAGGCAAAAAAAGCCCCACTGAAAACCAACAGAAAACATTCAGAGACCCATTAAAAGCCATCCCAAAAAAAAAACAACCAACAAAACCTACCCAAAACATAACAAAAACAGCAAGAAAAAGGAAACCTAACACCAAACACCCACCCAAAGCAAAGCAACAAAACCCAAACCAAAGCAACCAACCAAAACCCCAAAACAACAACATTAAAAAGAAAACAACAAAGAAACCCAACTGAAAAACCCCAAACCAAAACAGGCAACAAGGTTTTTGTGTTCTGCTTTCCCCCAACTTTGTACCTTCAGAGCATGGTCTGCAATGCTCCTACAGAAACCAAGCATGGTGAGGATGGAAGGGACCTCTGGAAATCCTGCAGCCAGGGGCTGCAGGCTGGCCTAACTTGCACAGGTAATGGGATAAATGGGGGGGGGGCATCAGGATCTGCTTGCTGAGCACTGTCCTGATGCTGAGCTGTGTAGGAGCTCATGTGGGCCTCTGCCACATCAGCAGTGAGATGCAAAAGCCAAGAACTGAGTGGTGGAGGAGCTGCTCTCCACACTTTAAGAGGATGCTGATTGCTGTAAGAGATCTCCACCCATGTTGTTTGCTGTGGTGGATGCTTTGTTTTGCTTGTTTCTTCCAAAGCCCTCAAGTTTCATATAGTGGACAATAAGAAATAGATACTTAGGGATGTTGCTGCTGGGACACCATCCCTGGAGGTGTTCAAGAGGGGATTGGATGTGGCACTTGAAGCCGTGGTTTAGTTAGTCATGAGGTATTGGGTAACAGGTTGGACTTGATGATCTCTGAGGTCTTTTCCAACCTTATTGATTCTATGATTAAGGTTGGAAAAGACTTCTAAGATGATTGAGTCCAACTATTAGCCCAACACCACCACAGCCATCAAACCACATCCCCAAGTGCCATGTGAATAGAATAGAATAGAATAGAATAGAATAGAATAGAATAGAATAGAATAGAATAGAATAGAATAGAATAGAATAGAATAGAATAGAATAGAATAGACGAGACTAGGTTGGAAGAGACCTTCGAGACCATTGCATCCAACCTATCACCCAACACCATCTAATCAACTAAACCATGGCACCAAGCACCCCATCCAGTCTCTTCCTAAACACCTCCAGCGATGGTGACTCCACCACCTCCCTGAGCAGCACATTCCAACGGCCACTCTCTCTGTGTAGAATTTCTTCCTAACCTCAGCCTAAACCTCCCCTGGCACAGCTTGAGACTGTGTCCTCTTGTTCTGGTGCTGGTTGCCTGGGAGAAGAGACCAACCTCTGCCTGTCTACAATCCCCCTTCAGGTAGCTGCAGACAGCAATAAGGTCACCCCTGAGTCTCCTCTTCTCCAGGCTAAGCAACACCAGCTCCCTCAGTCTCTCCTCATAGGGCTTGTGTTCCCTAAACCTCCCCTGCCACAGTTTCAGGCCATTTCCTCTCATTCTGATTGTTTCTTGCAAGAGGAGATCAACAGCAGCTTCTCTCCAGCCTCCTTTCAGTTAGTTTTAGAGACCAATAAAGTCTCCTCTCAACCTCCTCTTCTTCAGGCTGAACAATCCCATCTCCCTCAGTCTCTCCTCATAAGACCTGCTCTCCAAAGCCCTCATCAGCTTTCCTGCTTTCATCCAGCCTGACACCCCTGCTAAAGCAGGGCACCCACAGCAGCTTGCCCAGGATCACAATGCCCAGCTGGGGTTGGAGTCTCTCCAGAGAAGGAGACTCCACAACCTCTCTGGGCAGCCTGCTCCAGGGCTCCAGCACCCTCACAGCAATTCCTCGGATTTTTGGTTGCTTTTTGGTTTGGTTTGGGGGGTTTGTGGTTTGGTTTTGGGTGGTTTTTTTCTCAAGAGCCAAATCTGCTCCTGAGCAGAGCAGGAGATGGAGAAGCAGCCTCCACAGAGGCTTGGTTGCTCATCACTGCTGGCCTTGATTCAGGCAAGGGTTAAGTGTTGGCTGCCCTTCCTTGAAGCAAGAGAATCAAAATGCACATTTCTGTGGTGAAATAAGTGATGTTGTCTTCATGCTTACACTGCCAGGAGAAGCAGAATGTGCAACATTTTGCCCCAGCTATTGTGACCCAGCAAGCTGACCATCAATCACAGCACATCAGAGAGCAGCAGCTGGATACAGCAGCTCAGTGGACCAGGGACATGGCAAAGCTGCTCCTGAGAGCAAGGTTGAAATCAGCTCAGTGTTTCCCAGTGATGCAATGAATTATCCTGACAAGAGAGCTGAAAATGCCATAAATAAAGTGGATTTTATCAGCTTGCACCAATCTCTGAGGGATAATATTGTTTCTTTCTAGAATATCTCCTCCAGCAGCAAGTAGAATTCAGCAGTACCATGGACTTCAGCTGCTCAGACCAAACCATGGAGCAAGGAGATGCTACATGGAGCGTTTGCTGATGAATTAATAGAGCCACTTGCTCGCTGTGCTTGAAGGAGCTCAGAGCCAGGACCCATCTTGGTCCTCAGTGTAATGAACTCTGACAGCAGAACAACAGAAGCCATTGCTTTAATGCATGGAATCTTTCATTTCCCAAGAGCCCACAATCCCAGCCTGGTGGGGGTTGGAAAGGACCTCTGGAGATCATCTAGCTCGGCTGAGACACCTGAAGGCTGTGGGGCCATTCAGCAAGTCTTGGAAGGGCTGGAGAGCTGGGCAGAGAGGAACCTAATGAGATTCAGCAAGGATAAGTGCAGAGTCCTTCATCTGGGAAGGAATGATGAACTGCACCAGTACAGGTTAGGAGGTGATCTGCTAGAGAGCAGCCCTGTGGAGAAGGATCTGGGAGTCCTGGTGGATGACAAGTTTTCCATGGGACAGCAATGTGCCCTGGTGGCCAAGAGGGCAAATGGGATCCTGGGGTGCATTAAGAGGAGGGTGTGCAGCAGATCAAGGGAGGTTCTCCTCCCCCTCTATTCTGCCCTAGTGAGGCCACATCTGGAGTATTGTGTCCAGTTCTGGGCTCCCCAGTTCATAAGGGACAGGGATCTGCTTGAGAGAGTCCAATGGAGAGCTATGAGGATGATGAAGGGACTGGAGCACTGCCTGATGAGGAGAGCCTGAGAGACCTGGGGCTGCTTAGTCTGGAGAAGACTGGGAGGGAGTTTAATAAATGGTTGTCAATACCTGAGGGCTGGGGGTCAAGAGGGAGGGGACAGGCTCTGCTCAGTTGCACCCTGTGGGAGGACAAGGGACAGTTCAGGAGGTTCCACCTCAACATGAGGAGGAACTTCCTCACTGTGAAGGTTACAGCACTGGAGCAGGCTGCCCAGGGAGGCTGTGGAGTCTCCTTCCCTGGAGACTTTCCAGCCCCATCTGGATGCATTCCTGTGTGACCTGTGCTGGATTCTATGGTCCTGCTCTGGCAGGGGGGTTGGACTCAATGATCTCAGGAGATCCCTTCCAGCTCCTAACATCCTGTGATCATCAACCCAGTGATAGTGTCCCATCACTAGGCAAGGTACTATCATTAGGAGAGATATTATTTAAGTGTATCTCTTCCAGTTACTACCATTGACATCAAATTCACTGGATCCCAGCATGATGAGGGTTGTAAGGAACCTCTGGAAATCATCCAGTCCAACCACACTGCTAAAGCAGGGCACCCATAGCAGCTTGCCCAGGATGGACAGCTGGGTTTGGAATCTCTCCAGAGAAGGAGGCTCTATAACCTCTCTGGGCAGCCTGCTCGAGGGCTCCAGCATCTTCACACCAAACAATTTTCTCCTCCTGTTCAAATGGAACCTCCTGGCTTCCAGTTTGTGCCTGTTATCCTTTGTCCTGTCACTGGGAACCACTGACAAGAGTCTGGCCTCATCTTCTTGCCTTCCACCCTTCAGCTCTTGCTGAACACTGAGAAGCTCCTTAGGCTGCCCTTCTCCAGGCCCAACAGCCCCAGGTCTCTCAGCCTTTCCTCCTCACTGAGATGCTCCAGGCCCCTCAGCATCTTTGCAGCCTCCACTAGACCCCCTCCAGTATATCCTTTCTCTCTTGAGCTGAGGAGCCCAGAACTGGACACAGCACTCCAGCTACAGCCTCAGTAGGGCAGAGTAGAGGAGGAGATCCTCCCTTGACCTGCTGGCCACACTCTTCATACACCCCAGGAGACCAATGGATTCTTGGCCATGAGAGCACATGTTTCAGTCATGGGGAACTTGGGCCCCAGCACTGCCAGGTCATTCTCCACCAGAGCTGCTGCTTCCCAGCAGGTCACCCCTCACTTACACTGATGCAGGGAGTTGTTCCTCCAAATGTGCAGGACTCTCTGCTTGCCCTTGTGGGCCTTCATGCAGTTTTTCTCTGCCCAACTCTTCAGCCTAACTCAAGACAAATAAAAGGAAATCATTTTGCTTCTTTTCACCAGCAGTTGGCCATTTCCTCACTGCAGAGCTCTGGATATTCCTCACCTCCTGCTCCTTCTAACCCCCTGCCCAACTGCAGACTCAAGTGGATACTTTGCTCTTAATTACTTCCCAAACTGTTCAATATCTAACAATGAGGGATGTAGTCCTAAGCTCTGTGCTAAGTTTCTTGACTCCACTGTCCTGCTGGAACTGGTGGAATGGTTATAATTAGGCTGTGCAATCATGTGAACCTTCAGCTGGTGGGGGCTGGTTGTAAAGCAGCTTTCTTCTGCATTTGGAACGAAGGAGAAGCTACAATGCACCACCAAAAAAAAATTGTGTGGTAGGCTTCCATCTGCACTGCTCAGGAAGGGAGGGGAAAACGTTATAATTGTGCTGTTAAACCAAAAAATCCTCAGGTTCATGTTTGGGCTCCTCACTCCGAGAAGGAAATTCGAGGTGCTGGAGCAGGACTAGAGAAGGGCAGCAAAGGTGGTGAGGGGTCTAGAGCACAGGCCTGGTGAGGAGCAGCTGAGAGAACTGGGGTGGTTTAGTCTGGAGATAGTGAGGCTGAGGGGAGTCCTTGTGGCTCTCTACAACTCCCTGAAATGAGGTTGGACACAGGTAAGGGTTGGTCTCTTCTCCCAAAGGACAAGCGATAGGGCAAGAGGAAATGGCCTCAAGTTGCCCCAGCGGAGGTTGAGGTGGGCTATTAGGAAAAATTTCTTCCCCAAAACTGTGGTGAAGGCCTGGAATGGGCTGCACAGGGAGGTGGTGGAGTCACAATCCCTGGAGATATTAAAAAACTTGCAAAAATGGCACTTCAGAACATGGGTTAGTGGCCACAGTGCTCTTGAGCCAATGGTTGGACTCAATGATCTCAGAGAGCTTTCCCTTACAGGTTCTGTTTCCTGTTGCAGCACAAATGCAGGCAGAGACATTCAGTCACTTCCAGACCAGAGAATTCCTACCCCAGTCCCACACCTGCACCAGCTGGTGGCACGTCCAAGTGAGTCATTCTGCTTCAAAGTCTGAACTGCTCTGCCAGGACCTTGGACTGCTCTTTCACTTACATGAGATGGGAACGTGCCCAAAAGCCTTCAGGTCTTCTGGAACTGCTGCAAAAGCTAGTGGTGGGAAAGGTCTTCCCCGGGGAGCACAAGCAAGACCAAAGTCACCTGAAGTGGAGTCTCTCCAAGCTCTCTTCCTCTCAGGCTGAGCCTGGATGATGGCAAACACACCAAACCCAAGACCTTCATGACAACACAAGGATGAAGGTATCTCTGCTCCTACCTCCAGAGGTCCCTCTGGTGGCTGAGGTTAAGCACATCTCAGCCACCTAATAAACTCTGGGGGGGTCTGAAGGACTGTCTGAAGGACTGTCTGAAGGACAAAGCAATTTCAAGGTGGCTCTTGGGTGGTGCCATGCTCAGCAGTGGCATTAAAGCTTGCCATGGAGAAAGCCTTCAAAGATCAACCTTTTAAAGCTTCTGTGGAGCTCCTCACAGTTTCAGGACTGAAACTTTCCCCTCAATTAGGTAAGTTATGATCCCCATTTGGAGGGGAGTGTTCATCATTTCATGATTTTTAACTGTCCTCAGCACTTTCTGAAGTAGGAAGCCAACATTTGGTGTCAGGTTGAACCATCTGTTAGCACACATGTGATTTCAAATCTCTCCCTCCTGTCTCCCTTAAACAGAGTCTCCACCCCATACATGATTCAGCTAGCTCCACCACACAAACCTTCACTTCCATCTTTCCAGCTCTCCACAGAGATTTTCTGATAGGTGCTGGGAAACTGGATGAATTACCCTCAGTAGGATGACAAAAACTTTAACACAGGCTGTAGGACATGAAAATGTTGAAGCTTTGCCATCTCCCTGTGCTTCTCTTGCAGTTCTACCTCCAAAGAGTCATGCAGATACCACAGAATGGGGAGGGTTGGAAGGGACCTCTGGAGATCATCCAGTCCAACCTTTGTGCTAAAGCAGGGGCACCCACAGCAGCTTGCTCAGGTTCACAATGGCCAAGTGGGGTTGGAATCTCTCCAGAGAAGGAGACTCCACAACCTCTCTGGGCAGCCTGGTGTCAGTTTTTGTTCACAGATTGGTTGGGGTTGGAAGGGTCTAGTCCAGCCTCCCTGCTAGAGTGGAATCCAGGTCAGGTTGGATGAGCCTCTGAGCCAGTGCTGAGGTAGAGTCTCTTGTAAATACTTTTCTCCTGGTGAGAAGAGCAGTGGATGTTGTCTACCTTGATTTTAGCACGGCTTCTGACACTATCTTCTGTAACATCCTCTTGTGGCCAGCAGGTCAGGGGAGGTTCTCCTCCCCCTTCACCCCCTGGTGAGACCTCAGCTGGGGTACTGTCCCAGCTCTGGGCTCCCCATTTCAAGAGGAACAGGGGACTGCTGGAGAGAGGCCAAAGGATGCTGAAGCGACAGGAGCATCTTATGTCTGATGAGGAAAGGTTGTGAGACCTGGGACTGTTGAGCATGGGGAAGAGCAGCTTGAGAAGAGACTGTATTAATGCATACAAATGTCTGAAGGGTTGAAGAAAAGAAGGAGGGGCCAGGCTCTTTTCAACTGTGCCTTGTGACAGGACAAGGGGCATAACCTCCATAACTCAGGAGGTTCCACCTGAAGATAAGGAGAAAATTCTTTGGTGTAAGAGTGCTGGAGCCCTGGAGCAGGCTGCCAGAGAGGTTGTGGAGTCTCCTTCTCTGGAGACTTTCAAGACTCACCTGGATGTGTTGCTGTGTGACCTGCCTGAGGTGATCCTGCTCTGGCAGGGGAGTTGCACTCAGAGGTCCCTTCCAGACCCTACATTCTATGGTGCTCATGATAAGCTTGCAGCTTACTGTGTGCTCTGCAGCTCCATGGGCACCATCCTCCCTCTTCTACTTTTGCCTCCTCAGCACTTAGCAGCCACAGATGAGGTTTCAGTAAGCTGTGAAATGAGCTGTCACTCAACTGAGCTAAGCCTTGCAGAACGGCTGCCTACCAACACACGTTGCCATCAGCTTCTACAAAACAAAACCCTCATCAAAAACCACCAAAAAACAAAGGGGGGGTGGGGAGGGGAAGGGAGAAGGTCTTTCAGAAAACTTAATTGCAGAACAGATTGCTTAGGCCCTAGGGATTTGGATTTTGCCTCTCCTTGCCAAAGAGGGGGGATCCATAAACTGTAGAAGTCGAGTTCAGTCTGCTGATCCCAGCATCAGATGCTAAGAAGAAGGAAATGGGAAGGTTAAACCCTACTGAAAGGATCCAGATGATTTACCATGCTGCAAGTTTTTATTGTGAAATTACACTTCTCCTGGCTGAATAAAATTAGGATGCTTAAGCACCTCAGAGCAGTGATCCTGATTAGTTGCATGTCCTGAGGGATGTCTGAAGGATTCAGACAACCAGCATTTGGGATTGCATTGAATTTCTAGGTGAATTTTGGATTCAGGGGGGGAAACAGATGAATTTCAGATCATCCACCAGTTGGCTAACAAGGTTTCCTAGCCAAGCCTTGGATATCCAAGGTTTGCCTACGTTAAGGAGCTGCCCAAGAGCTGTTTTCTTGTGTAATACATCAACAAACAAAATGAAGAGGGAGAAAGATTCTAATCATAGAATGGTTGGGGTTGAAAGGGACCTCCAGAGGTCATCTAATCCAACCCCATGCAGTCAGCAGGGACATCCTCCACTAGGTCAGCTTGTTCTGAGCCTTGCTGAGCCTCACACTGAATATCTCCAATGATGGGGTCTCCAATATTTCCCTGAGAAACCTGTTGCAGTGTTCCACCACCCTAATGGTAAAGAACTTGTTCCTAACATCCAATCTAAATCTCCTCTTCTCTAATTTCAAACCATTGGCCCTCGTTCTGTCCCTGCAGGCCTTTGTAAACAGTCCCTCTGCAGCCTTCTTGTAGCCCCCTTCAGTTGCTGTAAGCCTGCTCTTAAGCCTCCCCAGAGCCTCCTCTTCTCCAGGCTGAACCACCCCAGTTCCCTCAGCCTGTCCTTGGAGCAGAGGTGTTCCAGCCCCCTAATTATCTTTTTGGATCAACTCTGGACCCACTCCATCAAGTCCATGTGCTTCCTGTGTTGAGGGCTCCAGAGCTGGGTGCAGTACTCCAGGTGAGGTCTCAGCAGAGCAGAGTGGCAGAATCTCCTCTCTCCATCTGCTGGCCACACTGCTTTTCACAGTATCACAGTATCACAGTATTGCTTAGGTTGGAAAGGACCTCGAGGATCATCGAGTCCAACCTGTCAACACAGACCCCATGACTAGACCATGGCACCAAGTGCCACATCCAATCCCCTCTTGAACGCCTCCAGGGTTGATGACTCAACCACCTCCCTGGGCAGCACATTCCAATGCCGAACGACTCGCTCAGTGAAGAACTTCCTCCTCACCTCGAGTCTAAACCTCCCCTGGCGCAGCTTGAGACTGTGTCCCCTTGTTCTGGTGCTGGTTGCCTGGGAGAAGAGGCCAACCCCTTCCTGGCTACAACCTCCTTTCAGGTAGTTGTAGAGGGCAACGAGGTCACCCCTGAGCCTCCTCTTCTCCAGGCTAAACAATCCCAGCTCCCTCAGCCTCTCCTCACAGGGCTGTGCTCAAGGCCTCTCCCCAGCCTTGTTGCCCTTCTCTGGACATGTTCAAGTGTTTCGATGTCCTTCTTAAACTGAGGGGCCCAGAACTGGACACAGGACTCAAGGTGTGGCCTAACCAAAGCAGAGTACAGGGGCACTATGACCTCCCTGCTCCTGCTGGCCACACTATTCCTAATGCAGGCCAGGATGCTATTGGCCCTCCTGGCCACCTGGGCACACTGCTGGCTCATATTCAGGTGGCTGTCGATCAGCACCCCCAGGTCCCTCTCTGTTTGGGAGCTCTCAGGCACTCCGACCCCAGCCTGTAGCTCTGCATGGGATTGCCGTAGCCAAAGTGCAGCACTGGGCACTTGGACTTGTTGAATGCCATCCCATTGGACTCTGCCCATCTGACCAGTCAGTGCAGCCCAGGATGCCATTGGCCTTCTGGACTGCAAGTGCCCGTTGCTGGCTCATGTCCAGCTTCTCACCCACCAGCCTGCCAAGTCCTTTACTGTAGGGCTGCTTTCTATCACCTCAGATGATGATCCCATGAAATGGTTGTAAAGGCTCAGCCATGTTCTACTCTGCTCTCATGAGACTCCACCTGGGGTACTGATCTGCTGTCTCTGTCTCAGATGCTCTCACCTCTCACCATGAAGCAAATGTGTCATCTTCACCCTAGTCACTTCTTCTCACTCCATCACAGGAGCAAAGATCCCATAGACCAGATAAGATGTCTCTTTGTATTGTCAGAAGATCTGGGTCCCCAGGGAGTGCTGGAGCACACACCCAGTTCTCAACACTCATGCACTTAAGCCTGCACTTAGCCAGCAGGAAAAGGTGATTTGTAAATAAGACAAAATTAATTTCTCATTAAGAAAACAGATGAGGTGCTTTAAACCTGGAGCAATCAGAGTTACACAGGATGGAGGCTGAGCTTGATTAACTGCAAAAATCAACCCATCAGTAAGTGAAGCCCCAAATGCCTGTTTGCCCTGCTGACAGCTGCTCATGGACCAGCCAGATGGGAAGGGGCAGATGCCACAAAGCCTACATAACCTCACCAGTAGACACTGGGGGAAAACCTGAAGGGAAAAAGGCTGTCAGTTAATGGAACATCAAAACTTCCAGGAATAACAGCATGAAGTGATCAGAAGAAACCACCCAGACAAATTCCCTGTCCAGTGAAGAAGCAGCAATAAATAGGAGGTAAGCCCCAGCACCAGCACAGCTGAGGAGGTGACCTGCTGGTAATCAGAGAATCACCAAGGTTGGAAGAGACCTCGAGGATTATCAAGTCCAACCTGTCACCACAGACCTCATGACTAAACCATGGCACCAAGTGCCACATCCAGTCCCCTCTTGAACACCTCCAGGGATGGTGACTCCACCACCTCCCTGGGCAGCACATTCCAATGGCTAACAACTCTCTCTGGGAAGAACTTTCTCCTCACCTCCAGCCTAAACTTCCCCTGGCACAGCTTGAGTATCTATACAGAGAAGGACCTGGGAGTGCTGGGTAACAACAAGTTCAGTATGAGTCAGGAATGTGCCCTCCTGGCCAAGAAGGCCAATGGTCTCCTGGGGTGCATGAAGAACTTCTTCATAGAAGGAAGAAATTCTTCATAGAAAGAGAGATTGGCCATTGGAATGTGCTGCCCAGGGAGGTGGTGGAGTCACCATCACTGGAGGTGTTCAGGAAGAGACTGGATGGGGTGCTTGGTGCCATGGTTTAGTTGATTAGATGGTGTAGGTTTGATAGGTTGGACTCGAAGATCTCAAAGGTCTTTTCCGACCTGGTTAATTCAATTCTATTCTATTCTATGAAGAGCGTGGCCAGCAGGTCAAGGGAGGTTCTCATCCCACTCTGCTCTGCCATGCTGAGGCCACAACTACAGTCCTGGGTCCAGTTCTGGGCCCCCCAGTTTGAGAGAGACAGGGAACTACTGGAGAGAGTCCAGGGGAGGCTCCAAAGATGCTGAGGGGCCTGGAGCATCTCTGTGAGGAACAAAGGCTGAGAGCCCTGGGGCTGTTGAGCCTGGAGAAGAGCAGCCTGAGAGGAGATCCACTCAATGCTCAGCAAGAGTTAAGGGACCTGTGGGGGACAAGGCCCAACCCCACAGTTTGATCCTGTTCTTGCAAACAGAGAGGAAAAGAAAAATGTTGGAGTCAGACCAACAAGCTGAATCTGATCAGGCAGGTGGACAACAAAGTGTCTGCATGCTCCAGCCTCTCCTCTACATCCCCAGAGTGCTGGGGTTGGGACCAACTGAGCCCTCGTCTACCACCCTTTCCTGTACCTCAAACATCTCTCCCTGCCAAGGTACCTACACAAAAAAATTGCCTTCTGGCCTGGATTGTCTGGAGCATGACTTACTGGTGAGTCCAGTTGGAGATATTCTGTCAAACACAAACATTATCTCTACCGCTCCTAAATCCAAGCTGCTGCTGTTCTGGTGACAGCTGCAACACCACCAGCATCTCATTGAGGGACCAAAGCCAAAGCAAACACAAAGAGCTCAGCCTAGAGGGACTAAGTTACAGCAGGGTTAGTCCTCAAGAGGAGAGGTCTGCTTCTTTGCCTCTGCAGCAATGCTTCATGGAGAAAGAGAACACAGAAGAGGGCCTCTGCCACCCACTAGAGGCAGGCAAACACCATTCAGAGGAAAGGAGAGTTCTAGGCTTCTTATTTAAACATTGGGATGAGAAGGTGGCCTGAGGAAGAATAGGTTGATGGAATCAGTTAAAATCACCACACCACTGCAATGTCACCATGTGTGATGGAGCAGGCAGAGCCCCAGATGTCACAGGGAAGGCTTCATGTTCTTTGGTGCTGTCTCATTTTAACAGATTAAGACTCTTTTTCTTAGAGTCATTAGAAGGTTTGGGCTGGAAGGGACCATTAAAGGTTATCTATTCATCCTGCACTCAGCAGGGACATCTGCAACTAGAGCAGGCTGCTCACAGCCCCAAACAACCTGACCTGCAATGCTTCCAGGGATGGGGCATCTGCCACCTCCCTGGGCAACCTGGGCTCTCATTGACCTCAGTGTCAAATATTTCTTCCTTCTCTCCAGTCTGAATCTCCCTCTTTGACTTCAAAGCATCTCCTATCATCCTGTCACAACAGGCCCTGCTCAAGAGCCTGTCCCCAGCTTGCTTTATTTCCTGGAAGGCTACCAGAAGTTCTCCTGCAGCCTTCTCTTTTCCAGGCTGAACATCTTTCTATTCATTTAAGGTAAAATTAAGGTAACAGCAGACAGAGTTACAAATATAGGAAGTGAGAAGAAAAGGGAAAAAAAAAGAAGTAGTTAGATTTACATAAGAGCAGTGCTGCACCTCCCCAGAATAACAGCCTGTTCCTGCTTCCACCAAATGTGCTCCTGACAAAGGACATCAGAGTGCCTGCAAGGGGAGGATCTCCACCTGTCCCACAGAGCCACAAGACTGCAGGCTGGCATGGCCTGCTCAGTCAACACTGCAAGAAAGAGAAGAATCCACTGTTGGGGTTGGAAAAGCCTTCCAGTATTGGAGGGCACTGGTCATTGGAATGTGCTGCCCGGGGAGGTGGTGGAGTCACCATCCCTGGAGGCGTTCAAGAGGGGATTGGACGTGGCACTTGGTGCCATGGTCTAATCATGAGGTCTGTGGTGACAGGTTGGACTCGATGATCCTCGAGGTCTCTTCCAGCCTCAGCGATACTGTGATACTGTGCGTAATATCACCGAGTTCAACCTGCAACGCCACCGCGGCCAGCACACCGTGGCCCCAGGTGCCATGGCCACACATTTCTTGAACACCTCCGGGCATGGTGACTCCACCACCTCCCTGGGCAGCCTGTTCCATGGAACTGAAGGACACAAAGAAGGAGGTTTGCAAAGAAGCTGCCTTGAGAGATGCTGGCTGGCTCTGACACCACCTCAGACGTCTACCAATCATTGGTAAATACACTTTCCCCTTCTTGAAATAGGAACTTTGGGATGGAAACCTCTGATATGAGGATAGGCTGAGGGAGCTGGGGTTGTTCAGCATGGAGAAGAGAAGGCTCTGGGGAGACCTTAGCTGCCTTCCAATACCTGAAGGGAACATACAGGAAGGCTGAGGAGGGACTTTTCATAAAGGTGTCCAGAGACAGGTTTTATCATAGTATCAGTCAGGGTTGGAAGGGACCACAAGGATCATCTAGTTCCACCCCCCCTGCCATGGGCAGGGACACCCCACACTAGATCAGGCTGGCCAGAGCCTCAGCCAGCCTGGGCATAAACACCAGTCATGGCTCAGTTGGTAGCACATCAGACCCTTAATGGGAAGGTTGTGAGTTCAAGCCTGCAGTGGGCAGTAAGGTCTGTGGTGACAGGTTGGACTTGATGATTTTTGAGGTCTCTTCCAACCTTAGTGATACTGATACTGATACCTCCAGGGATGGGGCCTCAACCACTTCCCTGGACAACCCATTCCAGGGCTTCACCACTCTCATGGGGAAGAACTTCCTCCTCACATCCAGCCTGAATCTCCCCACCTCCAGCTTCATTCCATTCCCCCTAGTCCTATCACTACCTGAGATCCTGAGCAGTCCCTCCCCAGCCTTCCTGTAGGCCCCCTTCAGATACTGGAGGGCCACAATGAGGTCACCTGGGAGCCTTCTCTTCTCCAGACTGAACAGCCCCAACTCCTTCAGTCTGTCCTCACAGGAGAGGTGCTCCAGCCCTCTGATCATTCTCATGGCCCTTCTCTGGACACCTTCCAGCACCTCCACATCCCTCTTGTACTAGGGGCTCCAGAACTGGAGGCAGTACTCCAGGTGGGACCTTGAGCAGCCAAGTCTAGTTGAGAGGCATTCCTGCCCATGGCAAGGAGGTTTGATTAGATGATCTCTGAGGTCCCTTCAAACATAAGCCTTTCTATGTCTTGTGCCATTATTTCCACTGATCTCACAGCCAAAAGCTGACCCAGCAAGGGCACAGCTAGATCTGCAGGACTCAAGTGCTGCCAGGTATGGGCTGGTCCAGAGCAGGCTCAGCATTATCTGTGTGCCCAAAACATGTGTGCACCCGTGGCAGGCCCTGGTGTGCTGTAGGCAACATGATACTGCAGCATGG
Source organism: Melanerpes formicivorus (assembly GCF_026170545.1). Classification (NCBI taxonomy): domain Eukaryota; kingdom Metazoa; phylum Chordata; class Aves; order Piciformes; family Picidae; genus Melanerpes; species Melanerpes formicivorus. Next base: position 29,243,134 of record NW_027142358.1, read on the forward strand.
AAATGTCCATGGCATCATCAATAGTGCCTAGGGTCCTTCATGAGTCATGGAAACATTTAGACTGGAAAACACCTCCAAAATTGAGTCCAAGCATTCATCAGCTCAGCACTGCCAGGTCACCACAAAACCATATCTCTCAGCACCACATCTCCACAGCTTTGAAACCACTCCAGGGGTTGGGACTCCACCACTGCCCTGGGCTGCCTGGGCCAGGCCTTCCTTTTGGTGAAGAAACTGTTCCTGATGTCCAACCTGAACCTCCCCTGGGAGAACCTGAGATCATTTCCTCTTGTTACTAGGTAGAAATTCCAACCTCCACCTGGTTCCCAGATCCTTTCAGGGAGTTGTAGAGAGCCAGAAGGGTCCTTTCAGGGAGTTGTAGAGAGCCAGAAGGGTCCTTTCAGGGAGTTGTAGAGAGCCAGAAGGTCTCTCCTCAACCTCCTTTTCTTCAGTCTAAAGCTTCTCCTCACTGGACCTGTTCTCCAGACCCTTCACCTGCTCTTCTCTGGACTTGCTCTAGCATCTCCATGTCCTTCTTGGAGTGGGGAGCCCAAAACTGAACCCAGGACTCAAGGTGTGGCATCACCAGTGCCCAGCCTAAGGAAACAATTCCTGCCCTGGTCCTGCTGCCCACACTTTTGCTGATCCAAGCCAAAATGCTGGTGACTTTCTTGGCCACCTGAGCATACTGCTGCCTCATCTTGATCTGTTGTCTACCAGCACTCCCAGGTCCTTTTCCACTGGGCAGTTTCCAGCCACTCTGCCCCAAGCCTGGAGCCTTTATGGGGTTGTTGTGACCCAAGCGCAGGACCCAGCACTTGGCCTTGTTGAACCTCATCCCACTGGCTTCAGCCCATCCATCCAGCCTGTCCTGGCATTTCATGGTACAAAATAAAGAAGAAATCAACTCCCAGCAGAAATAAATCCCTGTACCTCCCTCGAGATGAGATCTGGACAGCAGTATCTGCTGTCAGCAGCAGTCAGTGTCTCCCTCAGGAGACTGCAGGCACTGCACACTGTTCTCCAAGACCTATCCCTTGGGATGCCTCCAGGCTTAAGGGATTTCCAGCTAGACCCCAGCCTTACCCTGCTGCTGCTGATGGAGCAGCAGGATAATTTTAGCTCAGATTGCAGGATATAAAAGTCGGGATAAAATACTGCTGCTGGGAAGGAAATGCAGAGATGTGGGTTAACATTATTTAGGGAGCAAAAAGGAAGGAACAGAAGCAAAATCAGAGGGAGGTGTGAATGAATGGAAATGGGGGTTGTTTATTCTGGAGAAGAGCAGGCTGAGGGGAGACCTCACTGCTCTCTACAACTCCCTGAAAGGAGGTTGGAGCCAGGTAGGGGCTGGTCTCTTCTCCCTACTATAAGGTAATAGAAGGAAAGGAAATGGCTTGAAATTGTGCCAGGGGAGGTTGGGGGGTGAGATCAGGAAAAAATGTCTTCACTGCAAGAGTGGTCAGGCATTGGAAGAGGCTGCCCAGGGAGGTGGTGGAGTCACCATCCAAGGAGGTGTTTAAGAATCGTGTGGACATGGCACTCTGGGACATGGTTTGGTGGCCACGGTGATAGCAGGTTGAAGATTGGGCTTGATGATCATAAAGATCTCTTCCAATCAAAATAATTCTGTGATTCTAGGGCAGGGTAGAACAGAGCAGGGTAGAACAGAGCAGGGTAGAACAGAGCAGGGTAGAACAGAGCAGAACAGACGAGACCAGGTTGGAAAAGACCTTTGAGATCATCAAGTCCAACCTATCACCCAACACCATCTAATCAACTAAACCATGGCACCAAGTGCCTCATCCAGTCCCCTCTTAATCTCCTCCAGTGATGGTGACTCCACCACCTCCCTGGGCAGCACATTCAAGACTCAGCTGAGTTTATGACTTTCCCCCAGGTCAAACTCACAGAGAACTGGGTCACGTTGTGCCATGGAGCAAGCACTACATTTTCTGAGTCTCTTCTCCCAAGCAAGAAGTGCAGTTCCAGGAGCCAGAGGAATACTTTACATAGATCCCTCACCACAGCAAAGGGAAGGAACCCAGAAATTTCCACCTCAAAGTGAGAAAATACTTCTTTGCTGTGAGTGTGTTGGATCCTTGGAGCAGCCTGCCCAGAGGGGTTGTGGAGTCTTCACCTCTGGAGAGACAGACCCTGTCTGGATGTGTTGCTGTGTGACCTGACCTAGGTGATCCTGCTTTGGCAGGGGGCTTGGATTCCAGAGGTCACAGAACCACACAGAATCACAGATTGCTTCAGGTTGGAAGGGATTCTCAAAGGTCATCTTATGCAACCCCCTGCAGTGAGCAGAAACGTCTCCAACTAACCATCCTATGATTAGCCAAGGGGCTCCTGGAGAACAGACACAACCCTGGTTTCCAGCCTGTCCAATACCAAAACATGGACCTGATCCAAGAAACTTGCATTCATCACAAGTTTCCCCTGGTCTCAGACAGAAAAAGCCTCAGAGAGAAGGTAATTTAGGACAGTCAGATGTGTGCCTATTAAAAACCTAGCAAGATGCTTCAAAAGTCTGGATGGAGAAGCCGAAGCATAAATGGAAGGCTTGGGGAAATATTATTTACACCTCCTGCTTTCAGAGAGCAACAAAACATTGTTCTAAAATGATGTTTCTAACCCCTTCTGATAAACTGTGTAGCCACAGAATAAATTTGCAGGTAGATGCATGAAGGCTGTCAAAAGCTGCAGCATTTACTTACAGGACGGAAGAACAATGTTTTGACTTCTCTTGAGCAACCTTTCAGGAAGTGGAGCTTTCTCTGCTTTAAATGTAGAAAGAAATGCCACATTAGTCACAGGACTATTTCCCCACTACACCAGGAACATTACTTACCAGTGACCTCCAAAAGGCCTCCATTTCTCAGCGCGGCTTGAAGCGAGCACGAAGCGAAAGCTGCTGCCAGCCTGCTTGTGGCTAAGCAGCATTGCAAAAGGTGATCTTTTTCCTTCTGAGAGGCTGGAGGAGCCACTCACTGATATCCTGCATGCTCAGATTTACTCACTTGCAGCATGGTAGGGGTTGGAAGGGACCACTTGAGATCACCCACCCTGCTAAAGCAGGGGCACCCATCTCCATGGAGGTGTTCAAGGCCAGGTTGGATGAGGTCTTGTGCAACTTGCCGTAGTGGAAGGTGTCACAGAGTCAAACATTAAAACTTCCAGGAACAACAGCATGAAGTGATCAGAAGGAACCACCCAGACAAAATCCCTGTCTAGTGAAGAAGTAGCAATAAATAGGAGGTAAGCCCCAGCACAGCTGAGGAGGTGACCTGCTGGAAATCACAGAATCACCAAGGTTGGAAGAGACCTCAAAGATCATCAAGTCCGACCTGTCACCCAGCACCTCATGACTAAACCATGGCACCAAGTGCCACGTTCAATCCCCTCTTGAACACCTGCAGGGATGGTGTCCCTGACCATGGCAAGGGGATTGGAACTGGATGATCTTTCAGGTCCCTCCAAGCAGTACCAGAACAAGAGGACACAGTCTCAGGCTGCACCAGGGGAGGTTTAGGTTGGATGTTAGGAAGAAGTTCTATACAGAGAGAGTGATTGCCCATTGGAATGGGCTGCCTGGGGAGGTGGTGGAGTCACCATCACTGGAGGTGTTCAGGAGGAGACTTGATGGGGTGCTTGGTGCCATGGGTTAGTTGTTTAGGTAGGTTGGATTGGTTGATAGGTTGGATGTGATGATCTTGAAGGTCTCTTCCAACCTGCTCTATTCTATTCTAACCCAAACCATTCTATGATTCTATGAATAAAGCTTTTGTTGCTGTTGTTTGGGGTTTTCTTTCCTTACATCCTGAAGGGTTAACTTGGTGGGACATTGTTATCTTGTTTGCTAGACCTGATTTCTAGGACAAGCCCTGAGATACTTCATGTTTTATTTCATGTCTCTTCTGTGCTGAGCTGGCTTCACGTGGGTGTGCAGCAGGTCTGCAAGCAGCATTTATTTGCATCTCCAGTCCATCACTGCCACGTTCTTCCGAGCCCTTTCCTCCAGCTCCTTTTGATGGCCTCCAGCTCCTTGTGATAACTACAGGCAGCACTGTCACTGCATTGCAGTCAGACTGAAGACCCATTTCTTGCTTGAAGCCCACATCCATGTCCAACCACAGCTTACCTGATTTTCTCTTCCAGAAGAGTAAATCCCACCTTACCTGGAAAGCATGAGCCTTTCTCTTCCCTTCTCAGTTCTCACTTAAACAATTACCTCAAGCCAGCCAGCTGAAGTTAATTAAGTGGGGGTGACCACACTCAAAGCTTCCCAGAATGATGTGATCAGCAGCACTGAATGGTTGAATTAGCCTCTGATGAGCTGTGCTGAGAGAATTGCAGCCTGTGTCTGCATCCCAGCACATCCCTATTTCAGGCTCTGCAGGGCTCCAGCTTCAGCCTCCGTTCCTGGGTGGGTGGCTTGACTCAAGCTTCAAGCACCACTTAGCTTGAGATGTTCATCTGTAGGCAGTTTAGCAGTGACACTGAGATAAGGCTTCCACTGCAGGCTCCAATGAGAACAGGTTTCCACTCTTCCTTCTCAGCAGGGTAGATTTGGGTTGGACACCAGGAGGAAGTTCTTCACAATGGGAGTGGTGAGACATGGGAACAAGCTGCCCAGAGATGTGGTGGAGGCCCCACCCTTTAAGACATTCAAGGGATGTCTTGATGGGGCCCTGAGCAACCTGCTGTAGTTGGAGGTGTCCTTGCTGACTGCAGGGGGGTTGGACAAGGTGACCTGGAGGGTCTGTTCCAAATCCATGCATTCTATAATGATGATAACACCAGTTCTCATATGGATTTATTTTGTAGCCAGCCACATTTTAACCATGACTACTTGGAGACTCCTGGCCATTCATGACTACTTGGAGACTTGACAGGGTGCTTGGTTGCATGGGTTAGTTGATTAGGTGGTGTTGGATGATAGGTTGGACACGATGATCTTGAAGGTCTCTTCCAACTTGGTTTATTCTATTCTATTCCAAAAGCTGAATTGCATTTTGAGTTCATGGTTTCAGCACACAGAATCATGGAATGGTTTGGCTTGGAAGGTACCTCTAAAGGTCATCCAGTTCAACCTCCCCTGCAGTCAGCAGGGAGATCTGCAACTAGGGCAGGCTGCTTAAAGCCCCCAGACAACCTGACCTGCAGGGTAAGGACATCTACCACCTCTCTGGGCAACCTGGGCCAGTCACTCAGCTCTCTCAGTGCAGAAATCCTGCTTGATTGTTTGCTACTGAAGTACTGAACAACTGATAGAGGAGGAGCATTAAGTGAGACTTCACCAGGAAACTCAACAAAACAATTCAGGCTCTTCTCCCTTTGCCTCTTGACCTTTGATTTCACACAACATGGCATGTTCTCCTCTACACACACAATCACAAGACATCAAAAACCAGATCTGATTGATGTAGAGCATAAAACATAGAATTATTGTTTCAGCTGGAAGAGACCTTCAAGGCTGAGTCCAACCTTCAGCCTAAGCCCACAGTGGCCATTAGACCATGTCCTGATGTGCTATGTCCACAGGTTTCTTGAACACCTCCAGGAGCAAAGGTATTCTAATCTGATTTAAGTGTTCAGAACAAGGCTGTTTGCCATTTTCACCTCATAATTTATCAGCTTCACTGCCATTGCCACCCTTCGCATGCAATGTGCTCAAGCTTGAGAACCACTCAGAGGGCACCATGGTCTCCAGAGCAAAGCCAGCAAGTAATGAACTTGAAATTACAAGTTCTGCACTCATGGTGGTTATACAAGCTGCAAAACATTTGGCTCCACTTCAGTGAAGGCCCTGTTTTATAGCCTTTAGTAGTAAAGCTCATGAGCAAGAAATGAGCTCAATTCCCAGCTAAAATACCCAGGAAAGCTGAGAAGCAGCTCGAGCCTGCAGCCCAGAGGACATTCTAATAAAGCTTCATGGAGGAGGACACTGCTGTGTGCTGCAGCTCAGTAGCAGTCATAGCAGAGGTGTCTGCTGCTCACCCAGGCATCTAGGTTTGTGGCTTACAGAGAGGGTAAAGCTCATGGTAGAAGCTAAGAAAGAGTCACAGAACCACAACATGGATTAACACCAAGAAGCAAGATATCAAACCATGGGTTTCAGCCTCCACAGCTGATGTCTACTCACACTGGCTGCCCAGGGAGGTGGTGGAGTCACCATCCCTGGAGGTGTTCAAGAGGGGATTGGACGTGGCACTTGGTGCCATGGTTTGTTGAGGTCTGTGGTGACAGGTTGGACTCAATGATCCTCGAGGTCTCTTCAAGCCTTGGTGATTCTGTGATTCAGTGGACCAGGTCTGCAATCTCCATATCACTACCTTCTGAAAATCTGCTGCTCTCCAGGAATGGGCATCATAAAATACCTCAGTGGGATGAGGTTTAACAAAGCCAAGTGCCAGGTCCTGCTCTTGGGTCACAGCAATCCCATAAATGCTCCAGGCAGAGTGGCAGGAAATTAGCTGGCAGAAAAAGACCTGGGGATGCTAGTAGACAGCCATCTGAGCAAGAGCCAGTGAGTGCCCAGGTGGCCAAGAAATCCACCAACATCCTGGCCTGGATCAGCAATACTGTGGCCAGCAGGACCAGGGCAGGGATTGTCCCCCTGTAATGGGCACTGGTGAGGCCACACCTTGAGTCCTGGGTTCAGTATTTGTGCCTTCGTTTCAAGAAGGACTTTGAGGTGCTGGAACAGGTCTAGAGAAGGGCAAAAAATTCTGATGAAGGGTCAGGAGAACAGGGCTGGTGAGGAGCAGCTGAGGGACCTGGGGTTGTTCAGTCTGGAGAAAAGGAGGCTGAGGGGAGACCTTCTGGCTCTCTACCGACATGAAAGGAGGTTGGAGGGAGCTGAGGTCAGTCTCTTCTCCCCAGTATCATGTGATAAAAGGAGAGGAAATGGCCTGAGATTGTGCCAGGGGAGGTTTTGCTTGGACATTAGGAAAAATGTCTTTGCTGCAAGAGTGGTCAGGCACTGGAACAGGCTGCCCGGGGAGGTGGTGGAGCCATCATCCCTGGAGGTGTTCAAGAAACCTGTGGGCATGGCACTTGCAGACATGGTTTAATGGCCATGGTGGTGTTGGACTCAATGATTCTGGAGGGCTTTTTCATCCCAAACAATTCCATGATTCTAAACCTGAAGCAGAGCACTAAAGAGCCAAAGGGAAGCACACAATCTGTGTGCATTTGTTGTAATTAAATTAATTAACGCCTTACCTTTGTGACTGCTGCAAATTTCTCCACCATCTCTAGGTACTTCAGCAATCTCCACACAGAAATATTAATCTCCTCATCCACCAGTTAACACCAAAACCAGGCTGCTTGCAAATCTAGGCTTGCTGCCTGCTGGAAGCAGGAACAGATGTCCCTTCTGATCATTATTTGTTGCACATAGGAACCAGCCACGGTGAGGTTCTCACTCACAGATGTGTTTGTTTGGTGCTTCCACTTCATTTGGAAATCCTTCCATTGGCCAACTGCAGGAGGAATTGATTTTGCAAAACAGATGGAGATTATCCTGCTGATCACTGCCTCTTACTCAGAGTTCAGAATATTTTCTCTGCTGCTCTTCTAGATTCATGCAAAACAAGCACATTAAAAACCCTCCTACATTCAAGTGGAGCCAAAGTTTGCTGTTAACCCTTGAGAGGTCCAAAGGAACTCTTGGACAAAGCTGAATTTAACTCTTGCTGCTCCACTTTGATTGACAAGCTCTTCCTGCTGGCAGTACAAATCTCAGCTGTTAGCAATCTGGATATTGAGAGCATATTGAATTTAGAGAGTTCATAGAATGGCCTAGGTTGGAAGGGACCTCAAAGATCATCCACTCCAACCTCCCCACCATGGGACACCTCTCATCTAGATTTGTTTACCCAAGGACTCATCAAATCTGGCTTTAAACACCTTTGGGGAGAGGACATCCACAACCACTCTGGGCAACCTGTTCCAGTGTCTCACCAGCCTCGTAGTGGAAAACTTCTTCCTAAGAAGTTTGGTGACCAAAACTCTCTCATTCAGCTTTAGTGCATGGTGCCTCTTTCTTTTTTGATGGACTTGATGTATTTCTCAGGAGCTTCTAAACTAAACCAAGATTCAAAAAGAAATGGAGTTGCCTCAACTGGCACAGACTCACAGAAGTTCTGCCTAACTTTGGAGTAGCTGCTACGGGAGGTTGCTTGGTCCCTTTTTCTGGGCACATCTGCTGCAGTGATGCTGCTGAAGAGAAATAGAAATAGAAATAGAAATAGAAATAGAAATAGAAATAGAAATAGAAATAGAAATAGAAATAGAAATAGAAATAGAAATAGAAATATAGAAATAGAAATAGAAATAGAAATAGAAATAGAAATAGAAATAGAAATAACCAGGTTGGAAGAGACCTTCGAGATCATTGCATCCAACCTATCATCCAACACCACCTAATCAACTAACCCATGGCACCAAGAACCCCATCAAGTCTCTTCCTAAACACTTCCAGTGATGGTGACTCCACCACCTCCCTGGGCAGCACATTCCAATGGGCAATCACTCTCTCTGCATAGAACTTCTTCCTAACTTCCAGCCTAAACCTACCCTGGCACAGCTTGAGACTGTGTCCTCTTGTTCTGGTGCTGTAGATGCAGCCTTGAACTCAACTCAGACAATATCTCAAAACTGCTCCAAAACCCATCACTTCCATTCCAGGTTACAATACTCCCAGCTATTTCTCCTGGGTACTTCCCACAACATACCAAACCCCCAGGCTCAGAAGCCTCTCGATGCAAAAAGCCACTCATGAGTGCCACCAGCAGTGACCTTACCTTGAAAAGGTGAAGCCAAGAGTGGAATTTTGATAGGTGAGAAGGTCAGCACGTGGCAGGGCTGGATGCTTGGTGCTGAAGGTCCTTGAGGGGCTTCAGGGTCCACAGACAGTATCGCAGGGGTGGCCGTGGTGGCCAGCGCCAGGGCTTGATTGCCGCTGACCGGCTTAAGGCTGTTCTGGCAGCCACCTGGGGAGTGGGGAGACAAGAGAGATGTCAGCTTGAACTGGAAACCAGGGGATTTAGGGAAGAGGAGTTTTCAGCATTCTGAATTTCAGCCCCAGAGGGACAAACAGCTCCAGCTCCAGGTCCATCTCATGCCTTAAACCTCCTACATCCCATGGGTCAGGTGTGCATAGGCATGGTCTGGGGGGCAAAACCAGAGGAGGTTACATTAGGTATTAGGAAAAAAACTCTTTCCTACAAGAGTGTTCAGGCATTGGAACAGGCTGCTCAGGGAGGTGGAGGAGTCACCATCCCTGGAGGTGTTCAAGAAATGGGTGGACATGGCACTTTGGGGCAGAGTTTAATGGCCATGGTGGTGTTAGATTGACAGTTGAAGTTGACGGTCTTGGAGGGCTTTGCCAACCAAAACATTTTATCATTCTAACAGCCCTGTGGTGTGCTGTAAAGACCTGTCAATCCTGGAAACCCTTGGCTTTGTGGAGAAGAGCCAACAAAAATGATACCAGACCATCTACAGCAGAGCAGGGAACATTTGAACTGGAATGACAGACAAACACGAGAAGATGTTCAGTGTAGCAGAGCACTGGGTAGAGAGGAGGCTGCTGAGCTTGGAGAAGAGCAGCCTGAGAGCAAGACAAGAGTTGAAGGACCTGTTGGGGGCGAGAGGATGGGGCCAGACTCTTATCAGTAGTGCCTAGTGACAGGACAAAGGGGAAATGGGCACAAACTGGAACCCAGAAGATTCCATCTTTATTTAGAATAAACCAAACCAGGTTGGAAGAGACCTTCAAGATCATCACGTCCAACCCACCTAAACAACTAACCCATGGCACCTACTGGAGGAGGAAATTCTTTGGTGATTAGGTGCTGGAGCCCTGGAGCAGGCTGCCCAGAGAAGTTATAGAGTCTTCTCTAGAGAGATTCCAGCCCCACTTGGCCATTGTGATCCTGGACAAGCTGCTGTGGGTGACCCTGTTTAGTAGGGGGTTGGACTGGATTATCTCCAGAGGTCACTTCAAACCCCTGCCATGCTGGGATCCTGTGAAAGAAAGCCATTCCACCTTGGGTGCTAGACTAAGTATGAAATGAAACCAGAGGAAGAGAAGGGGCTGGGTAGCAGCAGCATGAGGCAGAAGAATCATCTGAAACAGAAACACTAAAATATTTAACAGCTGCTGTTGAAGATTTGCTTACCTAGAAATCTACATCCAGATTTACCCCTCAGCCTGTGGCTGAGCAATTTGTTAAGAAGGATGAAGGCAAAAGGAAACAGAAGAAACTAGAAACTAAAGTTCTGGCTATGCTGCCTCTTCTCCAGCCTATTCTGCATGATTCTACTTCTCCCTCTCTTTCATCCTGTGCTCTGCAACCTCATTGAAATCCCTCACCCAGATCTCTGCTCCAAAATCTGTTTGTATTGCCCCCACAGACTTTTAAAACTCAGCTCCAGTAAAAGCTGCCACATGACAAGAGGCTTGGTATCCTGCCCTGTAAGACAGTGGCTGGCCAGGCAGCTGCATTTCCCTGATGGCCCAGGCTGAGAAACAGAGGCAAAAACCTTTGTCACTCTCTTGGACAAGGGACAAGCATGATGATCATCTTGGAAAAAGAGCAAGGCATGGACAGGGACTCCAGCTAGGCAAGGCTGGGCAATCCCTCATGGGCAGCCACTCAACTGAGCTTCACAGAACAGATTTGGTTGGAAAGGGCTTTTAAATCATGGAGTCCAACCATTCTCTGCCTCTATCAAACCTGGGGCTGAACCACGTCCCTCAGCACCACATCTCTGCCTCTTTGAAACACCTCCAGGGATGGGGATTCAACCACCCCCCTGGGCAGCCTCTGCCAGTCTTTGAGAACCCTTTCAGGGAAGAAGTTTCTTCTAATGTCCAACCTAAATCTCTCCTGGTACAACTTGAGGCCATTTCCTCTTGTCCTAAATGTGATTCACAAGACTAATTTTAAGACCTCTTTAGGAGGAGCTCTCTCTGATGCTTGTGATCACTCAGTGAATTCTATTGTCCATTTTAGGTGCACCTTCCCCGAGCTGGTCACAGTAGGTGGTGTTAGAAATATCTAAGGGACATCACTCAGAGGAAGCTGCAGTCTCATATCTCTGATGCAGTTCTTGCTTCTTTGGTGCTGAGACACCACAGGATGCTCTCAATTGATTGTTTGCTCTTTAGGAGAAACTTGTTCACTGAAAGGGTTCTCAATGGGCAAATTAAATCTTCCTGGGGTGCAACTGGAGACCAGGGCCTGGCAAGGATCCCTACCCAGGAAGGGCTGTGGAAGTTCACGGTTAGATGAGGGATGAGTGCTAGCAGAAGGACTGCAAAGTTCTCCTACTCTGCTTCTGGATGATTTTTGACAAACTCACAACAAGAACAAATCAGAGCAGGAGCATCTGTCAAAATCATGTGGGTTTGGAAGCTCACTCAAGCGTGGCAGAGCTGTGTTGTGCAGCAGATCCCCAATTTATTCCAGCACTGCAGAGGAAATCCCAGCTCTTGCTTTGTACCCAGCGTTCCACCAGGAGAGAGCCTCCTGTAAAGCCTGCAGAGCACAGCCAGACAGAATTAGACTTCAAATAACTTTGGCCATTTCAGAAGATGCCTTTTTACACCAGCTTATTGTCTGTTTCCCTAGAAACAGGAATCAGCACCCACCAGAGGAGTTGGAACCTGGGTTAATTTTAGCTGCTGGTGTTTGTTCCAAATTCACAGACTCGCAGAACGCTTTGGCTTGGAAGGGACCTTAAAGATCAACTTGTTCCAACCCCCCTGCCATGAGGTATTATCAGAGAGTAAGGATAATCCCACAATTAGGACAATGCCAGACATCTCAGATAATGGTGTGGGATGCATTATACAAGAAGCAGCCAGCTGAAGTACCTGAGAACTGTGGACTCCACTCAGCCCCAGCCACACAGCTTTGCAGCATTACTCACCATGGCAGCCTAGAGAAGTTGGGGGCAGGGGAGGTGCTTCAGAAGTCAGGTCCTGAGTTGAACCTTCTGGATTACCAGCAACTCTATTTTCAGATTGTTGAGAGTCTGTCGAGAGTCTGTCTGCAGTGATTTAATAATGCCAGGTTCTACACATGGCCACAACCACCGCATGCAGTGCTGCAGGCTGGGGTCAGGGTGGGTGGAGAGCAGCCAGGCAGAAAGGGACCTGGGGGGTGCTGATTGACAGTAGACTGAACATGAGCCAGCAGAGTGCCCAGGTGGCCAAGAAGGCCAATGGCATCCTGGCCTGCATCAGGAACAGTGTGGCCAGCAGGAGCAGGGAGGTCATTCTGCCCCTGTACACTGCATTGGTTAGGCCACACCTTGAGTCCTGTGTCCAGTTCTGGGCCACCCAGTTTAGGAAGGATGATGACTTGTTGGAAGGTGTCCAGATAAGGGCAACAAAGCTGGGGAGGGGTCTGGAGCACAGCCCTGTGAGGAGAGGCTGAGGGAGCTGGGGTTGCTTAGCCTGGAGAAGAGGAGGCTCAGGGGAGACCTTCTTGCTCTCTCCAACTACCTGAAGGGAGGTTGTAGCCAGGTGGAGGTTGGTCTCCTCTCCCAGGCAGCCAGCACCAGAACAAGAGGACACAGTCTCAAGCTGCACCAGGGGAGGTTTAGGCTGGAGGTTAGGAAGAAATTCTTCACAGAAAGAGAGATTGGCCATTGGAATGTGCTGCCCAGGGAGGTGGTGGAGTCACCATCCCTGGAGATGTTTAGGAAGAGACTGGATGGGGCACTTGGTGCCATGGTTTAGTTGATAAGACAGTGTTGGATGACAGGTTGGACTCAATGATCTCAAAGGTCTCTTCCAACCTGGTTAATTCTATAATTGAGGCATCTCAAGGTCATGGAAAAGTCATTGTGGTAAAAATCTTTCCTGAAAGGAGGTTGGATTCAGGTGGGGGTTGGTCTCTTCCCCCAAGGAACAAGTGATAGAACAAGAGGAAATGGCCTCAGGTTGCACCATGAGAGGTTTGGGTTGGACATGAGGACCAAGAAAGGGCCTTGAAGGCCAAAAACAAGCTGCCCAGGGCAGTGGTGAAGTCACATCCTTGGAGGGATTTGAAAGCCATGGAGAGGTACTAAAGTGGCACAGTTTAGTGGTGACCTGGCAGAGCTGGTTCAGTGTTTAGACTTGATCCTAAAGGTCTTTTCCAAGCACAACTCCTCTATGACTCTCTGATTCCTTTGGTAGTTTCCAGCTGACTCCAGTCAGCAAGTTAAACCCAATGTCTTGATGAAGCCTCACCAGTGCCCAGTCCAGGGGGGACAATGACCTCTCTAGTCCTGCTGGCCCCACTATTGCTGGCACAGGTGTTTTTTTAATGAACCTGCAGGCTGGAAGCACTGCTCCACAACAGACCAAATGTGATTTAGCCACCAGTTAAGCAAGAACAGCCTGAGCAGGCTAACGGAACAAAGGAAAAAGGGACAAGAGAGATGAAATAGCTGGGTAAGATTGACAGGAAAAGGGGATATAGCTCACTAACAAAGACCAGAACACCTCTTTGCAGGGCAAGGTGATCTTGGACAAGGCTGCAAGACCCTCAGCAGCACATAATTTAATGTAAAACTCCCAGAAACATTGATTTCTAATAACAGCTGTGTAAAGACAGCAAGGGAAGCAGAGTGGAAACTCCAGCTGGGTTTGCAGGCAGAATTTAATGTGCATTTTTACAGGGGATTGCAGTGCTAAAGAGCTAGGAGGGGGGGAAGAAAAGTCAAGCCTCAGCTGTACAAGATTGCTACATGGTCTTTCCCATGTGTCTTGGAGACCCAGGCACTTTGCAAGAGGAAGGAAATTGAGTTGACTTTCCTTTAAGCAGGGACAAGTTGTTGAGCCTACCCAGTCATGTCAGATTTACAGAGGTGTAAGCAAGAACAACAGGGCCCTGAGAAGTTTCCCTGACAGAAGTGAACTGCATAATAAGTGCAGCACTCCACTAGAAAGGTTACAGTGACCTGCTTGGTCAGCCAAGGAGGAAGGAAAGGTGGTTTTGGCAAGCTGGAGCACTGAGGGTTTGATGGAGCACTCCTAGGGAGTGTCAGGCGATGGAATGAGAGGAATTGGCCTGAAATGGTGCCAAGAGAGGTCTAGGTGGGAGATTAGGAACAATTTCTTTCCTGCAAGAGTGGTCAAGGTTTGGAACAGGCTGCCCAAGGAGGTGGGGGAGTCACCATCCTTGGAGGTGTTGAAGAAGCATGTGGACATGGCACTGTGGCCATGGTGGTGTTAGGTCAACACTCATGGAGGTCTTTTCAACCTAAATGATTCTATGACCCCCACCAGCCTTCAACCTCCTTTTAGGGAATTCTAGAGAGCCAGAAGATCTCCCCTCAGCCTCCTCTTCTCCAGGATGAACTAACCCAGGTCCCTCAGCTGCTCCTCATAGACCTTATACTCTACTGACAACCCCTCAGCAATGCCCAGATGTCCTGCCCCACCTCCTGCCACCCCAGGTGCTTCTGAAGAGACTGTCCTTGTTTAAAGCACAGAGCCAAGGAGGGCTGTCTCACCCCACAGCTTTCCAGCCCAACAAGCTCTGAGATTTTGTTTTTCCCTCACCTACCCCACGTCTCACATCAAACACCTTACTCCCAAGCCTCAGAAGAGCTGAAGACAACCCCTGGCACCTGGAAAGCACAGCTCCAGCATCCCAGATCCTGCTGACAGCCACTGACACTCCCACGGTGAGGTCATCCCTCCTCCAGCTACAGCCTCTGTTCTACTCAGCAGAGCAGCTTCTGAAGGGTTTTGAAAACACACAGAACCCAAGGAGCTGGCTTCAGCACTTCAAAGCTGCTTCTTTTTGAGCTATCAGGCAGATTTGTTTGTATTCTTTTAGTGCATAGAAACCTATCCCTCACACCAAGCTGCACCTTGGATCACCTAGCAGGAACAGTACCCAGTGCAAGGTCTCCTCCTTCAGTAAGACCCCACAGAGCACATGATCCATTCAGCAGAGCTGTGTGCAGGGCAACAATGTCAGGAGAAACAAGAGCATCTCACAGTCATAGAATGGTTTGAGTTGGAAGGGACCTTCAGGATCACCTAGTTTTAACCCTCCTTGCCATGGGCAGGCACACCTTCCACTAGACCACGTTGCTGTGTTTGTCTTCCCAAGTGACCAATGGATGTATCTAAAGAATCTATCTCTGCCTGACCAAGGAACCTCAGGATGGTTTGGGTGGGAAGGGACATTTCAAGCTCATCTAGACCAACTCCCCTGCAGTCAGCAGGGACATCTGCAGCTAAAGCAGGCTGATCACAGCCCCAGACAGCCTGCCCTGCAATGGTTCCAAGGATGGGGCATCTCCCACCTCTCTGGGCAACCTGGGACAGGCTTTCATCACCCTCAGTGTGAAACATTTTTTCTTCTTCCAGTCTGAATCTCTATGAGTTCAAACCATCACCCCTTGTCCTGTCACAACAGGCCCTGCTTAGAAGTCTGTGCCCAGCTTTCTGCTCATCCCCTTTAAGCACTGCAAGGCCACCAGAAGGTTTCCCTGGAGCCTTCTCTTCTGCAGACTGAGCAACTCCAACACTCTCAGCCTGGCCTCACAGCAGAGGGCTTCCAGCTCTCAAATGTGAAGAGTTGAGTCAGAACTGAGTTACTGCAGTCTTTGCCATCAAACAAAAGCAGAGGGAGGGGAAATGAAAGGATTTCATCTCTCAAATGTGTAAATGCAGAGCAAGCTGCTACAGGCAATGTCCTTCTGCCCCTTGTAGCATGAAAAGGAATCAAGGAGTACTTAAACACCTTCCACTGTGTGAAGTGTTCCCTTTGCCATGACTTTGGCATGAGGAGGTTTATGTAGAGGGCTGGAGCACCTCTTCTGTGAGGGCAGACTTGAGGGAGTTGGGGCTGTTCAGTCTGGAGAAGAGAAGGCTCCCAGGAGACCTAATTGTGGCCTTCCAGTATCTGAAGGGGGCTACAAGAAAGCTGGGAAGGGACTTTTGAGGGTGTCAAGGAGTGATAGGACTGGGGGGAATGGAGCAAAACTAGAAATGGGTAGATTCAGATTGGATGTTAGGAAGAAGTTCTTCCCCATGAGGGTGGTGAGACACTGGAACAGGTTGCCCAGGGAGGTGGTGGAAGCCTCATCCCTAGAGTCTTTTAAGGCCAGGCTGGATGTGGCTGTGAGCAACCTGCTGTAGTGTGAGGTGTCCCTGGCCATGGCAGGGGGATTGGAACTGGATGATCCTTGAGGTCCCTTCCAACCCTGACAATTCTATGATTCTATATAGAAACCACATTTTGGGGTGGAATCTCTCCATTTTACCCTCAATACAAGAAGCATTATCATGCTGATCCAAACAATGTTAGAATGAGGTTTTGAAGCCCCAGTCTCTTACAACAAATCCTCATACATTTCAGCTAATGGCTAGAGTTGATGATCTTGGATATTGGGAGAAATTATTCACTGTAGTTGTGGTCAGGCATTGGAAGAGGCTGCCCAGGGAGGTGGTGAAGTCACCATCCCTGGAGGTGTTTGAGAGCCTGTGGACATGGTTTAATGGCCATGGTGGAAGGACCACCATCGAAGGTTGGACTCAGTGATCTGAAGAGTCTTTCCCAACCCAAACAGCTCCATGATTCTGTGATACCCTCAGAAGGCTGCACTTACTGAATCCTGATCCTCACTCCAAAAAATGTCCATGGTCTTGTGGCAGTTTAGGCTGGGTGCCTCCTGTTGCTGCCACACAAGATACACCTCCGGTGCCCTGGGGGTCCAGCCCAGTGGGTGGACACAGGAAGCTGCCTATTTCATACCCATAATGTCCTGCTCCCTATAAATCTATCAGCAAGGTCTCACACTTCCTCTTTCTTCCCTCATTGCTCCTGTGGGAGAAGCTCCCCATCTGGTCATGGAGGGGGAGTTATCTCAAGCCCTCTTAGGCCTGGCTAGGACTAATGCCAGGAGGAGAAGGGGGAAGGGCAAGCTCAGATCTGGCCAGCTGAGATTAGCCTAACAGCGGAGGGGGAGAAGAAAGAGCCCTGGGGGTTTTGGGTGTACCCTCAGGTGGGGAGAGGGGTGTGCTGGGTGGCCTCTGGGTATGCTTTGGGATCTCCTTTGTCACTATGCTTGTAGTTTCTCTGTAAAACACTCACTGCTTTTCCATCTGAACTTTCCATCACTTCTGCAATCCGTTTGTCTGAATCTCATCTTTCTGCCCTGGTGGGAGGCAAGGGAAGATCTGCTTCAATCTGGCACAGGTCTGTAGAAAGGAAGGCTCCATCTCAGAAGCATTGAAAATAGTGATGGCAAAAGAGGGTTTTTTTTTTTCTTGTTCATGCCCTCTGAAAACCAACCCACACCAGGAGCTGGACCTGCTCCACCACAGACAGAATATGGTGCTTTCTGGCATGAAGGCACAAGCCCAGCAGCTCTAATCATTTGAATACCCACTCCATATCCTCAGGGCACTGCCCACGTTGGTGCTGGGACAGAGAGGATGCTACCTGAACCCCCAGGGGTGGACTGCTGGGCAAGACCTCTTACTTTTCATGCACCAGCTCCCACAGGAAGACATCAAGGGTGAAATATAAACCCAGCAAACAGCTGGGTAATGGCTTCATTGCTCCAATCCCATTTGTGATAAGTGATGGAAGATAAACACCAACATAAAGTTGTCATAACTAAGCCCAAAGAAAATAAGATTATATTTGCCTTTCACTTAAAAAATCCATCAGCATTTGCAGTAGGCTTCAAATGCTGGAGAAATGGAGGGAGTTCACTTATTAACACAGAAGGGGCCATAAAATGTGCATCAATCTCTAGTGCTTGTTCTGTTTTGCCATGGTCTTTCATGACCAGCATGGAGTTCCAGTTCATAGGCAGAGAATCACAGAGTGCTTGGAGTGGGAAAGGACTTTTCAAGGTCATCCAGCCCTAACCCCCTGCAGTCAGCAGGGACACCTGCAACGGAAGCAGGTTGCTCAGAGCCCCATTTCTATGGATTTAAAGGGGTTTGCAATAAAGATGTGGATGCAGTAAAAAGAAAGCATAGAGTCCGTCCCTTAACCCAGCACTGCCAGGTTGCCCTGGTCCTTGGCACCACATCTCCATGGCTTTGAAACTCCTCCAGGAATGAGGACTCCACCACTGCCCTGAACACCCTGGGGCAGGCCTTGACAGCCCTCTTGGGGAAGAAATTGATCCTAATGTCCAACCTAAAGCTCCCCTGGCACAACTTGAAGCCATTTCCTTTTCTTATCACTTGTTCCTAGGGAGGCTGACCCGAACCCAACTCCAAGCTCCTTTCAGGGAGTTGTTGAGAGCTAGAAGGTCTCCCCTCAGCCTCTTCTCCAGGCTGAGTAACCCCAGTCCCCTCAGCTACTCCTCCAGTCCATTCCCCCCATTTTTATTCCTGTCTCCTAAGGACCTGACTTACCTGATGCCGCCAGGGCTGTCCAGAGGTGTGGGACCACCTTGAGGTGGCTTCCAATGCTGAAAGCTTCCCAACTTCCATTCTACAGCTTGTCACCTCCTAACTTTTCCTGTCTGCTCGCTGTGTTAAGCACCATTAGGATGAGAAATAACAACCTGCTCCTCTGCTTAGCACACAGACTTTGATACACATCCATGAACTCAACTCAATTCATACCACAGGGCTTTTAAGGGATGCTACAGGGAAGAAATAAACCCCCTTTCCCCTGCTGTTAATTTGAACCATACCTTTTGTTTCCTCTGGCCACAGCTCTCTGCTATCTGTTGGAATTCACTCAGTGATTATGTATATTGTGGGCTTTGGGTTTCTTTCATCTGAAGCTCCAGGCTAGAATTATGGACCTCATTATATTTTCACGTTATTCAATTGACCTAAACACAAAAGGCATTTTTTTTTTTCTCCTGGAATGCCTACAGCTCCTGCACCTTTTTAATTAAAGCTTAAAAAGCTTTTAATTAAAAAAATAAATCACAGACAGCAGGGTCTATCCAAAGTGTCTTCTGGCCTGGGTGTATTTTTTTCCTTCCCGTGATCGCATTGACCCAAAAGGTAACAAAGGAGGTGGAGAGGACTTGCATGATTCACTGGCAGGGCAGAAATTGCTCTGCTGTTCCACATGACAAGCCCCAAGGAGCAGAGTTTGAGACAGCACTGCCATAGAATCATACAATGGTTTGGGTTGGCAGGGACCTCAAAGATCACCAAGTTCCAACCCCCCCTGCCATGGGCAGGGACACCTCTCACTAGCCCACGTTGCTCAAGGCTTCATCTGACCTGGCCTTGAACACCTTCAGGGAGGGGGATATCCACAGCCTGCCTAGGCAACCTGTTCCAGTGTCTTACCACCTTCACTGTAAAGAATTTCTTCCTGTTCTCCAAGACCAAATCTCCCCTCTTCCAGCCCAAATCCATTGCCCCTCCTTTCCAACCTAAGTGATACTGTGATACTATCACTACAAGCCCTTGCAAAAAGACCCTCCCCAGCTTTCCCATAGCCACTTTCAGGTGCTGGAAGGCTACTAGAAGGTCTTCCCTAAGCCTTCTCTTCTCCAGTCACAGCATTTTAGATTCTTAAAATTGTTCAGCTTAGAAAAGATCACTGAGATCAAAAAATCATAGAACCGACATTGAACCCAGCCCTGATGGCAATGACAGACCGGAACAGAACAGGACCAGAACAGGTTGGAAGAGACCTTTGAGGTCATCGAGTCCAACCTATCATCCAACACTATCTAATCAACTAAACCATGGCACCAAGCATCCCATCAAGTCCGGCACCACTGGTACCAATGATGCTGGGAGCAGGCACTGGGCAAGTCCTAGACTGGAGTCAGTAGCAGATAGGGACCAGATTCAGGAGCTGGATTATGGAACTGGATTCAGAAACACAGGGATGGGGAGGGAAGTCAGAAGGCAGTTCTCCTGGTACAACAGCCAGTGGAGAAGAGGCTTGGCCGTGCTGACCTCCTGCAGATGCCATCCATGGGCTGCAACCCCTTGCTGGGCAGTTGAGGGTCCCCTGCCTTGGCCACACCTCCCCACAGCTGCAGCCCAAGGTGTGGCACAAGCTGTGGCAGTGCCCTTGGTGTAGTCCAGGAGCAAGTCTCAGGCAGAGCCTTTGCACAAGTACAGATTAAACACAAAACTGCTAAAATCCAGAGGCTGGGTGACTTGAAGGAGAAACAAAATCTCCCAATAAAGCTGGCAATAAACTCAAAGTGCTCGCCTCAAACCATCAAGCAGTAAAGCACAAAGTACTTGGCTCATGCTGCCATGCAGTTCTGCTCCTCAGAGGTCACCTGCATGAAACCTCAGACCCAAGGCACTCTGTAACCCTCCCTGTGGGTTCCTCTCCCTCCTCAATTCCTGCATCAAAGGCAGCAGCCTGCAACTTCCTGCAGTTCTATCCCACACCAGCATTGTTTAGTCCACAAAGGCATCCAGTGAGGATGTGCTCTCCATCAGCATCCAAGCCAGAGCAGGTCCTGTGGGATGCTCTCTACTGGAGTGACCACATGATGCCACATAAGGTATAGATCCATAGGATCACAGAACAGTTTGGGTGGGAAGGGATCTGAAAGATCATCTAGTTGCAATACTCCCATGGGCAGGGACACTTTCCTCTAGAGCAAGTTGCTCAAGACCTCATCCAACCTGGCCTTGAACACCTCCAGGAAGCACCTCCAGGAGCCTTCTCCATCCACAGCCCTGGGCAACCTGTTCCAGTGTCTTCCCACCCTCACTCTAAAGAATTTCTTCCTTGCCTCCAGTCTAGATCTCCCCTCTTCCACCTCAAACCATTGCTCCCAGTCTAATCACTACAGGCCCTTGTAGAAAGTCTCTCTCCAGCTTTCTTGTAGGGCCTTTCAGGTACTGGAGCAGCAAAAAGCACCCCGCAGCATCTCAATGGGCTGGCCAACAGTGGTCTTCTGGCCAGGGCATGCCTGCTCCTCCAAAAAGACACAAGCAGAATGAACAAAGACAAAGTGCCTCCTTGAGTGCCTCTGTTTTCTGCACACTGCAGGTCCACTGGGGTTTGCCTTCCCTTTCCAAAATTAGAAAAGGACCCAGCCCTCAGTCTGATCCTACTTAGAATCATAGAATCATGAAAGCACAGACTGGTTTGGGTGGGGAGGACCTTTCAAGGTCATCCATCCAAAACTCTCTGCAGTCAGCAGGGACATCTGCAACTAGAGCAGGCTGCTCACAGCCCCAAACAACCTGATCTGCAATGGTTCCAGGGATGGGGAATCTTCCACATCTCCAGGCAGCCTAGGACAAGCTCTCACCCCCCTCACCATCAAACATTTCTTCTTTCTCCTCAATATGAATTTCCCTCTTTGAGTTCAAACCATCCCCTCTCCGAATCCTTTTCCTTGGGTTTCTTTACCCACCACTGTTTAAATTTCTGTTAGCTGGTCTGGAGGAGACAGTGTCTCACGTTTCTCCTCTCATAGCTTCTACCTTAAACCTCTCCCTGACAAGCAAAGGAAAGTGCTGGCAAGAGCCTAGTTGAGGTGAGGTGGTGGGAGGCTGGAGGAACATGGACACTCCTGAGGAGGGAGATACCTTGAATTCCAGTTCTGAGCCCCTCAGTTTAAGAAGGACATTGAGACTCTTGAACGTGTCCAGAGAAGGGCAACGAGGCTGGGGAGAGGCCTTGAGCACAGCCCTGTGAGGAGAGGCTGAGGGAGCTGGGGTTGCTTAGCCTGGAGAAGAGGAGGCTCAGGGGAGACCTTCTTGCTCTCTACAACTACCGGAAGCGTGGTTGTAGCCAGGAGGGGGTTGATCTCTTCTCACAGGCAATCAGCACCAGAACAAGGGGACAGAGTCTCAAGCTGTGCCAGGGGAAGTTTAGGCTGGAGGTGAGGAGAAAGTTCTTCCCAGAGAGAGTTGTTAGCCATTGGAATGTGCTGCCCAGGGAGGTGGTGGAGTCACCATCCCTGGAGGTGTTCAAGAGAGGATTGGATGTGGCACTTGGTGCCATGGTTTAGAAGTCATGAGGTGTGTGGTGACAGGTTGGACTTGATGATCTTTGAGGTCTCTGCCAACCTTGGTGATTCTGTGATTATGAACTGTGTTGTCTGGTGCTGGTGCCTCTTCCCAGCTTGTCCTTCCATGGCACGGAGGAGCTGGCAGCCTATACTGCCTGTGATGAAACATACCCAGAGAGACTGCAGTATCACACCTGCAGAAGAGGCAGAAACTCTCCAGAACAAGACACACAATGTTGAAAAAGGAAAAGAAGCCAAACCCAATTTCACCTTCTGTAGCTGAGGGGACTTGGGGCTTTTCCTACTTTTCCTGAGCAAGAGAACAAAGACAACACTTGTAAGGGTTTTCAGGTGGGGGAGAATCGTTTCATCTGAGACCTGAGGGATGGAGAGAGACTTTGTCAGGCCACAGGCTTTAATTAAATTTGCCACACTCAGCTTTGTATTCCCAAGAAGAAAGACAAAAGAAGATGGAGAGCAGTTGTCAAGAGTAGTCTCAAAGTTTCTGCAGCTGTGGCAGCTGCAGGGCAGAGAGGTGGGGTGGGACATGCTGGGATCCTCACCTGAGCATCACCGGCCTCAGCAGGAATTGAAACACCTTCAGGCAGGGAGAGACTATGGAAGATGTGAACAACGGCACATGCCCCACAGAAACTGGGTTAAAGGTTTAAAAATGATAGAATCATAGAACTTCTGAGGTTGAGATCATCATGTCCAATGACTCACCTAGAGCGCATGACCCCACCACCACAGCTAAACCACTGCCACTAAACCATGTCCCTCATTAACCTGTTGTTTTTAATGCAACACCCCTCATCAGTCTGTACTTACTATATTCATAGGCCAGGGAGATGGGGGAGTCACCATCCCTGGGAGTGTTCAAGAAACACGTGGGCATGGCACTTGGGGACATGGCTTAGTGGCCACGGTGGTGTTGAGTCAACAGTTGGACTCAGTGCTGTGAGCTGGCTCCGGCAGTGCAGTCTGGGACTAAATAATCTTTAAGATCCATTACAAACCAAACCATTCTATGCTCCTAGAGGTCTTTTCCAACCTAAATGATTCTAAGATTCTGTGATTGGAGAAGAGAAAGCTCCAGGGACATCTCAGGGCTGCTTTCCAGTACCTGAAGGGGGCCACTGGAGAACTGAAAAAGGACTTTCTATAGGGGCTTGTAGTGATAAGATCAGGGGCAATGGCTTTGAGCTGCAAAGGGGAAAATTTAGACTGGAGACTAGGAAGAAATTCTTTACAGTGAGGGTGGGGAAACACTTGAACAGGTTGCCCAGGGAGGTTGTGGATGCCCTCTCCCTAGAGGTATTCAAGGCCAGGTTGGATGGGGCCTCGAGCAAGCTGGGCTAGGGGGAGGTGTTGCTGCCCACGGCAGGAGGGTTGGATCTTTAAGGTCACTTCCAACCCAACACATTCTATGATTTCATGATCTCAGAGATCTTTTCCAACCTAAATGATTCTAAGATTCTGTGATTGGAGAAGAGAAAGCTCCAGGGACATCTCCGGGCTGCTTTCCAGTACCTGAAGGGGGCTACTGGAGAGCTGGGGAAGGACTTTCTATAGGGGCTTGTAGTGATAGGATCAGGGTCAATGGCTTTGAGCTGTAAAGAGGAAAATCTAGACTGGAGGCTAGGAAGAAATTCTTTACAGTGAGGATGGGGAAACACTTGAACAGGTTGCCTAGGGAGGTTGTGGATGCCCCCTCCCTGGAGGTATTCAAGGCCAGGTTGGATGAGGCCTCGAGCAACCTGGGCTAGGGGGAGGTATTGCTGCCCATGGCAGAAGGGTTGGATCTTTAAGGTCCCTTCCAACCCAACACATTCTATGATTTCATGATCTTTGAGATCTTTTCCAACCTAAATGATTCTAAGATTCTGTGATTGGAGAAGAGAAAGCTCCAGGGACATCTCCGGGCTGCTTTCCAGTACCTGAAGGGGGCTACTGGAGAGCTGGGGAAGGACTTTCTATAGGGGCATGTAGTGACAAGATCAGGGGCAAGGGCTTTGAGCTGTAAAGGGGAAATTTTAGACTGGAGACTAGGAAGAAATTCTTTACAGTGAGGGTGGTTCTGTGATTCTTCTGTGGAGCAACCTGGAAGGTTCCCTCCTGCAGAAACAGTGAGTGAGCAGCAAGAGAGGACAAAGCAGTTTGTGGGCTGGCAAGAGCTTTGTGCACAGACCTGTGTAGTTTCCAATTTATTCTGCTTCTGAATACTTGTCACAGTTCCAGTTTATCCTCTCTGGTCTACAAACCACAGAGCTGAACCCAAAGCCTGGAGATAACTCAGGAGCTGAGTCATCTGTCACTTATTGGCATGATCCATATTGCCATCAGCTCTTCTCAGCTCAGCAAGATCTATCAGCATTTGTTGTCTTACCCCAGCTATTTATTTGCTCTCCCTCCTTGCCTGTTTACAGATGGCTCTCTCCCTTTTGTGCTCACTCACTCCACAGTCACAGTTCTTCCTCAGAGTAATCTGTGTGGGGAAGGAAAACAAAAAATAATGGAAGAGGAATAATCAGTGTTTAGTTGCTGGGTAAAGAATTAGGCAGGCAATATCTCCTTATTTTTATTTCCAACAAGAGCTGTTTCAGCTGAAGCACACACACACAAAATCACAAAGGAAAGCAAATGAGTGAATCACATCTGCAAAGGTACATGGCCAGGGAAAAAAGAAAGGAGGAAAAAAAAGAAAGAGGATTGGGATGGGAAATATAAAAATAAGGGGGGAAAAAATGGTAGAGAGAACATTTTTATTCAGTGCCTTGAATGGAAGAGATGTAAAAGCTTTTAAGGAATTCAGGGACAACTTCTTGGTAGGGATGTGTGATAAATAAGCAGCAGAGGCACCTCGTGTTGAGAGACAAATCCCAGCACCCTCATTCAATGGAAGGCGTTGAGCTCCTGAAGCTGATCTCACCAGACTTCCCCCAGCCTGCCCGGGGAGGGCTGTCTACTAGTTTTGGCTTTCGCTCTTCAGGATACTTTTTAGCCTCTCAAACATATGGAAATTTTGTTTCTTCAGGAGCATGACAGGTAATATTTCTGCAGCCAAGAATAAAAGATATAACTCAGCTGCTGCAAAGCATCTGAGGCTGGAAGTGGCAGGAGGCAGACTCAGGCAATGATCTTATGTAGAATAATGAAAACAACAAAAAGAAGAGAATCACACAGAATCATCAAAGTAAGAAGAGACCTCAAAGAATGAGGATAAGAAAGTATCATAGAATCCTTACAGCTGGGAAGGACCTGGCTGGATGTGGCTCTGAGCAGCCTGGTCGAGTATGAGGTGCTCCTGCCCATGGCAGGGGGTTGGAACTGGATGATCTTTGAGGTCCCTTCCAACACTGACACTTCTCTGGTTCATCTCATCTCTGGAGATCATCCAGTCCAACCCTCCAGAAAAAAAGAAGCAAAATTATTTGAGCAGAGATTGGGAGCTGGGATGGAAAAGATGATGGAATAGGGATTGGGACAGGTGTAGAACCATTTTGTTTGGAAAAGACCTCTACAATCATCAAGGTCCAGTTAACCCAACACCACCATGGCCATTAAACCATGTCCCCAAGTGCCATGTCATAGAATAGAATCATAGTATCACTCAGGGTTGGAAGGGACCACAAGGATCATCCAGTTTCAACCCCTCTGCCATGGGCAGGGACACCTCACACTAGATCAGGCTGGCCACAGCCTCATCCAGCCTGGACTTAAACACCTCCAGGGACAGGGCCCCAACCACCTCCCTGGACAACACATTCCAGGGCTTCACCACTCTCATGGGGAAGAACTTCCTCCTCACATCCAGCCTGAATCTCCCCACCTCCAGTTTCATTCCATTCCCCCTAGTCCTATCACTACCTGAGATCCTAAGAAGTCCCTCCCCAGCCTTCTTGTAGCCCCCTTCAGATATTGAAAGGCCACAATTAGGTCACCTGTGAGCTTTCTCTTCTCCAGACTGAACAGCCCCAACTCTTTCAGTCTGTCCTCATAGGAGAGGTGCTCCAGCCTTCTGATCATCCTCATGGCCCTTCTCTGGACACCTTCCAGCACCTCCACATCCCTCTTGTACTAGGGGCTCCAGAACTGGACGCACACTTCTTGACCACCTCCAGGGATGGTGGCTCCACCACCTCCCTGGGCAGCCTATCCCAGTGTTTGAGAACCCTTTCAGTCAAGAAGTTTGTCCTAATGTCCATCTATCTCCAGATTCAAGTGGGACCACCACCATCTGATGTCTTGCTGCTTCTATGATGCAGCAAGTGTGGGAGCTGAGGGATGGCTCAGGATTTTTGCCCAGCTAGTGCTCAGCCCTCAGTAGCAGATGCAGATATTGCCCCCTTCCAGGTACTGATGCTGAAAGCATCCTCTCTGGTGAAAAGAGATGTTTTAGGAGAAGCTAGGGAAGAGAGAGCTTTTGGGTAGTGCCTAAATGGTTTTAGAAGAGCTTGGAGTTGTGTTTTAGTCTCTCTGCAGCCTTGAGAATTACAGAATGGTTTTAATTGGGAAAGGATTTTCAGGTCATAGAATTATTTTGGTTGGAAAAGTCCTCCAAGATCCTTGAGTCCAACGATCAACCCAACACCACCATGGCCATTAAACCATGTCCCTGAGTGCCATGTCCACAGGTTTCTGGAATGCTTCCAGGGATGGTGACTCTACCACTTCCCTGGGCAGCCTGTTCAATGCCTGACTGCTCTTGCAGCAAAGAAAGTTTTCCTAATCTCCAACCTAAACCTCCCCTTTTTGTCAGCCATGACAAGCATGATACGTTCCCACCTCAGCTTCAGCCTGTCCCAGCATGGGGAGTCTGGTTTGAGGAGCTTATTGCAAATGTGAGACCAAACACTCTTGTTCCTGGTGGTTGTCTTTGATCCTGTGAGCACAAAGAACAGAGCTGACAGCAGGAGTGAGGATTACAAGGTGGTAACAACTCAGTCGTAATACATTTTTAATGACATAAAAGAGGTGGCTTGAAGCTAGCAGAGGATTTTACAACAGACTTTTAGTGCCTGTCATGATGGCAATAGAAAGCTGGAACCTTTCTTCAGGAGGTTAAGAACATTTTGTCATCACTTCCAGCTGAGTTTTCACTGCACCGATCACGCTTGCCAAGAACAACCTCCAGAGGAGGAGACTCCAGAGAGAGGTTGTGGAGTCTCCTTCTCAGAAGTCTTTCAAAACCCACCTGGATGTGTTCCTTTGTGGCCTGCCCTAGGTGATCCTGCTCTGGCAGGGGGGTTGGACTGGAGGATCTCTGGAGGTCCCTTCCAAACACTAACATAGGAGAAGTGCTCCAGCCCTCTAATCCTCTTTATCGTGTCCATAAGTGTTTGCAGTATCCAAGTCATTCACAGTGACCTCTCTGATCAGGGGTAGGTGCTTTAGGTGATTAAACTTGCTCTGGTGAGTAATACAGTGAAAAACACCCCTGTGTGGATACTAACATAGTTCTCAAGGACATATGTGGTGGTTTGAGCCTTAACTGGGAGTTAAGAGTTCAGATGGGGGCCAGGCTGAGAATCCCTCCCCCGCTCCTTGTTCCTCTTTCCCAATAGAGAGGAAAAGAAAGAGAAGGAGCAAATCCACCAAGGAATAATTTGGAGTCAGCTTGGAAGTAGAGAGGTAAAGAATTTTCTTTAAACAATATATATATATATATATATATATAAAATACACAATAACAGGAAGGGTTCACAAGGGTGAGGAACAAGGATGGATGGGGAAAAGTATGAAATACAAAACCAGTCCTTTGCAGACATGTGGATATAGCAGGGAGGATCACGTGGCAGAGAAGCAGGGAGCCAGCAGCAGTCCTCCTCCAGGCAAAGGCAGGGGCCAAGAGAATTACTGGCTGCAGTGTCCTCTTTTTTATAGCCTTGCTGGGCAGGGAGGGGGAGTGGAACAGACTAACTCAGTTTCTCAGAGGAAAAACACCCTTCAGGGAGGGCAAAGCTCTCACAAGCCCTCCCCTCCCTGCTTTCAGGGTGGGTGGAACATCATCCATCACAACATACTTCATTGTTCTAACACAGCACTCAAGGACATGGTTTAGCCACCATGGTGGTGTTGGGTTGAGGGTTGGACTTGATGATCTAAGAAGCCTTTTCCAACCTTTATGATTCTGCAGCTACTAACATATTAAAACCCAATCCATAAACAAACCATCCTGATGCTCATCTCGTGATGCAGCCTCATGAACCAAAGATTGGGCACTTGTCATTCCATGTGGATCTGCATTTGCATTTAGATCACTTAGGAGTTTAAAAGGATGTAAAAGCAGAGTGAAGGCTTCACAGCTTTCCATTCACAGAAATAGTAAATCAGACCTGAACATGTGTTCCTGGAGAGATACTATAAAAGTATATCTCTTAATGCTAATTGCTGCCATTGGCATCAAATTCACTAAATCCCTGAATCCCAGCATGGTGGGGTTGGAAAGGACCCCTGGAGATCAACCAGTCCAACCCCACTGCTCAAGCAGGGACACCCACAGCAGCTTGCCAACCATCACAATGTTCAGGTGGGTTTGGAAGCTCTCCAGGGAAGACTCCCCAACCTCCCTGGGCAGTCTGCTCCAGGGGTCCACCAACCTCACCCCAAACAAGTTATTTCTCCTGTTCAAATGGAATCTCCTGGGTTCCTGTTTGTGCCTGTTGCCCCTTGTCCTGTCACTGGGCACCAATGACAAGAGTCTGGTCCCATCCTCTTGCTCCCCACAGGTCCTTTCGCTCTTGCTGAGCATTGATCAGATCCCCTCTCAGGCTGCTCATCTCCAGGCTCAACAGCCCCAGGGACAGAATAAAATAAACCAGGTTGGAAGATACCTTCAAGATCATCACATCCAACCTATCATCCAACACCATCTAGTCAACTAAACCATGCAACCAAGCACCCCATCCAGTCTCCTCCTGAACACCTCCAATGATGGTGACTACCACCTCAGCCACTCCACCATCTCAGCCTTTCCTCCTCACAGAGATGCTCCTGGCCCCTCAGCCTCTTCCCAGCCTCTTCTGGATTCTCCCCATTAGTTTCCAGTCTCTTGAACTGGGGAGCTCAGAACTGGACCCAGCACTCCAGAAGCAGCCTCACCAGGGCAGAGGAGAGAGGGAGGAAGATCTTCAGGCAGCTGTCCTCACTCTTTTTAAGCATCCAATTCATGATTGATGCTTTCTGAATTAGACCAGCTGAATGCTCCCCAGCTCCAGTTTCTCTGCAGTGTCACACATAAATGAAGACAAAAACATGACTTTAAGATAACTCCTCCAATCAGCTACTGAGAGAATCATCATCATTAACACACCTCATTAGCAAGAAAACTACACCAGTCCAGGCCTGCTTCTTTTATTGGCTGGGGCCTGCTTCTTAGAAACACAGAATGTTTGATCACCAGGCAATGATCACTGAATTTTCTCAGTAGGTGTTTGATTTTCTGACCTCATGGAGCACAGTACCACTGTTCTTTGTGGAGAGGTACAGAAGATTAGGGTCATGGAGCCACTGTTTCTCTAATGACTACAGCTCAGCAGCAGTTCTGGTGTGCCCCTGGCTCTTTCAGATGTGTGCCATCATTAAGAACCCACCAGAAGGGGGGGAAAAAAAACACCTTGCAGGCAGGTGGGATGTGCACTTATCCCAGCTTCACAGCCAGCACAAATGTATAGAGAGTCATAGAACCATACAACTGGTGAGGTGGGAAGAGACCTTTGAGATCATCAAGTCTAACCACCTAGAGCTCACAATTGCACCGCTGCCACTAAACCATGGCCCTCAGCACCACATCCATGCAGCTTTTAAACACTTCCATAGGTGGTGGTTCCACCATCTCCCTGGCAGCCTGTTCAGTGCCTGAGAATCATAGAATGTTAGAGGCTGGAAGGGACTTCAAATGATCATCTAGTCCAACACCCCTGCCAGAACAGGATCAACTAGAGGGGGTCACAGAGGAATGCATCCAGGTTGGTTTTGAATGTCTCCAGAGAGGGAGACTCCACAATCCCTGTGGGCAGCCTAAGAAGCCTTTCTGTGAAGAAATTGTTCCTCATATCAAACCTAAATCTCCCCTGGCACAACCTGAGGCCATTTCCTCTTTGTCCTGTCACTTGCTGCATGTGAGAAGTGACTGAACCCCCACCTAACTCCAACCTCCTTTCCAGGGAGTTGTAGAGAGCAATGAGGTCTCCCCCCAGCCTCCTTTTCTCCAGGCTGAACAACCACAGTTCCCTTAGCTGCTCCTCACCAGACCTGTCCTCTGGACCCTTCATCAGCTTTTGTTGCCTATCTCTGGGCATGCTTCAGCACCCCAATATCCTTCCTGGAGTGTGGGGCCCAAAACTGAACCCAGTACTCAAGGTCTGGCTTCACCAACACCAAGTAGATAGGCACAATCTCTTCCTTGGTCCCACTGGCCACACTATTCTTGATCCAAACCATGATGCTGTTGGCCTTCTTGGTCCCTTGGGCACACTGCTGGCTCATCTTCAACTACCCCCACATCCTTCTCCCCCAGCAGCACTCCACCCACTCTGCCCCAAGCCTGTAACATTGCATGGGGTTGCTTTGACCCAAGTGTAGCACCCAACACTTGACCTTATCAAATCTCCTACCATTGACCTCAGTACATCAATCCAGCCTGGCCAGATCTCTCTGCAGAGCCTCCCTGCCCTCCAGTTAAAAGAATCAAAATGGTATTGATACCTTTACCTTAGCCCAGAAGCAGCAGCAAACCTTCAGCTATTAATCTGCCTTTCCTTTCCCCTAAGCAGAGGCTGAGACAAATCCATTGCTCTGCTTACTGTGTCCTGCCAGATCTTTTCTTCTCCTTTCCTGCAATAACAAAAGTCTATTTTATTGTCCCTAATTAATCAGCAAGGCTCCTGGAGAATAAGCTGAGTGAGGTGCAATTTCCAGCTGATTTGCAGAAGGACATCAGAGGAATGATTCCCACAGCGCAGGTACCCAAGCCCCCAGCCTACAGAGTCATTTGACTCTTGACATTCCCTTCTGGTGCTCCTGATTTCAGGGAATCACAAAATCCCAGTGTAGTTGGGGGTGGAGGATAACCTCTGGAGATCATCCAGTCCAAACCCCCTGCTAAAGCAGCTTGCCCAGGATCACAATAGCCAAGTGGGTTGAGAACATCTCCAGAGAAGGAGACTCCACAATCTCTCTGAGCAGCCTGCTCCAGGCCCTTCAGCATCTTAAGAACCTCCACTAGACTCTCCCCAGCAGGTTCCCTGTCTCTGTTGAACTGCAGAGCCCAGAACTGGACCCAGGACTCCAGATGCAGCTTCACCATGGCGTAGTAGAGGTGGAGGAGAACCTACCTCGACCTGCTGGCCACACTTTTCTTCATGCAACCCAGGAGATCACTGGACCTTGCTGTCCACCAGCACCCCCAGGTCCTTCTCCACAGAGCTGCTTCCCAGCACATCACCCCCTCACCTGTACTGGTGCAGAGAGTTATTCTTTCCCAGGTGCAAGATCCTCTACTTGTCCTTGTTGAATTCCATGAGGTCCCTCTCCATCCAGCTCTGCAGACTGGTCAGGTCTCACTGAATGGCAGCACAGCCTGGTGGGGCATCAGCCACTCCTCCCAGTTTGGTATCATCATCAAACTGGCTGAGGGTCCACTCTGTCTCTTCATCCAGATCATTGATGAAGCTGTTGAGCAAGACTGGACCCAGTCCTGACTCTTGAGGAGCACTGTGAGCTACAGGCCACCCAGAGGCCCTGGTCACAACTCTGTCTTGATCCAGAGAGGGAAAGAGACTCAGTTCATTTGAATATTCTCATGTTATGAAATTAGAGGCACAAATGAGGCCAAAATATCAACAGTGAGGCTATTTATAACACTAATAAAGGGGATGGATCGGAAGGAGAGAAAGGGAGAGAAAAAGAGAGGAAATAGAGAGGGAGAGAGTTCCTTGAAGTTCCTTGATTTTTCCATGTCAGTTTTAAATGCAGACTTCCCTGGCCACTCCATTCATCAGCACACCATGGTTTATGCTTCCCTGGTACCCAGCATCTGGGTGTGTTCATGGAGATGTCAAACAGTCATGGAGAAGCCTAGTGGTCAAGGGCATGCTGGGTAGAAGGTTGAACTTGCATGGAGATACATAGTGCTCAAGAAGATGCTTAATGGTCACAGAGAGGTCTAGAGGTAATAGAGATGTTAGGTAGAAGGCTGGACTTAGCGTGGAGATGGCTGGTGGTCATGGAAATTGGGTGGAAGATTGGATTTTATGATCTTAGAAGATGATTCTATGTCCTGTATCAGCATCTCACAACCACCATTTCTGTCCTTTGTCCCAAACAAGATATTTGGTAACTGGCAGAGGACAGAAGAGAGGACAGAAGAGAGGACAGAAGAGAGGACAGAAGAGAGGACAGAAGAGAGGACAGAAGAGAGGACAGAAGAGAGGACAGAAGAGAGGACAGAAGAGAGGACAGAAGAGAGGACAGAAGAGAGGACAGAAGAGAGGACAGAAGAGAGGACAGAAGAGAGGACAGAAGAGAGGACAGAAGAGAGGACAGAAGAGAGGACAGAAGAGAGGACAGAAGAGAGGACAGAAGAGAGGACAGAAGAGAGGACAGAAGAGAGGACAGAAGAGAGGACAGAAGAGAGGACAGAAGAGAGGACAGAAGAGAGGACAGAAGAGAGGACAGAAGAGAGGACAGAAGAGAGGACAGAAGAGAGGACAGAAGAGAGGACAGAAGAGAGGACAGAAGAGAGGACAGAAGAGAGGACAGAAGAGAGGACAGAAGAGAGGACAGAAGAGAGGACAGAAGAGAGGACAGAAGAGAGGACAGAAGAGAGGACAGAAGAGAGGACAGAAGAGAGGACAGAAGAGAGGACAGAAGAGAGGACAGAAGAGAGGACAGAAGAGAGGACAGAAGAGACCTCCGAGATCAAGTCCAACCTATCACCCAACACCATCTAGTCAACCAAACCATGGCACCAAGCACCACATCCAGTCTCTTCCTAAACACCTCCAGGGATGGTGACTCCACCACCTCCCTGGGCAGCACATTCCAATGGCTAACATCTCTCTCTGGGAAGAGCTTCTTCCTCACCTCCAGCCTAAACCTCCCCTGGCACAGCTTGAGACTGTGTCCTCTTGTTCTGGTGCTGGTTGCCTGAGAGAAGAGACCAACCCCCTCATGGCTACAACCTCCCTTCAGGTGGAAGCTCTGGGAGAACTTCTGCATGTGGCACAACACCAAGTAGTCCCACAGCTGTGAATTTAAAAAGGCTCCCCCAAAGGAGAAAGGGGAAAAAAAGAGAGCAGCTTTATTTATCAGGATTGATTTCCCTGCAAGAAATGCAGCGTCCTAATCAGGACTGAGGATGGTGCTGGAATGTAAAAGAGATTTGCATGGAGCCTGCATTTCCCTCAGCACAGATTGTCCTGCTTTTATTCACTTTGGAGAACTTTAAAGCAGCCTTTGCAGAGGGATGAACTATTTATTAGTGATAATCATGCAGTAAGTCAGCTTTAGGATGTAAAAAACAGCCCAAGACCACAAAATTCCCCCAAAGACAACAATGAAAAGAGCCTTTGAAGCATCTTTTCTGCGTGGGGTTTGAAGGGAGCACGTGGCAAAGACTCAATTTTATTCTTAGTTTTCATATCAGAACATATTTTGTTTAAGTCTTGCCTCTCTGTTCTCTACAGCTCCCTGCAAGGAGGTTGGAGTGAGGGGGGG
The DNA here is from genome assembly GCF_026170545.1 of Melanerpes formicivorus. Classification (NCBI taxonomy): domain Eukaryota; kingdom Metazoa; phylum Chordata; class Aves; order Piciformes; family Picidae; genus Melanerpes; species Melanerpes formicivorus. The sequence continues at coordinate 29,276,815 of NW_027142358.1, forward strand.
GTTGAGTCTCCTCTCCCTAGCATCAAGTGATAGAACAAGAGGAAATGGCCTGAAATTACACCAGGGAAGGCTTAGGTTGGAGATTAGGAACAATTTCTTTCCTGCAGAAGTGGTCAGGCACTGGAAGAGGCTGCCCAGGGAGGTGGTGGAGTCACCATCCCTGGAGGGGTTTCAAAGCCGTGGATAGGTGGTTCTGAGGGATGTGGTTTAGTGGCGACACCAGCCCTTGAAGAAGAGGCTTGGCCCTGCTGATCACTCAGCTTTCTCTTACAGATGCTATCCATGAGCTGCAATCCCTTGTTGGGCACTTGAGTGTCCCCTGTCCTGGACTCTCCTCCCTGCAGCTGCAGCCTAAGGTGGGGCACAAGCTGTGGCAGTGCCCTTGGTGTGGCCAGGAGCAAGTCTCAGGCAGAGCTTTTGTGCAGCTCAGCCCTTGACAGGAACTCTCCCCACCAGCTTCTCCTTGCTAGAAGCAGCCCCTGGCTGTGCAGCTTTGCCTTGAACTTCAGCAAGTGGCTCCCTGAGCAGGGAAGCTGCAGCACTGACCAGAGCCACCTGACACCAGGACATTCAGTTACTTCTTCTTGGCACCAAAGCTCTGCATTTACATGTTTTCCTCTCCAGGCAGCCAGGCTCCAACAACTTCTGCAGACCCAGCAATTACTGAAATATTTATACTACAGCAATTAAGAGGAATCACCTATTAAGGAATATCCTGGGGTGCTCCACATTCACGTTTTTCCCATTGTCATCAACCTGCTCACAGTGATTCCTTGGAAAACTTTTCCTTCCTGCATGCAAAATAAAGATGACTCCAAAGAAAAGTGCCTGCTCAGCTTGCCCTGCCTCTGCTCTCCAACACTAATTTTTCTTCCCCCAAAAGTTTCATCTCTCCACAAGCCTGAGAGCTTCTGTCAACACCAGTACTGCAAGAGGGAGTCCCCCTCTACACCTGCCTGAGGGCTTGTGCCAACCACAGCACCTTAGGCTGCATTTGCTCTAAATCAACTCAGTAATCTCTTGCCCCAAATGGGATTTCATTACTCTATTGAGATTTAGCCAGCATTAAAATTAGCTATTGCCAAGGGCCAGCTCAGGGCCCAGAAGAGCTCAGAACCGTTGCTATGGCTGTGGTGTAGTATCTCCAGTCTGTCCCCACCAAGGGATGCAAAGCAGAAGAGTCATTTTGGGGAGAGGAAGAGGAGCCTCTGGAAATCCCAGATGCACTATTGACCTGAGGCACAAACTGAGGCACAGGGACAGTGCTGAGGTCATCCCCTGTGGGAGGCTCTGCAGGAGAAGTGATGGAATCACAGAATCACAGGATATATCTGCTTGGAAGGGACCTCAAAGATCATCCAGTCCACCCTTCAACCCAGCATTGAAGGTCAACACTAAACCATGTCCCTAAGCACCAGGTCCACAGGCTGCTGAAATGCTCCCAGGGATGGTGACTCCACCAGTGCCCTGTGCAGACCATCCCAGTGTTTGAGAATCCTTTCAGTGAAGAAGTATTTCCCAACATCCAGCCTGAGCCTCCCCTGGAAATGGCTGAGGGCATCAGAATCAGACCATCACCCCTTGTCCCGCCACAAAAAGTCTGGCTCCAGCTTTCTTCAGGCCCCTTGAAGCCCTGCAAGGCCACCAGAAGGTCTCTCTGGAACCTTCTCTTCTCCAGGCTGAACAATCCCAGCTCTCTCATCCTGGCCTCACAGCAGAGGGGTTACAGCCCTCCCCCTGCCCCCTCATTGTTGTGGCCTCCTCTGGACATGATCCAACAGGTCCAAGTCACTCTGGAATTCCTTCTGGACGCTGCCCAGGCACACTGTTCAGCCCCACTGTTTTTCTAAACTAGTCATTTTCTTTGACTTGAACAAACCCTAACAATCTGCAGGGCATTCCATCCTGACCACCCCAAAGGCAAGCACCCATTGCTGTCACCCAGCAGAGATGAGCTGTGGTCATTTTGGGTAGCAATGCTGCCTTCACTTGCCACAGCTGGACACTGCCTGCCAAAACTCTCACTGCTAATCATAACAATTTTGTCTCAAATGACAATGTTGTTTTCATCCAGAGATCACAGGCTGCTGTTTAGAACCTTCAGCTAGGTCTCAGCACAACTACAGATGCCCAGCTCTTACTGATTTCCCTTTTTTCTCCTAAATTTCCCTCTTTCCTCACATGTCACAGGTTCAGGAGGTTGAACAAATCCAAGTTATTCTGAGAGAAATGTGTATTTCATGCTACAGCTCAGAAAATTCCTGCCCTAGGCTACTGTGCATCCACATCTCTACTTCCTGAGCAACATGGGGAAGAAAACCTCCCCTTACCTCCTTTCCAGCCTGCAGAAGAAATCCTCCTTCAGCTTCATCATGCCAGAGGGGTTGGAATTAGATTATCTTTAAAGTCCCTTCCAAACCAAACCATTCTGTGAAGCTATGGATCTCCTACCCCTGGCAGTGCCCCCTGTGCTCTTGGGCAGGCACTTGTGATGGGCAGGAGGGAAGGCAACCTGCCAAGGGATCAAAGTTATTTTTCTCATGAGTAAAGCTCAGAAGAAGAATATCTCAATTCATACAAACAAATTGCTACAAAAGCCAAGAAACTTCATGGAGGAACAAGCAATGAAGACTTCCAGACCATCTGCTCTGCAGTGCTGGGGCCAGCTTTGGAGTTCTCAGCACAGGAGAGACATGGACCTGTTGGTGTGGGGCCACAGGAGGCCTCCACCACACTGGCAGATATAGGTCTTGAGCCTTCTGGGTCAGAGCTCAGTCAAGGTGAGGTCATCCTCCCAGAGCTTTCATTGCAGCTTTGGCCTGCATCAGGAACAGTGTGGCCAGCAGGAGCAGGGAGGTCATTCTGCCCCTGGACACTGCACTGGTTAGGCTGCACCTCAAGTCCTGTGTCCAGTTTTGGGCCCCTCAGTTTAGGAAGGAGGTTGACTTGCTGAAGCATGTCCAGAGAAGGGCAACAAAGTTGGTGAGGGGCTTGGAACACAAGCCCTATCAGAAGAGGTTGAGGGAGCTGAGGTTGCTTAGCCTGGAGAAGAGGAGACTCAGGGTTGACCTTATTGCTGTCTACAACTACCTGAAGGGGGGTTGTAGACAGGCAGAGGTTGGTCTCTTCTCCCAGGCAGCCAGTACCAGAACAAGAGGGGTTCAGGCAAGGGGAGGTTCAGGCTGGAGGTCAGGAGGAAGTTTTACACAGAGAGAGTGATTGCCCATTGGAATGGGCTGCCCAACGAGGTGGTGGAGTCACCATCACTGGAGGTGTTTAGGAGGAGACTTGATGGGCTGCTTGGCTGCATGGTTTAGTTGGTTGGGTGGTGTTGGATGATAGGTTGGACGCGATGATCTTGAAGGTCTCTTCCAACCTGGTCTATTCTGGTCCATTCCATTCCATTCCCCTGATGGGCACAAGCCACATGCTGGAGCCCAGCATGCAGGGGAAGTTTGAGGTGGTTTGGTCATCTAAAGACAGGTTGGGTGGTTTCTGAAGTGAGGTCCAGAGCTGCAGCCTGACACAGCTCACCACAGATGACTCCCTTGGCATTCATTCCATGTTCCAGGGGTGAATTTATGGACCCATCACAAAACCTTTGGGAAAAACCAAGGGGGTGTCAGTGTATCTCCTCATCTGAAACATCCATCTTCAAACCAAGCTCTTTCTGCACTGGAGAAGAGAGCCAAGCATCTTCCAGAGGCACTTTGCCACTGATTTATACCCCACAAGCCCTTTCTCAGAAAGGCTGGTACCTCTCAGCAGATGTTGGCTTCTGGAGTGGCCCCAAAGGATCATAATTCAGGCAGCAAGACCCAGAAGCTTGCACAAAGCTTTTAGAAATGGCTTGTGTTGAACAAGACAGCCAGGAAAAAGTCAGGCAGCCAACCTCCACTTCCACACAAGAAGGGCAGCAAATCAAAGACACCACAAGGTTCCCTCAAGCCAAAACCTTTCATCTTGTTCATGGTGCCCATCGACAGTACAGGCTGGGAAAGGCAGGAGCAGCAAGTCAGAGCCTGGGCAAGGAGCTGCAATGTCTATGCCCACGAGTGCCATTGACAGCATGAGGTCATGAAGAAGATCCTGGACATGAACCATAGACCAGAGAATAAAAGTCATGTCTGGGACAGAAGTTCTGCAGGAGAGAAAAAGGGAGGTGAAAGGTGGAGAAGAAAACTCTGCCAGTACAGCCAGTTACAGTGAGGGTGGTGAGACACTGGAACAGGTTGCCCAGGAAGGCTGTGTTTGTCCCCTCCCTGGAGGTGTTCAAGGCCAGGTTAGATAAGTCCTAGAGCAACCTGGCCTGGTGGAAGGTGTCCCTGCCTGTGGCAGGGGTTTGGAACTAGATGGTCTAAAATTCCCTTCCAAGCCAAACCATGCTTTGATTCTATGAGATGATGAAGATTCAGGGGTAAGGAGGAATTTATCTTCTGTCTGTGCTCTTCAAGCTCAAAGGAAATGATTCCCAAGCCTATTTCACAACCAGAGCTTGACAACCCCTTGGGGGAAGAAATTGCTCCTGATGTCCAACCTGAGCAACCTGAGACCATTTTCTTTTGTCCTGCCACTTGTTGCATGTGAGAAGAGACCAACCCTCACCTCACTCCAACCTCCTTTCAGGGAGTTGTAGAGAGTCAGAAAGCTGCTCAGCCTCCTTTTCTCCAGGCTGAACAGCCCCCGTTCAGCTGGTCCCCACCAGACCTGTTCTTCAGACCCTTCACCAACTTCATTGCCCTTCTCTGCAGCTGCTGCAGCACCTCAACATCCTGTTTGGAACAAAGGACCCAAACTGAGCCCAGGACTCAAGGTGTGGCTTCACCAGTGCCCATTCCAGGGGGACAATCCCTGCCACAGTCCTGCTGGCCACAGCATTGCTGATTGAGGCCAGGCTGCTGGTGGCCTTCTTGGCCACCTGGACACACACACTGGCTCATATTCACCTGCTGCTGACCAGCACCCCAGGTCCTTTCCCACCAGAGAGTTTCCAGCCACACTCCCCCAAGCCTGGAGCATTCATGAGGTTGTTGTGACCCAAGTGCAGGACCCAGCACTTGATGTTGTTGAGCCTCAGCCCATTGGCCTCAGCCCACAGATCCAGCCTGGCCAGGTCCCTCTGCAAGGCTACCCTACCCCAGCTTGGTGTCACCTGCAAACTGACTGAAGATGCCTCAATCCCCTATAGCATCCCCTGCACATAACATCAGGAGGGAACAGCTTTTGTGCAAGGAAATTGCTGGAACTGGTGACTACCCACTGGTTGGGCTTGCTGGAAGTTCAGATAATCCCTCAGACAAACTGCCAGTAGAGATTCCACAGTGTGAAGAGTGCTAGGTGCAGCAAGCAGACAGCATCATGGTTTATTAGAGCCTCTTGGAAAGTTTATGGGCTGGCTTCTGAGTGAGGCTCTCCCCTCCCCCTTCTAACTGCTTCCCCTCCCTTCTGCTGAACACCCTCTGTCACTTACAGAACATTTGCAGACAGAGGGATGCTTTATGGGCCACCATAACCACCACCAAACAGTGCAAATGACTTAATGCACCCTCACAGCTCAACAAGGAGGAATCCCAAAAGCATCTCTAATTAAATAGGATTTTCTTTTCCTTCAGGAGATGTAAGTGGTGGGGTTTTGTTTATCATCTATTAGGGAAGCTCTTGTCAGCCAAAAATGCCCTAAAACGGAGCAGCTCTGTGTTTCACTGGAGGGTTTTTAAGCTGAGACTTCTAAGGGACATTTTTTGAGAGGAACAAAAGCTTTTGGCACCAATAAGCATAAATCAAACACCCTGAATGTCCTGCCTCCACCCTTAGCACTGCAGCAGCAGCTTTGCTGGACAAAGCCGGGCTTGAAACCCTGTCCAAAAGTTGCCCTCCAGTGCTCCTGGCTCAGGAGAGACCTTCCCACCATTTTCCAGTATTTTAAAAGGCGGCTACCAGGAGGATGGAGACTGCCTTGGTAGAAGGAGTCCCATGGAAAAGACAAGGGGTGATGGGGACAAGCTACTGCTGGGGAGATTCCCACTGGACTCCAGAAAAATGAACTGTTTCCCCATGAGAACAGTTGGCCACTGGAATCATCTCCCAAGGGAAATAGTGGATTCCCCTACACTGGACAGTTTCTCCAGCATCTCAGTGCCCTCCTTGGAGCAAGGGGCCCAAAAATGAACCAGGATTCAAGGTGTGACCTCACCGATAATGGGTGCAGGGGGATAATCCCTGCCCTGGTCCTGCTGGCCACAATGTGGCTGATACAAGCCAGGATGCTGGAGGCCTTCTCGTTCAGCTGAGCACATACTGGCTCATGTTCAGCCATCTGTCAAACAAAACCCACGGGTCAGAGAATCCCAGAATGGTTTGGCTTGGAAGGGGCCTTAAAGAACACAGAACCACAGAATCACCAAGGTTGGCAGAGACCTCAAAGATCATCAAGTCCAACCTGTCACCACAGACCTCATGACTAAACCATGGCACCAAGTGCCACATCCAATCTCCTCTTGAGCACCTCGAGGGATGGTGACTCCACCACCTCCCTGGGCAGCCCATTCCAATGACGAATGACTTGCTCAGTAAAGAACTTTCTCTTCACCTCGAGTCTAAACCTCCCCTGGCACAGCTTAAGACTGTGTCCTCTTGTTCTGGTACTGGTTGCCTGGGAGAGAGACCAACCCCCTCCTGGCTACAACCTCCCTTCAGGTAGTTGGAAACAGCAAGAAGGTCTCCCCTGAGCCTCCTCTTCTCCAGGCTAAGCAACCCCAGCTCCCTCAGCCTCTCCTCACAGGGCTGTGCTCAAGGCCTCTCCCCAGCTTCGTTGCCCTTCTCTGGACACCTTCAAGAGTCTCAATGTCCTTCTTAAACTGAGGGGCTCAGAACTGGACACAGGACTCAAGGTGTGGCCTAACCAGTGCTGAGTCCAGGGGCACAATGACTTCCCTGCTCCATCATAGTTCCAACCCCTCTGCCATGGGCATGGACAGCTTCCACTAAACCAGGTTGCTAAAGGCCCTGTTAAAGGCTCAAGGTCCTTTTCCACCAGGCAGTTTCTGGCCACTCTGCCCCAAGGTTGGAACATTCATGGGGTTGTTGTGACTCAAGTTCAGGACCTATCACTTGGCATTGCTGAACCTCAACCCATCAGCCTTGACCCACCAATCCAGCCTGGCCAGGTCACTCTTTTTCCTATACACATGTAGAATAACCAGCCAGCAGGTCTGCACAGAAGGCTCACAAACAAAGGGTGACTAAAAGCCCAAGAGTATCACAGTGACACTAACCAAGAGCTGATCCTGTAGCACCTGCTCAGGGGATGATCATCCCCTAGGTGTGTGGCTTCACGGCTGGCACGCAGCTTGTGGTAGCACTGCCTGGGTTCTCCTAATGAAAATGTGCAATCATTGAGTGGGATTTGATTGAATAGAAAGAGCATCATTCTGCTTTCCTCTCCCAGGAGGCAAGTCACTGATCCTGGTCTCACACCCATCAGAAAAGAGGAAGGATTGAAATTGGTTTGCTGAGCAGATGGCACCAGGGAGCAACCCCTGGGGACTGGTTATTTCCCGGGATTAATTCACTCACCTCAATGCAATGATGGTTCTGCCTCCAGGGTGAGGTTTTCATTGCAGGCTGGAGAGATGTGACAAAAAGGTGAAAAATCCTGAAGCCCCAACTCATGACTACAAACGAGCTGCGACAGGAAACTATTTTTTCCCCCCTATAACAGAGATTTGGGTGGAAAGAAAAACTCTTTATAGTGAAATAGTTTCTGTTTTGTTAACCCTTCCCCCCAGCACACCCAGGGGTTTTGAAGCTGTTGCCATCCTCTTCTCCTGCCTCTGCATGGCTGGCTCTGTTGCTACCATCATGACAAAGATAATGTGAAAATCTTGCTGGTAGTGATCCCAGAAGCGGAGTGGCCTCAACTTGAATCCCATCAGGAACACCCTTTGGCAGCAACCACAGGCATTAGTGGGGCCCAGCCTGTCCCAGGCAGCTCCTTCAAGATCCCAAAATACCAGAGCCCCAAAATCCCAGCATGGTGGAGGTTGGAAGGTGTAGTGCTTTAGAATAAGAATAATAGAATAGAATAATAAACCAGGTTGGAAGAGACCTTCAAGATCATCGTGTCCAACCCATCAACCAGTTTTGTGTGAGCCTTAACTGGGAGTTAAGAGCTCAGATGGGGGCAAGGCTAAGAATCTCTCCCCTGCTCCCCCCTCCTGCCTCCCAATGGAGAAAAAAAAAAAGAGGAAAAGGAAAGAAGCAAATCCACCAAGTAATGATTTGGAGTCAGCCTGGAAGTAGACAGGTAAAGAGTTTTCTTTAAACAATATATATAACAATAACAGGTAAGGTTCACAAGGGCAAGGAACAAGGATGGATGGGAGAGGAATAAAAAAAGCCAAGAATACAAAACCAGTCTCTCTCTAAAGAGGCGCAGAGGCAGCAGGGAGAAGGATCAGGCCCAACTACATGGCAGAAGAGCAGGAAAGCAGCTGCAGTACCTCTTGTGCAGGAGAGGCAGAAGCCAAAAAGGAGAGCTAATGACTCCAATGCCCTCCCTTTTATACCCTAGCTGGGCAGGGATGGGGGAGTGGAACAGACTCAGTTTCCCAGGGGGAAAATGCCCTGCAGGGAGGGCAAAAGCACCCACAAGCCCTCCCCCTTCTTTGCAGAATGGGCATTAACCCACCACAGAAGGGAAAACTGGAAGGAAAATAAAGTTACACAAGTGGAGCATCACAGAATGCTTTGGGATGGAAGAGCCCTTATAGATCATCCAGTTCTGACATTTGCTGGTTTGTTTCTGCAAGGCAACCCAACAGATTTCATGTTGGGTCACTGAACCCTGGTATAATTTCATTGGGTTTATGTCTGAAGAGCAAGGCAAGAACCAATCTGAAGAGCAAGGCAAGAACCAATACCAAGGTATTGGGACATGGTTTAGTGGTGACCTGGGTTGATGTTTGGACTTGATGGTCTTAGAGATCAGATGAAAGGGACCTTGGAGTGTCATCCAGCCCAACCCCCCTCTAGAGCAGGTTGTTCAGAGCCCCATCAAGCCTCACTGTGGAGATATTCAGAATGGGCTCTCCACCACCTCTCTGGGCAACCAGTTTCAGTCTTCCACCACCCACATAGTAAAAAACTTCTTCCTCACATCCAGTCTAGATCTCTAGTTTCAAACCCTCGTCCACTGTCCTATTGCCTCTGCAAGTAGCCTTTGTACACAGGTCTTTTCCAGCCAAAATGATTTCCTGATTCTATGACCTTTTGGTCACAGGTGAGTTTTCAGGAGCTGCTCTTGCATCAGCCAGCAGCTCCCAGGTAACACAGCTCATTCTCCTCCCTGATGGCTGAACTCAGCTCCCCACTGTGCACAAGGACCTACCCAGAGATGGAATTAATGACCTGCCAGACTGCATCTAACTCCTGAAATCAGCACCAATCATGAAACAAGGCAATGCTGCCACAGTCGGGCCGTTCCTGCTCCACACCATGCAATACCCACCCAGTATTTGCACTGCTTTGTTACCTGAGCACCAGCTGCATTTGTTTTCATTAACTTGACTTACATTTTTAACAAAGCATGGGCCATTCATTACACAAAATGCTGGATGCCTGCTGGAGACCTACCTTCTTTTCCTTGAAGCCAACAGGCAACAAACTTAGGAAGGAAGTGTTTCCTAACCTCTGTCCTAAACCTTCCCTGGCACAACTTCAGGCCATTCATTCACATTCTGCCTGTGTCAGTGGGCCTCATTCTTGACAATAACAGTGATAAACAATCCCAAATTATCCATTTCTTCTGGATGAGGCCTTGAGCAGCCTGGTCTAGTGGAAGGTGTCCCTGCCCACAGGAGGGGGGTTGGAGCTGGCTGATCTTTAAGGTCCCTCCCAACCCAAACCATTCTTTGACTCTATCATCCCCTACAGACATCCAAACCACCAAGAGCAACCACTCAGAGAGGAAAACTAAAGAGAAAAAATGAATGTTTTCATCCCTTTCCTTCACTGTGCCTTGCCCCTGCTGAGGTGATCAGTGGAGGACCATCTGTCATTAAAATATATAAAGAAATAAATCAGCTCTGTAGAATAATATTTAATTAAGGCTCAGTATCTCTGGATGCTGGCTGTAGATACAATGCTGAAACAGGTCTGTGCTCAGACACCTTTTGTTCACAAAGTCCTGGCAACATGAGCTAATGAGATGCAGATCACTACAAATTATGCCTGATGAGTTTATCTTGATGAAAGTATAAATTTACCCTGAGCTGTCAGGCAGAGGGAAGGGGGGAGATGCTCATAGGGTGTGACACCACAGAAACTATGGATGGGTGCTGATGTTCTGACAAAAGAAGATAAAGCACCACTGAATATCAAGCATTTGTTTGAAGGAAAGCTCATGGCACGGGTCAGGGCTGGGGTGGCCACCAGATGAGTGTCAGAAGCTCTCCAGGGACTCCTCTGCCTTCCTAAAGGGAAGGCAAAGGGAAGAAGAGAGAGAGAGAGAGAGAGAGAGAGAGAGACTGATGGGGTGGGCAAGAAACTCAACCAGCTAGGATGAAAAGAACAACAATGCCATGGAATAGAGACACAAACCAGTATGGAAACCAAACCCTGATGGCAGTGATGGCACCATTGGCACCACTGATGCTGGGGACAGGCACTGGGCAAGTACCAGACTGGACTGTGCAGCACATGGGAACCAGATTCAGGAACACAGGGATGGGGATGGAAGGCAGAAAGGACAGAGTTGTACTAGGACAGTGGCCAGTGGAGAAGAGGCTTGGCCCTGCTGATCCCTCAGCTTCCCTCTGCAGATGCCACCCATGGACTGAAATCCCTTGTTGGGCAGTTGAGGGTTCCCTGTCCTGGCTGCTTCTCCCTGCAGCTGCAGCCCAAGGTGTGGCACAAGTGTGGCAGTGCCCTTGGTGTGGCCAGGAGCAAGTCTCAGGCAGAGCCTTTGTGCAGCTCAGCCCTTGACAGAACTCTCACCACCATGTTCTCCTTCCTAGAAGCAGCCCCTGGCTGCGCAGCCCTGCCCTGAACTTCAGCGAGTGTCTCCCTGAGCAGAGCCTGAGCTGGGGAGTCCCAGCCCTGACCAGAGTCAGCTCTGCTCCAGCTCACAGCAGGACAAGATGCTAGAAAGTCAAAATCTTTTATGACAAGAGATAGGTAGAACCAAACTAAAGATTCCTTTCTTTGAGATAGCCACAGCTGTGGAGGGTTCTCTCCTTGAAGCTCTCCTCACTCCCCATGCCTCTGCTAAAGGTTCAAACATGCTTTAGAAAAATCAGAGCAGAAGTTGATGCCTCAGCTGTCCCAGCACAGGGACCTACAGACCATATGTTGCATCCATAATGGGTTGGTTTAACCACCAGCTCCTTCTCAAGTAGCCAGCACTCAGAGAGTTCTGCCTGGGAGGCACCACAAGGAGATTTCAAGGGTGAACTTGGAGAAATTATTCATCACCAGGTCACTGAGAGGCACCATTTGATCATCTCAAGTCTTATGTTTCCTTCTTGAATGTATAAATTCAGCTGGTAAAAAAACCCAACAATATCTTTTGGGTTTAAAGGAGCAGGTTCTGGCTCCAGAAAGCACAAATAAATGCAGTGAGCTACATGGGCAGACTGTTCCACCTTGGAAAAGGTTCATCATGGGTTCTGTACCCTTGAATGCTCCAGGCTCAGGGCAGAATCACTGGAAACTGCCTGGTAGAGAAAGACCCAGGGATCTTGGTCAGCAGCAGATGAAGAAAAGCCAAAGTGTGCCCAGGTGGCCAAGAAGGCCACCAGTGTTCTGGCCTGGAATAGCAACAGTGTGGCCAGCAGGGCTAGGGGTAGTGGTGGTGCCCCTGTGATAGGTAGTGGTGAGGCCACACCTCAAATCCTGGGTTCAGTTTGGGGCCCTTCACTCCAGGAAGAGCATTGAGGGGCTGGAGCAGGTCCAGAGAACAATAAAGCTGGTGAAAGATCACACACATTCATGCCATACATGTGTCATTTGCCTTTAGATCATGCAAGTTGAATGAGCCTGTCCAGGCAAGAACTCAGCACACCGTCATTGGAGCTGTTAGCAGCTATGGATTAACAACATCTGCAAGGCAAGGCAAAAATTAGGGTCACATCAGTCCTGCCCCCAGGGAGGAGCTGCAGCAGTACAGATTAGGGGCTGACCTTCTGGAAAGCAGTTCAATAAGGACCTTGGAGTCCTAGCAGACAATAAGTCCTTCATGAGCCAGCAATGTGTCCTTGTGGCCAAGAAGGCAAATGGTCTCCTGGGGTGCATTGAGAAGAGCGTGGCCAGCAGGTCAAGGGAGGTTCTGCCCCTCTACTCTGCCCTGCTGAGGTCACATCTGAAGTACTGGGTCCAGTTCTAGGTTCCCCAGTTCAACAGGAAGAGAGAACTACTAGAGAGTGTGCAGCAGAGGCTACCAGAATGATGAAGGAACTTGAACATCTGTCTGATGAGGCAAGGCTGAGTCCAGGGGCAGTCAAGCCTGGAGAAGAGCAGCTCAGGATGAGATCTTAGTAATGTTTATAAACATGTGAAGTGTGGATGTCAAGAGGAAGCCAGTCTCTTCTCAGTGGTGTCCTGGGATAGGACAAGGGGCAATGAGCACACACTGTAATCTAGGAAGTTCCACCTCAACATGAGGAGAAACTTCTTTAATACAAGGGTGACAGAGAACTGGGAAATGCTGTCCAGAGAGGTTGTGGAGTCTCCTTCTCTGGAGACTTGCAAGGCCCAACTGGATGCATTCCTGTGTGACCTGCCCTAGGTGACCCTGCTTTGGCACAGGGGTTGGACTCAATGATCTCTAGCTCCATTCTATGATCAGTTGCTGCCCCATTATCCCACCAGCACCAAGTGCTGGTGAGCATCAACATCTTGGCTCCCACTAGAAATTCTCCCAACACCAACCAGCTGCTCAGGGTGAAGTTCATACATAACTATGTGCAGCACTCCTTGCTCTCCACACTTCTCATTCCCCAAGTTCTCAATTGCAGCATTTCATTTCCTAAGGAAACCATCTCACCTGTTCCACATCACCCAGCCCTCCCACAGTGTGGAATGATAAGACAGCTGAAGAGATGCCCCCCCACCCTCAGCAGGATGGACTCTACCCTGTTAGGCTGCATTTCATCTCTGCTCTGATCCTTCCTCTAGATGGAAATTAGATCAGCCCTGCCAGAAATGGTAATCTTCCTCATCTCAGTTTTTTCACTGCATCAGAGGTTTTTTGGTGTGGTGGTTCCCCCCCCCCCCCCCCCCCCCCCCGCTTTTCCTGTAGGCAAGAGTGGATCAGAAACAGCAACTGCAGATTTCAAAGGCTTTCAGACTTGGAAGACTAGCTCTCTACATTGAGCCACCAGCTCTTCTCTAATGTTACCTAAACCACTACTAAACCACAGGCCACTCATTCAGGTCCTCACCATCTGTACCTGAAAGGGGCTACAAGAAGGCTGGAGATTAGGAAGAAATTCTCTACAATGAGGGTGGTGAGACACTGGGAGAGGTTGCAGATGCCCCCTCCCTGGAGGTGTTCAAGGCCAGATTGCCCCTGTACTCAGCACTAGTTAGGCCACACCTTGAGTCCTGTGTCCAGTTCTGAGCCCCTCAGTTTAAGAAGGACATTGAGACACTTGAATGTGTCCAGAGAAGGGCAACGAAGCTGGGGAGAGGCCTTGAGCACAGCCCTGTGAGAAGAGGCTGAGGGAGCTGGGGTTGCTTAGCCTGAAGAAGAGGAGGCTCAGGGGAGACCTTCTTGCTCTCTACAACTACCTGAAGGGAGGTTGTAGCCAGGAGGGGGTTGGTCTCTTCTCCCAGGCAGCCAGCACCAGAACAAGAGGACACAGTCTTAAGCTGTGCCAGGGGAAGTTTAGCCTCGAGGTGAGGAGAAAGTTCTTCACTGAGAGAGTTGTTAGCTATTGGAATGTGCTGCCCAAGGAGGTGGTGGAGTCACCATCCCTGGAGATGTTCAAGAGGGGATTGGATGTGGCACTTGGTGCCATGGTCTAGTAGTCATGAGGTGTTGGGTGGCAGTTTGGACTTGATGATCTCTGAGGTCTCTTCCAACCTTGGTTGAAGCCTTGAGCAGCCTGGTCTAGAGGGAGGTGTCCCTGGCCATGCCAGGGAGGTTGGAACTAGATGATCTTTAAGGTCCCTTCCAACCCAAAACCATTCTGTGACTCTCTACATGCTTCTACCTCAAAAGACAGATAGTTACTATGTTAATCTCCACTGTATGCAAAGCAGACAGCCCACAGCCTTCAGAAAGAAGAGCTACATCAAAATAAAACCACACAGCAGAGTCAGAACCAAGGAAGATGAGCAGGGGGAAGAGCCTTGGGGCTCCACCTATAGCTACCAGAGCTCACAACCTCAGATCCTTCTGAAAACGCCCAGGAAATGAACTCACAGAATTGTTTGGTTTGGAAAAGACTTCTAAGTTGGACATCAAGTCCAACTGTCAGCACAGCACCACCATGGCCATCAAACCATGGCCCCAAGTGCCATGTCCACACATTTCTTGAACACCTCCAGGGATGGTGACTTCACCACCTCCCTGGGCAGCCTGTTCCAGTGCCTGACCACTCTTGCAGGAAAGAAATATGTCTTCATCTCCAGCCTCCCCTGGCACAATTTCAGGCCATTTCCACTCATTCTGACACCTGATACAAGGGAGAAGAGACCAACCCTCACCTGGCTCCAAGCTCCTTTCAGGAGGACATCTTACACAAAACAGGAGAGAGTTAAATCAGTGACAAGCTCACATGCTTCAGGATCTGATGGCAAAATAAAATGGCTTTGAAAAGCACTTGCAGTTGAACTGATTAAGGGAGTAATTTATTTCCCTAATTATTTGTAAATAATAAATGGCTAAACAGCTCATTTTATAATTAAGCAGCTAATTCTGGAAGTTCTCTGCTTGATTTGAAGATTAACAGATTTGCTTGAAGCAGGGCATCAGTGTTGCACACTCAATAATTAATGTTACACCTCCTGCCTCCTTCAAAGGGCTGGGCTGACTTCTGCTGCCTTCCCAGCTCTTGTGGGGTACAGACATCTGGATTCCATCCTAAAGAGGAGAACCCAGCATCACCAAGAGAAGAAGATGCCAATAAAGCCACAGGAACCACATCCCAAGTAGGTGGAGCTGGATGCAGTTAACCAAGGATAAAAGATTCACACAGCTAGGACCTGATCCACAATGGGACTGACTTCTTTCTGGTTTACACCACATTTCTCCAGCTCACCCCCAAACCACATCACCATGGATTTCAAGTCCTTCCAGGTTTGAGGCTCCACCACTGCACACTGCAGCCTGGGACAGACCTTTGCCACTCTTTTGGGGAGGAAATTGTTCCTCATGCCCAACCTAAACCTCTACTGATGCATCTTCAGGCCATTTCCTCTTGTCCTATCACTTAGTTCCTTGGGAGAAGAGGCCAACCCCCACCTGGCTCCAACCTCCTTTCAGCGAGTTGCAGAGAGCAATGAGGTCACCTCTCAGCCTCCTCTCCAGGATGAACACTCCCAGGTCCTCTCCAGATCTATTCTTCAGACCCTTCCCCAGCCTCATTTGCCCTTCTCTGCACCCACTCCAGCCCCTCAATAGAATACAATTAACCAGGTTGGAAGAGACCTTTGAGATCATCCAGTCCAACCTATCACCCAACACCATCTAATCAAATAAACCATGGCACCAAGCACCTCATCCAGGCTCTTCCTAAACAGCTCCAGTGATGGTGACTCCACCACCTCCCTGGGCAGCACATTCCAATGGCCAATCACTCTCTCTGTGTAGAATTTCTTCCTAACCTCAGCCTAAACCTCCCCTGGCACAGCTTGAGACTGTGTCCTCTTGTTCTGCTGCTGGTTGCCTGGGAGAAGAGACCAACCCCCTCCTGGCTACAACCTCCCTTCAGGGAGTTGTAGACAGCAAGAAGGTCTCCCCTGAGCCTCCTCTTCATCTAGGAACCCCAGCTCCCTCAGCCTCTCCTCACAGGGCTGTGCTCCAGACCCCTCCCCAGCCTCATTGCCCTTCTCTGGACACCTTCCAGCAAGTCAACCTCCTTCCTAAACCGAGAGGCCCAGAACCGGACACAGGAGTCAAGGTGTGGCCTAACCAGTGCTGAGTACAGGGGTACAATGACCTCCCTGCTCCTGCTGGCCACACTATTCTTGATGCAGGCCAGGATGCCATTGGCCCTCCTGGCTGCCTGGGCACACTGCAGGCTCCTGTTCAGCCTACCATCAATCAGCACCCTCAGGTCCCTCTCTGCCTGGCCACTCTCCAGCCACTCTGACCCCAGCCTGTAGCACTGCAGGGGGTTGCTGTGGCCAATGTGTAGCACCACGTCCACCTTGGAGGAAGGGGTCCAAAGCTGAACCCAGTAGTCAAGCTGTGCCCCCAGGAGCACTCAGACCAGGAGAACAACCACTAAACCAGACCAGCCTGGACTTCCCATCCCCTGCCAAGTCCTCTCTCTGTCGGTAGCCTGCAAGTTTAATCAGTGGTGTGTGGTAGTTGGAAGCTTGGTGCTCCAAGCCAGCTTGAATTTTAATTGTTATTTCTCCAACAAGGGAGCCAGGCAGACATTAACAAAAAAGCAATTACTGCTGACATCTCAGCATTCAGCCCCTGGCAGGTCAGAAAAGAAAGACAAGGCAGCTGGGGACTTGAAGCTACAGAAAGCCAACTGAGAAAAGCCAGAGAGCTATTCTTCATTCCAGAGAGGTGGGTTCAAGGTTTGAAAGCACAGGAGACACAAGGATGGTAAATCTTAAACAAAGTTCAGGCTCCCACCTTCCCAATCAGTGAAGTTTGGAAAGCCACAGCATTAATGATGAACCAGCTGGGACAGAGACTGATGGGAAGCTCAACAGTGTGAGCTACTGCACCTTGCTCTTCTGGGGCCTTTGAGCCCACAGAGAAGCTGGAGAAAGAAAAGGAGTGGGAGCTGGGATGAAGAGGATGATGGTATAGGGATAAGGACAGAGAAGGGGAGGCTCAGGGAAGGAGAGGGGAGAGGACAGAGAGGGGGAGGCTCAGGGAAGGAGAGGGGAGAGGACAGAGAAGGGGAGGCTCAGGGAAGGAGAGGGGAGAGGACAGCGAGGGGGAGGCTCAGGGAAGTGAGGGCACTCTGTCAAGGACTGCTTGTCACCCACAATCAGATCCAACACCCAAAAGCTCAGAAGATGGTCCCTACAAGTCCTGTCAGCGAGCTGGAAGACAGGGATATTTCTCTGGTCTGAGGTTGGGAAGAGCTGGAGTTCTTCAGGACAAATCCAATCCCAGATGTATTACTGGAAGCCTCACAGGCCCCCAGCATGGTGGGGGTCCCCTGGAGATCATCCACCCTTTTTCCAGCAGGTATTTTCCAGAGGCATGAGGGTTTCTCACATCTTGTGACTGAAAAAAAAAGGCATATTACATTTTTTTTCCTTCTGTTTGCTGTTGATAGCAAATAAGGAAATTTTCTGATTCATTAAAAAGCTCATTTGTTGCTTTCCTTTCCAATTAACTTTGCCCCTTTGTTTTCCATAGTTAATCTGCTCCTGGAAAGGCTTTGCTCTGGATTAAGCCAAAAATCTGTGTCTGCCACAAGGGGGAAGGGACTAATCCTGATCCCATCAGAGCCACAGAGTAAAGCAAAGAGCAGCACCTCCCTAGGCACAGGATCATTTTGGTTGGAAAAGACCTTTAAGGCTGAATCCAACCATGAACCCAGCACTGCCAGGTCACCACTAAGCCATGTCCCTCAGCACCACATCTCCACAGCTTTGAAACCCCTCCAGGGATGCCAACTCCAGCATTGCCCCCAAGCAGCTCAGGCCAGGCTTTGACAACCCTTTTAGGAAAGAAATTGTTCCTTATGCCCAACCTAAAGCTCCCTTGGCAGAGGGGGAGCTCACTTTTTAGCTCAAACATCCCACATTGCAGCAGCAAGGGGGTTATTTAGCCTGCAGAAAAGGAGGCTGAGAGGATACCTTCTGTCTCTCTACAGCTCCCTGAACACAGGTTGGAGCCAGGCAGGGGCTGGTCTCTTCTCACTAGTACCAAGTGATAAACAAGAGGAAATGGCCTCAAGTCGTGCCAGGGGAGGTTTAGGTTGGACAGGAGGACCAATTCCTTCCCCAGACGGGTTGTCAAGACCTGGCCCAGGCTGCCCAGGGCAGCAGTGGAGTCCCCCTCCCTGGAGGGGCTTCAAAGCCATGAAGGCAACCAGCACCAGAACAAGGGGACACAGGCTCAAGCTGCGCCAGGGGAGGTTTAGACTCGAGGTGAGGAGGAAGTTCTTCACCAAGTGAGTCATTCATCATTGGAACGGGTTGCCCAGGGAGGTGGTTGAGTCATCGACCCTGGAGGCATTCAAAGGGAGATTGGATGTGGCACTTGCTGCCATGGTCTAGTCATGGGGTCTGTGTCGATAGGTTGGACTCGATGATCCTCGAGGTCCTTTCCAACCTAAGTGATACTGTGAAGATGGGATGCAGAGAGATGTGGTTTAGTGGTGACCTGGCAGTGCTGAGTTAGTGGCTGGACTGAATGACCTTAAAATGTTTTCCAACCAGAACAATTTTGTGATTCTATCACAAGACAGCAAAAAGAAAGAGAAAACCACCCCCTCCTCCCCCAGCAAGTGCCCTCCCCCCCACCATGCTGCTGCTAAAAGAACAGAGGGACCAAGAAGCAGCTTTGCCAGCATCAGCAAAAGGGAAGGGTCGTTATAAGAGCCAGCAGAATAACAGGGCAACAATGATAGGTTGTTGAGTTGTTCAGATCGTTGTAACTCAACAGGGGAAGATAATGACCTGTGATTTGAGGTAGGGCCTGAGGGACACCTCTGTATGGCTTTTATTCGCTGTGCCTGGTCTGTCTGTACTGAATGTCATTTCCTCACTGCCGCTGAAGTCAGGGCTGGTGTGACAGTGCCTGTTGTTTCAGAAGGCCAGTTCACCTTTAGATTCCATGGTTGAATATCCCAAGTTCCTACAGCAAAGAGAAATTCAGCCCATAGATGCAGGTTCTGCAGAGCTAAAAAAGCACCCTTAAATCAGCTCCTCCTGGGGTTTAGGTGGAAGTTCCTATGTTCAGGTTTGTGCCCATTGCCCCCTGTCCTGTCACTGGGTGGCACTGAAACAAACCTGGTCCCATCCTTCTGACACCCACCTTTGCAGTATTGATGAGATCCTCCCTCAGGCTGCTCTTTTCCAGATTAAAAAGCCCCAGGTGATTTGCCATTGGAATGTGCTGCCCAGGGAGGTGGTGGAGTCACCATCACTGGAGGTGTTTAGGAAGAGACTGGATGGGCTGCTTGGTGCCATGGGTTAGTTGATTAGGTGGTGTTGGATGATAGGCTGGACTTGATCTCAAAGGTCTTTTCCAACGTGGTTAATTCTATTCTAATTCTCTCAGCCTTTCCTCATCAGAGATATCACAGCATCACAGAATTACTTGGGTTAGAAAAGCATTTTTAGATCATGGAGTCCATCCTTCAATCCAACACTACCATGGCCATTAAACCACATCCCATAGTGCAGTGTTCACACACTTCTGGAATGCATGCAGGGATAGTGACTCCACAAAGGACTTCTCAGGATCTCAGGTAGTGATAGGACTAGGGGGAATGGAATGAAGCTGGAGGTGGGGAGATTCAGGCTAGATGTGAGGAGGAGGTTCTTCACCATGAGAGTGGTGAAGCCCTGGAATGGGTTGTCCAGGGAGGTGGTCGAGGCCCTGTCCCTGGGGGTGTTTAAGAGCAGGCTGGATGAGGCTCTGGCCAGCCTGATCTAGTGTGGGGTGTCCCTGCCCATGGCAGGGGGGTTGGAAGTAGATGATCCTTGTGGTCCCTTCCAACCCTGAATGAAACTATGAAACCACTTCCCTCGGGCAGCCTGTTCCAGTGCCTGACCACTCTTGCAGGAAAGAAATTCCTCCCAGCATCCAACCCAAACCTCCCCCAGCACAATAAAAGCAATAGTACAACAGCACTGGAAGTGTTTTTTAAAGGGTTGGTCAGGATGGGAGTCCTGTTTGCCTGGCACCACACAAGCATACAACAATATTTTCCTGATCTTAGAGATCAGAGCTGGAAACAGAAACTGCAGAGAGGTGAAGAGCTACAACCCCCAAAATCCCAGTCTGACCAGCTCAGCAGTGGGAACTGGCTGGCTTGGAGTAGCCTAAAGCTCTCCTCTTCTCAGCTTTATCACTGTGCAATGAAAGGTGGACAGGCAATAAAGAGAAAATGAAAGCTTGGGAGTGCTGCTGCTTGGGAGGACATTGGTTCAGAGGTCAGAGCAGGAAGCAGCACCTCACCTCCCCTCCCCACCCTGCCTCGCTGCAGCGTTGGTGCAGTTTTACACTCCTGGTATGTGCTGCAGATGGAACCACTTGCCATTTGGGGGCTATCATCATCTACTGAGTTAAGCCACAAGCATTATTCTGCCTTTCAACACTCTGGAAGCACAATCAAAGCTCTTGCAGGAAATTTTCCATTTTGACAGAATCAGCTTCCCTGGAATCGAGCCCACCCTAAAAACCCCCAGCCTCTGCATGCCTCTAATGAGGCTCCCCTTAAACGTTTAGGCCAAAATATTATGATTGCAATTATTAATTAGGCATTCCCCCAAGCACAGCTTTGTCTTTGTATTCGACTCATTTCCTGAGAGGATCTTCACAGAAGCACCTGACAGCATGCCTCAAGAAATCAGACACCAAACCAATCTGTGTTTCCTCCCCACGCACCCCCCATCTTCTGCCCTGGATAATTACAACTTCAATCAATCACCCAAAATCCGTGGTTTACTCTCCACTATCTCAGCCTTACATTAATATGGAAATCGTTGTTTGCAGATGCAAATCAATGACTAAGTGGGTTCGTGGCCATTTGTATTCACAACCAGCAGATTTCAACAACAACAACAACCACCACCACCACAAACAACCAACCAACACACACACACACACACAAAAGAATGACACCAGGAGAGAAGGTTTCCAATCTCAGAATTAGTCACTGAGGAATAAACAAGGTAGAGAAATCCAGGGAGAGGTGGGAAACAAGATAAGAATCATTTTTATAAGCAAAAAAAAAAACCAAACTGCCAACCCCAAACAAACCAAAAGCAAAATCCCACCAGGAAAGCCCCCACAAAAACACCCCAAACTAACAAAACACCCACCCATCCACCACCCCCCCTCCTCCCCCAAAAAACACAACAAACCCAAACCCACACAACTAAGCCAAACACAACCACCCCAATTCCCCAAACAAGCCCTAGAAGCAGCCCTAAGGTCGGTAGAGAATGCTGGCATGCTGCTGTCTGGCAGGGACCTCTGGAGGTCATTCATGTCCAACCCCACCCTGGAAACAGGCAGTGTCATTTGAGCAGAGTGGGAGCTGGGGTGGAGATGGGAAGGGCATAGAGGGAGGGAGGCTCAGGGGTGAGCTCATTGCCCTCTACAACTACCTGAGGGGTGGTTGTGGCCAGGAAGGGGTTGGTCTCTTCTCTCAGGCAACCAGCACCAGAACAAGAGGACACAGTCTCAAGCTGCGCCAGGGGAGGTTTAGACTCGAGGTGAGGAGGAAGTTCTTCACCGAGCGAGTCGTTCGTCATAGGAACGGGCTGCCCAGGGAGGTGGTGGAGTCACCATCACTGGAGGCATTCAAGAGGAGATTGGACGTGGCACTTGGTGCCATGGTCTAGTCATGGGGTCTGTGTTGATAGGTTGGACTCGATGATCCTCGAGGTCCTTTCCAACCTAAGTTATACTGTGATGGGGATAAGGAGAGAATCACATAATTGGTGGGATTGGAAAAGACCTCTAAGATCATCGAGGCCAATCATCCCACCACATACCTTTTAAGCTCCTAGGGACTGAACACCCATTAGCATCTGCAGAGCTTTTTCTGGCTGAGCTTCACCCACAGGGCACCCAGCTCAAGCTCTCCAAGACTGCCCTGAAAGACACCCCCTGCTCTGCAAAGCAAACCATAGGAGGAGCAGGAGATTGGCTTCAAATGTCCATCAGGCACAGCATGCACACACCCCAGCCAGCACCATGCAGGGTATTGGTACAGCAACCACCACCATCCTTCCCACAGCAATGGCAACTGCGGCTCAACTGTGGCATTCAACAAGTCCAAGTGCCAGATGCTGCACTTTGGCCAGGCCAACCCCATGCAGTGCTAAAGGCTGGGGACAGAGTGGCTTGGAGAGCTCCCAGAGAGGGACCAGCTGGTTGAACATGAGCCAGCAGTGTGCCCAGGTGGCCAAGAAGGCCAATGGCATCCTGGCCTGCATCAGGAACAGGGTGGCCAGCAGAAGCAGGGAAGTCATTGTGCCCCTGGACTCTGCATTGGTTAGGTCACACCTTGAGTGCTGTGTCCAGTTCTGGGCCCCTCAGTTTAAGAAGGATATTGAGACTCTTGCACATGTCCAGAGAAGGGCAACAAGGCTGGGGAGAGGCCTTGAGCACAGCCCTGTGAGGAGAGGCTGAGGGAGCTGGGGTTGTTTAGCCTGGAGAAGAGGAGGCTCAGGGGAGACCTCATTGCTGTCTACAACTACCTGAAGGGAGGTTGTAGCCAGGTGGGGGCTGGTCTCTTCTCCCAGGCAACCAGCACCAAAACAAGAGGACACAGTCTCAAGCTGTGCCAGGGGAGGTTTAGGCTGGAGGTGAGGAGAAAGTTCTTCACTGAGAGAGCTGTTGGCCATTGGAATGTGCTGCCCAGGGAGGTGGTGGAGTCACCATCCCTGGAGGTGTTCAAGAGGGGATTGGATGTGGCACTTGGTGCCATGGTGTAGTCAAGAGGTCTGTGGTGACAGGTTGGACTCGATCTTTGAGGTCTCTTCCAACCTTGTTGACACTGTGATTCCTTTTCAAAGTCTGAAGTGGGATCTGGAGGGGGAAGCAGAGGGGCAGATGAAAAGCCTGAGTCCACCTGGACTCGAAATGCAGGCAAGGTGATGGAAACAAACATTGTACCAGTGCTGGTCCTATGCCCAACACTTCTGCCATCATCTAGGGTGACTTGTGGTTCCTGGGTTATTTTCTGTTTGAAGGAAAGGTTTCTTTCCTGACCTGAGATGAAACAATTCAAATCTTTGGGGTTTAAGTACCTACTTTGACAAATCCCCTGGTTTGCATTTGCAGCATGACTGCTTTCCTACAGAATACAACTCAGAAGAGCAGGACTTGGCCAATGTGTTCTTCACCTACCCTTCAACCAGCCCTGAGGGTTTCATTCATCCCACTTTGACTGAGAAAAGCCCTCCAGGCATGGGTTGAAGGAGAAATCTTCTTAAAGGCTGAAGTGCTCTCTGAAGTGTCCTCTCTTCCTTTTGACAGCATTCTAGTGGCAGCATGTCACCTGGCACCAATACTAAGAGCTATGACTTCTCAGTCCTGTGTGGTCTGGTGCCTCTGTACCCAAGACTATAAAGTCTGCACGGTTCTTCTTTCTGCTCCAGCAGCAGAAAGGGCCCAAAATCCTGCAGGAAAGTGGACAACAGCAATGCTCTCAGAGGAGGAAAGAGCCTTTTGCTCCTTCAGCATAAGCAGAGAACGTGGGGACATGCTGCTTCTCCAAGGCAGAGCATGCTCTGCAGCTGTAACAGAATCACAGAATGTTAGGGGTTGGAAAGGAGCTCTGGAGATCATCTAGTCCAAACCTCCTGCCAAAGCAGGAGCCCCAAGGGCAGGCCACACTGGAATGCATCCAGACAAGTCTTGAAAGTCTCCAGAGAAGGAGACTCCCCATGGTGGAGAGCACAGAAACTTGTAGTTGATGCAGGGCAAGCTCCAGCCAGGTCAGCTCAGCACTTCAGCTTAGAAACACAGAGCTAATTGCTTCTGCTCCTTAATGTTAACTTCATTTTCATGAACACTTATCTTCTGATTTATCACCCAGACCTCCTCATTACAGCCTATTATGGCCTTAGCTTCTCATAATTAGACATTTTGAAGTACAGATCCATATCTCTTTCCCTCAGCTCAGATAAAGGCTTATCTGCCTCGAGCAAAAGGGAAACATCACTGCCCAGAAGTAACCAGGACCATCAGTACTCACAGCCCGAGTTTCCCAGTGCTTGTAGCTCTGACTGATGGAAGCCCATGGCCTTCTGAACACAAAGTCTTGCTGCACTGCCTACAAAATCCCCAGCATTACCTCTACCCAGTCTCTCCTTATTTCCAACCTGTTCAGTGTTTCCATTTCATCCTCCTGTGGGCTTCACCTCCTCTCAGCCCTGCTCCTTCTGCTTGTTTCTCCTCAGAGTGATGCTACCAGCCTTTTCACTGCTTCTCAAAGCTTCCACCTTTTCCCCCTCCTTTAATCCTTCACCTACATCCACACAACCTACACTTTTCTTCACATCACCTGCACTGTGTGCTTCAAAAACCAGCAAGTCAAACCCAACAAGCTGAGTTAATCTTACAGATCTGAATATCTCTCCCTGAAGACACCCCAGACTGCATGCACCACCCTTCATCTTTGTGCAGGAAGAATTCTGCTCCTAAACATCTGTTTACAGCTCCTACCATCCTCAAAATCCTCTGGCACCACATCAACAGCAACCTCTGCTCCCATCCTGCACATCTGTCAGTGGTGGAAGCCATTTGAGTGCTGTGAGGCACCTGAGTCCTGATCCCACCTCGTCAAATTAGCTCCATTTGTTACACAATGATCCTTTGTTTTTCATGCTAATAATTCCCTAGGCTCTGCCAAACCACAGAATCCCAGCTGAAAGGGAGCTGGAGTGAAGGCTGGTTTCTCCTCTCAACTGTCAGGTGATAGAGTGAGAGGAAATAGCCTGAAAATGTGCCAAGGGAGGGTTAGGCTGGAGCTAAGGAAAAGTTTCTTTGCTGCAAGAGTGGTCAGGCACTGGAACAGGCTGTCCAGGGAGGTGGTGGAGTCACCATCCCTGGAGGTGTTCAACCCAACATCACCATGTCCACAGGTTTCTTGAAGGTTGGACTTGATGATCTTAGAGGGCTTTTCCAACCCAAAACCATATGATTTCAAGGTTTTGTTTTCCCTTCTTAATTCACAGAAAATTGTATTAGGAAAGCAAACTGCACTCCTTTGGAGACACCTGCTATGCAGAAGTCATTAACTCCTCCAGTAATCCCTATTTACTTTCCTCACTAATGCAAAAGCCAAACGAGCTTAATTCCCAAAGTTTTTTCCTCATATCACTTCCTGCTAAAGCAGAGGCACCCACAGCAGCTTGCCCAGGATCACAAGGGCCAGCTGGGGTTGGAATCTCTCCAGAGAAGGAGACTCCACAACTTCTCCAGGGCTCAACCACCCTCACACCAAACAAGTTTCTCCTCCTGTTCAGATGGAACCTCCTGGGCTCCAGTTTATGCCCCTTGACTCTTGCCCTGTCACTGGGCACCACTGGCAAGAGTCTGGACACATCCTCTTGCCTCCCACAGGTCCTTTAGCTCTTTCTCAACATTGATCAGATGTCCTCCCAGGCTGCTCTTCTCCAGGCTAAACATCCTTAAGTGTCTCAGCCAAAATCAGTTACCTGTTTGCCATGGGTTAGCTGTTTGGGTGGGTTGGATTGGTTGATGGGTTGAACACAATGATCTTGAAGGTCTCTTCCAACCTGGTTTGGTTTATTCTAAAGGTTTATTCTAAAGTTACTTAGACTCATCAAAGCACATCTCTAAACCTCACAATTTGCCTGGCTCTTTGACCATCTCCCACCACATCCCCTATTTTTAAGGGCTATAAGAGGTCAATCATCTCTTGGATATTCTTCTCTGACTTTCTGTCTTTTGTGAGGAGATTCACACTGCACTTGCTGCACTTCGGCCACAGCAACACCATGCAGAGCTACAGGCTGGGGTCAGAGTGGCTGGAGAGCAGCCAGACAGAAAGGGACCTGGGGGTGCTGACTGACAGCCACCTAAACATGAGCCAGCAGTGTGCCCAGGTGGCCAAGAAGGCCAATGGCATCCTGGCCTGCATCAAGAATAGTGTGGCCAGCAGGAGCAGGGAAGTCATTGTGCCCCTGGACTCTGCACAGGTTAGGGCACACCTTGAGTCCTGCAACCAGTCCTGGGCCCCTCAGTTTAAGGACATTGAGACACTTGAATGTGTCCAGAGAAGGGCAACGAGGCTGGGGAGAGGCCTTGAGCACAGCCCTGTGAGGAGAGGCTGAGGGAGCTGGGGTTGCTTAGCCTGGAGAAGAGGAGGCTCAGGGGAGACCTTCTTGCTCTCTACAACTACCTGAAGGGTGGTTGTAGCCAGGAGGGGGTTCGTCTCTTCTCCTAGGCAACCAGCACCAGAACAAGAGGACACAGTCTCAAGCTGCGCCAGGGGAGGTTTAGGCTGGAGGTGAGGAGAAAGTTCTTCCCAGAGAGAGTTGTTAGCCATTGGAATGTGCTGCCCAGGGAGGTGGTGGAGTCACCATCCCTGGAGGTGTTCAAGAGGGGATTGGATGTGGCACTTGGTGCCATGGTGTAGTCATGAAGTCTGTGGTGACAGGTTGGACTTGATGATCTTTGAGGTCTCTTCCAACCTTGGTGATACTTTGAGACAAAGCACACAAAGTAGCTACTGAAAAAAAAACCTCTGTAGAAGTAGCAGCTTATACAAGTCCCACAGATCTGGGCTGGCTGGAGCAAGGTGAGAATTGGCACTTAATGCAAGCCTTGAAAAACAGGGGATTTAAATGGATTTTGAAAAGGGCACATTTTCCAGCAGCAGCCAGCGTGGTGGAGCAAGGAAATTGCTCTTGCTGCAAGCATCACCTTCCAAAGGCAAGCACTGAATTCCTATTATTTTCTTAAACCAGGAAAATGTTTTCCTCCTTTCAGCAGTTTAATGCCAACCACCAAAAGGTTCAGAGTCAGGGTCTCCTCGGGTTGTTACTGAAAGAGGGGAAATGGCATCACAGAGTGTGTGGTGATGCTTCAAGATGCAGATTTCATAATGTTTAGAGAATGGAAATGCAACACAATTGGCCTGAGATTCTCTGTGAAGGAAAGCCACTACTGGGTCTTCTCCTTCCTTGAATGCCCAGTGGTTTCATCAGTGGACATGTCTCCACCAAAGAACCTTGCAGAGAGATGGAGTCCAAAGTTTCTCCTGGAACTGAGGTGCTGCATGCTTGCAGCAACATCTCACATTTCTCAGAATCATAAAGTCCTTCCAGTTACAAGAGATCTTCAAGACCATGGAGTCCAACCATTAACCCATCAAGCCCAGGTCACCACTATACTGGGTGCACTTAGCACTGGTTAGGCTACATCTTGAGTACTGTGTCCAGTTCTGGGCCACTCAGTTTAGGAAAGATGTTGACTTGCTGGAAGGTGTCCAGAGAAGGGCAACAAAGTTGGTGAGGAGTCTCAAGCACAAGCCCTGTGAGGAGAAGCTGAGGGAGCTGGGGTTGCTTAGCCTGGAGAAGAGGAGGCTCAGGGGAGACCTTCTTGCTGTCTACAACTACCTGAAGGGAGGTTGTAGCCAGGTGGGGGTTGGTCTCTTCTCCCAGGCAACCAGCACCAGAACAAGAGGACACAGAATTACAGAATCAACCAGGGTTCAAAAGACCTCAGAGATCATCAAGTCCAACCTATTACCTAATACCTAACACCTCATGACAACTAAGCCATGGATTCAAGTGCCATGTCCAATCCTTTATTGAAAACCTCCAGGGGTGGTGACTCCACCACCTCCCTAAGCAGTCCATTCCAATGGTCAATTACTCTTTCTGTGAAGAAATTTCTCCTCACCTCAAGCCTAAACTTCCCCTGGCACACCTTGAGATTGTGTCCTCTTGTTCTGGTACTGGTTGCCTGGGAGAAGAGACCAACCCCCAATTGTCAGTCTCAAGCTGCACCAGGGGAGGTTTAGGCTGGATATTAGGAAGAAGTTCTCCACAGAAAGAGTTTCTTCTCCTGTTCAGCTGGAACCTCCTGGGTTCCAGTTTGTGCCTGTTGCCTCTTGTCCTGTCACTGGGCACCACTGACAAGAGCCTGGCCCCATTCTCTTGTCCCCCACAAGTCTTTTAGCTCTTGCTGAGCATTGATAAGAGGCCCTCTCAAGCTGCTCTTCTGCAGACTCAACAGCCCCAGGGCTCTCAGCCTTTCCTCCTCTCAGTGATGCTCCAGGCCCCTCAGCATCTTTGTTCCCTCCCCCAGACTCTGCAGTAGTTCCCTATCTCTCTTGAAATAGGGAACCAGGAACTGGACCCAGTTCTCCAGATGTGGCTTCACCAAGGCAGAGTAGGAGGAAGAGAATCTCTCTCGACCTACTGGCCACACTCTTCTTCACGCATCCTAGGAGGCAATTTGGCTTCTTGGCTATGAGGGCAGATTGTTGACTCATGTCCTGTATTACAGCAGAATGGACTGCACTGAAAATTCATTTCAGGACTTAAAATACAGAAGATGAGCTGCTTTCTGGTCAAAGTGGACAGCACTGGAAATGGTCTCCACCAACCATAGCCTGACAAAGCAGGAGGGAGGTTTACTTTGCCTTGAAAAAGTCAGTTGGCATGAACACCTTGGGTCATTTCATAGCCTGAAACTGTGCCAGGGTAGGGGGGGTGAGGGAGGTGTTTGGTTGGACATGAAAGACAATTCCTTTGCTGCAAGAGTGGTCAGGCTGCCCAGGGAGGTGGTGGAGTCACCATCCCTGGAGGTGTTCAGCAAACCTGTGGACATGGACTGGGCGATATGGTTTGATGACCATGATGGTGCTAGGTTGAAGGTTGGACTTGATGATCTTAGAGGGCTTTTCCAACCCAAACCAAGCCTATGATTCTCCCCCACCCTTAGCACTTCCTTAATTAACAGAATATTGTACAAGGAAAGCAAACTGCACTCCTTTGGAGACACCTGCTATGCCGAAGTCATTAACTCCTCCAGTAATCCCTATTTACTTTCCTTGCTAATGCAAAAGCCAAATGAGCTTAATTCCCCCAAATCCCTATCAGATCAAAAAAAGTCTCTCTTCCTTCCTGGTTGGTTGACTTGCCTGTGTCAGCACAGCCACCAGCACATCTGTCACTAAGATGAGTCACTGGAATTCTTGGAAAGAAGTTGCTAAAGTACCCTTTTCTCCCCTTCGTTTCACGCTTTCTTCATGGGACTGAAGGCATTGTCCCTTCAGAAAACATGGCAAGAAGTGTCTGCCATCATTGAGGTCCAGGAGGCCATCCTCAAACTCAGATAGTGGTTTGGAGGATACTTGACTTCATTAGGATTAACAAAAGCAGTTTAAAACAGGCTTCGATGGTTTGCTCAGTTTTCATGTAACTGTGCCAGTGTTGGATACTCCTCCTCAGGAAGTTTGGAGCTTTGGACTATTTCTGGCCGACTGCTCATCTCCCATTTTATTTCCCTTGTGCACAAACCCACCCATAAGAATGCTCACCTTTCAGTGAGTCCATGACTGCCAGAGACAGGGTCACAGAATCCCCATGGTGAGATTGGAAAGAACCTCTGGAGATCATCCAGGCCAACTCCCCCTGCTAAAGCAGGGGCACTCACAGCAGCTTGCCCAGGATCACAGTGGCCAGCTGGGGTTGGAACCTCTCCAGAGAAGGAGACTCCACAACCTCTCTGGGCAGCCTGCTTCAGGGCTCCACCACCCTACCACCAAAGTTTCCCTGATGCTCAGGTGGAACCTCCTGGGTTTCAGTTTGTGCCCACTGCCCCTTGTCTTTTCACTGGGCACCACTGACAAGAGTCTGGCCCCAGCCTCTTGCCCCCCACAGGTCCTTTAGTGCTTGCTGAGCATTGATCAGATCCCCTCTCAGGCTGCTCTTCAAGAAGCTCCAGGGTCATTGCTTTATTCTAGTAGGATTCTAAAATAACACAGATCTTTGTATCTCTAAGCAAGTGCTTGGAGTTGATAGCCTCAAAGGTTTCTTTCAACCTCAACAGTTCCATGATCATATGATTTTTGGGTCAATGAACACCATCCCTTTCATTCTTCAGCCTGAACCATCCAAATACATGGAATTATGTCAATTCACTCTGCCTTGGTGAGGCCACAGCTGTAGCACTGGGGCCAGTTCTGGACTCCCTAGTTCAAGAGGGCAGGGATATGCTGGAGAGTGTCCAGTGGAGGCTACAAGGATGAGGAAGGGACTGGAACATCTGCCTGATGAGAAAAGGCTGAGAGACCTGGGGCTGTTTAGCCTGGAGAAGAGCAGCCTGAGAGATCTGCCGAATGCTCAGCAATGATCCCAACTGTCTTTTCCAACCCAAATGATTCTCTGATGGTTGTCATGTGAGCAAGACCTAAATAAGGGATGAATTTTTGAAGGGATGGTTGTGAATCAGCTTGACTGACATCTGAAAGGTACAGAGTTTGACTGAAAGAGGACAGCCACTGGGGCTCCAGAAACCTCTCAATGTGGAGAAATAAGGAAATTACAGGGGGAAAAGGTTAAACTGCCCTTACAGGTTCTTAACTTCTATCAGGTTTACTTGTAGAGCTACAAATCCACATCTGCAAGAGCACCTGAGATATCACAGCAGATGATGAAGTCCTATTAGGATGCGGCCCTGAGAGAGGCAAGATTTGTCAGCTCAGTGAAGCGTTGGCTCTTGCAATAAGTGAGCAGTTTATTGACCTTTCTGTGATTGAGACAAAACCCAAAGCCAAAAATACCCCAGCAGCAAGCAGGCAACACAGGCCATCACTCAAATTCCTAGCTGGCAATGGGAGACCAACCTTGAAGGTCACCACAGTGCTTCGCTGTGGTCTAACCAGGATTGCATTGATGAGCTGAAAACTTCTAGCGTAGCCCAAAGGGGTTTTGCCTGTGGGCTCACTGAACTCTTCACTCATGTCTTTCACATGGGGAAAAGACCCTCAGGATCACCAAGTCCAACCCAGAACACTGCTCTACAAGCTTTACCCTTAAACTATACCCCAAGCACCACATCCAAACAACCTTTAAGCACATCCAGGGCTGGTGACTCCACCACCTCCCTGGGCAGCACATTCCAATGCCTGAACACTCTATCCATTAAAAAATTGTTCCTAATGTCCATTCTAAACCTACCCAGTCACAGCTTGAGGCCATTCCCTCTTGTTCTATCACTCATTACCTGGGAGAAGAGACCAGCACCAGCCTCTCCACAATATCCTTTCAGGTAGTTGTAGAGAGAGAGATGTCTCCCCTCAGCTTCCTCTTTCAAACTAAGCTATGACCAGATCTATCTGCTCCTAGCTTTGCTGCAGTGCACTATTACTGCCATAATTTTGAGGAAAAAACCATCATAAATAGGGCCATTACCTTCCCATCCTGAGAGTATTTTCACACATGCTGATCTTTAACTCTTGAGCCTGTTCCAAAGGGAATAGTCATAACACCACCAAGCACAGAGCTTCAGAAAGTGCCCCAAAAAGGAAGAATCATAGAATTGTTTTGGTTGGAAAAGACCTTTAAGATCATCAAGTCCAACCAAGATGGGGCCAGACTCTCCTCAGTGGTCTCCAATAATAGGACAAGAGGCAATGGGCGTAAATTTGAAAGCAAGAGTTCTGTCTAAACATGAGAAGCAACTTCTTTATCTTGAATAGAATTAACCAGGTTGGAAGAGACCTTTGAGATTGAGTCCAACCTATGATCCAACACCACCTAATCAACTAAACCATGGCAGCAAGCACCCAATCCATCTCTTCCTAAACACCTCCAGTGATGGTGACTCCACCACCTCCCTGGGCAGCACATTCCAACAGCCAATCACTCTCTCTATGAAGAATTTCTCCCTAACATCCAGCCTAAACCTCCCCTGGCACAGCTTGAGACTGTGTCCTCTTGTTCTGGTGTTGGTTGCCTGGGAGAAGAGACCAACACCCTCCTGGCTACAGCCTCCCTTCAGGTAGTAGTAGAGAGCAATAAGGTCTCCCCTGAGCCTCCTCTTCTCCAGGCTAAGCAACCCCAGCTCCCTCAGCCTCTCCTCACAGGGCTGTGCTCCAAACCCCTCCCCAGCTTTGTTGCCCTTCTCTGGACACATTCCAGCAAGTCAACATCCTTCCTAAACTGAGGGGCCCAGAACTGGGCACAGGACTCAAGGTGTGGAGAGTGGCAGAGCACTGGAACAGGCTGCCAGAGAGGCTGTAGAGTCTCCTCCTCTAGGGACTTCCAAGACCCATCTGGATGCATTCCTGTGTGACCTTGTCTAGGTGATCCTGCTCTGACAAGGGCTTTGGACCTGATAATCTTCAGAGGCCCCTTCTGTGAGGGCTATACCCAGAGACAGCCCCTCAGACATCTCCATTTCCTGTTATTTAGTAAGACAAAAGGGAAATAACTGCTTCTAAATAGTTCATTTCTCTGCAGTACAGCTGATGCCAGGCCTGCCCATGGCAGGGAGGTGGGAACTAGATGGTCTTAAAGGACCCTTCCAAACAAGCACCAGACTCCACATCCCAGGGCTCAAGATGGTCCTGCATCCCTTGCTCCACACTCTCATTCACACAATCACAACCTGGTTTGGGCTTGAAGGCATCTTAAAGATCACCTAGCTCCAACCACCCTGCTGTGGGCAGGTTCACCTTCCACTACACCAGGTTGCTCGAGGTCCTGTGCAACCTGGCCTTGAACACCTCAAGGGAGGGAGCATCCACAACCTCTCTAGGCAACCTGTGGCAGTGTCTCACCACCTTCACACTGAAAATCTCTTAATACTCATCTAAACCTCTTCTATTTCAGTTCAAAGCCATCCCCACTCATCCTGTCTCCACACTCCCTGATAACAAGGCCACCCTCATCTTTCCTGTAGACCCCTTTTATGTACTGGAAGGCTGCTCTAAGGTCTCCCTGGAGCCTTCTCTTCCTCACAGACCAACTCACTAAGTTTGTGACATGCTTTTTTGGCTCAAGATCCTCATTTCTCACCAGCTGAGTCACTCAGGCTTGAAGAGCCAACATCAGTCTCTCCCTTTGCCCCAGGGAACAGGCTTTATAAAGCAGAAGAGCTTCTGCAGGAGGCATCTCAATCACCTTACTCCTAAACAGCCCAGCAGTTATTGCACCTCTGTAGGTCTTTCCACAAGTAAAATCTAGTTTGGATCCAAGATCCTTCACACCCTAGTATGGTTTGGGTCAGAATGGACCTTAATGATCATCTAGTTCCAACCCCTCTACCATGGTCAGAGACACCTTCCACTAGACCAGGTTGCTCAAGGCCTCAAGACCTCCAAGGGCAACACCTCTCAGCACACCACCTACTTCAGGCTCTCCTCATGAGAAGTGCCTGATGTAGACCACCTGAGTGAGACCAGAATCAATTCTTATTGAAAATACCTATATCCTGATCTAGTTGGAGGTGCCCCTGCTCACTGCAGGGGTGTTGGACAAGATGACCTTTAAGGGTCCCTTTCCAACCTGATGTAACAGGGTGCCTCTGCAATCACCACCCAGCACCATGCTCTCCTCAGGAGCACATATTACTGGGCTTGAAGAGTGAGGAGCTACAGAAATCATCCTGTGGGGTTCTGAGAGGCCAGTGAAGAAGCAGAGATCCCCCAGCAAAAACAGCCATCCCATTTAATGTCTTTCACAGTCACCATCTGAGAACTTCCTCATTAAGAAACTGAGCTAATGGCTGCCATCCAGTGTCCATCCCTTCCCAAGGTGCTGGAGCCATGTAGGCTGAGGCCATAAAGAGGCAGACCCAGAAGGAAATAAAAGCAAAGGAGAAGTAGAAGGGACACATTAAATCAGAGCTGCTGAGTGCAGTTCCTGTCTCCTCGATGCCATTTGCTGCAGGAGCCACTGGAGATGGACAGATGTTGGTATCTACTTTATCGACCTGCGTGGGGCTGTAAAGGTAATTTCCATTAAATGCCCCCAAAATCTCATTCCCAGGACTCAGAGCTCTCTGTGCAAATGAAGTCATGTTGGCAGCCACACAGCTCGGGTGGGTCTTCATAACTTAGTTCAGAGTCTCCTAAGAATGGGAATTCAGGGACAGCATGTGGCAGGGTATAAAAATCTGAAGCACTCAACTGAAATTATCCCTGATAAAGGCAGCTGAGTACCTGCAGGGAAGGGGGAAATGATGCAATTGATGCACTCCTCAGACTGCTAGGAGCTGGTTCTGTCACTCCAAGAAACAGGGATGCTATCACAGAAGAGTTTGGGTTGGCAAAGCCCTCCAAGATCATCCAGTCCAACCTTCAGCCTAGCACCATCATAGCCATCAAGTCGTGTTCCAAAGCACCAGGGCCATGCATTTCTTCAACACCTCCAGGGATGGCGATTCCTCCACCTCCCTGGGCAGCCTGTTCCACTGCCTGACAAGCCTTGCAGCAAAGAAATTGTTCCTAATGTCCAACCTAAACCTCTCTTGGCACAATTTCAGGCCATTTCCTCTCATTCTATCACCTGATCCTAGGGAGAAGAGACCAATCCCCACCTGGCTAAAACCTCCTTTCAGGCATTGGTAGAGAGCAATGAGGTCTCTCCTCAGCCTTCTTTTCTCCAGGCTGAACAACCCCAGATCCCTCAGCTGCTCCTCACCAGACCTGTTCTCCAGCCCCTTCTCCATCTCTTTTGCCCTTCTCTGGACCTACTTCAGCCCCTCAATGTCCTTCCTGGAGTGAGAGGCCCAAAACTGAACCCAATTCAGTTCTCTCAATTCATTCCTGGAAAATATTCCTCCACCTCCTGCAGCAAGCACAAGAAGACAGATTCTCTCACCATTCCAGGCTGGGTGTTGAGGAGCATCCCCCTTCTGCCTCTGCTAACCCAAACACCACGAGACAGCACAGAGTACAAAGCCACAGAAGGAGTGGGTTTAAAATTCAGGCTCTGCTCAGAACTCCCAGCAAGTACTAAAAATAACTGATGGGATCAGACAGCAGCACTTCAGAGGATCAGAGAATTGTTGTAGTTGGAAAAGACCTTCAAGATCATCAAGTCCAACCATCACAAGGCCTTGAGCAATCTGGTCTGGTGGAAGGTGTCCCTGACAGTGCCGGGGGGGTGGCACTAAATCTTCAAGGTGTCTTGAAACCCAAACTATTCCATGAACCTAAGAATTATCTAACTCTGCCAAGACTGCTGGTAAACCAAGTCCCTCAGCACCACAGCTTGGGAGCTTCAATTTGATGTGCTTCTGCAGCTCTTCAGCACAGCACCAGCCAGCTTAACTCCAGAGCCCAAGGTCCATGCTCACCTTGATCACTGCTGTTTGCACCGACAGGAACAAGTGCAGCTCCTGGCCACGTCACCAGAGCCTGTGCCCAATGCTGAGCCCTAGGGAGATCCAGATATTCAAAACTTTTTCTAGCAGACAAATGTTCCTACAGCTTGAACAGGACACCACTGTAAGTGTAGCTAGTTGGTAAAGACCTTCCCATGGATATCAATGTCCTGCTGTGAGCTGGAGCAGAGCTGGCTCTGGTCAGGTCTGGGACTCCCCAGCTCAGGCTCTGCTCAGGGAGCCACTTGCAGAAGTTCAGGGCAGGGCTGCACAGCCAGGGGCTGCTTCTAGCAGGGAGAAGCTGATGGGGAGAGTTCTGTCAAGGGCTGAGCTGCACAAAGGCTCTGCCTGAGACTGGCTCCTGGCCACACCAAGGGCACTGCCACATTTGTGCCACATCTTGGGCTGCAGCTTCAGAGAGGAGCAGCCAGGACAGGGGATCCTCAACTGCCCAAGAAGGGATTGCAGCCAACAAGGAATCTGCAGGAGAACGCTGAGGAATCGGCAGGGCTAAGCCTCTTCTCCACTGGCCACTGTCCCAGAAGGAATCTGTCCCTTCTCCCTTCCATCCTTATCCCTGTGTTCCTGAATCCAGTTCCAGAATCCAGCTCCTGAATCTGGCTCCCATCTGCTGCTGAGACCAGGCTGGGACTCGCCTACTGCCTTCCCCCAGCTAATGGTGTTCCATGTTGGTTTGTGCCTGTCTCTATTCCATGGCACTGTTGTTCTTTCCATCCCAACTGGCTGAGTTTCTTTCCCACTCCATCAGTCTGTCTCCCTTCTTCCCTCTCTCTCCCCTTTAGGAAGGCAGAGGGCTTCATGGAGGACACCTAGTGCTTGTCTGGTGGCCAGCCCAGCCCTGATCCAGGACACACTGTAAAAAACAATTATAGGTGAGATCCTCTCCAGCTGAGAAAACCCACATCTACACCAGCCTACAGGAAGGCTGGGGAAGGACTTCTCAGCATCTCAGGTAGTGATAGGACTAGGGGGAACGGAATGAAGCTGGAAGTGGGGAGATTCAGGCTGGAGGTGAGGAGGAAGTTCTTCCCCATGAGAGTGGTGAAGCCCTGGGATGGGTTGTCCAGGGAGGTGGTTGGGGCCCTGTCCCTGGAGGTGTTTAAGCCCAGGCTGGATGAGGCTCTGGCCAGCCTGATGTAGTGTGGGGTGTCCCTGCCCATGGCAGGGGGGTTGGAACTAGATGATCCTCGTGGTCCCTTCCAAACCTGACTGATACTATGATAAGCTTTGGAATAGGTTACCCAGGGAGGTGGTGGAGTCACCATCCCTGGAGGTATTCAAGACGTGCATGGACATGACACATCAGGGCGTTATTTAGTGTCCGTGGTAGTCTTAGCTTGATGGTCAGACCTGACGATCTTAGAGGCCTTTTCTAACCAAAACAATCCTGTGATTCTGTGAGCAGTGAAGCAAAGGTTAAAGCTTCAGCAGTGGGCCCCTGCCTGTGCTCCCAGCACGCTTGCTGTATTATTTTTCACACACAGACACCGCTCCAAAGTTCTTGGGTTTGCCCCCAGCACTGGCACCTTCCATCAGGAAGTCCCTGCTTTGATTACCAATGTCACCTTAATTTATGGTGGTTTTTTTTTCACAACATAACCCTCTCTGGCTCCAGGATATTTCCAGATTGCCTTCAATAAACATGAATGCAAATTTATTCATCCCGCCTCGCTCTTCGTCGCTCTGCGTTACCGCTGCGACGGAAGCTAGAAACCTTCAGCTACAAACTCCTTGCTCGCCACTTCTTCAGCTACCTCCACAGGTACTTGATCTTCCAGTACAAGTTCTCTGGCTTTGACAAGCTAGATACATGAAAGAAGATATTATTCAGCAAACTTTAGTGGAAGACATCCTTTCTGAAGGAAGGCGTGAGCTACCAACATGCCACCTCATCCTGAAAGAGGATTTAACCCTTCACTCCTCTCAAAGCTGCTTTTCAGAGCATTGACAGGCAGCAGATGTCACAAGGACTCTTTCCACAAGTCACAAAGCTCCAGCATGCTGGGGCTTGGAAGAGACCTCTGGAGATCATCCAGTCCAACATCCCTGCTAATGCAGGGCCACCAACGTCACCTTGTCCAGGATCACAACATTCAGGTGGGGTCAGAATCTCTCCAGACAGGCAGACTCTACAACCTCTCTGGGCAGCCTCTACCAGGGCTCCAGCACCCTCACCCCAAATAAGTTTCTCCTCCTGTTCAGATGGAACTTGCTGGGCTCCAGTTTGTGCCTGTTGCCTCTTGTCCTGTCTCTGGGCACCACTGACAGGAGTCTGGCCCCATCCTCTTGCACCCCACAGGTCCCTTAGCTGTTGCTCAACATTGATCAGATCCCCTCTCAGGCTGCTCTTCTCCAGGCTCAACAGCCCCAGGGCTCTCAGGCTTTCCTCCTCACAGAGCTGCTCCAGACCCCTTAGCATCTTTGTGGCCTCCCCAGGACTCTCTCCAGTAGTCAGTTCAGGGATTGCACCAGGGCTCCCTGCACCCATCTTAAAAGCCACTCAGTTATTCTACCAAATGCCAGCTCTCTGCCTCTTAAATCCCATTGTTCCAACCCCTGACCTCAGAAGCAGCTTTTAAACCATTGGTTGGATATTTGAGGCTTTCTTCCCCAAAAGGCCTGGTCCAGGCTGCCCAGGGCAGTGGAGTCCCCATCCCTGGAGGGGTTTCAAAGCCATGGAGATGTGGTGCTGAGGGACATGGTCTAGTGGTGACCTGGCAGTTCTGGGTTAATGGTTGGATTTGATGATCTGAAAGGTCTTTTCCAACCAAAGTGGTTCTGTGATTCACCTGAGTTTTTCCAAAGAGTAGGAAGCATCCACAGTTTTATTATTTACTGTAATAAAACTGCAGAGGAAGCATCCAGGAGAACACTGAGGTTCAGGATGAGATCACAGTATCACCAAGGTTGAAAGAGACCTCAAAGATCATTGAGTCCAACCTGTCACCACAGACCTCATGACTAGACCATGGCACCAAGTGCCACGTCCAATCCCCTCTTGAACACCTCCAGGGATGGTGACTCCACCACCTCCCTGGGCAATGTCACTGATCCTTACATGGAATTTTTGCACATTGACTTTTTCCAAGGGGCTGGAGAAGGTTTGAATTTGGGCTGGAGACAGGAAAGCCCATGAACGATGACACACTCAGGCACTAAAGCCCTCTTAATATTAACAAGGCCACCCCCAAGGAAGCCACAGCATTCACATGACTTAGTATCATAGTATCAGTCAGGGTTGGAAGGGACCACAAGGATCATCTAGTTCCAACCCCCCTGGTCTCTGCAATGTTTCCATCTTCACGTGCCATGACCCCACAAGAAGATGCATTGCCATGAGACCAAGACTTCATTCCTTAACTAACAAAGGCAGGAGGTGAGCTGGCTTCTCAGCAAGCAGCTGCAGGCCAGGAGGTATCAAAGCCAGAGGACTTGGACCTTCATCTAAGCATGGCATGGTTTATCTTAGCAGGCATTTTGCTCACCTTCAGGGCAGAGACTCTCATACCAGGTTTTGTGACTCCACAGATCAAATTTGTCCAGTCCCCCATTGATCCTTTCCACAAAAGTCTCTCAGAGTTTCTCACATCTCTGTTGACTGTTCCTGAAGCTTTTGTCCTAGTTTTCCTTAACAAGATCTTCTGAGTGCTTGGAGGTGTGGCAGTTCCCTGGGGGCCTTCATTAACACAACTCCATATTGCAGTTCCAGTCGCTTCAGTCTGATGTTCAGACTCCAAGAAGGCCAGGGGGAATTTCAGGCTAAAAAGCTGAACATTCCACTTCTGACTTTGCCCAGTTGAGTGCCCACAAACCATTTAATTTCCAGTACCTGGAAGCACTGTCTGGAGGCTGAGGGAGAAGTCAAGGTGCTAATGGAGAACACAAAACAATACAAAGCTCACACTGTCACACCTTGCAAAGCCACTAAGTAACCCTGAGCTGAAGATGTCTTTGTTCTTGTCCTGCAAGGACAAAGGTAACAGGTTTGGCCTTTCAAAAGATGTAAGTGCTGTCACCTCACTCATGTACATCTTGAATTCTTGTCTGCCCATCACCACTTTACAGTCTTGGGGTGCATGAAGAGTGAGGCCAGTAAGCCAAGGGAGGTTTTCCTGCCCCCCTATTCTGCCCTACTGCAGTTAATCTGGAGTACCAGGTCCAGTTCTGGACTCCCTAGTAGCTCAGCAGCTCAAGACAGAGAGAACTACTGGAGAAAGCCCAGGGGAAGCCCCAAAGATGCTGAGGGGCCTGAAGCATCTCATAAGGAGGAAAGGCTGAGAGATCTGGGGCTGTTGAGCCTGGAGAAGAGCAGCCTGAGAGGGGATCTGATCAATGTTCAGCAAAAGCTAAAGGAGCTGTGGGGGGCAGGAAGATGGGGCCAGACTCTTGTCAGTGCTGCCCAGTGACAGGGCAAGGGGCACAAACTAGAACCTAGGAGGCTTCATCTGAACAGAAGGCAAAATTTGTTTGGTGTGAGGGTGCTGGAGCCCTGGAGCAGCCTGTCCAGAGAGGTTGTGGAGTCTCCTTCTCTGGAGAGATTCCAAACCCAGCTGGCCACTGTGATGCTGAGCAAGCTGCTGTGTGTGCCCTGATTTAGCTAGTGGGGATTGGATGATCTGCAGAGGGCCCTTCCAATCCCCAGCATGCTGTGGCTTTATATGACAGAGTAGGGGACTTAAAATGCCAGAAAACTCATACTTGTGGAAGCAAACCCTGGGCAGAACTGCCCACCACCTCCCTGTGCACCTTGCAGAGCATAACAGTCAATAGCAACACCTTGCTGAAATCCAGGCTGCCCAAATTAACCCTGCTTGAACTTCAGTCTCAGGTCTCTGTGGCATGGAGTCAGATCAGCTCTTTGTGGGCAGCTCTTCAGATGCCAATATTAAAACAACCCCTAAAAGGGAAGAGAATCATTCCCTTTTTCTTTCCTTCCTTTTCCCTTGCAATTGCTTCCTGTGGCCCAGACTGCTCATTAGGTACAAGTGAGTTAAATTCACACCAGTTTGCTCCACTTCTTGTTTTGCAATTTAATCAGGCTTGAAGATAGCATGAAGTGCAAGCCCTTAAATACTGCTGAAGGAAGATAAAGACTTTCACTCCTCAGCTTAAAGCAGCCTTGCTGAGCAACCACCCAGTAAACAGCTCCCTCTCCCACCACAGCTTGTATAGACCTTGCACCTTGGCAGGGAGGAGAGAACCCATAAAGCACAAAGTCAAAGCATCACAGAACAACAGGGGTTGGAAGGGACCTCTGGAGATCGTGGAGTGCAACCCCCCTGCCAAGGCAGGTTGGTCAGAGAAGGTGAAGAAGGGTTCAGTCTCTTTTCAGTGGTGTCCTATGATAGGACAAGGGGCAGTGAATATAAACTGGGAGCCATGAGGTTCCACCTGAACATGGGGAAAAACTTTGGTATGAGGGTGCTGGAGGCCTGGAGCCAGCTGCCCAGAGGGGCTGTGGAGTCTCCTTCTCTGGAGACTTCCAAGACCTGTCTGGATTCATTCTTCTGTGACCTGCCCTAGGTGAACCTCTCTTGGCCAGGGGGTTGGATTCCATGATCTCCAGAGGTCCCTTCCAACCCCTACCCTCTGTGATTCTAAGGCCACACAGGAGTGTGTCCAGGCAGGTTTTGAATTACTCCAGAGGTGGGGGCTCCACCACATCTCTGGGCAGCCTGTTCCAGTGCTCTACCACACTCAAAGCTAGTAAGTTCCTCTTCATGTTTAGATGGAGCTTCTTATGTTCAAGTTTGTGCTCATTACTCCTTGTCCTGTCACTGGACACCACTGAGACAAATCATGGTCCCATCCTCCTGACACCCACCCTTGAAGTCTTGATCAGCATTGATGAGATCCCTCCTCTGCCTGCTCTTTTCCAGACTAAAAAGCCCCAATTCTCTCAGCCTTTCCTCATCATAGAGATGTTCCAGGCCCCTCAGCATCTCTGTAGCCCTGAATTTCCCCGGGCAAAGATTCTTCCCAGCAGAAGCATCTGCTGGAGGAGCAGACCATGTGCATGTTGTGCTACACCACACTTGTCTGGTGGTGACATTTCATACCCAAAATTTCAGCAGTTGAAGGCTGGCACAACAGATTTCCACACATCTTGCAAGAGGCAAGCAAGTGCAATGCAACACAGTGAAAAGCTTCAAAGCTGTGAAAGAGGAATGAAAGCAGGAGTAGGGGAAGGGTAAACCGAGAAGCAGCTACTCAGGCAAGGGTGTGAGTGAGGGGCAGATGGAGGATGAGCCACTGTGCCCATAACTAAGTGCAGCAGCTGCTCAGAGGAGCCAGCTCCTTGGAAAAGCCGTGGGAACAGGCTGAGTGTTGGAGTTGTTCTGCCTGGAGGAGGCTCCAGGGATACCTCCTGGTGGCCTTCCAGGACCTGAAAGGAGCCTAGAAGAAAGCTGAAGAGGGACTTCTGGCAAGAGCCTGTAGTGGTATGACAAGGGGCAATGGGTTTGAGCTGGAAGAAGGAAGAAATTCTTTACAGTGAGGGTGGTGAGACACTGCAACAGGTTGCCCATGGAGGTTGTGGATGCCTCCTTCCCTGGAGATGGTCAAGCCAAGGCCAGATGAGGCCTTGAGGAACCTAGTCTAGTGTGAGGTGTCCGTGCCCATAGCAGGAGGAGGTGGAACTAGATGATCCTTGAGGTCCCAAACCATTCTGTGATTCTGTAACTACAAATCAGAGACAACCACAGAGCCTCTCTCCAGGTTCACAGTATCACAGTATCACTTAGGTTGGAAAGGACCTCGAGGATCATCGAGTCCAACCTATCAACACAGACACCCATGACTAGACCATGGCACCAAGTGCCACGTCCAGTCTCCTCTTGAATGTTTCCAGGGGGCGATGAATCCATCACCTCCCTGGGCAACCCGTTCCAATGGCCAATGACTTGCTCGGTGAAGAACTTCCTCCTCACCTCGAGTCTAAACCTCCCCTGGCGCAGCCTGAGACTGTGTCCCCTTGTTCTGGTGCTGGTTGCCTGGGAGAAGAGGCCAACCCCTTCCTGGCTACAACCACCTTTCAGGTAGTTGTAGAGGGCAATGAGGTCACCCCTGAGCCTCCTCTTCTCCAGGCTAAACAACCCCAGCTCCCTCAGCCTCTCCTCACAGGGCTGTGCTCAAGGCCTCTCCCCAGCCTTGTTGCCCTTCTCTGGACACGTTCAAGTGTTTCGATGTCCTTCTTAAACTGAGGGGCCCAGAACTGGACACAGGACTCAAGGTGCAGCCTAACCAAAGCAGAGTACAGGGGCACTATGACCTCCCTGCTCCTGCTGGCCACACTATTCCTAATGCAGGCCAGGATGCTATTGGCCCTCCTGGCCACCTGGGCACACTGTTGGCTCATATTCAGGCAGCTGTCAATCAGCACCCCCAGGTCCCTCTCTGTTTGGGAGCTCTCCAGCCACTCCAATCCCAGCCTATAGCTCTGCATGGGATTGCCGTAGCCAAAGTGCAGCACTTGGCACTTGGACTTGTTGAATGCCATCCCATTGGGTTCTGCCCATCTGTCCAGTTGGTTGAGGTCCCTCTGCAGAGCCTTTCTACCCTCTAACTGACTAACATCTGCCCCTAACTTTGTGTCAGCAGGTGATGAAGAGCAGCCTTTTGTTCAAAAAGCCAAACAAACAAAGAAACCAAATGAAAGGAGCAAAACCTCCTACCAACAAATAAACACACACAAACCCCAAACCACAACTTGCCTGGGAAAGAAGCCAAAAACCTTCCTCCAGATTCAGCCTGTGTACAGGAAAAGATCTCCACTAACTCCATGGGGTGATGCAGACCACATGATCTACCTTGGGAGTCTCATTACATCCATTACCAGTCTAATTAAGAGTTCATAACAGCATCCTGGGTCAAGCAGGTCACACAAATGATAACCTACACCCTGCTACCTTCCAAAGCCTTCTCAAGCTTTAGTTGATGGAAAGATCTCCATCTAATCACAAAGCACTGCCCCAGTCAGCAAAACTTACAGGAGAAAAGAATAGACCTTTGAGATTATCAAGTCCAACCTATCATCCAACACCATCTAATCAACTAACCCATGGCACCAAGCACCCCATCCAGTCTCTTCCTAAACACCTCCAGTGATGGTGACTCCACCACCTCCCTGGGCAGCACATTCCAATGGCTAACATCTCTCTCTGGGAAGAGCTTCTTCCTAACATCCAGCCTAAACCTCCCCTGGTGCAGCTTGAGAAGGAAGGCAAAGCCTCCCAGTGTCATCTTCTTAATCACAAGGTACACTTTGGGTTGATGAATCATGTTCCCTGGCAGACACCAGAGCCACTATGAGGTAGAAGGTCACAACTCCAGCACAGGGCTTGCTAGACAGGTTCCCTTTCATTCAGTTAAGGCTCTCTGGGGGTTTTGGGCACTTGTGTACTGCTGTGATACATGGATGGTGGTGGACATGGACATTGAGAAGCATTTTAGAGCAGCAAAGCTTGACTTGTTAAAAGCTCACTGCCTGGAAAGGCTTTCACCTCCACATTAGAAGCATGGAATACTTTGGGCTGGAAGAGACCTTTAAAACCATACCAAGTCCAGCCAATCACCCAGCATTGCCAGCTCACCACTACACCATGTCACCAGACCTGACACCATCTCTGAAACCCCTCCAGGAATGAGGACTCCACCACTGCTCTAGGCAGTCTGGTTCAGAGCTTGAGAACTTCTGGAGAAGAAACTGTTTCTCATGTCCAACCTAAGCCTCCTCTGGTGCAACTTGAGGCCATTTCCTCTTGTCCTATCCCTTGTTCCTTGGGAGAAGGGACCAACCCCTACCTGGCTCCAAGCTCCCTTCAGGGCTTTGTAAAAAATCAGAAAGTCTTCCCTCAGCCTGCTTTTCTCCAAGCTGAACAAGCCCAGCCTCCTCAGCCTTTTCTCCTTCACCATCACATTAAACTTAGACATTTTGGAATCCATCAGTCAAGACACAGAAGCAAACAGTATCCCAGGCTCCCTGTTTTCAGGAGCAGAAATACCTCAGATACTTACAGCACCCAGAAGAACTCCAGGGGCGAGGACACAGCGAAGACAAAGTGCTCCAGCCAGGCTCCTGTACCTCCTGGCTCAGAGCCCACATGCAGATGCCACCTTACAGCCCCTTTCACCCATCTCTCTCTCACACTGAGCAGCACTCAAAGACCCAGCAAGCTTCAGCTCCATCTGATCCAAGACTTAATCCAAAATGACTTTGGCTGCTCTCTGTCAAACTCATCTCACCCAACTGCAGCAGCCTCATCACTCTGACCTAAGCACAACCCTCACTCACTTCCACTCTCCACCCCCCACCAGAGGTCTTCTTAAACCCACCTGACCCAATCAGGTCTCGTTGCAGCTTCCCTCATCTCTGCCCTCCCTCCTTCAATTCTGCTGCAAATCCAACTCAGCTGGAGCAAGAAATTTAGCCTGAGGACTTCCTAGGCCCTGAGCAGATATCCTGCTGGGAGAATA
This sequence comes from Melanerpes formicivorus, assembly GCF_026170545.1. NCBI lineage: Eukaryota > Metazoa > Chordata > Aves > Piciformes > Picidae > Melanerpes > Melanerpes formicivorus. The sequence continues at coordinate 29,321,513 of NW_027142358.1, forward strand.
ACCAGATTTAGAGGGTGACTGACAGCACAGCAGCAGCACAGATGAAGGGGGTAGCAAGAAGTTTTTATTTATCCAGAGAACCATAGAATGATTTGGATTGGAAGAGATCTTTCAAGGTCATCAAGTCCAACCTCCCTGCAATGAGCAGGGACAGCTGGTACAAGCAAGGCTTGTAGTGGTAGGAGGAGAAGGAATGGATTGAAGCTTGAGGAGCTTCAGATTCAAGCTGAAGATTGGGAAGAAACTCTTTATAGTGAGGGTGGTGAGATACAAGAACAGGCTGCCCATGGAGGTTGTGGATGCCTCCTCCCTGGAGGTGTTCATGGTCAGGCTCAATGAGGCCCTGAGCAGTCTGGTCTGGTGGGAGGTGTCCCTTGCCCATGGCAGGAGGGCTGGAACTGGATGGTCCTTAAGGTCCCTTCCAGCCCAAAGCATTCTAAGAACCTGAATCTTCAACCATAGCAGGTTCATACCTGTTTACAGACCTGTACATATAAAGTGTCTTAAAACCAAGGACCACATGAGTAATTCTGGCCAGCTGCACTCAAAACCTCTCTAAAGCCAGGTGAGAGAACATTGCCATAACATACCCAGATAGATGTCTCTTCTCTGGCATGTGTCAGCAAACTGTTGATATTCTCCACCCCAGCTGTGTGCTTTCCACTTGGCCTGCTGGGAAGCAGCTCTGTGTGGAAAGGAGCCTGGGAGTGCTGGGGGACAAGAAGTTTGCCATGAGCCAGCAACGTGCCCTCATGGCCAAGAAGGCCAATGGTCTCCTGGGATGCACTAAAAAGTGTGTGGCCAGCAGGTCAAGGGAGGTTCTCCTGTCCCTCTACACTGCCCTCCTGAGGCATCCAGAGAATTAGATCCAGTTCTGGGCTCCCAGTTCAAGAGAGACAGGGAACTGCTGGAGAGAGCCTGGGGGAGGCTACACAGATGCTGAAGGGCCTGGAGCATCTCTGTGAGGAGGAAAGGCTGACAGCCCTGGGGCTGTTGAGCCTGGAGAAGAGCAGCCTGAGGGGGCATCTGATCAATGCTCAGGAAGGGATAGGCGACCTGTGGGGGGCAAGAGGATTGGGACAGACTCTTGTCAGTGGTGCCAAAGGGCACAAACTGGAACCCAAGAGATTCCATCTGAACAGGAGAAATAACTTGTTTGGAGTGAGGATGCCAGAGCCCTGGAGCAGGCTGCCCAGAGAGGTTGTGGAGTCTCCTTCTCTGGAGAGATTCCAACCCCACCTGGCCATGGTGATCCAGGTCAAGCTGCTGTGGGTGCCCCTGCTGGAGCACAGGGGTTGAACTGAATGATCTCCAGAGGTCTTTCCAGCCCCCACCATGCTGGGATCTGTCTGATGCTGGGATCACTTCCCCAGAGCATCTGTGGGGCAGGCCCATGGTGGTCAGGTGTCTCTGTGTGTGACAAAGGGGAGCAGGACGGGCCAGCTGAGCTGGGGAGGGCTGGGGATGTCATTAGCCCTGTACCTGTGAAAGCAAAGCCAGCAATGAATCATCATTCCCAGGGCTGTCAGCAGGAAATGGAGAAGCTTTATTTAAAATCTGGGAGGAAAATAAGAAAGGAGAAAAAAGCCTCAGCCAAAGAGTGGCAAAGCCTAAAATAGCAGCAGGTCCAGGAGGTGTAAGCTGTGGGACGTGCCTGCCCCAGGCTCTCGGTGCATGGGGGGTGGCAAGCCAAGGCTGAAGCTCAACAGCAAACTCCCAGCCAGAAACACACTCTGGGTGAGGACAGCTTTGTCCAAGGTGCAGTCTAGAGGGTTCCTACCCTTGATGACTTCTCCTCCCTGGACAGAGCATCATTAAGCTCCACTGCAGCAGAGTTTAAATGTACTCCTGCTGATAGTGGTTGCCACTCAGAAGGAGTCCTACTGCAGAAAGGCTTTGGAGTGCTGGTGGACAGCAAGCTCTGCATGGGACAGCAATGTGCCCTTGTGGCCAAGGGAGCCAATGGCATCCTGGGATGCATTAAGAAAAGTGTGTCCAGCAGGTCTAGGGAGGTTCTTCTACCTCTCCACTGCCCTGGTGAGACCACACCTGCAATACTGTTTTGGGCTCCCCAGTTCAAGAGAGACAGAGACCTGCTGGAGAGAATCCAATGGAGAGCCACAAGGATGACTAGGGGACTTGAGCATCTCCCCTATGAAGAGAGTCTGAGAGCCCTGGGGCTGTTTAGTCTTGAGAAGACTGAGAGGGGATCTGATCAATGTCTATCAATATCTGAGGGGTGGGTGTCAAGTGGAGAGGGCCAAGCTCTTTGCACAGTAATAGGACAAGGAACAAGAGGGTCAAGCTTGAACACAGAAGATTTCACCGCAACATGAAGAGAAACTTCTGTACAGCAAGGGTGACAGAGCCCTGGAACAGGCTGCCCAGGGAGGTTGTTTATTCTCCTCCTGTGGAGACTTTCAAACCCCACCTGGATGCATTCCTGTGCAGACTACCTTAAGTGCCCCTGCTTTGGCAGGGGGGTTGGACTCGGTGATCCCTGGAGGTCCCTTCCAACCTCTGCTACTGTGATTCTGTGATACTTGGATGTGTTACCACTGAACAGTAACAACACCATCACCTCCGTCCTTCAGTGACTAACCTCTCCTTAGAAGCAAGATGACAGCCTGGAACTCCTGCAGAAAATGAGATAACAGACCCCTAGGAAACATGGGATGCCATGTCCCCTGGCCATGATATCTGTCAAGAGGATGGGGCCAGGCTCTCCTCAGTGGTGGCAACTGATAGGACAAAGGGCAGTGGGCACAAACTGGAAGCCAGGAGGTTCCATCTCGACAGGAGGGGAAACTTCTTTGGTGTGAGGGTGCTGGAGGCCTGGAACAGGCTGCCCAGAGAGATTGTGGAGTCTCCTTCTCTGGAGAGATTCCAACCCCACCTGGCCACTGTGATCCTGGGCAAGCTGCTGGGTGTGCCCCTGCTTTAGCAGGAGGGTTGGACTGGATGATCTCCAGAGGTCCCTTCCAACCACAATTCTGGAATGCAACCTATGCCAAGCTTTTTGGGCCAGCTGATGAGTCAGGTCATGAGCTCACACGTGAGACCAAAACAAGAACCAAACCTTCTGCTTTCCAATAAGCAGGGAAAGTGAGCATGGGATTTGTGAGAGGAGATGGGAGCCCCTCAGGAACACTTGCCAGGGGTGCCCTCTGACCTGCCTCAGCTCCATGTTTATGTATTTGTACAGCTCTGATCTTCCAAGAGGCTCAGGTTGTCTGAAGCACAGGGGACACATCACATTTGCATGGCAAGTGAGCTGCTATCCTCCCTCTCCCCCGAGTGGAAACTCAGGTATAGAGAGATAAAAACATCCAATTACTGAACAGCAGCTTTGTGTGCAGGGAACAAACTGGGATTGCCACTTTGTCAGCACTTGGCAGATCCTGAAACCTCCTCACAGGCCTCTTTTTTCTTTGCACACACACCCCCCACCAGCTCACACGCCCCCTCTTTTGTGAACAACATCTTGAGTTGGAGACCTAAACACTTCCAGGCCCCATGGAGGGAAGATCAGTGCTGTCAGCTCTGCTCCCTGGAGAGGAAACATCTTCATCACATAATTTATTGATGGAAATCAGCAATCATTGGCCAGGGGGACACAGCAATCTCAACAGTCACTTGACCTTCTCCTGCTCCTCTTCTCTGTCCTAGTGAAGCCACACCTGGAGTTCTGGGTCCAGTTCTGGGCTCCCCAGGTCAAGAGAGAGAGGGAACTACCGGGGACCAATGTCTTTGGTGTGAGGGTGCTGGAGGCCTGGAGCAGGCTGCCCAGAGAGGTTATGGAGTCTCCTTCTGTGGAGAGATTCCAAACCCAGCTGGCCATTGTGATCCTGGGCAAGCTCCTGTGGGTGCCCCTGCTTTAGCAGGGAGGTTGGGCTGATGATCTCCAGAGGTGCCTTCCAACCCCACCATGCTGGGATGCTGTGAAAAGAGATCTAAATCCCTTAAGCCACCCCACACTCTCAGTGGAGTAACACCAGTCTGAACCTTTCCCCACGGATGATTTCCAGCCCCCTCTCAGAGGTGCAGCTCCAGAGTCCCCAGGGACAGCCCAGCCAGTGCTCAGGAGCACTAAGCAGGACAGAAAACATCTCTTATTAGGGGAGATTTAGACTGGAGATTAGGAAGAAATCCTTTGCAGTGAGGGTGGGGAGACCCTGGAACAGGTTGCCCAGGGAGGTTGTGGATGCCCTTTCCCTGGAGGTGTTCAAGTTCAGGTTGGATGAGGCCTTGAGCAACCTGATGTAGTGGGAGGTGTCCTTGCCCAGTGCAGGGGGCTTGGAACGAGATGATCTTTAAGGTCCTCTCCATCCCAAACAATTCTGTGATTCTATGCTCCTATGAAACTGTTCTGAGCTGAAGAAGGCTGCTTGGCTGTGGCTGAATACCACTCATTCTCACCATGCTGAGTGGACACAGGGAAGGCTTCCTGCTGCATCCCTCCCTGTCTCCTTTTAGATAACAAAAGACTTCTCATGTCTTCCCTCGGGATTCTTGTCTCCAGCCTGAACCTGCCTGGTGTTGGCTTCTCCTCCTCATTAGCATGGGCAGGAGTTTTCTTGGTAGCTGTCTGGAATAATCCCCCTCTCCTGCCTTGCTGCCTGGGTGATTAAGGGAAGAGTGAAGAGGAGAATTATCCTCCTAGCATCCCACAAGCTCTCACAGGTTAAGCCCTCCCTAGGGTAAATGGTCTTAGGAGATGCAGAGTAAATACTACCAGGATTAGTCTCAAAATGTTCTCAACTTTGAAAGCTGACATTAGCCCACATCAGTCAGAGCCGTGTGCTCAGAGGAAATGGTTTCCAGGAAGGAGGTTTTGTCCAAATGTTCCTTGCCTGTGAGTGGGAGGAGTTTGAAATGGGAGCAAACAGGATGGCTGCCTCTTAACTATAAGAGGATTTGGTAATTCTGATATCTCCTCAATGCTCAGCAAGAGCTAAAGGGTGGGGGGCAAGAGGATGGGGCCAGACTTTTCTCAGTGGTGCCCAGTAACAGGCCAGGAGGCAATCCTGACCTTTCAAACCCTTCTCAAGATGACTGCAATTTCCCACTCTGTTTCAGACATACCTTGTCTTGGTCCAGAGAGGGAAAGAGACTTCGTTCTTTTGAGTATTCCCATGATGTGAAGTTAGAGGCACAAATGAGGCCAAAATATCAACAGCTAGACTATTTATTACATAAATAAAGTGGGAATACGAAGGGGAGAGGGAGAAAATAGAGAAGGAGAGAGAGAAGAGAGAGAGAAGAGGAAAGGAATTGTATTACCACACCCCACACCCCCCACAAGACAGTTTGTGTCTGTGGAGGAAAGGTGCTGCAGGACATGTTGGGTCTGTAGAGAAAGGGTGCTGAGGCTTTGGCTGGAGAAGAGCTGTGGTCCTCTGGGCAGCCTGGGTCTGTAGAGAAAGGGTGCTGAGGCTTTGGCTGGAGAAGAGCTGTGGTCCTCTGGGCAGCCTGGGTCTGTAGAGAAAGGGTGCTGAGGCTTTGGCTGGAGAAGAGCTGTGGTCCTCTGGGCAGCCTGGGTCTGTAGAGAAAGGGTGCTGAGGCTTTGGCTGGAGAAGAGATGTGGCCCTCTGGGCAGCCTCTTCAGCTCCATGAGTTGCAGCAGGCGGAACTTAGGACACGGAGAGCTTCTTCCAGGCTCCACGGCCTCTTTGCTCCGGAGCAGCATTGTCCTGGGCTTCTCCTTCTCAGCAGCATGCTCCCTCTCCTCTGTTTTCCTTCATCTCCATTTTTCTCCTGCACTTTTCTTCTCTTAAATCATCCAGTCTGGGGGACACAGTCCCCCACATTTTTCTTCTACAAACCAGTAGTTGCTCAAGCCTTTTATACAGTTTTTTGGTCCTTAGGTATGTGTCCAAGTGTTGTCCCTCAGGAATTCAGGGGCCAGGCGTTCATCCTTAGGTCTTGTCCTGAAGGCTTGGTGGCTGGGTCCTTTGGTCCATTGTTGTAGGCCAGCTGCAGTCCAGTGTTATCATGATGCAATTGCAAGGTGGTTTGCATCCAGGATTGGTAGACAGGATTCCTACATGATCTTTGCACCTTCCTTCCAGTGGTTCTGCCCAATATATACCACCTATTGTCTGGGCAAGCAGCAAGTGATTTTATCTTTGTTGAGTCACACCAGGAGAGCCAACTTTTAGTCTCTTACATACCTAAAATAGGAAAGCATGAGGAAATTAACAGTTAAAAAGAGAGTTTTCAACAGACATCTCCTGACCACCCAGAGGCATTGCTCCAGCAGCTCACCTGAGCTATCACCACCTGACCCAAGGTCCAGAATTGTGCTGAGTGTTCAAAACACCAAGAGGAAAAGCCTCTGAAGTTCACACAATGATACCACAAAGAGCAGCCTGAGAGGGGATCTACTCAATGCTCAACAAGAGCTAAAAGACAAGAGGATGGAGCCAGACTTGTCAGTGGTGACAGTGACAGGACAAGGGGCAAAGGGCACAAACTGGAACCCAGGAGGTTCCATCTGAACAGGAGGAGAAGCTTCTTTGGTGTGAGGGTGCTGGAGCCTTGTAGCAGGCTGCCCAGAGAGGTTGTGGAGTCTCCTTCTTTGGAGAGATCCCAAACCCACCTGAATGTTGTGCTCCTGGGCAAGCTGCTGTGGGTGCCCCTGCTTTAGCAGGGGGATTTGACTGGTTGATCTCCAGAGGTCACTTCCAACCTCCCCATGCTGGGATTCTGGGATATTGTACACTTTCTAGCTCTCCAGTCAAGCTATTTCATTCTGTTTAGCTACACACCAGGTTGAAACCTGCAGGTTTCCTTCAATGAGTTACCTGTGGGACCTGATTATGTTGTTTAACATCAAAGCATATAGTGGCAGCATCATTAAAGCTGAGTGTGAAAGCTTGCACTGTGCTACTGCCCCAATACCCATGCTTTGCAGTCCTGTCATGTTCATCCTCATGCTGTCCCACAAGTGAAGATCAGATTCTTTTCCTCCTGCCCAGGAGCTGTGAAGACCAGCAGTGGTTCCTGTTCTGCTCTATAAAAGGCTGGGAACAGCTTTGCAGTTTGCTGTGAGGAAGTGACTCATCTGAAGCTGCTGCCAGAACAGAGGCAGAAGACAAAAGGCTCTGCAGAGAGATCTGGCCGGGCTGGATCGATGGGCTGAGGCCAAGGGTAGGCTCAACAAGGGCAAGTGCTGGGTGCTGCACTTGAATCACACCAACCCCGTGAATGCTCCAGGCTGTGGGCAGAGTAGCTGGAGAGTTGCTCAGGGCAGAAGGACCTGGGGGTGAAGATGAGACACCATGAAAAGAAAGCCACCAGCATCCTGGACTGGATCAGGGATAGTGTAACCAGCTGGTCCAGAGCAGGGGCTGTCTCCCTGTGCTCAGCACTGGTGAGGCCACACCTTGAGTCCTGGGTTCAGTTTTGGGTCCCTCACTCCAAGAAGGACATTGGGGAGCTGGAGCAGGTCCAGAGAAAAGCAACAAAGTTGGTGAAGGGTGTGGAGAACAGGGCTGGTGAGGAGCAGCTGAGGGAACTGGGGTTGTTTAGCCTGGAAAAAAGAAGGCTGAGGGGAGACCTTCTGGCTCTCTGCAACTCCCTGAAAGGAGCTTGGAGAGAGAGGGGATTGGTCTCTTGTCCCAAGGAACAAGGGATAAAAGAAGAGAAAATGGCCTCAAGTTGTACCAGGGGAGGTTTAGGGTGGACACAAGGAACAATTTCTCCCCAGAAGGAGTTCTCAGGCACTAGAACAGGCTGCCCAGGGAGGTGGTGGAGTCTCCATCCCTGGAAGGATTTAGAAGTTGCATGGATGTGGTGTTGAGGGACTTGGTTTAGTGGCAGTGTTAGTAGCAATGTTGGGATTGTGAGCTCTAGTGAAGGGGGGGGCAGGATCACAGGAAGTTAGGGGTTGGAAGGGACCTCCAGAGATCATTGAGTCCAACCCCCGCTGCCAGAGCAGAGCAGGGTGGACTTGATCTCAAAGGTCTCTTAGTATCATAGTATCAGTCGGGGTTGGAAGGGACCACAAGGATCATCTAGTTCCAACCCCCCTGCCATGGGCAGGGACACCCCACACTAGATCAGCCTGGCCAGAGCCTCATCCAGCCTGGGCTTAAACACCTCCAGGGACAGCGCCCCAACCACCTCCCTGGACAACCCATTCCAGGGCTTCACCACTCTCATGGGGAAGAACTTCCTCCTCACCTCCAGCCTGAATCTCCCCACCTCCAGCTTCATTCCATTCCCCCTAGTCCTATCACTACCTGAGAGCCTGAGCAGTCCCTCCCCAGCCTTCTTGTAGCCCCCTTCCGATACTGGAAGGCCACAATGAGGTCACCTTGGAGCCTTCTCTTCTGCAGACTGAACAGCCCCAACTCCTTCAGTCTGTCCTCATAGGAGAGGTGCTCCAGCCCTCTGCTCATCCTCGTGGCCCTTCTCTGGACACCTCCAAGCACCTCCAGATCCCTCTTCCTCAACAGTGTTATCAATCTATGGTTCTATGATTCTCACACCCACAGGAGCTCCTCCTGCTCAAGCAGAGTGAAACTGCCTGCACTGCTGGCTACCAAGGTGGGAATGTGCAGACCATGAGAAGGCCACGGGAAGGCCTTGCTGCCGCCCAAAGGGTCTGTGAAACCCTTGTGCCTCTGCACATCTCACCCTGCAGGTACTGAAAGTGCCTTCCTGCAGGGCCTGGGAGACTTTCCAAGCCAACCTGCTCCAGCCAGATGAATAGCTGCTGCCTTGCAGCAAGGTGTGGACACAGATGGAGAATAATTGAAGGAGAAAACCTTAAAAAATCATCTTGACAACCCTGTTATCCAGAAATGGGTTTCTCACCTGAAACAATTTCTTGGGAAAGCCTTGGACTTTATTTCTTTCTATTACTTTATTGCTGATGTCTCCATGGCTGAACATTTTTATTGTCCCCAGAAATGGTGTTCCCCCCCCCCCCCCCCCCCATTACTGCAGCCTGCTGGAGGCTGACCTGTGAAATGTGGGTCTGGGGCATAAATGGACAATCACTTCCAGCTTCACCCAGCTTTGATTGAGCCTCCAATGCTACTTTTTTACCATCCCCTCCATCCACAGCCCCTTCTCAGCTAACACAAAGGACTTTTGCTTATTAAACCAGAACTTTCCTGGCTTTATTCTTTTTGTTAGCTTTCAGGAATAAAACCACCCCCTAAGCCCCACCAAATTGGTCCAGACCTGTTAAAAACTGCTAAAAGAACAGTGCCTACGTGCACCAGTCTCAGCTGGTGCAGTCCCTGGGTAGCCCAAGCTATCAGGCACATTAGGAGGTTCAAAGCTCCTCTGAACTGAGCTGATTTTCAACCATCTGGGCTCCCACTGAGGTGCAACTGCAGCTGAAAGCTCATCTAAAAGCAACCAGAAGGATGTGGGAGGTTGTTCTGCCTCTCTGCTCTGCCCTGGTGGGATCCCACCTGCAGTGCTGTGTCCAGTGCTGGTGTCCCCATCCTAAGAAGGACGTGGAACTGTTGGAGCAGGACCAGAGCAGTGCCACAAAGATGATCAGGGGGCTGGAGCACCTCCCCTATAGGGACAGGCTGAGAGACTTGGGGCTGTTCAGCCTGGAGAAAGTTCCAGGGAGAACTTAGAGCAGCCTTTCAGTACCTGAAGGGGGCTACAGGAGGGCTGAAGTAGGACATTTTACAAGGGATTGTGGTGATAGGACAAGGGGCAATGGCTTTGAGCTGGAAGAGTGGAAGTTTAGACTGGACATGAGGGAGAAATTCTTTACAGTGAGGGTGGGGAGACACTGGAACAGGTTGCCCAGAGAGGTTGTGGATGCCTCCTCCCTGGAGATGTTCAAGGCCAGGTTGAATGAGGCCTTGAGCAACCTGGGCTAGTGGAAGGTGTCCCTGCCCATGGCAGAAAGGTTGGAGCTGGATGATGTCTAAGGCCCTTCCCACTGAAGATATTCTAGGATTCTATGATTTCATGATGTGCACCACAAGGCACTGGAAAGGACAACTGGAGCTAGCTAATGACAGCAGATGTGGAGCAGCTTTTAAAAGGGGCACTGGATGGTATTTAGGATGAGGGTAAGTGAAGATCCCCAGGGGCTGTGGTGAGCAAGAGGATGAGTTAGATCATGGCCACAAAGCCAGTGAAAGGTCTAGAGAACAGCTCTGGTGAGGAGCAGCTGAGGGAACTGAGGTTGATCAGTGTGAACAACAGGAGGCTGAGAGGAGATGTTATGGCCCTCTACAACTCCCTGGAAGGAGGCTGGAGTGAGGTGGGGTCAGTCTCTTCTTCCTAGGATCAGGTGATAGGAGAGGAAAGGGCCTGAAATTGTGCCATGGGAGTTTTAGGTTGGAGATGATGAATAATTTCTTTCCTGCAAGAGCAGCCAGGCAGTGGAACAGGCTGCTCAGGGAGGTTGTGGAGTCTCCTCCTCTGGAGAGCTTCCAAACCCACCTGGCCACTGTGATCCTGGCCAAGCTGCTGTGGGTGCCTCTGCTTTAGCAGGAGGGTTGGACTGGCTGATCTCCAGAGGTCCCTTCCAGCCATACCATTCTATGATTCTGTGACATTTGGTCTCAGCTGGCTCAGGAGCCCCCAGTTTCAGATCAACCTGTGTAATGCTGCTGGCTCAGCCTTCTGGGAGAAAGGAAATGAGATCAGAGAGGGCTTGAGAGGGAGGAAAGATTCACTTTTTAATAAACCCCAAAAAATAGGGCAGTCACACTCCCATCACCACCCTTCCCTCAGATCTTTGATCAGCCAGAGTGAGGCAGCTATTTCTGTCTCCAGGATGTACCAGCAAGAGCGGAGGTGCAAAGCGGATGGGCAAGGAGGGATAATTTATCCAACAACAGGGATAAAAAACCCAAAAGCACAGAGTGCTCCAACCAAGGAGCAAAACACCCTGTGATCCTCTCACAGCTACCTTCTGCACTTCCCCACCACCATGTGACAGAGGTCTCTGCAGCTCCTGAATTAAGTAAGAGGTGGGGAAGGAGAAAGATGGAGCTGCGGCTCCAGCTGCTCTGCCTGAGCAGGGGATGGGGAAGGAAGGAGAAGGCTCTGCATAGGGAGAGGGAAAGGCCAAATGAAGAACCACCTGGCATCTGGGTGAGACATCTTTGTTTAGCCTGGAAAGAAAAGAGTGCAGGCAGGAAAGGAAAAATGGAGAGGTTTGAGATCTTTCTTCTGTTAGGGTAATGGAGGAGGCGGCGAAAATATTTGAGTGGTGCTGAAAACAAGAAGGCTGCAGGCTGGGCTGGAGGGACAGCAGGCTGTGGATGCCCCATCCTGGAGGTGCTCAAGGCCAGGTTAGATGAGGCCTTGAACAAGCTGGTCTGGTGGAGGGTGTTCCTCACCACGGGCTAGATGATCTTCAAGGTCCCTTCTGACCCAACCCATTCCATGGCTCTATGATTCTCTGACAGCAGATGTTGAGATGGCTGCCTCACAACACTGCCAGGGCACACTTCTCCTTCTGCTTGAGGTGTTTTGGGCTTGGGCTGGAGAGCTGCTTGTCCACCTCCTCCACACTTTGGGACCTCTCTGCACCCCTGGGCTAATGGTATGTAGTGTTGAGCCTGCAACACAAGGATGTGCAGCTCTAGGGATGTGACTGTCCCCTCTCTTCTTTTGAGGAGAGACTGAGGGAGCTGGGGTTGCTTAGCCTGGAGAAGAGGAGGCTCAGGGGTGACCTTATTGCTCTCTACAGCTACCTTAAGGGGGGTTGTAGACAGGCAGAGGTTGGTCTCTTCTCCCAGGCTACCAGTACCAGAACAAGAGGACACAGTCTCAGGCTGCACCAGGGGAGATTCAGGCTGGAGGTCAGGAGGAAGTTTTACACAGAGAGAGAGATTGGCCATTGGAATGGGCTGCCCAGGGAGGTGGTGGAGTCACCATCACTGGAGGTGTTCAGGAGGAGACTTGACAGGGTGCTTGGTTGCATGGTTTAGTTGATTAGGTGATGCTGAATGATAGGTTGGGCACGATGATCTTGAAGGTCTCTTCCAGCCTGGTCTATTCTATTCTATTCTATTCTATTCTATTCTATTCTATTCTATTCTATTCTATTCTATTCTATTCTATTCTATTCTATTCTAATCAGACCAAACCTTGAGTATTGGGTTCAGTTTTGGGCACCTCACACCAAGAAGGACATTTGAGGTGCTGGAGTGGGCCCAGAGAAGAGCAACAGAGCTGCTGATAGGTCTGGAGAACAGCTCTGGTGAGGAGCAGCTGAGGGAATTTGGGCTGTTTAGTTCTCAGAAGAGGAGGCTGAGGGGAGATCTCATAGCTCTCTACAGCTCCTTGAAAGGAGGAGGGAGCCAGGTGGAGGCTGGTCTCTCATGCAACAAGTGACAGGACAAGAGGAAATGGCCTCAAATTGTAGCAGGGAAGGTTCAGGTTGGACAATGAGGAAGAATTTCTTCCCAGAAAGGGTTCTCAGGCATTGGAACAGGCTGCCCAGAGCCGTGGTGGAGCCACAGTCCCTGATGGTATTTAAAAGCCACATGGATGTGGTGCTGAGGGACAGGGCTTCGTGGCAGTGGCTTAGAGTAGTGGTGGCATTGTGAGCCTTAGGAGAGGGGTTGGACTACATGATCTCAAAGGTCTCTTCCAACAACAAGAGTTCTATGATTCTAAATGTTGTTCCAGCCCCTCAGACACCTTGGCAGCACAATGAGATAGCCTCAGCACTTCCTTCTGTCACCTGGTGTCACTGAGCCTCTTATCTCAGCATGTGTTAATGCCTGTGTAAGCAGAGGAGCAGGAGTAAAGAGGAAAGGATCTTCAGATCTCCAGCAACGGCACCAGAGAGAGGAGGTTCTGCAAGAGGGCTTCAGCCCTGAGGTCTTCCTGCAGCCAAAAGCCCCATGGCTATCCTCAGAGTTCTGGATCTGGATTTGGACACTTCTCTGGGTTATTTTATCATTTGGTCCACTTTAGAATCATGAAGTCATAGAACTGGTGTGGTTAGAGGAGACCTTAACACCATCAGGTCCAGCACCATCAGGTCACCACTAAGCCATGCCCCTCAGCACCACATCTCTATGCCTTTGAAACCCCTCTGGGGATGGAGACTCCACCACTGCCCTGGGCACCCTGGGCCAGGCCTTGACAACCCTTTTGGGGATGAACTCGTTCCTGGTGTCCAACCTAAAGCTCCCCTGCTGCAACTTGAGGCCGTTTCCTCCGGTGCTCTTCTCCAGCACACAGTTCAGAACACGGTCTCGCCGTGAGCTCCTTTTGCCATTTCTTCTCTCCAAGAGAAGCCCTCAGACATGCTGGAGCACCGAGACTCCTGACCCTGCTCAGTGCAATCAGATAAACATTGATCACACTTAACCCTCCAGACCTTGCAGATTGATAGCTTTGCTGGTCAACCATCAATTGTTTTCCTTCTGGAAGGAGGTTTTTCGCCTTTCTCAGGTGTTATTCCAAAGCCTGTGTGTGCCCTGAGCCCAGCCCCAACTCTGCCCCCCCTGCCCCCACTGCTGCACATAACTGGGCACCAGTGGGGATCTTTAATCTGTCTTCTGGGCAATCCAGACAGCAAGAAGCTCCAAAGATGTTTCATCAGTGGATAACAGGAATTCCCTCCTCTCCAAGGTGCTTTCAGGTCTACTGGCTTTTTTTCACTCATTTTGTTTATTCACTCAGTGCCATCAACAAGAAGGACATTGAGGGGCTGGAGTGGTTCCAGAGAAGGGCAACAAAGCTGGGGAAAGGTCTGGAGAGCAGGTCTGGTGAGAAGCAGCTGTGGAAGCTGGGGTTATTCAGCCTGGAGAAAAGGAGGCTGTGAGGAGACCTTCTGGCTCCCTACAACTCCCTGAAAGGAGCTTGGAGCCAGGTGGGGGTTGGTTTCTTTTCCCAAGGAACAAGTGACAGGATAAGAGGAAATGGTCTGAAACTGTGCCAGGGGAGGGTTAGGTTGGATACTAGGAAAAATTTCTTTCCTGCAAGAGTGGTCAGGCATTGGAACAGGCTGCCCAGGAAGGTGGTGGAGTCACCATCCCTGGAGGTGTGTAGGAAACCTGAGGACATGGCACTTGGGGACATGGTTTAGTGGCCATGGTGGTGGCTGTGGTGGCAGTGGTGGTGTTGGAAGGTGAAAGGAAGGGTGGAAGGAAGGAAGGGTGGAAGGAAGGGTGGAAAGAAGGAAGGAAGGAAGGGTGGAAGGAAGGAAGGAAGGAAGGAAGGAAGGAAGGAAGGAAGGAAGGAAGGAAGGAAGGAAGGAAGGAAGGAAGGAAGGAAGGAAGGAAGGAAGGAAGGAAGGAAGGAAGGAAGGAAGGAAGGAAGGAAGGAAGGAAGGGTGGAATTATTAGAATAAACCTTTATTAGAATAAACCAAACCAGGTTGGAAGAGACCTTCAAGATCATCGTGTCCAACCCATCAACCAATCCAACCCACCCAAACAGCTAACCCATGGCACCAAGCACCCCAGCAAGTCTCCTCCTGAACACCTACAGTGATGGTGACTCCACCACCTCCCCAGGCAGCCCATTCCAATGGGCAATCACTCTTTCTGTATAGAACTTCTTCCTAACATCCAGCCTGAACCTCCCCTGGCACAGCCTGAGACTGTGTCCTCTTGTTCTGGTACTGGGTGCCTGGGAGAAGAGACCATCATCAGCCTGTCTACAACCTCCCTTCAGGTAGTTGTAGAGAGTGATAAGGTCACCCCTGAGTCTCCTCTTCTCCAAGCTGAGCAACCCCAGCTCCCTCAGTCTTTCCTCACAGGGCTGTGTTCCAAACCCCTCACCAACTTTGTTGCTCTTCTCTGGACTCATTCCAGCAAGTCAACCTCCTTCCTAAACTGAGGGGCCCAGAACTGGACACAGGACTCGAGGTGTGGCCTAACCAGTGCAGTGTCCAGGGGCAGAATGACCTCCCTGCTCCTGCTGGCCACACTGTTCCTGATGCAGGCCAGGATGCCATTGGCCCACTTGGCTGCCTGGGCACACTGCAGGCTCATGTTCAGCCTACCACCAGGAAGGGTGGAAGGAAGGAAGGGTGGAAGGAAGGGTGGAAGGAAGGGTGGAAGGAAGGAAGGAAGGGTGGAAGGAAGGAAGGGTGGAAGGAAGGAAGGGTGGAAGGGTGGAAGGAAGGAAGGAAGGAAGGAAGGAAGGAAGGAAGGAAGGAAGGAAGGAAGGAAGGAAGGAAGGAAGGAAGGAAGGAAGGAAGGAAGGAAGGAAGGAAGGAAGGAAGGAAGGAAGGAAGGAAGGAAGGAAGGAAGGAAGGAAGGAAGGAAGGAGGGAGGCAGGCAGGCTAAGGTGACTGCCCTCAGCCTATTTGCTTCACAGGAATTGCTCTGCATGTGGAAGTTATTTTTAAGCTCCATTTATTTCAGCTGCTACTACAAACCTTCTCTTGCACATCCAATTAAAGCCCCTCTTTTGGGCAATTTATGACCAGCAACAAAAAAATCAATTTCAGCGACCAGGCTCTTCATATTTAGAGTTGGATGTAAGATGCTGAATGTCTCAGGTAAACCACAAAAGCAGCACTTGGGGCTTCTGAGGGGCTTGGATTTGTCTGTGACCCACAGAAAGCTTCAGCATGATTGAAGAGGGACAGTTCTGAAGGAGCACCTGATCTGTCAAACCTGAGGGCTGCATGTGATGATTCACCAAGGCCAAGTGCTGGGTCCTGCACTTGGGTGACAACAACCCCATGAATGTTTCAGGAGAAGGCAGAATGGCTGGGAACTGCCTGGTAGAAAAGGACATGGAGATGCTGCTCAACAGCAGCTGAAGATGAGCCAGGGTGTGCCCAGGTGGCCAAAAAACCAACCAGCATCCTGGCTTGGATCAGAAAAGGTGTGGCCAGAAGAAACCGGCTGGTTGCTGGTGTTCTGACCAAAGAAGTCAAAGCACCACTGAATATCAAGCTCATGTCCTGGGTCAGGGCAGGGTTAGCCACCAGAGGAGTGCCAGAGGCTCTCCATGGACACTGTTCTGGGTTGGAAGGGACTTTAATGATCATCTAGATCCAACCCCCCTGCAATGGGCAGGGACACCTTCCACTAGCCCAGGTTGCTCAAGTCCCCCTCAAACCTGGCCTTCAACATCTCCAGGGACAGGGCATCCACAACCTCCCTGGGCCTCCTGGTCCAGCACCTCACCACCCTCTCTGTAAATAATTTCTTCCTAATACCCAAACAACCTTTGGTACTCTTTGAAGTCAGAAGAAAGCTCCCTGACTCCAGCAAAGCTGGATCAAGCTCAAAGTGTGCAGATTTCTATTTTGGTGAGTCATGCAAACTCCATCTGCTTGCAGTCCCCCAGGGAAACTCCACTTCTCTGTTTTCATCACTCCGTTTGCTCTCCCTATTATAGTTTAGACCCAGACTCCATCAGTCCTACAGAGCACAGTTATGTTCTGGTGGGCTGCTCAGTTGCCTCATGGAGATCTCAGCTCCTACAGCATCCAGCACTTCTTTAATTGAAACCAAAATGTTGTTACACCACAACCACCTCTACTCTCTTTACTCCCTGCTCATGGGACACAGCACAGGATGGAGCTCCTGAAACTTCTGTTGCAGGATTCATAGAATGGTTTGGGTTGGAAGGGACCTTAAAGATCACCTAGTTCCAAACCCCCTGCCATGGGCAGGGACACCTTCCACCAGCCCAGGTTGCTCAAGGTCTCATCCAACCTGGCCTTGAACACCTCCAGACAGGGGGCATCCAAGACCCGAAGTCTCCCTGGTTCATGCAGGAGATGAAATGTGCCCAGGATGCTAATTTCTTTCATCCTCACCACAGGATGGGCACAGGAAGGTGCTCCCAGGGCACATCCCAATGAAAGCTGTCCCATGCAGGGCCTTCAGATCCCAACTGATGCCCACACCTGTGCCCTCAACTCTCCCACCCCATACTGATGGAGGTCCTGGGGTGTCTGAACAGGCAACAGAGACATGTGGGACTTATTTGCAGGGGCTTGTAGTGATAGGATGGCAAGGAATGGATTGAAGTTTGAGGAGGGGAGCTTTAGACCAGAGATGAGGAAGAAATTCTCCACAGTTAGGGTGGTGAGACACTAGAACAGGTTGCCCAGGGAGGCTGTGGATGCCCTCTCTCTGAAGGTGTTCAAGGTCAGAGAAGAGCAGCCTGAGAGGGGATGTTCTCTATGCTCAGCAAGAGCTAAAGGCTGGGGGCAAGAGGATGGGGCCAGCCTAGCAAAAGAACAAGGGGCAACAGGCACAAACTGGAATCCAGGAAGTTCCACCTGAAGAGAAGCAGAAACTTATTTGTTGTGAGAGTGCCGGAGCCCTGGAGCAGGCTGCCCAGAGAGGTTGTGGAGTCTCCTTCTGTGGAGAGCTTCCAAACCTGCCTGGCCATTGTGA
Organism: Melanerpes formicivorus; assembly: GCF_026170545.1. Lineage (NCBI taxonomy): Eukaryota > Metazoa > Chordata > Aves > Piciformes > Picidae > Melanerpes > Melanerpes formicivorus. The sequence goes on from NW_027142358.1 coordinate 29,338,837, forward strand.
TCCTGGGCAAGCTGCTGTGCCTGCCTCTGCTGTAGCAGGGGGTTGGACTGGATGATCTCCAGGGGTCCCTTCCAAGTGCCACCATGCTGTGTGAGTCTGTGATGCTCTAATTGCCTGCAGCAGTTGGTGCCGGCAAAGATGGATGGCAACGATAACGATGATGAATTGATGCTGTAATTAGGAATATATGAAGTTTTATGAGGAGACAACAAAGGTGTCACTATTCATCCACAGCTGAAGAAACACTTCCACACTCCTCCAAGCTGTCTGCAGCTCCAGGAATGAGTCATTAATGCAACACTGCCTTTTGATAATGTTTTGCCCAGTGCAAAGCCTTTTGCACCTGAAGAACATCTCCAGCTACACGCTGCAATTGGACTTCTGGAGGCAAATGTTATTGAAAAGGATTTAAATCCTTCCTCTTGTTTGGCAGAAGCCATTCTCCAAGGGAAAGGAGGGGGGAGGGAAGCATAATTTTATGGTGCAGGACATTTCAGTAGCAAGCTGTAAGAGCTGTGTGTGCTGAGGCTGGGAAGCTGAACAAAACCCCACACATGGGAATAGATTTGGGGTTGACTTCACTGAGGATTGAAGAAGAAATTGCAGTGGTTGCTGATATGGGAGCTGGGAACACAGGTTAGATACAAATCCATCCTGGGTGCTCTCAGACAATGCTGATGCAGGGAATTAATCAGCCCTGGAGTTACAAACAGGTAGGAACTTGAACGTGTCCAGAGAAGGGCAACCAGGCTGGTGAAGGGCCTGGAGAACAGGCCCGGTGAGGGGCAGCTGAGGGGACTGGGGTTGCTCAGCCACAACAGAATCACAGCATCATAGAATCATTAAAGTTGGAAAAGCCCTCTAAGTCCACCCTTCAATCCAGCACCACCATGGCCATCAAACCATGTCCCCCAGTGCCATGTCGACAGGTTTGTTGAACACCTCCAGGGCTGGTGACTCCACCACCTCCCTGGGCAGCCTGTTCCAGTGCCCTCATTTTCCTCATCTCCAACCTAAACCTCCCCTGGCCCAATTTCAGGCCACTGAACCTGTTTGTACACTACTCTGTTTCTAAGTGCACAGCCCCAGGTCACACCATCATTGATCAAAAGAGGGGACATGTGACTGCCTATGAGAAGACTCTCCCCATGTTCTTCTGGCCACATACAGAGGGGTAGAGTGACCTGAGCACCCTAGGGATGGGATTCCTCAACATGAGGATAAACTTCTTCGGTGTGAGGGTGCCAGAGCCCTGGAGCAGGATGCCCAGCAAGATTGTGGTGTCTCCTCCTCTGGAGAGATTCCAAACCCACCTGGATGTGTGACCTGCACTAGGTGATCCTGCTCTGGCAGGAGGGCTGGAGTTGATCTCTGGAAGTTCCTTCCAACCCTTACCATTCTGTGACTCTATGATTCACAAAAGGATGCTGCAGGCAGGGCAGGGCAGCATGCAGGGACCACTCAACACCAAGAATCCTGGGAAGTGGTGTAAATTTGGGGGGGTTTTGCCCCAAACAAGGAATGGAGCCAGTATGGATTGTCCAAGTTCCTCTCCAGAAGAGCAGTGAAGCTGGTGAAGGGCCTTGAACTGAACTCTTGTGAGGAGCAGCTGAGGGACCTGGGGTAGTTCAGTCTTCCAACAAAGAGGCCAAGGGGAGACCTCATTGCTCCCTCCAAATCCCTGAAAGGAGGTTGAAGTGAGGTGAGGGTTGTTCACTTTTCACATGTATCATGTGACAAGGGGAAATGACCTCAAGTCGTACCAGGGGAGGTTCAGGTTGGACAAGGAGGAACAATTTCTTCCCAGGAAGGGTTCTGGGGAGTTGGAACAGGCCACCCAGGGAGGTGGTAGAGTCACCACCTCTGGAGGGATTAAAAAGCTGTGTGGATGTAGTGCTGAGGGCTGTGGCTTAGCACTAGTGGTGGGATTGTGAGCTCTAGGTGAGCAGCTGGACTTGACAATCTCAAAGGCCCCTTCCAAGCACACCAGTTCTGTGCTGCTATGATTCTAAGAGAAGGCAGAGATGTGAGGCTTCTGTTTCTCCAGAGGACTGATGGGTTTGTGCACCACGAAGCAGCTCCTGGAAAGTGTCACTGTTTGCTTTGCCATTGATCAGTGGAGAGGAGTTGAATGTTTTGGTAGGAGGCCTGAGTGAGTGTCTCTGCAGTGATGAAGGAAAATAAGCTCAGTGCTAAGGCAAATAGAAATTATTGATCTATCTCCAGGTAGCGCAGCTGAAGATCATCTGCAAAGTGTATCTTCCCCCACTGATCAGTGTCCTTTGCCTTTTAGCAACTAATGCTCAGTACTGAGAAGTTTAACCCTGAACACAAAGAAAGGGAAAAAAAAGAGGAGAGGGGAAAAAAAAAGAGATAGAGGGGGAAAACCCCCCAAACTTACACATGCAGCCACAAAACTGGCACTAGGAAGTGTTCAGGTCCCACCAAGACACAACTGGACTGTGAATCCTCTGTCCTCCTGACCATGGCAGCCGCCAGGTCCCATCCCATCTGTGGCATTCTGCTGGAAAACACACAAGAGACCAGGATTTGGGCCTGTGGCTGTAAAACTCCTCAGGTCTCCTGAGTCACCCCAGTGTTGTCATAGAATCACAGAAGTGTTTGGTTGGAAAAGCCCTCTAAGATGATTGAGGCAAAACACTGACCCAACACCACCAGGCACACTAAACCATGTCCTCAAGTGCCATGTCCTCAGGTTTCTTACACACCTCCAGGGCTGGTGACTCCACCACCTCTCTGGGCAGCCTGCTCCAATGCCTGACCACTCTTGCAGAGAAGAAACTTTTCCTATCTCCATCCTAAACCTCCCCTCTATCTGATCCCAGGGAAAAGAGACCAACCTCTACTTCATTACAGCTTCCTTTCAAGGAGTTGTAAAGAGCCAGAAGGTCTCCCTTCAGCTTCCTTTTCTCCATGCTCAACAACCCCAGTTCCCTCAGCTGCTCATCAGCAGACCTGCTCTCCAGACCCTTCACCAGCTTTGGATGTGCTCCAAAGCCCCTCAACCCTTGGAGTGAGGGCCCCAAAACTGAACCCAGAACTCAAGGAGTGGCTTCTGCAGTGCTGAGTACCAGTGGATAATCACTGACCCACACACATCACGAGCTATGGAGGATGGAGGTGGCAGGAGACCTGCAGAGCCACGTGCAACTGGCACAGGACAGAACCAAAACAAAGCCAAAGGGGCACAAAAGCAGCCCAAGAAAAGCTGACTCCATGTAAGCAAACCTCCACCCAGCACCTGCAGCAGCCAATCCACTCCAATTCAAGCCAGCACTTGACAAGCTTCCTGTTTGTCAGAGACCTCAGGAGCTGGGATGGGACTTTCCAGGCCAGCTTGTTTGTGTCTCCTCTCCGCTTTTATTAAGAGCAGGCCTGGGCCTTAATATGATTTTTCATCCTCTCAAGTGCTGACAGCACATCCATCATCCCTCATCAGTGCAGCTAACAAATACTGACTTTGTCTCCAAAAAGGTAAACAGAAATATTGAAGTGGTCTGGCAGGAGGCAAGAAACACGAGTGGGAGAGCCCCCGGGAAGCGATGGGGGACAATGAAGGCCTCATCTGCTGCTGGAGCACATGGCTGCAAAACAGCAGCCCTAATTTAGACTGGGTTAAGCCCACAGCAGTACTGGGAATGAAGACTGAAGAATGGGGAGAAAACCACCACAGGGGCAGAAAGCATGGGCATGGCACTTTGGGGCAGAGTTCAACGGCCAAGGTGGTGTTGAGCTGATGATTGGACTTTGGAATGGGATGGGATGGAATGGAATGGAGTGGGATGGAATGGAATGGAGTGGAATGGAGTGGCATGGAATGCAATGCAATGGAATAGAATAGAATAGAATAGAATAGAATAGAATAGAATAGAATAGAATAGAATAGAATAGAATAGAATAGAATAGAATAGAATAGAATAGAATAGAATAGAATAGAATAGAAGAGAAGAATAGGAGTGGAAGTAACCAGGTTGGAAGAGACCTTTGAGATCATCAAGTCCAACCTATCATCCAACACCATCTAATCAACTAAACCATGGCACCAAGCACCCCATCCAGTCTCCTCTTGAACACCTTCAGTGATGGTGATTCCACCACCTCCCTGGGCAGCACATTCCAATGGCCAATCACTCTTCCTATGAAGAACTTCTTCATAACTTCCAGCCTAAACCTCCCCTGGTGCAGCTTGAGACTGTGTCCTCTTGTTCTGGGAGAAGAGACTAACCCCCACCTGGACTTGGGCCACCTTGGATGTCTCTTCCAACTGAAATAATTCTATGACTTTATGAGAATTAGGTTCTTACAGAGGCAGAGGAGAGCAGTTTCCACTTCTCATGTGTTAAACTGGAAGGAAAACCAAACCAAAACAAAGCAAAGCTGCTCAACACTCCCCTCCCCCCCATACTTTCATTTAATTGATATTTCATTAGAGACACAGAGGAGAAACTCATCACTCCCATGTCATTCTGAAGGGCTACAGCCAGTTTGTGGAGTTCTAAATCCTTACTTTGTAACAAGAAACCTTTGCAAGTTCCTGATTTGAGAAAGAATAATTTAAGGCAAAGGGGTTTTTTTGCCTTGATTGGTTTGTTCCTCTCTTTGGTTTTTGCAGCCTGATGAACAAGATGAGGAGCAGAGCAGCTTCCTGGTGCTTGCTCTACTTGGATCTGAGCTCCTCAAACACCAATCAGCCCATGATCATCAAGCAGGTAACTAACTGGGAGCAGCCTCTGCTCCTTTATTAAACCCTGACAAATGGGCAGGGGGAGGGTGTGCTGTGCAGCTGGGAGGGGATGCAGCTTCCATCCATGCAGGAGCACTGCCCTCTGTTGCCAGCGGCTGTGGGTAGCAGAGCCTGGGATCACAGAACGGTGAGGGTTGCAAGAGACCTCTGGACATCACCCAGTCCAATCCCACCTGCTAATGCAGGGGCACCTGCAGCAGCTTGTCCAGATAGATTTGGAATCTCTCCAGAGAAGGAGACTTCACAACCTCTCTGAGCAGCCTGCTTCAGGGCTCCAGCACCCTCACACCAACAAAGTTTCCCCCTGTGTTTTGGTGGAACCTCTTGGATTCCAGTTTATGCCTGTGGCCCATTGCCCTACCCCAGAACACCACTGAAAAGAGCCTGGCCCCATTTGCTTGCCCCCTACCCTTCAGATATTCATAAACATCAGTAAGATCTACTCTCAGGCTGCTCTTCTCCAGGCTAAACAGCCCCAGGTCTCTCAGCCTTTCCTCCTCAGACATATGTTCCAGTCTCTTCCAACCTTAGTGAGACTGTGATACATCCTCATAGTCTCCACTGGACTCTCTCCAACAGTTCCCTGTCCCTCTTGAACTGAGGAGCCCAGAATTGGACACAATACTCTACATGTGGTCTACTCAGGGCAGAATAAAAGGGGGAGGAGAATGTCCCTTCATCTGCTGGCCAGTTCAAGAGGGACAGGGAACTAGTGGAGAGAGTCCAGTGGAAGCTGGAAAGACATGGAGGGGAGGAGGAGGAAAAGCTGAGAGCTCTGGGGCTGTTGAGCCTGGAAAAGAGCAACCTGAGAGGGGATCTGGGGCCAGGCTCTTGTCAGTGCTGCCCAAACTGGAATCCAGGAGGTTCCAGCTGAAGATAAGGATAAATTTGTTTGGTGTGAGGGTGCTGGAGCCCTGGAGCAGGCTGCCCAGAGAGGTTGTGGAGTCTTTTTCTCTGGAGAGATTCCAACCCCACCTGACCATTGTGATCCTGGGCAGGCTGCTCTGGGTGCCCCTGCTTTAGCAGGGGGATGGACTGGCTGGTCTCCAGAGGTTTCTTCCAAGACCCACCACGCTGGGGTTCTGGGCTCTGCAAATCAGGTCAGTGCTCCAACTGCTGGGCTTTTTCTCAGCAAGAAGCAAACTCCCCCTTCAGCAAACAGCCCTCCAGCCCTGCTCACCATAAACTCCAGCTCAAGCAGACTTTACTGGCTTGTGTGCTGAGCTCCTAGAAGGAATGAAGGAGTCATTGAAAGAGGGAGATGGCAAAGCAGGAGAAGGAACTTCAGCTGCTGAGCCATTTCTGCCATGTGATCCATTGCTCCCATCTGTCACACCCAAAGAATTTCCCAGGAGCTGTTCCCTATTTCCACGCCATGAAGGCTCCACAGCACCTCGGAGCTGGTTAGACAAAACACTTTGGGATGAGATGTTCCCAGCAAATTGATTCCCAGGGTCAATAGTCAGTGCTGAAGGGTCAATAGTGCTGAAGGGTCAATAGTGCTGAAGGGTCAATCAGCAGCACTGGGCTTGTCTCTGTGAGGAATAAGCCCAGTGCTAAACTCATCATTCAGTTCAGTTTCTCCAGGAGCAACAAGATCTCTGTATCTCTGCAGATCAGACACTTCCCACTCAATAGTTAATTATGGGATTGAGTAACCAATTTACTCCAGCCAGCCTGGAAGGAAAACACTCCACTAATCCAGCTTCACTAAGATGAACATGGGGCCACCTACAGCTACCTAAGCAGACGCACAGAAGCAAGATGTTCTCCAGCAATGGGCTCCAAGAGAAGAGATCAGTGACTGCTCTCTGCTCTGCCACCAATCCTGTCCTTGGCCAACTCAGCTAAATGTCCTCCTTTGTCTGTCCTCCTCTAGGAAACCATCTCTTCCCCTCCCAACCCTCAGTGATGTTGCTTTGGCAGGGGGCTTGGACTCAGTGATCTCCAGAAGTCCCTTCCAGCCCCCTACCATTTTGTGATTCTATGATTTCTCAAAACTACAGCAAATTGTATTTCCAAGACAGCTTCCAACATGAATTGGCATCATCTTGGCACCACCTCCTGGAAGCTGCCAGCTCAAACTGTTCTGTACACAGAGGAGATGATTCATTCCTGAAGGGGGGCTACAAGAAAGACGGGAAGGGACTTTTGACAAGGGTTTGTTGTGACAGGGTGAGGGGCAATGGCTTTGAGCTGGAAGAGGGCAGATTTAGACTGGAGACTAGGAAGAAATTCTTTACAGTGAGAGTGGGGAGCCACTGGAACAGGTTGCCCAGGGAGGTCCTGGATGCCTCCTTCCTGGGGGTATTTGAAGCCAGGTTGGATGAGGCCTTGAACAACCTGGTCTAATGTGAGGTGTCCCTGCCTGTGGCAGGGGGTTGGAACTAGATGGTGTTTAGGGTCCTTTCCAACTCAAACCCTACTGTGATTCTATGATGAGCTGCCCCCCTTCAGAACACACAGTGGAAAAGGAAACACAGGACATGTGGAGAAGGAGGTAAGAACTGCCAGTAGTAGATGTCCCAGAAAATCCTTGGTTTTTTCCCAACCAGCCATGCTGTCGTGCTTTCTGCTCTGGCATTTATCAATCCGTCTCTGCCTTGCCTGAATTAGCAGAGGGCAATTAAGCCTTCACCCTTCTGGGGTGGAAACCTGAATCATTAACCTTTAACTTGGGCTGGAGCAGTTCCACAGAAACCACTGCTCCTTCATTAGCATCCCAGCCATCACCTCAGAGCACGATGAGTACTTGGAGAAGGGTTCAGAGACATTTTCCTGTGTTTTACACATTTTTCACTGTAAAGAAAGATGAAAAAGACCCATAGCCCAGAGAGGCTGGAGAGCAGCCCTGAGGAGAGAGACTTGGGGGTGCTGGTGGAGGAGAAGCTCAACATGAGCTCTCAGTGTGCACTTGCAGCCCACAAAACCAATCAGATCCTGGGCTGCATCAGGAGAAGAGTGGCCAGCAGGGCAAGGGAGGTGATTCTCTCCCTCTACTCAGCTCTGGGGAGACCCCACCTGGAGTACTGCCTCCAGTTCTGGAGCCCCTATTCCAAGAGGGATCTGGAGGTGCTGGAATGTGTCCAGAGAACAGCCACGAGGATGATCAGAGGGCTGGAGCACCTGTCCTGTGAGGACAGACTGAAGGAGTTGGGGCTGTTCAGTCTGGAGAACAGAAGGCTCCCAGGTGACCTAATTGTGGCCTTCCAGTGTCTGAAGGGGGCCTACAGGAAGGCTGGGGAGGGACTTCTCAGGATGTGAGGTAGTGATAGGACTAGGAGGAATGGAATGAAGCTGGAGGTGGGGAGATTCAGGCTAGATGTGAGGAGGAGGTTCTTCCCCATGAGAGTGGTGAAGCCCTGGAATGGGTTGTCCAGGGAGGTGGTTGGGGCCCCGTCCCTGGAGGTGTTTAAGCCCAGGCTGGCTGAGGCTCTGGCCAGCCTGATCTAGTGTGGGGTGTCCCTGCCCATGGCAGGGGGGTTGGAACTAGATGATCCTTGTGGTCCCTTCCAACCCTGACTGATACTATGATACTATGATCATGACAAATCTCAACAATATTGTAGTCATTAAAGAAAAAAAAACAAAATTCAAAGGAAAAAAACTCCCCACCAAAGCCATCCTACTCGTTCCTATTTTCATTCACGGTGCTAAGCTGTTTCTAGGAGACCCCCCCCCAAAAAAAGTTCCGTTTGCATGAGGGACCGCAGGCAGGACAGGGCTGGTCTAATAAGGAACAACATTGCCACCAAGTGGCTGCAGGCTGTAGGTGCAACGGTCGAGGTTAATTTCTGGTTCTGGTGTAATAAAGTTTAGGTGCTAGAACGATAGAATTGTTATCTGTTGAGGTGGCAAGAGATCTTTGAGATCATCAAGTCCTAACCCTCGCCTGGAGCTCACAATCCCACCACTGCTGCTAAGCTACTACCGCTAAATCCTGTTTGTCAGCACAACATCCACGGGGCTTTTAAAAGCCTCCATGGATGGTGACTCATCTACCAACCTGGGCAGCCTGTTCCGGGCTTTGACAACCCTTTTGGGGAAGAAATTGTTCCTCATGTCCAAACTAAGCCTCCTCTGGTGCAACTTGAGGTCATTTCCTCTTACTCACTTCAGTTGCTCCTTGGGAAAAGAGACCAACCCCTACCTGGCTCCAATCTGCCTTCAGGGAGTTGTAGAAAGCCAGAAGGTCTCCCCTAAGCCTCCTTTTCTTCAGGCTAAGCAACCCCAGTTCCCTCAGCTGCTCCTCACCAAAATTGTTTTCCAGAGCTTTGTTGCCCTTCTCTTGTGGACCTGTTCCAGCTCCACAATGTCATTCTTGGAGTGAGGGTCTCAAAACTGGACCCAGGATTCAAGGTGTGGCCTCACCACTGCTGAGCAGAGTGGGACAATCACATTGCCTGAACACCTCCAGGCATCCACAACCTCCCTGGGCAACCTGCTCCAGTGTCTCACGACCCTCACTGTAAAGAATGCAGAGCTTGAACTGAGTTCACCCTACTGATGGCCAGGATCTCCCAGCAGAGAAATGGAGTACCCAGGGAGATGAGTCCCAAAGGATGAGGTGCAGCAGACGGAATTTCCCTGCTGCAGTGGTGACTGGAGGACAGTAGATGGCATCTCTGCTCCCAGAAAATCATACCGAGAGACCATGAGGATGTGCAGGTAAAGAGCAGCTCAGCAGAGGGGCAAACATCACAAACCAAGTCCAAGTCAGAAGGACCAACGCTGGAGTGTGGCACTTCAAAGGAAAAATGCAGGGTTTTGCAGCACTGCAGGAGTGTGAATATGCTGGATGGAGATCAGCATCTTTGCCTGGGTTTTTAACTCCAGGCCAACTCAACAGAAATCAAAACATGATCCTTGTAACTCCAACCACTACTCCAACAAAGCTGCTGAAGGGTCTGGAGAACAGCTCTGGTGAGGAACAGCTGAAGGAACTGGGGTTGTTCAGCCTGGAGGAGAGGAGGCTGAGGAGAGACCTCATTGCTCTCTACAACTCCCAGAAAGGAGGCTGGAGGCAGGTGGAGGTTGGTCTCTTCTCCCTAATACCAGGAGATAGAAGGAGAAGAAATGGCCTGAAATTGTGCCAGGAGAGGGCTAGGTTGGGCATGAGGAAAAATTTCTTTCTTGCAGGAGTGGTTAGGGTTTGGAACAGGCTGCTCAGGGAGGTGGTGGAATCACCATCACTGGAGGTGTTAAAGAAACCCATGGCCATGGCACCTGGGGACAGGGTTTAAAGGCCGTGGTGGTCTTAGGTTGAAGGTTGGACTCAATGATCTTAGAGGTCTCTTCCAACCCAAACAATTCCCTGGTTCTGTCACTCTAGAGTTTCTGGTCCCAGCTGTAGGGAATGCCTTCTGCTACCTTCCTAAACCCAGTGCAAACATGGAAGCTCAGAATGGCAGACATCCTTTCATCAGTGCTGCTGACAATGCTCTGGCCATCGTGCAGTAAAAGAGTGGAGAACACCCCATCCATAACTTCTGTACCCTCAACAGGACTGAACTGACACCAACCACCCAACCAAGGAGGAATCTGTTCCCATGACAGCCTCATTCCTAGCAGCCAGCTTCATTTTCCGACCGGTTGCACAGACACTTGGGATGCAGCATCCATCCCTGTTACTGTCACTGTACAGGGCAGTGGGAAGGCAAAGACCACAGCCTGGACTCTCCAGACAAGGACAAGCATAAATCTCCATCACCCAGGAACTGAGGAGCCAGGGTGGAAGCCAAGAACTCACCCTGCCACATTTCACAGGTCAGATCACAGCTGCCATAAGCAGCCACATCCCTTTTCTCTCTGATTCACATTCTGGAAGACCAGAAGATGTCTGTGAAGCCCACAGCAACTTGCTGCGTCACTGGCACGTGTACTCTGAATAATGAGGACTTCTGAAGGCCAGGCCAGCACGCACAAGATGTGACACAAGCCTCCCTGGCATCAGAGGAGAGCATTGATAACCTCAGCTGGTGCTGCAGCAGCTCATGTGTGGGACAGCAGCTCTCTGTGGGGCATGAGGCTGGCCCACTGTTCTCCACAGGGTGGAGGACAAAGGAATAATGCAGCTGCTCTTGGCACTGCTGAGCTGGATGCCACACACAGCCTGGCCTTCAGCGGGAACGTCCTCTGCTGTGGGACACAGTGGGGCAGCAGAACCATCCAGACACACCTGGCAGCTCTCACTGCTTTGGGACTGATGCCTCAACTGCTGAACACTTTTCCCAAAGCAAAGCCTCCTGAGCAGAGCATCCCAAGGACTTCTGATAGCACCACAAGAGTTCAGAAGCATAGAACGGTTTGGGGTGGAAGAGACCACAAGATCATCAAGGCCAACCACTAAGACAGCACTGCCAGGGCACCACTAAGCTGTCCCTCAGCATCACATCTACAGAGGGCTTTTATAACAGTTCTAGAGATAGGGACTCCACTATTTCCCTGGACAGCCTGGTACAGGGCTTAACCACTCTTTCAGTGAAGAAATTGTTCCTCATGTCCAGCCTAAACCTCCTCTGGGGCAACATTTCCTCTTGTCATCATAGTATCAGTCAGGATTGGAAGGGACCACAAGGATCATCTAGTTCCAACCCCCCTGCCATGGGCAGGGACACCCCACACTAGATCAGCCTGGCCAGAGCCTCAGCCAGCCTGGGCTTAAACACCTCCAGGGACGGGGCCTCGACCACCTCCCTGGACAACCCATTCCAGGGCTTCACCACTCTCATGCTGAAGAACTTCCTCCTCACATCCAGCCTGAATCTCCCCACCTCCAGCTTCATTCCATTCCCCCTAGTCCTAGCACTACCTGAGATCCTGGGAAGTCCCTCCCCAGCCTTCCTGTAGGCCCCCTTCAGATACTGGAAGGCCACAATGAGGTCACCTTGGAGCCTTCTCTTCTCCAGACTGAACAGCCCCAACTCCTTCAGTCTGTCCTCATAGGAGAGGTGCTCCAGCCCTCTGCTCATCCTCGTGGCTCTTCTCTGGACACCTTCCAGCACCTCCAGATCCCTCTTGTAATAGGGGCTCCAAAACTGGATGAAGTACTGCAGGTGGGGTCTCACCAGAGCTGAGTAGAGGGGGAGAATCACCTCCCTTGACCTGCTGGCCACAATTCTCTTGCTGTAGCCCAGGATCTGATTGGCTTTGCGGGCTGCAAGTGCACACTGAGAGCTCCTGTTGAGCTTTTTGTCCACCAGCACTCCCAAGTCTCTCTCCTCAGGGCTGCTTTCCAGCCAGTCCCTGCCCAGCCTGCATTTGTGCCTGGGATTGCCTCGACCCAGCTGCAGGACCCTGCACTTGGTCTTGTTGAACCTCATGAGGTTGGCTTGTGCCCACCTCTCCAGCTTGTCAAGGTCCCTCTGGATGGCCTCCCTTCCCTCCAGTGTGTGCTATCATTTGCTCCTCAGGAGAAGAGACCAACCACCACCTGGCTCTAACCTCCTTTCAGGGAGCTGTAGACAGCAACTAAGTCTCCCCTCAGCCTCCTTTTCTCCACTCTGAACAACCTGGGTTCCCTCAGCTGCTCCTCACCAGACCTGTTCTCCAGACCCTTTACCAACTTTCTTACCCATCTCTGGACAAGCTCCAGCACCACAATGTCCTTCTTGCAGTGAGGGGCTCAAAAGTGAGCCCAATATTCAAGGTGCAGCCTCACCAGTGCCCAGTATCTAAGACTGAATGTTAAAGGGCTCATCAAGTCCCCGTGGTGGATGGAAAATTCCCCCCAACATAAAATTGCCAGACCACCTCAGCTGAAAGCAAAGGAAGCTGTGTTTACAAGCAAACCTGCAGTCTTAAATATGAAATGCAATGAAAATGTACAAAATATACAATATTGACATACATGTGCAATTTATAAACAACACAAGAACCCCCCTGGACAAAACCAGGGTGCTACCAGCAGCTTCCCCCTCCCTGCTCCCTTCCCTCCTGCTGTACACAGAACAATAGAAGAAAGGAGGAAAGTTCAAACTACCACAGTCCCTAAATTGGTCCTTATGTCCCTTTGATCTTTTTCCCCTCCAGAAATCAACCTCTGCCATCAGGATGGTGAGAGGGGAACAGGCTGCCCAGGGAGGTGGTTGAATCCCCATCCCCAGAGGTGTTTCAAAGATGCAGAGATGTAGTGCTGAGGAACATGGCTTAGCATCAGACTTTGGTAGAGTTGGAGAGTGGTTGGACACCATGATTTCAAAGGCCTTTTCCAACCAAGCCATTGGAATGTGCTGCCCGGGAAAGTGGTGGAGTCACCATCACTGGAGGTGTTCAGGAGGAGACTTGATGGTGTGCTTGGTGCCATGGTTTAGTTGGTTGGATGGTGGTGGATGATATGTTGGACACAATGATCTTGAAGGTCTCTTCCAACCTGGTCTGGTCTATTCTATTCTATTCTATTCTATTCTATTCTATTCTATTCTATTCTATTCTATTCTATTCAGTTAGGCCACACCTTGAGTCCTGTGTCCACTTCTGGGCCCCTCAGTTTAGGAAAGATGTTGAGTTGCTGGAAGGTGTCCAGAGAAGGGCAACAAAGCTGGGGAAGGGTTTGGAGTACAGGCCTGTGAGAAGAGGCTGAGGGAGCTGGGGTTGCTTGGCCTGGAGAAGAGGAGGCTCAGAGACCTCATTGCTGTCTACAGCTACCAGAAGGGAGGTTGTAGCCAGGTGGGGGTTGGTCTCTTCTTCCAGGCAACCAGCACCAGAACAAGAAGACACAGTCTCAAGCTGCACCAGGGGAGGTTTAGGCTGGATGTTGGGAAGAAGTTCTTCACAGAAAGTGTGATTTGCCATTGGAATGTGCTGCCCAGGGAGGTGGTGGAGTCACCATCACTGGAGGTGTTTAGGAACTGACTGGATGAAGCACTTGGTGCCATGGTTTAGTTGATTAGGTAGTGTTGGGTGATGGGTTGGACTTGATGATCTTGAAGGTCTTTTCCAACCTGGTTAATTCTATTCTATTCTATTCTATTCTATTCTATTCTATTCTATTCTATTCTATTCTACTCTGCTCCGTTCTGTTCTGTTCTGTTCTGTTCTGTTCAAACCAATTCCATGATTCTATGAAAATAAGTCTCCATCCAAACCTTCATTATCTCAAAGCAGCATCAAGACCAAAAACCAAAGCCATTTCCTAAATTTCCTGCAGCACCACCCAAAGGTCTTTGAAGTCCTTTTCTTCACAGCCTGTTTCAGCACTCAGATAAGGAGGTGCTTTCCTACCCTGGGTGTTCAGAGGAGAATCCAAACATTCTCCTTTCAAACTGAAGTGCACCTTTTCCTTTTCATCCCCCACTTAAGCATACACCAGTTTAATACAGGAAGAAATACTTTAGAGTGGAGAAAGTCCTATACCATGCTGCATCTGCCACCCTTACCAAAGGAAGGTGCTGACTGCATCAAAATCAGTAAGAGCAGCAGGACAAGGGAGGTGATTCTGCTCCTCTGCTCTGATCTGGTGAGATCCCACCTGGAGCACTGCATCCACTCCCCATCATAAGAAGGACATGGAACTGTTGGAGCAGGACCAGAGAAGGGCCACAACGATGATCTGGGGGCTGGAGCACCTCCCCTATAGGGACAGGCTGGGATAGTTGGGGTTGTTCAGCCTGGAGAAGAGGCAGCTCCAGGGAGACCTTAGAGCAGCCTTCCAGTACCTGAAGGGGGCTACAGGAGACCTGGGAAGGGACTTTTGACAAAGGCTTGGAGTGACAGGATGAGGGACAATGGTTTTGAGCTGGAGATTGGGAAGAAATTCTTTACTGTGAGGGTGGTGAGACACTGGAACAGGTTGCCCAGGGAGGCTGTGGATGTCCCCTCCCCGGCAGTGTTCAAGGCCAGGTTGGATGAGGCCTTGAGCAACCTGGGCTCGTGGAAGGTGTCCCTGCCCATGGCAGGGGGGATGGAACTGGATGATCTTTAAGGTCCCTTCCAACCCACAGCATTGTGACTGACTCCTGCAAGCTGGAGGAGCGGAGTACCTGCAGCCACACCTCACCCCAGCAGTGACTCACAGCTGAGTTCTGACAGGTTCAGAACTTTTCTTCTCCAGTGCACAAGGCACAAGCTGCAATTAAAATCTGGGTGAGGCTGGAAAAACCCAAAAATGTTTGGAATTAATCTGAAGTTCTGACTGAACCTGCAGAGAGCAGAGCAGCTTTGGGAAGACAAGGTTGACATTTAGCAGAGTGTCACAGGGAGAAACGTTGCTGTGGTAGCTGTGACTGCTCCCTTTCCCTGGCTGGCAGCTGTCTTCTCTGCCTGCTGAAATCAAGGTAATTTCTGCTTTAATCCCAGGAAAGCAGAGAGATGAACAAATCCATTAAAAGAACCAGAGCCATTTAGGTAGGAAAAGATCTCCAAGATGATCAAGTTCAACCCTTAGCCCAACACTGCCAGGTCACCACTGAACCATGGCCCTCAGCATCACATCTCCATAGCTCCGAAACCCCTCCAGGAATGGGACTCCACCACTGCCCTGGGCAGCCTGGGCCAGGACTTGACGAACCTTTGGGGGAAGAAATTGTTTCTCATGTTCAGCCTGAACCTCCCCTGGGGCAGCTTAAGGCTCTTTTCTCTGCTCCTATCTCTTGTTCCTTGGGACAAGCAAGCATCCCCCACCGGGCTCCAGCCTCCTTTCAGGGAGCTGTCAAGAGCTAGAAGTTCCCCCCTCAACCTCCTTCTCTCCAGATGAAACAACCACAGCTCCCTCAGCTGCTCCTCACCAGACTTGTTCTCCAGACCCTTCACCAGAGCTTTGTTGTCCTTTTCTGGACATGCTCCAGCCCCTCAATGTCCTTCTTGGACTGAAGGGCCCAAAACTGAACCCAAGATTTGAGGTGTTCAGACAAAGTAATGCAAGTTCCCTTCAAAGGCATTTGGAAACCAGCAGATGTTCATCAGCTTCACAAAGGGCACAGAGAAGTGCCACCAACCATCCCCATGCCAAGGGCTATTTAGATGAGACCATCATGTGTTTTTGTGGGGGCAGCCAGCTCCTAAACTACTGCTGGAAAACAAAATCAGAGAAGAGGCAAGGCAGATTTGCTTTGATTTGGCAAACAAAATCACTGCAAGGGACAAAGAAGATTTATTTGTTTGTGTTTCATTACATCCACAAGAGGGCAAACACCTGGCTCCCACGCTCAGCTGAAAGCCTCCAGCGACACACCCAGCTCCAGCTCAGAGCTGAAGGGAGAGCGCCTGGTGTCTGCAGCGCGATGAACCAGCCCTGGAGCAAACCAGCGGGGTCAGGGCCTGACCACCTCGGTCAGAGCAAACAATAACCTGACAGTCAGCTGAGGCGAAGCTCCTGTGAAAGAAGGTGGAATTCCTAACCTCATGCAAAGAAAGGCCACAGCCCCCAGCAGCGCTGAGTAACACCAAGAGTAGGAGGTCTTCTGAGGGCTTCAGCTGAGGGTGGAGAAAGCACACAGAGGAAACAGCATTTAGGGTTTGCTGGCACTTTTCCACTTTGCTGGAAGAAAAATGTGCAGCCATGGTACTCGGGGACGTGGCCACGGTGGTGTTGGGTCGGTGGTTGGGTTTGATGATCTTAGAGGTCTTTTCCAACCTTCATGACTCCGTAAGAAATGCAGAAACAGAAGGACATCTGCAGAGGACACACCATCAGAACTCACCAGGCGGCAAAGGACCTCAGGGGACTGGTCAACAGCTGCCCAAGATGAGCCAGTGGGTGCCCAGGTGGTCAAGAAAATCACCAGCAGCCTGGCTTGGATCAGCAACAGTGTGACCAACACGACTGGGACGGGGACGGTCCCCCTGTACTAGATACTGGGCTCAGGTTTGGGGCTCTCACTCCAAGGACACTGAGGGGCTGGAGCAGGTCCAGAAACTCCCTGAAAGATGGAGTTGTAGAGAGCCAGAAGGTTTTCCCTCAGCCTCCTCTTCTCCAGGCTGAACAACCCTGGCCTGCATTAGGAACAGTGTGGCCAGCAGGAGCAGGGAGGTCATTGTGCCCCTGGACTCAGCACTGGTTAGGCCACCCCTTGAGTCCTGTGTCCACTTCTGGGCCCCAAAGTTTAATAAGGACATCAAGACACTTGAACATGTCCAGAGAAGGGCAACAAGGCTGGGGAGAGGCCTTGAGCACAGCCCTGTGAGGAGAGGCTGAGGGAGCTGGGGTTGTTTAGCCTGGAGAAGAGGAGGCTCAGGGGAGACCTCATTGCCCTCTACAACTACCTGAAGGGAGGTTGTAGCCAGGTGAGGGTTGGTCTCTTCTCCCAGGCAACCAGCACCAGAACAAGGGGACACAGTCTCAAGCTGCACCAGGGGAGGTTTAGACTCGAGGTGAGGAGAAAGTTCTTCACTGAGCGAGTCATTCGTCATTGGAATGTGCTGCCCAGGGAGGTGGTGGAGTCACCGTCCCTGGAGGCGTTCAAGAGGAGATTGGACGTGGCACTTGGTGCCATGGTCTAGTCATGGGTCTGTGTTTGTGGGTTGGACTCGATGATCCTCAAGGCCTCTTCCAACCTTAGTTATACTGTGTGATACTGTGTGAACCCCACTTCCTTCAGCTGCTATCTGATCTTCAGAGGCCCCTCCCAACCCCTACTATCCCATGGGTCCATGATCTTCTCTGAGGAGCAACATTTTTGACATCACTAAAAAAAGTGGCTTAGTGTTCTCAGAGTGCTGAGAAGCTGCTGAAGTTTTTGTTAAGCTCCAGATCTTTCCTTCAAAAGCCAGAGAGCAATTACTGGATCACAGCATGAGAAACACAGTAAGAGAGGCATGTTCTTCAGTCAGGAGTTGAATCACCTCCTGACTGATATCACCAAGTTTCTTTTGTTTCTATTTCAGGGAAGAAAATCACTGCTTTCAGCTGTCTAAAGCTGCTCTTCCCAAGGTACATTCATCATGGCTGTCAGCTGCAGCAAAGGTCTCTCTGGTTCACAGAGTCACTGAATGCCAGCCTGGAAGGGACCCCAAGGACCTTCTGGTCCAACCTTTCTAGGTAGTGGTGATAAGATGAGGGGCAATGGATTGAAGATTGAGGAGGGGAGGTTTAGACTGGAGATTAGGAGGAAATTCTTTACAGTGAGGGTGGGGAGACACTGGAACAGGTTGCCCAGGGAGGTTGTGGATGCCCTCTCTCTGGAGGTCTTCTTCAAGGCAAGGTTGGATGAAGCTTTGAGCAACCTGGGCTAATGGCAGGGGGTTGAAACTGGATGATCTTGAAGGGGGAGCATCCACAACCTCCCTGGGCAACCTGCTCCAGTGTCTCACCACCCTTACTGTGAAGAGTTTCCGCCTAATCTCCAGCCTAAACCTCCCCTCTTCCAGTTCTGAGCCATTGCCCCTTGTTCTGTCACTACAAGATCTTGTAAAAGTCCTTCCCCAGTTTGCTTCCAGCATTCTTCAGGTACTGGAAGAAGGTTCTAAGATCCCCCCAGAGCCTTCTCCTCTGCAGGCTGAACAGCCCCAATTCTTTCAGCCTGTTCTTAGAGCAGAGATGTTCCAGCCGTCTGGTCAGTTTCAGATGGCTAAGGTTAAGCTGGGTGATTTGGTACCTGCTGTTCCAAAGCAGGTGGCTTGCTGCCCAGGGAAATGTGGATGCTTTGGAGAGGCAGTAGAGGAGCACTATTCAGGAGTGGCTTTGGGACCTCTGTGGTCACTTTCTATCATGGAATATCTTTCAGGGGCTCTGGGAAGCCTTAAGGATTGCTGAAGTAAATGGTGGTCTGCACGAGACCAGACCACGAGGATGAATCTTGTTGGCTAAGGCTGAGAGGTAAACGCTCTGAGCTTGGGTCCTGCTCCCTGGGCTCGATTTGCAAGGCAGCAGCAGTGCCCGGCTGGAGCAAAACGCAGGGACCCCACCGGGGTCTGGCTGGGGAGGGCAGGTGGGAAGCTGATGAGAGGGGCTGGGCTCAGGACCCTGCTGGGACAACAGATCCCAGAGGCAGGACAACAGCAGGAAGCAAAACAGGGGATGCGGGGGGGACAGAGCCGGCCAGCAGCGCGCACTCCTGCGGGGGCTGTGGTCGGCGGGGACAGCAGATCCGCGCAGGGCAGCCCAGGGCGGCTGGGAGCCGAGGGGACTGGGAGCGCTACGGGGCGGCAGGGCAGGGGGCTGGGAGCGGTACGGGGCGGCCGTTGGGGGGCTCTGGGTGTCACAGTGCGGCCGTTGGGGGGGGCTCCGTGGGCGTCACAGTGGGGCTGGGGGGGGGGCTCCGTGGGCGTCACAATGCGGCCGTCGGAGGGTGCGGGGGGGGTCGGAGCGCTCTAAAGCTGGAGCTGCGCCTCCTCGGCAGAGCTCTGCGGGAGCCTGGAGCTCGCGGGCGGAGCTGCTCCCTGCCCTCGGAGGGGCTTCAGCAGCACTGGCGAGGGACGGCCCGAGGTATGCTAAAGGGAGCAGGGCACTGTGAGCGGTACGGGGCGGCAGGGCAGAGGGCTCGGAGCCGGGGGGACTGTGAGCGGTACGGGGCAGGGGGTTCGGGGCAGGGGGCTGTGTGAGCACGCAGCAGGCGCCTGCCGGAGCTGCTTTTTCCCGCGCTTCGCGCCTCCTCG
This sequence comes from Melanerpes formicivorus, assembly GCF_026170545.1. Lineage (NCBI taxonomy): Eukaryota > Metazoa > Chordata > Aves > Piciformes > Picidae > Melanerpes > Melanerpes formicivorus. The sequence goes on from NW_027142358.1 coordinate 29,358,134, forward strand.
TGCCGCCGCCTGCCGCTTTTTGTCTGGCCCGCGCGCCTGGCGGGGCGGGGCCTGCGGGTGTCACACTGCGGCGGGCGGAGGGTTGGGAATAGCCCCAAGGGGCCCGGCCGGGGCTGCTGCTGCTCCCCGCGTTTCGCGCCTCCTGCTGCTGGCGCCTCTGCGCGCCTCAGAGCGCAGCGGCCGGAGGGCCCTGCGAGCGGCACAGTGCGGCGGGCCGGGGCGGGGGGGGGTCTGTGAGCGTCGCACCGCGGCTGGCGCGGGGCTCCGAGCGCCGTAAGGCTGCCGCCTGGGGCTGCTCCCCGCGCTTCGCCCTGCAGGCTCCTTGTAAGGAGGCTCTGTGGGTGTCATAGTGCGGCTCTTGGGGGGCTCTGGGTGTCACAGTGCGGCCGTTAGGGGGGGGGCTCCGTGGACATCACAGTGCGGCTGTCGGGGGGGGGCTCTGTGGGCATTACAGTGCGGCTGTCGGGGGGGGCTCTGTGGGCGTCACAGTGCGGCCGTTGGGGGGGGCTCTGTGGGTGTCACAGTGCGGCCGTTGGGGGGGGGGGCTCTGTGGACATCACAATGCGGCTGTCGGGGGGCTCCGTGGGTGTCACAGTGCGGCCGTTGGGGGGGGGGGGCTCCGTGGACATCACAATGCGGCTGTCGGGGGGCTCCGTGGGCGTCACCGTGCGGCTGTTGGGGGGCTCCGTGGGCGTCACAATGCGGCCGTTGGGGGGGGGGGGGGCTCCGTGGACATCACAATGTGGCTGTCGGGGGGCTCCGTGGGGGTCACAGTGCGGCTGTCGGGGGGCTCCGTGGGCGTCACAATGTGGCTGTCGGGGGGCTCCGTGGGCGTCACAGTGCGGCTGTCGGGGGGCTCCGTGGGCGTCACAGTGCGGCTGTCGGGGGGCTCCGTGGGCGTCACAGTGCGGCTGTCGGGGGACTCCGTGGGCGTCACAGTGCGGCTGTCGGGGGGCTCCGTGGGCGTCACAGTGCGGCTGTCGGGGGACTCCGTGGGCGTCACAGTGCGGCTGTCGGGGGGCTCCGTGGGCGTCACAGTGCGGCCGTTGGGGGGGGGGGGGCTCCGTGGACATCACAATGCGGCCGTCGGAGGGTGCGGGGGGGTCCGCGCGCTCTAAAGCTGGAGCTGCGCCGCCTCGGCAGAGCTCTGCGGGAGCCTGGAGCTCGCGGGCGGAGCTGCTCCCTGCCCTCGGAGGCGCTTCAGCACCACTGGCGAGGGACGGCCCGAGGTATGCTAAAGGGAACAGGGGGAAGGAAGCTCTGTTAGAGGAGAGCTGAAACAACTGAAAGAGAAAGGAAATTGATGTCGTGTGCCCGTGCACAAGTCGCTGCACCTCTCCTAGGCAGCTGGAACTTTTGTTTATTATTTGTTTTCCCTCATCCCACAGAACGAAGGTTTTGGGAGGAAGTCCTGAGGTGCTCAATTGAAAGAGAAGCTTTGGAGGACAGCGCTGAGGGAATAGGTGGAGACAAAACGAAGAATCTGGAGCAGAAAGCTGAGCTCAGTAAGAAGGGGCCGCAGGAGAGCTGGAGGTAACCCCTGGGGTAAGCTGCAGGGCAGGAGATGAACGCTGAGGCAGGAAAAAGAGAGGTAAGGAAGAGTGTGGGCAAGTGACAGGGGTGCAAAAGCTGAGGTAAGCAAGAGGGCATTAAGGCAACACGAAGGTAAAACTGCATGGGAGAACAGGAACGCTTTGAGGGGGAAATGTGGGGTAAATAAGAGTGTATCAAAGTGGCACTGCAGAGGGAAAATCTGGGGAGGCAAAATAAAGATGATGTGTGGAGGTCTCATAATGGAGGGCAAATCTCTTAAGAGTGAAAATAAAGATTTGTGGAGGGAAAAGGTGAGGTAATAGAAAGGGGAGAAGATGAACATTCATGAGGGAAAACGAGGTAAATACAAAGACACAATGGTGACACAATGGAGGGAAAATCTTTGGGAGGCAAACCCAAGATTTTTGGAGGGAAAACCTGAGGTAATGCAAAGGGGAGAAGGTGATTATTTTGTTGGGACAAGATGAGGTAAATAAGAGTGTATGTAAGTGACATTGTGGAAGCAAAACCTGAGGTAAATATGCTGACTACACAGGTGTCATCATGGAGGGCAAATCTCTTAAGAGTGAAAATAAAGATTTTGGAGGGAAAAGAAGAGGTAATGCAAAAGGGAGAACATGAACATTCATGAGGGGGAAAGAGAGAGGTAAATAAGTGTCTAGTGACATGGATGCAAAAGCTGAGGTAATTAAAAGGGCATAAAGGTAACGTGAATGTAAACCTGTATGGGAGAACATAAACGTTTTGAGGGGGAAATATTTGGTAAATAAAAGTGTATCAAAGTGACATTGTGAAGGGAAAATCTGGGGAGGCAAAATACAGATGATGTGTGGACGGAAATTCACCTGAGGTAATGCAAAGTGGAGAAGGTGAATATTTACGTGGGAAAAGATATGGTGAATAAGAGTGTATCTAAGAGACATTGTGGAGACAAAACCTGAAGTAAATATGAAGACACAGGTGTGATGGAGGGGAAAGTCTGAAAGGAAAAATAAAGATTTCTGGAGGGAAAAGGTGAGGTAATGCAAAAGTGAGAGCATGAACACTCATGAGGGAAAACATGAGGTAAGTAAGAGTATCTAAGGGACATTGTGGAGGGGAAATCTTTGGGAGGCAAAATAAAGACTATTTTCGAGGGAAAACCTGAGGTAATGCAAAGGTGAGAAGATGAACATTCATGAGGGAAAACGCCCTCCCGCCCCAGCTTGACTTTGTGTGCCTGAGTGTGCTTCTCCTTTGGGTCCCTTTTCAAAGTGCTGCAGCTTAGCTTAGGCTTCCCAGGAGGGAAAGACGGGCTCCGGCCAGTAACAGAGCAGGCTTCTTGCAGGCCCGGAGCGGAGAGGGAGCGCAGCTTGCCCCTTCTTTTTCCCAGAGGACGCAGCAAAGCCGCTTAGTCGTAGCGCAGGCAAGGCGACCCACCTGTAGCTCAGGGCCTGGGTCTCTGCCTACGTGGCAGCCTGCCAGCATAACGGCCCTGTTGTCGGGGCCTGTGCGAGGAACCATGGAGCCCTCTGTCCCCTTCCGTCCCCAGCAGCAGCCCAAGCTGCCTGTAAGCAGGGCTGGGCGGGCTGCTTTAGGCAGCTAACAGGAACGAGCATTCCCTGGCCCTTGAGAGGGTGCAGGCTGAGGAAGTGTTGTGCTGGAGGGTGCGGTGATGCCTAGGGCGCTGCTTTTGGCTGGGGTGACCTCGAGGTTGCTCCCTGGGCTCCTGAAGAGGTGGTGTTGCGCTGCAGCCAGGAGGGCCGGCCCGTAAGTGGGGCGCAGGCCGGAGCTTTTTTGGGAGTGCCGAGCCGAGGGGGGCCGCCCTGTAAGCAGGGCTGTGTGTTCCCAGTGCTCGGCGGGAGGTTCAAGGAGGGACCCCCCCTGTAATCAGGGGGGTATGTCTGGCCCTGGCCTTTCAGAGGCGTGGGGCCAGGGTGTGTGGGGCTGAGAGTGTGCCCCCCCCTGGTTTTGGGGCCGGGGCCCCCGCCCCCTGGCCTTTGGCCGTCAAGCTCCCTTGCCTGGCTGCTGAGTCTCCTTCCTGTAGCTGCGGGTCCGGGCCTAGCTCATGACTCCCTGGGTGTCGACCCGCCCGTAACCGGGTTCCGGGTCGGAGAGCCTTTGCGCTCAGCTGGCAGCCTGTGTGGGGCGCCCTCCCCGTTAGCGGGCGTGGGTCAGGATGCCCCTGAAGCGGAGAGAAGGAGCCTCCGTGGACCTTTGGGATCAGGGCCGCCCTGTAAGTCAGGGCCGCTCAGTGCCCTGGCATCCCAGGCGCTTTGCAACGTCAACAGCGGCTCCTGCCCCCTGTAAGCAGGGTTGTGCAGCCTCTTTGGCCGCTGCTTTGCACGCCCAGCTGGACTTGCCCAGGGCGCCCGCCTCAGAGGCCACATCCAGCGCCGAGCAGAAGGCCGTCGTCAGAGAAGCTGAAGTAAGAACTCTGGCTTTGCGGGGCTGGGCGGGGGGTGCGGCTGGGTGGCCGGCCGGGTGGTGGCTTGGGGAGCTCCCTGCCGGGGTGTAAGGATTCCTGTTTCCCTCAGGCGGGGAGAAATTGGCGCTGTCCAGGCCTAACTGTGTCCTCCTTCCTTGGCAGCAGCCGTCTGTGAGGAAAGAACGGCGTGGAGGGCATGGAACGGCGTGGAACGGCGAGGCCAAGAGGCAATGAGAAGAGGAGCTGCGTGGTGCTGGCGAAAGGCACACGAGAAAGGCGCTCTGGGCAACGGGACCTCCCTGTGACCAGGGCTGTGGTAACGCCAGGACTTTGCTGGCACCTTTAGGGTGCCGTGGCTGGCTTTGCGCTGGGCGACCTCCCTGTAAGCAGGGCCAGGTCCTTTGCTTTTAGCGTCCTTGGCCTTGTGCCGCCTTGCTCCTTTGGCTGCCTGGAGAGAGCGGCAGCCCTGTAAGCAGGGTGCATGCCAGCATCTCCACACCTGTCGGGGGGAATGAAGCTCCCTGGACCCCGAGCCCCCCCTGTAAGCAGGGGAGGGCCCTTCCTGTGGCCGCAGCGGCTTTTGGCTGCTGGTGGCCTGGCCAGCGTGGCCCCCTGTACTTGGGGCGTGCCACGGTCTTTGCCCGACCTTTGAAGGCCCTTGGCGCGTTGAGGCCCCTCTGGCCTGCACGCAGCCAGGCGGGCCAGGTCTGGGGCTCTCTTCTCCTGCCGTGGGGTAAGGCTGGCTGCCCAGCCAATGGCTGCCCGCAGCTTGCTCCCTCTCCTGGGAAGGGGGGTGTGTGTAGGTGCCGCCCCCCTCCCGCCCCAGCTTGACTTTGTGTGCCTGAGTGTGCTTCTCCTTTGGGTCCCTTTTCAAAGTGCTGCAGCTTAGCTTAGGCTTCCCAGGAGGGAAAGACGGGCTCCGGCCAGTAACAGAGCAGGCTTCTTGCAGGCCCGGAGCAGAGAGGGAGCGCAGCTTGCCCCTTCTTTTTCCCAGAGGACGCAGCAAAGCCGCTTAGTCGTAGCGCAGGCAAGGCGACCCACCTGTAGCTCAGGGCCTGGGTCTCTGCCTACGTGGCAGCCTGCCAGCATAACGGCCCTGTTGTCGGGGCCTGTGCGAGGAACCATGGAGCCCTCTGTCCCCTTCCGTCCCCAGCAGCAGCCCAAGCTGCCTGTAAGCAGGGCTGGGCGGGCTGCTTTAGGCAGCTAACAGGAACGAGCATTCCCTGGCCCTTGAGAGGGTGCAGGCTGAGGAAGTGTTGTGCTGGAGGGTGCGGTGCCGCCTAGGGCGCTGCTTTTGGCTGGGGTGACCTCGAGGTTGCTCCCTGGGCTCCTGAAGAGGTGGTGTTGCGCTGCAGCCAGGAGGGCCGGCCCGTAAGTGGGGCGCAGGCCGGAGCTTTTTTGGGAGTGCCGAGCCGAGGGGGGCCGCCCTGTAAGCAGGGCTGTGTGTTCCCAGTGCTCGGCGGGAGGTTCAAGGAGGGACCCCCCCTGTAATCAGGGGGGTATCTCTGGCCCTGGCCTTTCAGAGGCGTGGGGCCAGGGTGTGTGGGGCTGAGAGTGTGCCCCCCCCTGGTTTTGGGGCCGGGGCCCCCGCCCCCTGGCCTTTGGCCGTCAAGCTCCCTTGCCTGGCTGCTGAGTCTCCTTCCTGTAGCTGCGGGTCCGGGCCCAGCTCATGACTCCCTGGGTGTCGACCCGCCCGTAACCGGGTTCTGGGTCGGAGAGCCTTTGCGCTCAGCTGGCAGCCTGTGTGGGGCGCCCTCCCCGTTAGCGGGCGTGGGTCAGGATGCCCCTGAAGCGGAGAGAAGGAGCCTCCGTGGGCCTTTGGGATCAGGGCCGCCCTGTAAGTCAGGGCCGCTCAGTGCCCTGGCATCCCAGGCGCTTTGCAACGTCAACAGCGGCTCCTGCCCCCTGTAAGCAGGGTTGTGCAGCCTCTTTGGCCGCTGCTTTGCACGCCCAGCTGGACTTGCCCAGGGCGCCCGCCTCAGAGGCCACATCCAGCGCCGAGCAGAAGGCCGTCGTCAGAGAAGCTGAAGTAAGAACTCTGGCTTTGCGGGGGTGGGCGGGGGGTGCGGCTGGGTGGCCGGCCGGGTGGTGGCCTTGGGGAGCTCCCTGCCGGGGTGTAAGGATTCCTGTTTCCCTCAGGCGGGGAGAAATTGGCGCTGTCCAGGCCTAACTGTGTCCTCCTTCCTTGGCAGCAGCCGTCTGTGAGGAAAGAACGGCGTGGAGGGCATGGAACGGCGAGGCCAAGAGGCAACGAGAAGAGGAGCTGCGTGGTGCTGGCGAAAGGCACACGAGAAAGGCGCTCTGGGCAACGGGACCTCCCTGTGACCAGGGCTGTGGTAACGCCAGGACTTTGCTGGCACCTTTAGGGTGCCGTGGCTGGCTTTGCGCTGGGCGACCTCCCTGTAAGCAGGGCCAGGTCCTTTGCTTTTAGCGTCCTTGGCCTTGTGCCGCCTTGCTCCTTTGGCTGCCTGGAGAGAGCGGCAGCCCTGTAAGCAGGGTGCATGCCAGCATCTCCACACCTGTCGGGGGGAATGAAGCTCCCTGGACCCCGAGCCCCCCCTGTAAGCAGGGGAGGGCCCTTCCTGTGGCCGCAGCGGCTTTTGGCTGCTGGTGGCCTGGCCAGCGTGGCCCCCTGTACTTGGGGCGTGCCACGGTCTTTGCCCGACCTTTGAAGGCCCTTGGCGCGTTGAGGCCCCTCTGGCCTGCACGCAGCCGGGCGGGCCAGGTCTGGGGCTCTCTTCTCCTGCCGTGGGGTAAGGCTGGCTGCCCAGCCAATGGCTGCCCGCAGCTTGCTCCCTCTCCTGGGAAGGGGGGGGTATGTAGGTGCCGCCCCCCTCCCGCCCCAGCTTGACTTTGTGTGCCTGAGTGTGCTTCTCCTTTGGGTCCCTTTTCAAAGTGCTGCAGCTTAGCTTAGGCTTCCCAGGAGGGAAAGACGGGCTCCGGCCAGTAACAGAGCAGGCTTCTTGCAGGCCCGGAGCGGAGAGGGAGCGCAGCTTGCCCCTTCTTTTTCCCAGAGGACGCAGCAAAGCCGCTTAGTCGTAGCGCAGGCAAGGCGACCCACCTGTAGCTCAGGGCCTGGGTCTCTGCCTACGTGGCAGCCTGCCAGCATAACGGCCCTGTTGTCGGGGCCTGTGCGAGGAACCATGGAGCCCTCTGTCCCCTTCCGTCCCCAGCAGCAGCCCAAGCTGCCTGTAAGCAGGGCTGGGCGGGCTGCTTTAGGCAGCTAACAGGAACGAGCATTCCCTGGCCCTTGAGAGGGTGCAGGCTGAGGAAGTGTTGTGCTGGAGGGTGCGGTGCCGCCTAGGGCGCTGCTTTTGGCTGGGGTGACCTCGAGGTTGCTCCCTGGGCTCCTGAAGAGGTGGTGTTGCGCTGCAGCCAGGAGGGCCGGCCCGTAAGTGGGGCGCAGGCCGGAGCTTTTTTGGGAGTGCCGAGCCGAGGGGGGCCGCCCTGTAAGCAGGGCTGTGTGTTCCCAGTGCTCGGCGGGAGGTTCAAGGAGGGACCCCCCCTGTAATCAGGGGGGTATCTCTGGCCCTGGCCTTTCAGAGGCGTGGGGCCAGGGTGTGTGGGGCTGAGAGTGTGCCCCCCCCTGGTTTTGGGGCCGGGGCCCCCGCCCCCTGGCCTTTGGCCGTCAAGCTCCCTTGCCTGGCTGCTGAGTCTCCTTCCTGTAGCTGCGGGTCCGGGCCCAGCTCATGACTCCCTGGGTGTCGACCCGCCCGTAACCGGGTTCTGGGTCGGAGAGCCTTTGCGCTCAGCTGGCAGCCTGTGTGGGGCGCCCTCCCCGTTAGCGGGCGTGGGTCAGGATGCCCCTGAAGCGGAGAGAAGGAGCCTCCGTGGGCCTTTGGGATCAGGGCCGCCCTGTAAGTCAGGGCCGCTCAGTGCCCTGGCATCCCAGGCGCTTTGCAACGTCAACAGCGGCTCCTGCCCCCTGTAAGCAGGGTTGTGCAGCCTCTTTGGCCGCTGCTTTGCACGCCCAGCTGGACTTGCCCAGGGCGCCCGCCTCAGAGGCCACATCCAACGCCGAGCAGAAGGCCGTCGTCAGAGAAGCTGAAGTAAGAACTCTGGCTTTGCGGGGGTGGGCGGGGGGTGCGGCTGGGTGGCCGGCCGGGTGGTGGCCTTGGGGAGCTCCCTGCCGGGGTGTAAGGATTCCTGTTTCCCTCAGGCGGGGAGAAATTGGCGCTGTCCAGGCCTAACTGTGTCCTCCTTCCTTGGCAGCAGCCGTCTGTGAGGAAAGAACGGCGTGGAGGGCATGGAACGGCGAGGCCAAGAGGCAACGAGAAGAGGAGCTGCGTGGTGCTGGCGAAAGGCACACGAGAAAGGCGCTCTGGGCAACGGGACCTCCCTGTGACCAGGGCTGTGGTAACGCCAGGACTTTGCTGGCACCTTTAGGGTGCCGTGGCTGGCTTTGCGCTGGGCGACCTCCCTGTAAGCAGGGCCAGGTCCTTTGCTTTTAGCGTCCTTGGCCTTGTGCCGCCTTGCTCCTTTGGCTGCCTGGAGAGAGCGGCAGCCCTGTAAGCAGGGTGCATGCCAGCATCTCCACACCTGTCGGGGGGAATGAAGCTCCCTGGACCCCGAGCCCCCCCTGTAAGCAGGGGAGGGCCCTTCCTGTGGCCGCAGCGGCTTTTGGCTGCTGGTGGCCTGGCCAGCGTGGCCCCCTGTACTTGGGGCGTGCCACGGTCTTTGCCCGACCTTTGAAGGCCCTTGGCGCGTTGAGGCCCCTCTGGCCTGCACGCAGCCGGGCGGGCCAGGTCTGGGGCTCTCTTCTCCTGCCGTGGGGTAAGGCTGGCTGCCCAGCCAATGGCTGCCCGCAGCTTGCTCCCTCTCCTGGGAAGGGGGGGGTATGTAGGTGCCGCCCCCCTCCCGCCCCAGCTTGACTTTGTGTGCCTGAGTGTGCTTCTCCTTTGGGTCCCTTTTCAAAGTGCTGCAGCTTAGCTTAGGCTTCCCAGGAGGGAAAGACGGGCTCCGGCCAGTAACAGAGCAGGCTTCTTGCAGGCCCGGAGCGGAGAGGGAGCGCAGCTTGCCCCTTCTTTTTCCCAGAGGACGCAGCAAAGCCGCTTAGTCGTAGCGCAGGCAAGGCGACCCACCTGTAGCTCAGGGCCTGGGTCTCTGCCTACGTGGCAGCCTGCCAGCATAACGGCCCTGTTGTCGGGGCCTGTGCGAGGAACCATGGAGCCCTCTGTCCCCTTCCGTCCCCAGCAGCAGCCCAAGCTGCCTGTAAGCAGGGCTGGGCGGGCTGCTTTAGGCAGCTAACAGGAACGAGCATTCCCTGGCCCTTGAGAGGGTGCAGGCTGAGGAAGTGTTGTGCTGGAGGGTGCGGTGCCGCCTAGGGCGCTGCTTTTGGCTGGGGTGACCTCGAGGTTGCTCCCTGGGCTCCTGAAGAGGTGGTGTTGCGCTGCAGCCAGGAGGGCCGGCCCGTAAGTGGGGCGCAGGCCGGAGCTTTTTTGGGAGTGCCGAGCCGAGGGGGGCCGCCCTGTAAGCAGGGCTGTGTGTTCCCAGTGCTCGGCGGGAGGTTCAAGGAGGGACCCCCCCTGTAATCAGGGGGGTATGTCTGGCCCTGGCCTTTCAGAGGCGTGGGGCCAGGGTGTGTGGGGCTGAGAGTGTGCCCCCCCCTGGTTTTGGGGCCGGGGCCCCCGCCCCCCGGCCTTTGGCCGTCAAGCTCCCTTGCCTGGCTGCTGAGTCTCCTTCCTGTAGCTGCGGGTCCGGGCCTAGCTCATGACTCCCTGGGTGTCGACCCGCCCGTAACCGGGTTCCGGGTCGGAGAGCCTTTGCGCTCAGCTGGCAGCCTGTGTGGGGCGCCCTCCCCGTTAGCGGGCGTGGGTCAGAATGCCCCTGAAGCGGAGAGAAGGAGCCTCCGTGGGCCTTTGGGATCAGGGCCGCCCTGTAAGTCAGGGCCGCTCAGTGCCCTGGCATCCCAGGCGCTTTGCAACGTCAACAGCGGCTCCTGCCCCCTGTAAGCAGGGTTGTGCAGCCTCTTTGGCCGCTGCTTTGCACGCCCAGCTGGACTTGCCCAGGGCGCCCGCCTCAGAGGCCACATCCAGCGCCGAGCAGAAGGCCGTCGTCAGAGAAGCTGAAGTAAGAACTCTGGCTTTGCGGGGCTGGGCGGGGGGTGCGGCTGGGTGGCCGGCCGGGTGGTGGCCTTGGGGAGCTCCCTGCCGGGGTGTAAGGATTCCTGTTTCCCTCAGGCGGGGAGAAATTGGCGCTGTCCAGGCCTAACTGTGTCCTCCTTCCTTGGCAGCAGCCGTCTGTGAGGAAAGAACGGCGTGGAGGGCATGGAACGGCGTGGAACGGCGAGGCCAAGAGGCAACGAGAAGAGGAGCTGCGTGGTGCTGGCGAAAGGCACACGAGAAAGGCGCTCTGGGCAACGGGACCTCCCTGTGACCAGGGCTGTGGTAACGCCAGGACTTTGCTGGCACCTTTAGGGTGCCGTGGCTGGCTTTGCGCTGGGCGACCTCCCTGTAAGCAGGGCCAGGTCCTTTGCTTTTAGCGTCCTTGGCCTTGTGCCGCCTTGCTCCTTTGGCTGCCTGGAGAGAGCGGCAGCCCTGTAAGCAGGGTGCATGCCAGCATCTCCACACCTGTCGGGGGGAATGAAGCTCCCTGGACCCCGAGCCCCCCCTGTAAGCAGGGGAGGGCCCTTCCTGTGGCCGCAGCGGCTTTTGGCTGCTGGTGGCCTGGCCAGCGTGGCCCCCTGTACTTGGGGCGTGCCACGGTCTTTGCCCGACCTTTGAAGGCCCTTGGCGCGTTGAGGCCCCTCTGGCCTGCACGCAGCCAGGCGGGCCAGGTCTGGGGCTCTCTTCTCCTGCCGTGGGGTAAGGCTGGCTGCCCAGCCAATGGCTGCCCGCAGCTTGCTCCCTCTCCTGGGAAGGGGGGTGTGTGTAGGTGCCGCCCCCCTCCCGCCCCAGCTTGACTTTGTGTGCCTGAGTGTGCTTCTCCTTTGGGTCCCTTTTCAAAGTGCTGCAGCTTAGCTTAGGCTTCCCAGGAGGGAAAGACGGGCTCCGGCCAGTAACAGAGCAGGCTTCTTGCAGGCCCGGAGCAGAGAGGGAGCGCAGCTTGCCCCTTCTTTTTCCCAGAGGACGCAGCAAAGCCGCTTAGTCGTAGCGCAGGCAAGGCGACCCACCTGTAGCTCAGGGCCTGGGTCTCTGCCTACGTGGCAGCCTGCCAGCATAACGGCCCTGTTGTCGGGGCCTGTGCGAGGAACCATGGAGCCCTCTGTCCCCTTCCGTCCCCAGCAGCAGCCCAAGCTGCCTGTAAGCAGGGCTGGGCGGGCTGCTTTAGGCAGCTAACAGGAACGAGCATTCCCTGGCCCTTGAGAGGGTGCAGGCTGAGGAAGTGTTGTGCTGGAGGGTGCGGTGCCGCCTAGGGCGCTGCTTTTGGCTGGGGTGACCTCGAGGTTGCTCCCTGGGCTCCTGAAGAGGTGGTGTTGCGCTGCAGCCAGGAGGGCCGGCCCGTAAGTGGGGCGCAGGCCGGAGCTTTTTTGGGAGTGCCGAGCCGAGGGGGGCCGCCCTGTAAGCAGGGCTGTGTGTTCCCAGTGCTCGGCGGGAGGTTCAAGGAGGGACCCCCCCTGTAATCAGGGGGGTATCTCTGGCCCTGGCCTTTCAGAGGCGTGGGGCCAGGGTGTGTGGGGCTGAGAGTGTGCCCCCCCCTGGTTTTGGGGCCGGGGCCCCCGCCCCCTGGCCTTTGGCCGTCAAGCTCCCTTGCCTGGCTGCTGAGTCTCCTTCCTGTAGCTGCGGGTCCGGGCCCAGCTCATGACTCCCTGGGTGTCGACCCGCCCGTAACCGGGTTCTGGGTCGGAGAGCCTTTGCGCTCAGCTGGCAGCCTGTGTGGGGCGCCCTCCCCGTTAGCGGGCGTGGGTCAGGATGCCCCTGAAGCGGAGAGAAGGAGCCTCCGTGGGCCTTTGGGATCAGGGCCGCCCTGTAAGTCAGGGCCACTCAGTGCCCTGGCATCCCAGGCGCTTTGCAACGTCAACAGCGGCTCCTGCCCCCTGTAAGCAGGGTTGTGCAGCCTCTTTGGCCGCTGCTTTGCACGCCCAGCTGGACTTGCCCAGGGCGCCCGCCTCAGAGGCCACATCCAGCGCCGAGCAGAAGGCCGTCGTCAGAGAAGCTGAAGTAAGAACTCTGGCTTTGCGGGGGTGGGCGGGGGGTGCGGGTGGGTGGCTGGCCGGGTGGTGGCCTTGGGGAGCTCCCTGCCGGGGTGTAAGGATTCCTGTTTCCCTCAGGCGGGGAGAAATTGGCGCTGTCCAGGCCTAACTGTGTCCTCCTTCCTTGGCAGCAGCCGTCTGTGAGGAAAGAACGGCGTGGAGGGCATGGAACGGCGTGGAGGGCATGGAACGGCGTGGAACGGCGAGGCCAAGAGGCAACGAGAAGAGGAGCTGCGTGGTGCTGGCGAAAGGCACACGAGAAAGGCGCTCTGGGCAACGGGACCTCCCTGTGACCAGGGCTGTGGTAACGCCAGGACTTTGCTGGCACCTTTAGGGTGCCGTGGCTGGCTTTGCGCTGGGCGACCTCCCTGTAAGCAGGGCCAGGTCCTTTGCTTTTAGCGTCCTTGGCCTTGTGCCGCCTTGCTCCTTTGGCTGCCTGGAGAGAGCGGCAGCCCTGTAAGCAGGGTGCATGCCAGCATCTCCACACCCGTCGGGGGGAATGAAGCTCCCTGGACCCCGAGCCCCCCCTGTAAGCAGGGGAGGGCCCTTCCTGTGGCCGCAGCGGCTTTTGGCTGCTGGTGGCCTGGCCAGCGTGGCCCCCTGTACTTGGGGCGTGCCACGGTCTTTGCCCGACCTTTGAAGGCCCTTGGCGCGTTGAGGCCCCTCTGGCCTGCACGCAGCCGGGCGGGCCAGGTCTGGGGCTCTCTTCTCCTGCCGTGGGGTAAGGCTGGTTGCCCAGCCAATGGCTGCCCGCAGCTTGCTCCCTCTCCTGGGAAGGGGGGGGTATGTAGGTGCCGCCCCCCTCCCGCCCCAGCTTGACTTTGTGTGCCTGAGTGTGCTTCTCCTTTGGGTCCCTTTTCAAAGTGCTGCAGCTTAGCTTAGGCTTCCCAGGAGGGAAAGACGGGCTCCGGCCAGTAACAGAGCAGGCTTCTTGCAGGCCCGGAGCGGAGAGGGAGCGCAGCTTGCCCCTTCTTTTTCCCAGAGGACGCAGCAAAGCCGCTTAGTCGTAGCGCAGGCAAGGCGACCCACCTGTAGCTCAGGGCCTGGGTCTCTGCCTACGTGGCAGCCTGCCAGCATAACGGCCCTGTTGTCGGGGCCTGTGCGAGGAACCATGGAGCCCTCTGTCCCCTTCCGTCCCCAGCAGCAGCCCAAGCTGCCTGTAAGCAGGGCTGGGCGGGCTGCTTTAGGCAGCTAACAGGAACGAGCATTCCCTGGCCCTTGAGAGGGTGCAGGCTGAGGAAGTGTTGTGCTGGAGGGTGCGGTGCCGCCTAGGGCGCTGCTTTTGGCTGGGGTGACCTCGAGGTTGCTCCCTGGGCTCCTGAAGAGGTGGTGTTGCGCTGCAGCCAGGAGGGCCGGCCCGTAAGTGGGGCGCAGGCCAGAGCTTTTTTGGGAGTGCCGAGCCGAGGGGGGCCGCCCTGTAAGCAGGGCTGTGTGTTCCCAGTGCTCGGCGGGAGGTTCAAGGAGGGACCCCCCCTGTAATCAGGGGGGTATGTCTGGCCCTGGCCTTTCAGAGGCGTGGGGCCAGGGTGTGTGGGGCTGAGAGTGTGCCCCCCCCTGGTTTTGGGGCCAGGGCCCCCGCCCCCCGGCCTTTGGCCGTCAAGCTCCCTTGCCTGGCTGCTGAGTCTCCTTCCTGTAGCTGCGGGTCCGGGCCCAGCTCATGACTCCCTGGGTGTCGACCCGCCCGTAACCGGGTTCCGGGTCGGAGAGCCTTTGCGCTCAGCTGGCAGCCTGTGTGGGGCGCCCTCCCCGTTAGCGGGCGTGGGTCAGGATGCCCCTGAAGCGGAGAGAAGGAGCCTCCGTGGGCCTTTGGGATCAGGGCCGCCCTGTAAGTCAGGGCCACTCAGTGCCCTGGCATCCCAGGCGCTTTGCAACGTCAACAGCGGCTCCTGCCCCTTGTAAGCAGGGTTGTGCAGCCTCTTTGGCCGCTGCTTTGCACGCCCAGCTGGACTTGCCCAGGGCGCCCGCCTCAGAGGCCACATCCAGCGCCGAGCAGAAGGCCGTCGTCAGAGAAGCTGAAGTAAGAACTCTGGCTTTGCGGGGGTGGGCGGGGGGTGCGGGTGGGTGGCTGGCCGGGTGGTGGCCTTGGGGAGCTCCCTGCCGGGGTGTAAGGATTCCTGTTTCCCTCAGGCGGGGAGAAATTGGCACTGTCCAGGCCTAACTGTGTCCTCCTTCCTTGGCAGCAGCCGTCTGTGAGGAAAGAACGGCGTGGAGGGCATGGAACGGCGTGGAGGGCATGGAACGGCGTGGAACGGCGAGGCCAAGAGGCAACGAGAAGAGGAGCTGCGTGGTGCTGGCGAAAGGCACACGAGAAAGGCGCTCTGGGCAACGGGACCTCCCTGTGACCAGGGCTGTGGTAACGCCAGGACTTTGCTGGCACCTTTAGGGTGCCGTGGCTGGCTTTGCGCTGGGCGACCTCCCTGTAAGCAGGGCCAGGTCCTTTGCTTTTAGCGTCCTTGGCCTTGTGCCGCCTTGCTCCTTTGGCTGCCTGGAGAGAGCGGCAGCCCTGTAAGCAGGGTGCATGCCAGCATCTCCACACCTGTCGGGGGGAATGAAGCTCCCTGGACCCCGAGCCCCCCCTGTAAGCAGGGGAGGGCCCTTCCTGTGGCCGCAGCGGCTTTTGGCTGCTGGTGGCCTGGCCAGCGTGGCCCCCTGTACTTGGGGCGTGCCACGGTCTTTGCCCGACCTTTGAAGGCCCTTGGCGCGTTGAGGCCCCTCTGGCCTGCACGCAGCCGGGCGGGCCAGGTCTGGGGCTCTCTTCTCCTGCCGTGGGGTAAGGCTGGCTGCCCAGCCAATGGCTGCCCGCAGCTTGCTCCCTCTCCTGGGAAGGGGGGGGTATGTAGGTGCCGCCCCCCTCCCGCCCCAGCTTGACTTTGTGTGCCTGAGTGTGCTTCTCCTTTGGGTCCCTTTTCAAAGTGCTGCAGCTTAGCTTAGGCTTCCCAGGAGGGAAAGACGGGCTCCGGCCAGTAACAGAGCAGGCTTCTTGCAGGCCCGGAGCGGAGAGGGAGCGCAGCTTGCCCCTTCTTTTTCCCAGAGGACGCAGCAAAGCCGCTTAGTCGTAGCGCAGGCAAGGCGACCCACCTGTAGCTCAGGGCCTGGGTCTCTGCCTACGTGGCAGCCTGCCAGCATAACGGCCCTGTTGTCGGGGCCTGTGCGAGGAACCATGGAGCCCTCTGTCCCCTTCCGTCCCCAGCAGCAGCCCAAGCTGCCTGTAAGCAGGGCTGGGCGGGCTGCTTTAGGCAGCTAACAGGAACGAGCATTCCCTGGCCCTTGAGAGGGTGCAGGCTGAGGAAGTGTTGTGCTGGAGGGTGCGGTGCCGCCTAGGGCGCTGCTTTTGGCTGGGGTGACCTCGAGGTTGCTCCCTGGGCTCCTGAAGAGGTGGTGTTGCGCTGCAGCCAGGAGGGCCAGCCCGTAAGTGGGGCGCAGGCCGGAGCTTTATTGGGAGTGCCGAGCCGAGGGGGGCCGCCCTGTAAGCAGGGCTGTGTGTTCCCAGTGCTCGGCGGGAGGTTCAAGGAGGGACCCCCCCTGTAATCAGGGGGGTATGTCTGGCCCTGGCCTTTCAGAGGCGTGGGGCCAGGGTGTGTGGGGCTGAGAGTGTGCCCCCCCCTGGTTTTGGGGCCGGGGCCCCCGCCCCCTGGCCTTTGGCCGTCAAGCTCCCTTGCCTGGCTGCTGAGTCTCCTTCCTGTAGCTGCGGGTCCGGGCCCAGCTCATGACTCCCTGGGTGTCGACCCGCCCGTAACCGGGTTCTGGGTCGGAGAGCCTTTGCGCTCAGCTGGCAGCCTGTGTGGGGCGCCCTCCCCGTTAGCGGGCGTGGGTCAGGATGCCCCTGAAGCGGAGAGAAGGAGCCTCCGTGGGCCTTTGGGATCAGGGCCGCCCTGTAAGTCAGGGCCGCTCAGTGCCCTGGCATCCCAGGCGCTTTGCAACGTCAACAGCGGCTCCTGCCCCCTGTAAGCAGGGTTGTGCAGCCTCTTTGGCCGCTGCTTTGCACGCCCAGCTGGACTTGCCCAGGGCGCCCGCCTCAGAGGCCACATCCAGCGCCGAGCAGAAGGCCGTCGTCAGAGAAGCTGAAGTAAGAACTCTGGCTTTGCGGGGGTGGGCGGGGGGTGCGGCTGGGTGGCCGGCCGGGTGTGGCCTTGGGGAGCTCCCTGTCGGGGTGTAAGGATTCCTGTTTCCCTCAGGCGGGGAGAAATTGGCGCTGTCCAGGCCTAACTGTGTCCTCCTTCCTTGGCAGCAGCCGTCTGTGAGGAAAGAACGGCGTGGAGGGCATGGAACGGCGTGGAACGGCGAGGCCAAGAGGCAACGAGAAGAGGAGCTGCGTGGTGCTGGCGAAAGGCACACGAGAAAGGCGCTCTGGGCAACGGGACCTCCCTGTGACCAGGGCTGTGGTAACGCCAGGACTTTGCTGGCACCTTTAGGGTGCCGTGGCTGGCTTTGCGCTGGGCGACCTCCCTGTAAGCAGGGCCAGGTCCTTTGCTTTTAGCGTCCTTGGCCTTGTGCCGCCTTGCTCCTTTGGCTGCCTGGAGAGAGCGGCAGCCCTGTAAGCAGGGTGCATGCCAGCATCTCCACACCCGTCGGGGGGAATGAAGCTCCCTGGACCCCGAGCCCCCCCTGTAAGCAGGGGAGGGCCCTTCCTGTGGCCGCGGCGGCTTTTGGCTGCTGGTGGCCTGGCCAGCGTGGCCCCCTGTACTTGGGGCGTGCCACGGTCTTTGCCCGACCTTTGAAGGCCCTTGGCGCGTTGAGGCCCCTCTGGCCTGCACGCAGCCGGGCGGGCCAGGTCTGGGGCTCTCTTCTCCTGCCGTGGGGTAAGGCTGGCTGCCCAGCCAATGGCTGCCCGCAGCTTGCTCCCTCTCCTGGGAAGGGGGGTGTGTGTAGGTGCCGCCCCCCTCCCGCCCCAGCTTGACTTTGTGTGCCTGAGTGTGCTTCTCCTTTGGGTCCCTTTTCAAAGTGCTGCAGCTTAGCTTAGGCTTCCCAGGAGGGAAAGACGGGCTCCGGCCAGTAACAGAGCAGGCTTCTTGCAGGCCCGGAGCGGAGAGGGAGCGCAGCTTGCCCCTTCTTTTTCCCAGAGGACGCAGCAAAGCCGCTTAGTCGTAGCGCAGGCAAGGCGACCCACCTGTAGCTCAGGGCCTGGGTCTCTGCCTACGTGGCAGCCTGCCAGCATAACGGCCCTGTTGTCGGGGCCTGTGCGAGGAACCATGGAGCCCTCTGTCCCCTTCCGTCCCCAGCAGCAGCCCAAGCTGCCTGTAAGCAGGGCTGGGCGGGCTGCTTTAGGCAGCTAACAGGAACGAGCATTCCCTGGCCCTTGAGAGGGTGCAGGCTGAGGAAGTGGTGTCCCGGAGCATTCAGTGCTTTTGGCTGAAATCCCTTGTCCCATTATTATGTCAAGTTGAGTCATGAAAATGTCCATTGTATGGAACTCTCTTTCCTCTCTTGGGGGACGCTTCCAGTTTCCTGGTTGTTCTCATGGGGAAACACTCTCTTGTGGAGTCTAAAGGGACTTTCCTCTGCAGTGACCTATTCCAGTCAGCCCACTCCTTGGGATTCCTTCTACAAAGGGATTTGCCATCATCCAGGTTGCCACCTTTTATGTTCTGGTCCATGTTAAGATGGTCTCCCCTGAGCCTTCCATTCTTAAGGCTGTTCAAAGCCAGGTCTCTGAGGCTTTCCTTGCATGGCATATTCTTCCCTTCTCATTTTTCCCTTTCCAAATCATATATGAATTCCACAGAAGGTAAGTAGGCCAGGAGGCTCTGACCCAGCAGGGCACACTTTGTCTCTGCAGCTCTAAACAGAGCCTCTCTGATGCCATCTCCTTCCCATGGAAGCTATCCACAGCATGTTAAGCAATGCCTGGTGGCAGCAAGCAGGTACCAGGAAAAAGGGATTGTGCTGCTGTTTCCTGGAAGAGCTGTCACAGGCAGAGCTGGGAGCAGCTGGGGCCATGCTGGCAAGAGTGGCCACAGCATGTCACAGGGGTTTCTGCACGGGACACACACTGTTGGCAGCTAGGAAGGGGACAGTGCTGCCAGGGTTGGTGCAGGGTGGAGAGCAGGATGCCAGGAGAAAGGCTGAGCTGCTAGTTTTAGGACATGAATAACTGAGGGTGCATGAGACACTGGAACCTGGGGAGGCTATGAATGGCCTCTCCCTAGAGGTGTTCAGTATAAGGGTGGATAGGGCCTCGAGCACCCTGGTCTAGTAGAATCAGTGTTTTGGTGACTGCTGAGTCAAGCACCCCTCTTCCAGCACCTCTTCCAGCATCCCCCTGTGCCAGGAGTATGCTGAGGGGTGGGCATGATCTTGGGAGGAGACACAGCTGGGCTTGGTGACCCAAAGTGTCCAAAGGGATTTTCCATGCCACATGAAGTCAGCTCAGATATAAAAGCTAATTGAAAGAAGGAAGTGTGGGAACATTCATTGATGGTGTCTGTCCTGGTGAGTAGCCACTGTGTGTATTGGAGCCCTGCTTCCCGGGAGTGACCCAACATCATATGCTGATGGGGAGTAGAGAATAACATCTGTTTGGTTCTGCACCTGCCCTCAGCTTTGATTTGCATCCTCTCTGTTAAATTGTTTCTGTCTTGACTCATGGGCCCCTTGTTATACTTGCCCCTCTCCCCTGTCTATCTAAGAAGGGGAGTGATAGAGTGGCTTTGGTGGGCATCTAGCCCCCAGCCAGGGCCAAACCACCACCCCTACCATGCTCCAAACCACCGATTCTCCCTCACTGTTGGAAGACTTGACAAAATTTGTATGGGAAAAAAAGTCTGTTGCTCTTCTCACCTCAGAAGGATCCGATATTTCGATGTCAATTAGCATGTGATATTTATCTAGTGCTGAAACCTGACTCCATCTGCCAACCAGTTGGACGTTCTATGTGCTTTTAAAAACACAAACACCCCTCCAGCAGGTTTTGTTTTCAGAGCAGGAGCAGTGAAAGGCAGCTACTCCGCAATCAGCAGAGCTCAGGGCTTTGTTTAATCATGGAAAATAGAAGGAGCAACAACTGCTGAGGAGCTGGCACCAGGGCTTCACCCTCCATATGTCAGGGTGCATGCAGCAGCTGGCTGGGTAAGATTCTATTTCCAGCCAAGGTTTGGAAGTCAGGAGCTTTTCTCGCTACGTGTGGCAGGAGCACAACGTCCCTTTCTCCTGCGCGCAGCTCCCAAATCCATGACACTGCAGCAGTGACGTGGAACAGCCACCACAGCCAACGCTTTATGCTTCCATTCTGGCACTGAAACCAAAGCACAACACCCACCCTCGTCCTGCTGCTGGTGTAACAGCCTCTGCCCTGGGTCCTCACACGCAGACACTTGCCTGACACCAGCTTGCAGCTGAGAATCCAAGAATCCAAGCATGGTGGGAAGTGGAAGGGACCTCTGAAGTTCAGTCCAACCCCCCTGCTAAAAGCAGGGGCCCCCACAGCAGCTTGCCCAGTATAAAAATGGCTGGGTTTGGAATCTCTCCAGAGAAGGAGACTCCACAACCTCTGAGGGCAGCCTGCTCTAGGGCTCCAGCATACTCACACCAAGCAAATTTCTTGTCCTCTTCAACTGGAACTTCCTGGGTTCCAATTTGTGGTTGTTGCCCTTTGTCCTGTCACAGACCTCACCCAGCCTTTAAAATAAGAAGAAATCTTAGAATCATAGAAGTGTATCAGCTAGAAGAGACATCTAACATTATTGAGTCCAACCACCGTGGCCACCAAGCCATGTCCCCAAGTGCCACATCCATGTGTTTCTTGAACACCTCTTCCTACAGACCCACCCCAGCCTTCAAAACATCATCACTAATCTGCTTCTAGACACATCTGCTTTTATCTTCACCCTTCTTCACAAGCTGAAAAAAAGATTCCATCTGGGTCAGAAACAGTATCACAGTATCGCCAAGGTTGGAAGAGACCTTGAGGATCATTGAGTCCAACCTGTCACCACAGACCTCATGACCAGACCATGGCACCAAGTGCCACATCCAATCTCCTCTTGAACACCTCCAGGGATGGTGACTCCACCACCTCCCTGGGCAGCACATTCCAGCAGCTAACAACTCTCTCAGTGAAGAACTTTCTCCTCCCCTCGAGTCTAAACCTCCCCTGGTGCAGCCTGAGACTGTGTCCTCTTGTTCTGGTGCTGGTTGCCTGGGAGAAGAGACCAACCCCTTCCTGCCTACAACCACCCCCTTCCTGCCTACAACCACCTTTCAGGTAGTTGTAGAGGGCAATGAGGTCACCCCTGAGCCTCCTCTTCTCCAGGCTAAACAATCCCAGCTCCCTCAGCCTCTCCTCATAGGGCTTGTGCTCAAGGCCTCTCACCAGCCTTGTTGTCCTTCTCCACAAGAGACCCAACCCCCTGCAACAAACCCCACACCATCCACTTTCCACAGTTGTATCTATGTATAAAACGTTGCCACTACACTCCCAGCTCACCACCAAGGCAACTTATGACACAGGCAAAAAGCTGGTCAGAAAACTCCATTTCAGCTGATTTGTTTATTTAGCTTCTACATGAGAAGTTGAAACTATAAAAAGAAACCATTCCTCGAAGCTCAGGCCATAGACCTGATTAATGACCGAGAGCTGTCATCAAGACTTGAGTAGCCTCAAGCAAAGCGTGACATAAAAACCTCCCCTTTCAGTGCCGTTGCAAAATGAAGCCAGCATTTGCTTCCTGCTGAGCTTAGATCTCAAAGCACAAGGCCCATTCTACAAAAGAAATTTAAAATAGATAATAATTCTGTTCTTTGGCATTAAGAGGAGAAAGTGCATTTTAGAACCATAGAATTGGCAGGGTTGGCAGGGACATCAAGGATCATCCAGTTCCAACCCCCCTGCCATGGGCAGGGACACCTCACACCAGATCAGGTTGCTCAGAGCCACATCCAGCCCTCCAGGGATGAGGCTTCCACCACTTCCCTGGGCAACCTGTGCCAGTCTCTCACCACCCTCATGGGGAACAACTTCTTCCTAACATCCAATCTCAATCTACACACTTCTAGTTTTGTTCCATTCCCCCTAGTCCTGTCACTATGTGACACCCTAAAAAGTACCTCACCAGCATCTTCACACCTCTAAGCGTGCTGATTTAGGAGGCACAAACAAAATTAGCAGATGAGGCCAAAGCTAAAGACAGGATTAGCAACACTCCCCGCTTGCAAGTCAGGAACATTCATCCTTGCAGCACTAAACACTGAATCTTAAAGGCTCTCTGGAGCCAGGTGCACACAATGATAGTGTATGTAGAAGACACCAGCTGTGTTTCCTTGCACCATCACAGCTCTGTCCCCACCTGGGCTCCTAGCACCCAGCCAAGGGGACAGACCCCACTGGCTGCCTACCTCAACAAGGTACATTTTTGCTCCCTAAATGGCTCCTAGCCCAGCCCTCATCTTCCATGAAGTCCCCTCAGTCCTCTGGGGCCTTCCCCAGTCCCCTTAGAAGGCCAGGCCCAGCCCCTCTCCTTCCAATGTCCCCTCACACTGCCCCAGCTCTGCCGCTCAAAGGGCCAGCAAGCCAGAAGCATCCAGGAATCCTCACAATTAGGTATTGGGGGTGGGGGATAAAAAACATTAAGTAAGAAGCTACCTCAAGAGGGAAATCTTCAAGGCAGAGGAACAAGCTGTCCCCTGCACCAGAAAATGAACCTGTAGGTAGAGACCAGCCTGGCTAAGCAGAGAGCTTGGGAAAAAATATCTGAGGGCTGGGTGTCAAGAGGGAGGGGACAGGCTCTTCTCTGTTGCACCTTGTGACAGGACAAGGGGTAATGGATATAAACTATAGCACAGGAGGTTCCACCTCAACATGAGAAACTTTTTCACTGTGAGGGTCATGGAGCACTGGAACAATCGCTCTACAGAGGTTGTGGAATCTCTTTCTCTGGAGACTTTCAAGACCCATCTGGATGCATTCCTGTGCGATCTGGAGGTCCCTTCCAAACCCTAACATCCTGTGATCCTGTGAATAGGAAAGTCTACTGGCTATGGAAGAAGGGGCAGGCAACTCAGGAAGAGTGCAAGGATATGTAGGGAGAAAATTAGGCCAAAGTTCAGCTAGAACTCAATCTGGCCAGTGTCATTAAAGATTAAAAGTCATTACAAGTGGTTTTATAACAGTAAAAGAATAGCTAGGGATAATGTCCACCCACTGTTGGATGCAGGAGGGGACCCGGTGGCCAAAGACAAGGAAAAGGCTGAGCTGCTGAATGACTATTTTGCCTCAGTATTTGGCAGTGATACCAATTGATCCTTGAGGGTTCAACCCCTGGAACTCAAAGACAGCGCCTGGGGAGCAGAAAGCAGCCCCCACAGTCCAGGTGGAAAGATGATCGCCCTGCAGTGCCATTTAGATATGCACAAGTTTATGGAACCACAGAGGATCCACCCAGAGGTGCATAAGGGGCTGGCACAAGTAATCACCAAACTAATGTAACACCCATCTATAGGAGGGGCTGGAAGGATGATCCATGGAACTACAGGCCTGCCAGTCTGACCTCAGTGCCAGGAAAGGTTATGGAGCAGGGCATCCTGAGTCCATCACACAGCACTTACAAGACAGCCAGGCAATCAGGCGCAATCAGCAAGGGTTTAGGAAAGGCAGGTCCTGTCTAATCTGATCCCCTTCTACAACAAGGTGACTCACCTAGTAGATGAGGGAAGGGCCATGAACATTATCTGTCTGGACTTTAGCAAATCCGTTGACACTCTCTCCCACAGCATTCTCCTTCAGCAACTCATGGCACAAGGCTTGGCTAAGTGCACTCTGCGCTGGGTACAAAAATGGCTGGCAGGCCAGTTGTCAGCTGTGCTAAATCTGGCAGGTGCCCAGCCACGCGTGGTGTCCCCCAGGGTTCGGTACTGAGCCCATTATCCTCAGTATCTCTAGCAACGATCTGGATGAGGGGATTGAGTGCATCCTCAGTAGGGTTGCAGACACCACCAAGCTGGGTGGGTGGCTGTGTTGATTTGCTAGAGGATAGGGAAGCTTTACAGTGGGATCTGGACAGGTTAGACCAATGGGTCAAGGCTAATTGGGTGACAAGAGCCCCACGGTAGGCTACAGACCCGGGGATGCACGGTTGGAAAGCTGCAACTTGGAGAAGGATCTGCGGGTGTTTCATTGTCAGCTGAGTCAACAGTGTGCTCAGGTGGCCAAGCAAGCCAGCGGCAGCCTCAGTTGTATCAGAAGCACTGTGGCCAGCAGGGACAGGGAGGTGATCACATCCCCCTGTACTCAGCACTGGTGAGGCCACACCGCGAGTGCTGCGTTCGGTTCTGGGCGCCTCACTACAAGGACATTGAGGTGGTGGAGTGTGTTCAGAGGAGGGCAAGGAGACTCGTGAAGGGCCTGGGGCACATGGCCGAGGAGGAGCGTCGGAGGGAGCTGGGGTTGCTCACTCCTGAGGAGGCTGAGGGGAGACCTCAATCTCTACAACCACCTGAAGGGAGGTTGGAGTGAGGAGGGGGCCAGCCTCTGCTCGATGGCAAGCAACAGGACTAGAGGAAATGGTTGCACCAGGGGAGGTGCAGGCTGGATGTTAGGAAATATTTCTTCACTGAAAGAGTTATCAAACATTGGAATGGGCTGCCCAGGGCAGTGGTGGAGCCACCCTCCCTGGGGGTACCCAGCACACGTGGGGACCTGGCCCTTCGGGACACGCTTTGGACGGGATGAGCTAGAGCGTCTCTTCCAGCCGGTTATATCCTGCGATTCGATCGGGTTATTTCCACCGCCGTCCCCAGCCAGGCTCGCAGCCGCCATGGCGCTCCCGGCTCTTAGTGTAGAGGTGCATTAGGAACAGCGAGTTTGGAGTCTCCTGCTCCCTCCCCAGCCGCCCGCCGCGGGCGCAGAGGCTCCTCCGCCTCCCCTCCGAGCACCGAGCCCTCCCCACCGCCAGGATCGCCCCTGGCCCAGGGGCCGCGGCTCCGCTCGGCTCGGCACGGCACGGCACGGCACGACACCGCTCGGCACGGCCCCACCGCCCCCTGGCTGAGGGGAGCCGGAGCGATGACGTCACCGGATCAGGCCGACCGGCAATGGGCGCCATTTTGAAACCCCGAAACCTCCCGCGGCGGCAGCTCCGTGCGGCGGCAGCTGCTGAGACCCGCTCCCGGCCGGCGCCTTCCGCCCCCGCGGCCCCCCGCCCCACCGCTACCGTGCGACATGGCAGGTGAGGCAGCGCTGCCCGCGGGCTGCCGCGGCTCCGGCTCCGGCTTCGCTGTGCTGGCCGGGGAGCGGGAGCGTGTCGCGGGAGCCGGCGCGGCAAGGCCGGGCCGCGCCGAGCCGAGGGGGGAGGCGGAAGGCAGCGCCCCGTTTGGCACCGGGCGAAGGGTCAGCGGGGAGCGGGACTGCCCCGCGGGGCGCTGGGCAGCGCCGGGGCGTGGGGCCGGGGCGGTGGGGCCTGGCCGGGGCCTGGCCCGGGCTGTGCGGCGGCGGAGCGGGCCCCGGCGGGGAAGGGGCTGGGCCGCGGCCGGGGGCTCTGCGAGGTGTCCCTCCGCTCACCGCCTGCTGCTCGCTCCGCAGGGGTGGCAGGAGGTGGAGGCGGCGGCGGCAGCAACGACTTCCAGTGGTGCTTCTCGCAGGTGAAGGGAGCTATCGACGAGGACGTGGCGGAAGGTAAGGGGAGGGCCACGGCGGTCGAGCAGCCTCTGCCATACTCCAGGCTCCCGCGGGCGCCGGTGGTTTCCCGTCTCTTGGCTCTCGCTCTGCCGGAGCCGCGGCCACCAACACCCGCGGGTTTGGTGGTTTTTTTCTCTCCCGTCTCTCAACATCTGTGTCACGCCCGCGATGAAGGAGCCGAGGCTGGGAACGGCAGAGCTGCAAGATCTCTCCAGTCCGTGCCCGAGGCTGGGAGGCTGGGGTGTGTGTGGCAATGACTAAGCTAGCGCCTCTGCTTCCAGGCCCAGGTGCTTTTTGCTTTCAGGGGCAGCATAATAGACAAGACACGGTGGCTTCCTCCTCTTCTTTAGTTCTCATCACTAGGGGAGAAAAGGTAATGACAGTGATAAAACAGGAGGGGGAGGGGGGGGGGAAGAGAAAAATCCACCAACGGAGTCTGTCAGGCTTGTCAGGTTTGAGTGTGAGGCAAAGAGAGCAGCAGGGAAAGCGTGCAGGTCTGTCGTTCGGCCTTGATTTGAAAAGTGGAGTTTAAAAGGGGCTTCCTGCAGCTGTGGAGAGATTTTATTCCTGCTTGTTAACATTTGGAAGCTATAAATAGGGCTGTGCAAGGAGGGGAGAATGGGCACGCTTTTCCCCTTCTCTGGAGCTTCCCAAGCACAGCATGGTTTGCAATGAGTAGGAAAATCAGGGATGGTCTAAGTGGGGAAAAAGAGGTTTTTCTGTAGCATGTAGAAACAATGTGAAGTTTGGGAGGGTGGGGGTGGGGAGAAGAGTTTGTTGGGTTTGTGGTTTGGTTCCCCCCCCCCCCCCCCCCCCCTATTTTCTGTATTCACATTGTTCAGGCTGGCAATATTGTTTAGAAAAGAGGGTTTGAAGTCTTGGGTGTGGAAACAATTCCGTGCTGTTCACTTGGGAAGGTTTTTGCTGCCTTCACTGAAAAAGTCTTTATTTATTAAGTGAAATAACTTGTAGAGTGTGGTTTGGGTTTATTGTTGGGTTTGGTTTGGGTTTTTTTTTTTTTCACTGGATGCAGTAAATATTTTCTCTTGGTGTCTGCTGCAGGGAAGTTCTGCTGACAGTGTTTTCATTTTCATGCCACTTGTTTGGCATTTGCCTGAAAAGAATGGCTAGGGGCAGGACAAACTTGAGAACAGCTTCCAGAAACCAGTGCTCAGCCTCAGTTGTTTCCTTCTTTTTTTTGAGCCCTAAATATATTTTGGTAGCTTTTGCTGCTCTGAAGTTGCCAGAATTCTCAGGAAAATGTGTTTCATTGGCTTTTTGAGTCTTTATGTTAAGCTTTGGACTAAAAAGAAGTTCTCTGTATTACCAGAAACCCCCTCCCCAGACCTCCACAAGCACTTCACCTCCACATCAATTGCTGAGCAGCAGGAATTTGTGTAGAGCTGGGAAGCTTGTGAGTTTTTGAAGCATTGATATGTCCCAAACCCAGTTAATTATTTAAGTGACAAGGCTGTTTGAGGAGGAACTTGTGTTACTGCTGAGACACCAAGGCAGAGCTCTTCAGTTAGGAGCAAGCTGTCCATTTGGAGTAACTGGGAGAGCTAAGGGAAAACAGTGATGAAAACACACTGATTTTTTTCCCTGGATGTGCCTTACTAGCACAGCTTCTGGTGGAGGGGGTGCTTCAGATTGTGTGTGGTGCTTTCTACCTAGGAGGAATTTAATTTTCTTCATAGGGCAATAAATAGAAGTAATCATCAGCACCTGGCTCTGTAGAATTGCTGTTAAGAGTCCCAGTTTCCTGCTGGGGTATGAGAACTAATTGCAGGTTTTGTGTCTTTATTTTTGGTTTGTGGGCTTTCCCTCGTTTTCTTCCCCTGAGCCTGCAATTAAATCAAGAAAAGAATTTATTTGCTAATAACTTCCTGAGTTGGAGTCAGCAATACAGAGTCACAGAACCATAGAATGGTTTGGACTGGGAGGGATCATCTCCTTCACTCCCCCGTGCCATGGGCAGGGCCACCTTTCACTAGCCCAGGTTGCTCAAAGCCTCATCCAGCCTGGCCTTCAATGCTTTGCTAGGTTTTGGAGCCCAGTTAGGGAAACATTCTGCTATTCCTTTAAACCACCTCCTACCAAACCTCTCCTCTAAACCTGTTTGATGGGTAGCTGTTGCCTCAACATGGCCAATGCTGCACGGAGCCACTGTGAACTTCAGGCTCATCTTTGTCACGGGGAGGAGTTGGTATTTCTCTAATTGTGTTTTGGTGCTCTGTTGTGAAAATGAAGTTCTGTAGAGGCACACTGAATCTGACAACATAAAGCTGTTGTCCAGTGCTTTAAAGGCAGAGCTTGGCTAAATATTCTTGCAGACAATTCATTCAGCAGCTGAAATTATGAACCCTGACAGCCAGCCACCGAGTCACTGCTGTTTGAAGTGCAATTGCAAAACACATTTATATATTCATGGGGCTTGCTTAAATAAAAACATTACCGTGGCTCTGATACACCACTGTGGTGATTGCTACTGCCAGCCCTGTTCCCAGGATTTTTTCTAACTGGGTCATTAATACAGAAAATGGCTTTGTTTCCTCTTTTGTCTCCTCTGTGTAGTCACTTTCTGCAGTGAGTAATGTTTGAGATCTGGACAATGCTCTGTTTGAATCAATAGAGGAGCAGTGTTCATAGGGCCAGTCTGGCCATTGAAAGATCAGGAGACTATTCCAGTTACTGGAATAGGTTATTTTGTAAAGCAGGAAAGTTTAATTGGATTCCAGGAGGAGCAGGGGAGGATAAATCAGGGAGTGAAATATTTAGGGAAACAAAGACCTCCTGGAGAGGGACGGTTGGAAGCTCCAAAGATCCTGAGGGGCCTGGAGCATCTCTGGGAGGAGGAAAGGCTGAGAGACCTGGGGGTGTTGAGCCTGCAGAAGAGCAGCCTGAGAGGGGATCTGATCAGTGCTCAGCAAGAGCTAAAGGACCTGTGGGGGGCAAGAGGGTGAAGCCAGACTCTTGTCAGTGGTGCCCTGTGACAGTACAGGGGACAGCGTGCCCAAATTGGAACCCAGGAGATTCCATCTGAACAGAAGGAGAAACTTGCTTGGTGTGAGGTTGCTGGAGCCCTGGAGCAGACTGCCCAGAGGGAGTAGAGTCTCCTTCTCTGGAGAGCTTCCAGACCCACCTGGCCATTGTGATGCTGGGCAAGCTGCAGCGTGTGCCCCTGCTTTGTTGGGGAGATTGGAGTGGATGATCTCCAGAGGGCCCTTCCAACCTCCACCTTGCTGGGATTCTGTGAAAGATTTGGTACTGAGGATAGCAGCAGGCTTCATTACCAAAAAAAGGGGGGGGGGAAAGGTTGTCATTTTGTTCTTAGTGTCAAACTGTGTGACTACACAATCCATCCTGAGTGCCTGAGACTTCTTGTTCTTGGATTACCTTTTTTGGTAGAAAGTAACTTTCTGAATCCAGACTTGGAGATATCTTCCTGTTTCAGGTAGAAGAAGCTGTAGGAGTGTGGTGATTCCACTAAAAGAGGCATGTTCCACTTTCCTTGTGGAGCTTTATCACTCTTCACCTGCTTTAAGTGATGTAATTAGAAGCTTTTGTAAAGCAGCTGGATGGAGAACCCTTGCCTCACACATCAGTCCTGGATGTGGTAGACACAAGCTCCTTGGAAGCCCCTGATAATTGAGGATGAACCTCTGCAAGGCTGGAACAGGTTGCCCAGGGAAGCTGTGCATGCTCCCTCCCTAGAGGTGTTTAAGTTCAGGCTGGATGAGGCCTTGAGCAGCCTGGTCTAGTGGAAGGTGTCCCTGCCCCTGGCAGGGGATTTTGAGCTAGGTGATCTTTAAGGTCCCTTCCAGCTCAAACCATTTTAGCATTCTGTTTCCCAGGAGCAAAGCTTCTCTTCTTCCAAAGCTGTCCTTGACTTTCAGGATGCTTGTCTTGTTGTGCTGGATTTTCTACTTGTTGAGCAATTTTGTCTCTCTGCCAAAAGATCAAAGCAAATACTGGAATTTTTTAAGTCCTCCAAGCGTTAATTGGTGCTGGCAGCAGGGATAAACTAGCAGATACCTTGTTATCATCACTTCAGCAACCTCTCTGCTTCCCCTTTTAAAGCTGCTCACAGTGCTAAGTAATTCCATCAGAAGTTTGTCAAAATGCAGAATCTGAGTAGAGGAGAAAACCAGGATCCAAGAAAAACATGTTGGACCACAATCCTGGAATCGTTTTGGTTGGAACAGATCTCTGAGGTAGAGTCCAGCCCTCTACCCAACAGCACCATGGCCTTTACATCATGTCCCTGAGTGCCATGGCTATGTTTCTTAAACACTTCCAGGGATGGTGCCTCCACCACCTCCCTGGGCAGCTTGTTCCAATGCCTGACCACTCTTGCAGGAAAAGAAACTGTTCCTAACATCCAACCTAAGCCTGCCTTAAATAATGCTGTGATTGTTCTTATGGCCAAACACAAGTGGCTAGAAAACACTCTTGCTGTGAGATCCTCTCTGCAAATCAGTGTTTTTAAACTGTTGTCATGTGGTGCTCAGGAGTTTAACAGGCCTGGTCTTACTGCTTTTAAAGGAACAAGCCCACAGCAATGGTGGGAGGGCTGGAAGCCCCTTGCTGTGGGGCCCTGCAGGCTAAGAATAGAACAGAATTAACCAGGTTCGAAGAGACCTTTGAGATCATCAAGTCCAACCTATCATCCAACACCACCTAATCAACTAAACCATGGCACCAAGCACCCCATCCAGTCTCTTCCTAAACACCTCCAGTGATGGTGACTCCACCACCTCCCTGGGCAGCACATTCCAAAGGCCAATCTCTGTGAGGACCTTCTTCCTAACATCCAGCCTAAACCTCCCCTGGTGCAGCTTGAGAGAGTTGGGCTTGTTCAGCCTGGAGAAGAGAAGGCTCCAGGGAGACCTTCTGGTGGCCTTGGCAGTGCTTAAAGGGCCCAACCAGAAAGCTGGGGACAGACTTCTGAGCAGGGCCTGTTGTGACAGGACAAGGGGTGATGATTCAGACTGGAGAGAAGGGAGAAATGTTTGACACTGAGGGTGGTGAGAGCGTCTCGAGTTGCCCAGAGAGGTGGGAGATGCCCCATCCCTGGAACCAGTGCAGGTCAGAGACGGGACATGCCCCATCCCTGGAACCATTGCAGGTCAGAGACAGGAGATGCCCCATCCCTGGAACCATTGCAGGTCAGAGACAGGAGATGCCCCATCCCTGGAACCATTGCAGGTCAGAGACAGGAGATGCCCCATCCCTGGAACCATTGCAGGTCAGAGACAGGAGATGCCCCATCCCTGGAACCATTGCAGGTCAGGTTGTTTGGGGCTGTGAGCAGCCTGCTCTAGTTGCAGATGTCTCTGCTGACTGCAGGGAGGTTGGACTGGACAACCCTGGAAGGTCCCTTCTGGCCCAAACCAGTCTGTGGTGCTATGACTCTATACAAACTCTGCCATGACTGCAGCCTTTTCAAGGGAGGTACTCCAAGAGAGGTTCAGCTGTGGGGTATGTGGCTAAAATTGTGTGGAAGAAATGACAGAATTGGTCACTAGCCTTAAGGTTGTCCTTTTTCTCTAAGAACTAGAAAATGTGGGAATAATGAGTCCATTCTGAAGCCATATGCATTTTTCCTTTCAGCATCAATAACTGGTTAGCCATGAAGTTGTCAGGGACTGCTGGAATGGGGCAGAAGTTTGCCTTTTAAGCTGGAGGGGGTTTGTTGGATTCTCCCTTTGAAAACCAAGGTTTTGCCAAAACAGGACTTCAGATGCCCACTCTTTGCCCTCCCCAAGGCATGGTGCTGCTCCCTCTGTGGTTTGTGGTGATATGTAGCAGTGTGTCTTGGTGCTTTGATGGTTCACCACATCTCCACTGTTGGGAGTGTTTTATCAAGACAGCAAAACCCCAGGGTGTTCTCTCCCTGGGAAGTAGATATCACTGCCTGTAGGTTAACTTATGTGTAACTCTGGAGAGAGTTCAGGTGAAGTGCTGGGTGTGAGAAGTGCAGCAGTAGTGACCTTTGGGAAGTTTCTCTCCCTCTCAATCATCAGACTGTGACTCCTTGTGGTGAGGAAACCTGGATTTACAAGTGGATAGCTGCTGCAGGCCTCGTAAAAGTGGTCACAGTATTTAAGGTGAGGAAAAAGCTTTTAAAATACTAAGCAGCCACTGGGCTAAAAAAGGAAGAGCAAGGGCTGGTTGTAGCTGGATGAGTGCTGGTGGAGTTGTTCCTCATGAGCCTGCAGTGTGCTCTCATGGCCAAGAAGGCCAGTGCTTTCCTGGGATGCATGAAGAAAAGTGTGACCAGCAGGTCAAGGGAGGTTCTCCTCTCCCTCTGCTTTGCACTTGTGACACCACAGCTGGAGTCCTGGGTCCAGTTCTGGGCTCCCCAGTTCTAGAGAGACAGCGAGCTACAGGAGCGAGTCCAGTAGTGGCTCCAAAGATGCTGAGAGTCCTGGAGCATCTCTGTGAGGCAGAAAAGCTGAGAGACCTG
This sequence comes from Melanerpes formicivorus, assembly GCF_026170545.1. Lineage (NCBI taxonomy): Eukaryota > Metazoa > Chordata > Aves > Piciformes > Picidae > Melanerpes > Melanerpes formicivorus. The sequence goes on from NW_027142358.1 coordinate 29,389,302, forward strand.
GGGCTGCTGAGCCTGGAGAAGAGCAGCCTGAGAGACCATCTACTTGATGCTCAGTGAGACCTGAAGGACCTGAGGGGACAGGAGGGTAAAGCCAGACTCTTGTCAGTGGTGCCCAGTGAACAGGACAAGGGGCAAGAGGCACAAATTGGAACCCAGGAGGTTTCATCTGAAGAGGAGGAGAAACTTGTGAGGGTGCTGGAGCCCTGGAGTAGGCTGCCAGAGAAGTTGTGGAGTCTCCTTCTCTGGAGACATTTCAGTCCCACCTGGCCACTGTGATCCTGGGCAAGCTGAATGTTGGTGCCCTGCTTTAGCAGGGGGTTTGGACTGGAGGATTTCCAGAGGTCCCTTCTAGCCCCACCTCACTGGGATCCTGTGTGATGTTTAGATTACCATGTGCATCTGCAGGAGTGCTGCTGCCTGCCCAGTGGTCACCCTGGCAAAACTGTGACTGTCTCTTGCAGAGGGATGTAAACCATGGAGCAGTGGCAGTGCAGGGCTTGGAACAGGGCTTTACATCTGCCAGGGACTAAGTAATAAGCTGCTGCTCTTCATGTCTCTGCACACCCCTGGGCCGTGACCACAGCAGGTTGTCAACATCCTGACCCAGGAGGGCTTTGATGAGGTTCCCACACTCTCATTACCATGCCAATAGTTATTTTAACATCTGAGGGAAGAACTTCACCAAAAATGACAAAATCTATCTCATTTAAATTAGAAAAAGGAGAGGAAAGTGTGAAAGCTGCAACTGGGAGGAAGAGTTTTATTTACCCATTGTGTTAAGCCTTTTATTAGCTACTGATAAAAGTACAATGGCAAGCATGACAATTAAACCTAACAGAATAACATGCCTTCATTAAATAGACTCCAGTAGGAGAGAGCTCCTTGGAATTACTATTCCAGAGGTTAAAAAATAGCTCTGAGGCAACAGCTTTGCACCCAGAATACCAGGTTGTGTCATCTACATTATAAATAGCTTCCATCATTTGTCGCTGCTCCTAAGAAAAGGCACAGCAGGCGTTGGCATCAAGCATGAAGGTAAGGTTCTGCCTCACTGAACTTCAGCCTCACTGCTCCTCCTGCTGCTGCTGCTCTGCCCTTTCTTTGGGCTAATACACCCAGACCTCTGCCTGCAGTCCAAACTCAGTGAGGACATTTGGGGTTTTTGGACATAATTCAAAGGAATATTAACATACTTTGAAGGAGCTGCTGGAGGAGGTCCAGAGGAAGCCACTGAGATGATCAGGGGGCTGGAGCACCTCTCCCATGGGGACAGACTGAGAGAATTCATTTTTTTTCAGCCTGGAGAAGACTCCAGGAAGACATTAGAGCAGCATTTCAGTTATCTGAAGGGGACTTACAGGAAGACTGGGGACAGAATAGAATAGACCAGGTTGGAAGAGACCTTCGAGGTCATCAAGTCCAACCTATCATCCAACACCACCTAATCAACTAAACCATGACACCAAGCACCCCATCAAGTCTCCTCCTAAACACCTCCAATGATGGTGACTCCACCACCTCCCTGGGCAGCACATTCCAATGGGCAATCACTCTCTCTCTGTAGAACTTCTGCCTAACCTCCAGCCTAAACCTCCCCTGGTGCAGCCTGAGACTGTGTCCTCTTGTTCTGGTGCTGGTTGCCTGGGAGAAGAGACCAACCCTCACCTGGCTACAACCTTCCTTCAGGGAGTTGTAGACAGCAATAAGGTCTCCCCCGAATCTCCTCTTCAGGCTAAGCAACCCCAGCTCCCTCAGCCTCTCCTCACAGGGCTGTGCTCCAAACCCCTCCCAGCTTTGTTGCCCTTCTCTGGACACCTTCCAGCAAGTCAACATCTTTCCTAAACTGAGGGGCCCAGACCTGGACACAGGACTCAAGGTGTGGCCTAAGTATGGGATGGTCTGTTTAGAAGGGGTTCTAGTGGTAGGATGAGGGGCAGTGGTTTGAAACTGGAGCAGAGGAGATTTAGGTTGGCCATTAGGAGGAAGCTCTTTACAATGAGAGTGGTGAGACACTGGAACAGGTTGCCCAGGGAGGAATGTCCCCATCCCTGGAGACATTCAAGATGAGACTTGATGTGGCCCTGGGCAGCCTGCTCTAGTTGGAGATGTACCTCCTGGCTGCAAGGGCTTTGGCCAAGGTGACCTTTGAGGGACCCTTCCAACCTGATGCAGTCTGTGGTTTCCAGCATTAAATCACGTTGTGCTGCTGTCAAACAAAATGCAAATGCAAACAAATGAGGGAGTTGCACTACTTGTCTTTGAGATGCACACTTTTAGGTGACTTAAATCAGTTGAAGTCTTTGGTCAGGTGGAGGTTTGCTGGGCAGCCTGCCCTTGGGAACAGGGCTTGGGAACTGTTTGCCACTGTCTGTTTCTCCTTTCCCCACCCGTTTGTCCCAGTGCTCTGAACAGCACGGCCTGTGCACTGGCTCCTGGGAGAAGCCAAGTGGCTGGGCTCCAGGAGAGCTCCAGGACATGCAGGAGCTGCCAGTCCTGAGAGCAACACTCTTGTTTGTGGTTTGCCACAGCTTGTCCCCAGCAGAGCTCACTTCAGTCAGCTTTTGCTGCTTCTGCAGCTGTGCTGCTCCTCTGTGGGAGCAGCTCAGGTTGCCCTGGTCGTGCCCTTGGCTGACCTTACATCTGTTCAATAATTGAATTGACTTCCAAAAGCAGAGTTATTTTGGACTTGGGTAACCCCTAGCAGGTACTTGAAGGCAATTCAAGCCATTGTTGGAGTCTCAGGACGTCCAGAGTTGTGAGACCTGGTGGATACTTGAGATTGGCAGAGTGCTGGGCAGTGTAAGCTGCTCAGAGCAAAACTGGCCTGTAGTGTATTCTTCTGACCCATCTCATTTCTGTTAACTCTTCAAACAAACACTAAAAGTGGACATCTGAAAACTGGAGTGTATTAAGTGGTGTGTCCTGCAGAATCCACATCTTCTGTGGATGTGTTTCTGGTGATTATGGACAGCTTCCAAGATTAGCTTACCCCTTCCAGTGCAGTTCAGAGATAGAAACTGATTTCTGTCAACTGCTAAATTAAGAAGCAATGTTTAGGAAGCATTTTAGGAGCAGTGAGAGCAATGCCAATCCCAGTCCATCCTCACTGCAGAGTAAATTCCACTGTTGCACTGGCTGTTCTGTCAGCCATGGTGTAGAGAATCCTCCTTCACCCAGCTTGCATCAGCACAAGGCACAGAACTGAGAGGGAAGGGAGAGGCCAAAGCCTGGAAGTCGGTGCTAGAGCCAAAATGTGCAGTGACTGGAATCCTGATGGTGTTATCCTGCCCCAACATGTAGAAAGGGAGGGCAGCCTCTGGTTGAGAGCCCTGTGCCTGCTAGCAGCTGTCTGCTGTTGCCTGCTGTGGGGACTGGAGCCATCCAAACTGGAGAACTGTCAAACTTCACACCACTGCTCCCCCTCTCTCCTCCTCACAGACAGATCCCCCTGGTGATGTGTGGGGAGTGCTCTGCCAGTTGCTGTGGGTCAGGTCATGAACAGTTCTGAGCCCTGTGTGTCTCTAACTTGTTAAGCTCAGACATTATTTGCTTTTGAAGCCCCTCTTTCTGTTATTTACTGTTCAGCAGCTGTTAGCCTCTACATTTCTCCACTCTCTCTGGTAATCTGCCCCCTCTAACAGGTCTCTCTTTTTCTCTCCCCTGCTACTCTCACTTGCTCCTTTATACTTTTTTTAATCTGACTCAATGTGAGTCTTCAGTTGGTTGCTCTGAAGGGATGATTCCTCCTTGTTCTCTGTGTGGGCCCTGACTGAGCACATTTGTCACCAGCTCTACCTCAATGCCTTCTTGTCACTGGCTGCTGCAAAAGGGAGTTGTTTGTTCTGAACAACCTCTGTCCTGGTGAGGCCACATCTGCAGTACTGGGTCCAGTTATTTGCTGCCTGGTTCTAGAAAGACAAGGAACTACTGAAGAGAGTTCAGTGGAGATTCCAAAGATACTGAGGGGCCTGGAGCATCTCTGTGAGGAGAAGAGGTTGAGAAACCTGGGGAGCTTGGGGAGCAGCAGCCTGAGAGGGGAGGTTGTCAGTGCTTGGCAAGGGCATGGGGCCAGCCTCTTGTCAGTGATGCACAGTGACAGGACAAGGGGCAATGGGCACTGACTGGAATCCAGGAGGTTCCACCTGAAGAGGAGGAGAAACTTGTTGGGTGTGAAGGTGCTGAAGCCCTGGAGCAGCCTTCTCAGAGAGGTCATGGAGTCTCCAACCCCACCTGGCCATTGTGATCCTGGGCAAGCTGCTGTGGATTCTCCTGTGTTAGCAGGGTGGTTGGACTGGGTGGGGAATTGTCTTTCCAGCTGGTGGATTTTAACTGAGGAGCAATGTGCAGCCAGCTTAGAGAGGAAAAGTTCATGGTAGCTAATTTAGCTCTTCTGGATCTCCTTGCACTCTCCATTACCTACTGAGAGCCCAGACATTGATACCGGTGTCAGTTTGAAGAAGCTGGTAGGAATCATTCGTGGCACTGAATTAGTTGGCAGGTATAAGCTTGCTGCCATCTCACAATCTTAACACAAGCTGGTCTGTCTTCTGGTGTGCTCCCCAGAATTAACACAGGAAACTTTGGCCCTTGTGGAACTTTAAGATCCTTTTGACTTTGTGATACAGCTCTGAAAGCAGTGAGGAGGTTCCTGCTCTGCCTGTGGACTGTAGCTTACAATCATAGAATTGTTTCAGTTGGAAGAGACCTTGAGGGTCACTGAGTCCAACCTTCAACCTAAGACTACCATGAACTCCTCTCAGAAGTGAGACCAAACATTGCCTTTCCCTGTCTGGAAAGAAGTATAGCCAGAGGATCATGTCCCTGTAAAGCCACAGGTCCTGCTGCTCTCCAGGGCTTACAGGGGAAGGTTTACGAGGCCGGTACACAGTGAGTCACAGTATCACTATGGTTGGAAGAGACTTCAAAGGTCATCGAGTCCAACCTGTTACCACAGACCTCATGACTAGACCATGGCACCAAGTGCCACATCCAATCCCCTCTTGAACACCTCCAGGGACGGTGACTCCACCACCTCCCTGGGCAGCACATTCCAATGGCGAACGACTCTAGATTCCAACAGCTAACAACTCTCTCTGGGAAGAACTTTCTCCTCACCTCCAGCCTAAACTTCCCCTGGTGCAGCGTGAGACTGTGTCCTCTTGTTCTGGTGCTGGTTGCTAGAGAGTAGAGACCACACTCAGCAGAAATGGAGGGAAAGTTGCATAAAACTCCCTGGTTCTGGAAAAATCATCACCAAGGTGTCTTCTGTATGTGAGGTGTGCATGAGGGTGTTGCACCTGAGCAAAGCCCATGGCACATTGTCTTTTCTAACCCTGCTGGACCTTTTCATTGTAAGTGATTTTGCTGGCATGGAGAAAAGTCCCTGATTGGTCTGTTCTCTCTAATACCAGGTGATGGAATGAGAGGAAATGACCTAAAGTTGTGCCAGGGGAGGTTTAGGCTGGAGATTAGAAACAATTCCTTTCCTGCAGGAGTGGTCAGGCATTGGAACAGGCTGCTCAGGGAGGTGGTGGAGTCACCATCCCTGGAGGTGTTCAAGAAATGTGTGGACATGGCACTTGGGGATATGGTTTAATGGCCATGGTGGTGGATGGGTGGATGGTAGGACTTACTTTTAGAGGTTTTCTCCACCAATTGCATGAAAAGGCTGAAATTCTTTGTTGGGCAATGAGACCTGTACACATAAGAAAAAAACCATTTGGCAGATAATAAAAACCCTTTAAAAATCCCAGAGCTGATGTGGTGGCTCAGGACCTGCAGAGGCTTGCTTTAGGCTGTGCTGGAAGTTTCAGACTGGTATGGAAATAGAACAAACTTGGATAGGAAGGGTCTAAAGGAAGGTGTCCCTGCCCATGGCAGGGTGTTGGAACTAGATGATCTTTAAGGTCCCCTCCAGCCCAAACCATTCTGGGATTCTCTGATTTTTATGTAGAGCAGAGTGAGTGGTTTGGGATGGGGGTGGGATACTTCTAATGTTGTCATTTTCTTTCTTTTAGCTGCTTTGTGATTGTGTAGTGTTGAAAATGCTGAGTGGAACTGTTCTGGGGATTCCTTAGCCTGGAGAAGAGCAGCCTGAAAGGGGATCGTTCCCCCTTTACCTGAAGGGGGCTTACATTGAAGCTGGGGAGGGACATCTTGCAAGGGTTTGTAGGGGCAGTGGCTTTGAGCTGAAAGAGGGGAGATTAAGACTGGAGAGGAGGAAGAAATTCTTTACAGTGAGGGACACTGGAACAGGTTGTGGATGCCCCCTCCCTGGAGTGTTCAAGGCCATCTTGGATTCACCTTGAGATGGAGATTGAAACTGGATGATCTTTAAGGTCCCTTTCAACCCAAACCACTTCATGTGGGGTATAAATCCTGAGCAGGACTCACTTGGCAGTGAGGGAGCTACAAACTGATCCCTTTTTAGCCACCTAAACCATCTGTCCATCATCTCTTGAGTTTCTGGTATAGGAAGGGACAGCATTACCATTGATCATCTGGTTTTAGTGCCTCACTGATCTGAGTTTTCTTTGGCCTGGGAGGAGAGGAGCAGAGGTTCACGTGCAAAGTGACGAGGCTGGTGTCACTTCAAACCTGGGCTTTTGGCTACTGGATCAGGATTCTGTCAGTGTTGTACTCCCAGAAGCTAATTCCAAAGCAATGTCTTATGTAAGAGATGATTTAGTGCTAGTGAGACTTCCCCACCACTTGCTCTTTTCTGTAGGTAGGTTCTCACTGCTGGAAATGGATTTGAGCGGTTGCAGAGGAGGGAAGGGTTGTGTGAGGGGTTGTGTTTTCACCACTCTGTGCACAGTCTGTTACCCAGACCAGGAATGGGGCTGCAAAATGTGGAATTGGTGTGAAGAAGGGGATTGATTTTTGAGTGTGTTCAGAGTGAATAGCCAAAGAGTTTGTTACTTAATTACTTGGAAGGGGGTCAAGAGTGAAGGGTCAACTTTGAGAGAGCACTGTGGTTGGCAGCTTGAGAAGTTGTGAGGTGCTGGGCACTGTTGGTTGTGTGAGGTCAGGTGAGGAGCACTGAAACAAGAAGGGGATGAGCTGAAGAGGCAGTTAGCAGCTGGAAATACAGCTGTTTGACTTAGATCAATGTATCTTAGAGCAGCCTTCCAGTGCCTTAAGAGGGCTACAGGAGAGCTGGGGAGTGACTTTTTATGAGGACTTGTAGTGATAGGACGAGGGGCAATGGCTTTGAGCTGGAAGAGACAAGCACTAGACCAGAGATGAGGAAGAAATTCTTTACCATGGTGAGACACTGAAAGAGGTTTCCCAGGGAGGCTGTGCATGCCCCCTCCCTGGAGGTGTTCGAGACCGGGTTGGATGAGGCCTTGCGCAACTTGGTCTAGTGGGAGGTGTCCCTGCCTATGCCAGGGTGGTTGGAACAAGATGATCTTGAAGGTCCCTTCCAATCCAAACTATTCTATTCTAACCAGGCAGAGAGGGACCTGGGGTACTGGTCGATGGCAGGCTGAACATGAGCCTGCAGTGTGCCCAGGCAGCCAAGAGGGCCAATGGCATCCTGGCCTGCATCAGGAACAGTGTGGCCAGCAGGAGCAGGGAGGTCATTGTGCCCCTGTACACTGCACTGGTTAGGCCACACCTTGAGTCCTGTGTCCAGTTCTGGGCCCCTCAGTTTAGGAAGGAGGTTGACTTGCTGGAAGGTGTCCAGAGTAGGGCAACAAAGCTGGGGAGGGGTTTGGAACACAGCCCTGTGAGGAGAGACTGAGGGAGCTGGGGTTGCTTAGCCTGGAGAAGAGGAGGCTCAGGGGAGACCTTATTGCTGTCAACAACTACCTGAAGGGAGGTTGTGGACGGGTGGAGGTTGGTCTCTTCTCCCAGGCAACCAGCACCAGATCAAGAGGTCACAGTCTCAAGCTGTGCCAGGGGAGGTTTAGGCTGGATGTTAGGAAGAAATTCTACACAGAGAGAGTGATTGCCCATTGGAATGGGCTGCCTGGTGAGGTGGTGGAGTCACCATCACTGGAGGTGTTCAGGAGGAGACTGGATGGGGTGCTTGGTGCCATGGGTTAGTTGATTAGGTGGTGTTGGATGATAGGTTGGACACAATGATCTCAAAGGTCTCTTCCAACCTGGTCTGGTGTATTCTGTGGTTCTGTTGAGTCCATGAATAAAGACTGAGGTTCCCAGTATGGTGGTGTGGGGTTTGTTCCAGTGGTTTGGGCCTGTTGTGGATTTGGGATCTGCTATTGCCCTGTTCTTGACCCAAACAGGATCTTTTCATCAGCTTGTGAAGAAGGGTGAAGATAAAAGCAGATGTGTCTAGAAGCAGATTAGTGATGGTGTTGTGAAGGCTGGGGTGGGTCTGTAGGAAGAGGTGTTCAAGAAACACATGGATGTGGCACTTGGGGACATGGCTTGGTGGCCAGGGTTGTGTTGGGTTGCAGGTTAGACTCGATCTTAGAGGTCTCTTCTAACTGAAACAATACTGTGATTCTAAGCTGTGTTCTTATTTTGCAGGCTAGGCTAGGTCTGTAGGAACATTTATCATTCTTGTTTAATATTTTTTTTCCCATCACACTGGGATGGAAGAAACCTGTTTGAAGTGCATTTGTTAATGAAAGCTCAAATATGAATTATATATTGGGAAAACTCATTAGACCTCCTAATCACCTGCCTGCTAAGGGTCTAGTACATGGAAATCAATCCAGGAAAGCTGTTTTCATCTAGTCTCCAATTGCAGACTGATACTAATTGATAACCCAGACATCAGAGCTCGCCATTTTTATCCCTGCATCGCCTACTGAAATGTTTGCCTGGCCAGCAGCAGCAGGAGGGATGAATGTTTGCTTACAGCCTCATGCCCAGTGGTTTGTTGGTTTGTTACCATCTGCCTAAGGCCTGTGACAGACCTTTATATCCCCTTATCTCCCTGCTCCTTGGTTGGGGATTGTTTGATGGCAATTACTTCTTTATTGCCACCTCCAGAGATTAATTGTGGTGAAGAAATGCTGGTTGTTTGCAAGGTTCAGTCCCAAGGGCACTGGAGTCACTTTAAAGTGGAGATCCTGCAGGCTTTTCCTTTGCTCTCCTGCTCTTCCAGCTGCACAGGCTTGGTTCAGGAAGTTCAGCTGGAAGAATTTTCCTTCCTTCCTTGGTTTTTGGTGGTCTTGTTTGTTTGTTTTGGGGGTGTTGCTGGTTTTGGTTTGTGTTTGGGGTTGTTTTTTCCTGTTAGGCAGAGGGGGAGTGCCCACTTCAGACTCCTGAACTAATTACATGCGTGCTTAGCTCAGGAGCAAGGCAGCTATTCCTCAGCCTTACTGGGGTCACTACAGGCTGCACTGCTGCTCCATACTCATACCCCAAACGAACCTCTTTTGATGTAAGTCCTACTTTCAGGAGATCCACAGCCCTATCTCCATTACCCCTTTCAGCAGGGAGAGCACACAGTTAGGATGTTGCTTTGATAACCCATTCTCATGTGCCAACTCTTACAGGTTGTCCAGGGATGCGGTTGAGGCCCCATCCCTAGAGACATTCAGGATCAGACTCAGTGTGGCCCTGGGCAAACCTGATCTAGTTGGAGGTGTCCCTGCTCACTGCAGGGATGTTGAGCAAGATGGCCTTTGAGGGCCTCTTCCAACCTGATGAAGCCTGTGATTGATGGTCCTCAAAAGCCGGAACTGAGAATTGAGGTTTAGGTTGAAAATAACTTTGGGCTTTGAAACGTGGCTTAGTTTCTGGGTACTGCTGATGTAAATGAATGAGTTGTGTTGTTGCATTGAAACAAGTTGTGGTGGTGGTTTGTTTTTTTCCTGAAGTCTTGGGACATCTTGATTGGCTTTCCATGTGACTGTTGTTTTATTTCTGTTCTGTTTACAGCTGATATTATTTCAACAGTTGAATTTAATTACTCCGGTGATCTTCTTGCAACGGGAGACAAAGGTGGCAGAGTGGTTATATTTCAAAGGGAACAAGAGGTCAGTGCCTTGAAAAACAGAAGTGCTGTTACTCCACTCTTCTTGTGTTGCACAGCCTCACCTCCTCATGCCCTCAACTTCACCTAGTGGGGTGGTTTCCTCAGAAGACCCAGAGCTGGCCCATTTCTAAATGTTATGGGCTAGAGCTGGTGGGTTAGTTTGAGGGTGGTTACCCCTCTTCAAAACAGAAAAGGTCCTAAAAGTACAAGTGGATTCTTTCTATGTGTCCCTAGCACTTGAGATATATATATATATCCTTGATCTGTGTTCCAGCTTCTTTACTTCTGTCCCTGGTATGCTCAGGATGATTTTGCACAGCTAACTGCCTTTGGGCTCTCTCCTAAACTTCACTGTTGGTCAGGGTGACCTAAGCCAAGTGATGATGCTTTTGAAGAGAATATCAAAACATTTTGTAAAAGGATGCAAGTTGAGCTGCAGGGTGGTTCAGAAACTGAAGAACGAAGCTCTGCTGTGGTTTGGAATCCTGTGAGTCCCAACCAGCAGGAGCAGCCGCTTCTCCAGGAACACTTGCAGTTCAGGAAGCCCTGAATGGGAATTCAGTGTAGAGTTAGTTCCCCAGCTCCCTCTAGAGTTCCCCAGCTTTTCAGCTGGTTCTCTCAGTGGGATTCAGTTGGGTGACAGTGCTGGAAGGTTTATCAGTGCAGATGCATCACTGAGCTTTTGATACCCAGAGACAGGGCCTTGGTAAAGTGCCTTAAATGCTGAAAAATAGCAGTGGTGTCTGGGAGAAATCTGGGATTGTGTTCCTCAAAATCCCTATTTGACATGTCAGTGCTCACCCTCTCCTCCAGCACTGAAGAACAGCTTTCTCCTTTCCTTTGAAGAGCTGATGAAAATTGCAGCCTTTGATTTTTTTTTTCAGCCTTCTCCTGAATCAGAAGTACCAAAACTGATGATGGGATTTGAATTCAGCTTGCTTGTACACCAAGAACACTAACCTTTAGATGCTGAGATAATGCTCAGTTACCAAACAGCCATCCCATATTTTAACATGGTAGAATCATAGAATGGGTTTGGTTGGAAAAGACCTTTAAGATCATGGAGTTCCAGCTATTATCTGACTCTGCCAAGGCTGGTGCTTGTGTTGGTGGTCCCTCAGCACCACATCTCTGCCTCTTTGAAACACTTTCATGGATGGGGATTCAGCCACCTCCCTGAGCAGCCTGTTCCAGTCTTTGAGAGCCCTGTCACTGAAAAAGTTTCTTCTATCATCCAACCTAAACCTCCCCTGGTGCAGTCTGAGGCTATTTCTTCTTCTCCTGTCACTTGTTACCAGGGAGAAAAGACCAACCCCCCACCTGGCTCCAACCTCCTTGCAGGGTCTTTTGCATTTCCACCTCACTGTGAGTCTGTTTATAAAACATTTTGACTTAACCACTTCGAGTTTAAGGATTTGGAGAGGTAATGAAATGAAAATGCTTCTGCTGGAAAAGCAGCTGCAATGTGACACTGCTACACCTAGACAGCTTCTAGCTCATTTATCATTTACTCTGCTCACTGAAGTCAGGCATGGAGAGATCAAGGTCAAAATTGTCCACCTGCTCAGGATCTCTGACTGTCCTGATGCTTGTTTGGAGTGGAACTATTATTGGTTGGCTTTCAGCTGTTAGTGCTCAGTTGTTCTGTAAGTCAAACCCCAGCTGTCATTTAATTTCCTCAGTGTTAAAGGGAAACAACAGACTCTTCTCACAAGAATGTTCAACTGGCTCCTTAGGAGCACCTGCAACCTGCAGGGAAGAGCTGAGCACAAGGGCCATTTGCCATGTGTAAACCTGCAGAGTTTTGTAGTGGAGGAAAAAAACCTAGACCAAGTCCCCCTGGACCCAGTGCTGGTGAAGTCACACTTGGAGTACTAGGTCAGGTTTTGGGCCCCTCACTCCAGGAAACACACTAAGGTGCTGGAGCAGGTCCAGAGAAGGGCTGTGGTATTGGTGAAGAGTCTGGAGAACAGGTCTGGTGAGGAGCAGCTGAGGGTATTGGGGTTGTTCAGCCTATAGAAAAGGAGGCTGAGGGGAAACCTCATTGCTCTCTACAACTCCCTGAAAGGAGGTTGGAGCCAGGTGGGGTGTGGGCTCTTCTCCCAAGGAACAAGCAATAAGAAAGAGGAAATGGCCTCAAGTTGCACCCAAGGAGGTTTAGGTTGGATGTGAGAAGAACATTCTTGACTGAAAGGGTTCTCAGATTCTGGCCCAGGCTGCCCAGGGAGGTGGTTGAATCCCCAGCCCTGGAGGTGTGTAAAAACCTCAGAGATGTGATACTGAGGGATGTGGTTTAGCCCCAGCCTTGGCAGGGTTAGGGAATGGTTGGACTTGATGATGGTCTTTTCCAACCAAAACAGTGCTAGGATTCTGATCACATGGAATTGGTGGGTTAGGAGCCAGCTAACTTCAGCTCTTTTGAATCCACCTTCTAAGCCCCCATAGGATCTCCTTGTTGGACAGCTTGCCTCTGCAGCGCTTTCCCCTGCTGTGTTCCAGGGGTACACGCCTGCTGTATGGAAAGATGTATTTTGCAAGGAGTCTCTGCACTCTTCTGCTGCTAAACTGGGTGCAGTATCAAATAACAGTGTAAAATCCATCAAAATCTGTGCAGAGTTTACTTCCTAATTGCTAATTTTAGTAGCTGGTTTATATGTGCAGTTCTTAGTGACCTGAGTAACCTCCGCTTCCAAACCTCTCTGTGTCTCCCTGCAGAACAAGAGCCGTCCTCATTCCCGGGGGGAGTACAATGTTTACAGTACCTTTCAGAGTCACGAGCCTGAGTTTGACTACTTGAAAAGTCTAGAAATTGAGGAGAAAATCAATAAAATTAGGTGGTTACCACAACAGAACGCTGCTCACTTCCTGCTGTCTACAAACGGTAAGGACGCTTGGCTTTGGAACTCGTGATGCCGTGTGGGTGTTAGCAGCTCACCTGTGGGGGTTTGGTTTGCCTTTTCTTCCTTCATTGTCTGCAGATGTGTTTTAATTGTCATTGCTCTGTAAATTACTGATTTATGGATGTGAAAGTAATGGAGCAGCAGCAGAACAGGGCTCTGTTCCACACACATACTGCCCATGCTCTCTCCATTTACGCCATGTGGGTTTGGGACATGCTTTAGTGGTCGTGGAAGTGTTGAGTTAGATGGTTGGACTTGATCTTAGAGGTCTTTTCTAACCTTAATGATTTTTTGAGTCTGATTCATGTCCAACCTAAACCTCCCCTGGTGCAACTTGAGTCCATGTCCTCTTTTCTTATTGCTTGTTCCTTAGGAGAAGAGTCAGGACTGTCAGTATTTCACAGTAAGGTCTCTGCCCTCCCTAGGATAGTTGTAGTGCCTCTGTTCCTGAAAATGGAGGGCTTGGGTAGAAGGTTGGACTTGATGATCTTAGAGGTCCCTTCCAACCTTAATGATTCCATGATAGGTTTTGTATAAACAGATTTATAGATTCATAGGATGGTTTGGGTTGGAAGGGACCCTAACGATCATCTAGTTCCAACTCCCACCCTGCCATGGGCAGGGACACTTTCCACTAGACCAGGTTGCTCAAGGCCTCATCCAGCCTGGCCTTGAACACCTCCAGGGAGATTGCCACTGTGCCAAGCTCTAGCAGAAGTGTGAGCTTGGCTTGATTCACACAGATTATTGAAAGCTTTCTTTCTTTGTGGGGAATTTTTAATTCAAAAAGAAATAACAAAATTACTAAACCCAGTTTGGAGTTGAGGCACTCTGGTTGCAAGGCTCCTTGTGCTTTGCCAACCCCACCACCACCTGTGCTCTGAAAAGCAGCTGGTGGAGTCACTCTAGAGGGCTTTATTGATACCATTTCCCCTCTCTGCCTGAGAATACATCAAAGCAGTACAAAAAATGGCAATTGCAAGATTTGATGCACTTGGGTTTTATTTCCTCCAGGGTGTTAGTGGTGGTGGTTAGCTGTTAGGGCTGTTCCACTTTGAGGCATCACAGAGCAAGCTGGAAATGTGAATGCAGAGCTGCTCATGGAAAAACTTGCATTCCTTTTCAGAGGAATGCATTTATTCCTAACAGTTTGGCTCTCTTTTTGCTTTGTACTTCAATGACTGCATGAAGGGCTGTGATATCTTATCATAGTATCATGATTTCTGTCTGCAGGACTTTGACACAAAAATAACCCTATTTTGAGACCATACTTACCAAACTCTAAGCAGTGTTTAAACCATGCCACCTCACATGCTTTAAAAATAGATAGGATGGGGAGGAGAGGTTTGTTTTCAGCTAACTAAGGACTGACTCTCGGTGCATATCTTCTGCCCTGGGAAAGATTTTCCCTGGCAAGAGCCTGCCTCTGGACATGGAACCCTGAAATAACCATTATTTTAATTACTCCCTGCTTTTTGGATGTGGCACCCTAAAAAGAAGTTATTTTAATCACTCACTGCCCTTGGCTGCCTCGTAGCAGACACCTGGGACAAAGCTGGGTTTCCTGGAGGGAGGTAGTGTAAGGAATTCATGGCTTTGTTGGGGTTTTTCCCCTAGCATTTGTCTGTTAGAGCCAATTTAGATAGTGACACAGGGCCTGCTGATGGATTTTGGTAATTAGTGTGGGAATCCTTCCTTGGAAGGGTCACTTTGTGCAGGCAGAAACTTGTGTTCAAGCCAAACATTACAGCAGAGTTCAAATGGAACCCAGCTTTTTTTTTTCCTTCTCCATTTACTGGTATTTCCCATCTCTACCCTCCAGGTGCATGTCTGCTCCATTTCTGGTTTATTTTTCATGCATGAATTCTGTTCAAGAACATAGCTGAAGGCAGGGAGCTTAAACACACACAGGGAGGGCTGTGCCCTGTATTGCATTGTTCTTACAGGGCCCCAAGCAGTGGGAACCCAGATGGATCGATAATATCCACTCTGCTGACCCCTTCCCACCCCACTCCCCCCCCTTGAGTGGTTTCCTTTTTGAATTGAATTCATTCTCAAGCATGTGAATTTCTGCTTTTAGATAAAACTATTAAATTATGGAAAATAAGTGAAAGGGATAAAAGAGCTGAAGGTTACAATTTAAAAGATGAAGATGGAAGACTTAGGGATCCTTTCAGAATCACAGCACTGCGGGTATGTCTCTCTTTGAATACTTCCACCTTTTATTTGCATGTCCTTCTATCTATCCACTACCAAAATGTTTCACTGACATGTGATTTAATAAAATGCTGCCTTGATCAGGGTCACTTCCTGCCAAATGGAGACAATTCACTATGTAAATAACTACTAAAGAAGGTTCTGAGGCAAAACCTGGGGCAGACTTCCACGAGTCCTGTGTTCTGTTACATCGTACTATTAACTTCCCAATTCTTTTGGTGGTTGCTCTTTTCCTTGGAATAGCTTAGCCTGAATTCCAGATCCACTTCCAGTATGTTGGTTTGGTTGTTTTTTAATGAGCCAGTTGAGTTTTGTTTCATCCCCCTCGCTGCATTCAAGCTGTAAGAAGGTGCACTGGTTTCTTGTCAGTGAGGAAAGGTGGCTGTTCCAGCCTGAAGAGCTGGCATTTTGGAGTCTCTCTGGCTGGGGCTACACTGCTCTCTGCTCTTTTTATGGAAAGCACAGACTTAGCCTTAAAATAGTCTTAAGTGCAACACAAAGGAGAGCAGAATCATTTCCAAGACCTCTTACAGACTGAGTTCTCTTCCCAGCAGAGGACAGTGCTGCAGGGCCTGTGCCAGTCACCGGTGAGGACAAGTTAGGTGCCCAGGTTAACATTTACATCCCCTGAGTGCTGCTCTCTGGCACTGGCAGGGTGAGTCCTCCTTGCCTCAAGGCAAATGCCACTTTAGGAAGAACTTGGCTTTGATTGTATTCATAATGTTTATTTTTTTCCCCCCATCAATATTCACAAAACCACCTTGAAGATCATCTAATTCCACCCCCCTGCCATGGGCAGAGACACCTTCCACTAGATCAGGTTGCTCAAGGCTCCATCCAGCCTGGCTTTCAACACTGCCAGGCTTGAAGCCTCCACAGTGTCTCCAACCAAGCTGTTCCAGTGCCTCACCAGCCTCATGGGGATGAATTCCTTTCTAACCTTGCTCACCTTCACCTTGTTCAGTCTCTTGGGTTTTTTATTAAGAGCAGGAGTGAAGCAGTGGGCAGCTGGGTAGAGAGAAGGTGGTTGTGTTAGATGGAAGCATGTGGAAAACCTAATGCCTATTTGAAGAGCCTGGACACTTTTCCATTTGCATAGGGGTGTGGTGGTAGGGTCAGTGTGCCACATTTGGCATCATTGAAAGAAGGAGCTCAAGAAATCAAATCAGGTGGGACTGGGATTTTGCTTGCTGGTGTTTTTTGTTGTTCCCATGAGCAGGACTGGAAGGGAGGTTCTGGCTCCTTGCAGAGCCAGTGCTTTTCCTGAGACTTGCAGAGACCAGATGTTGTGGGGTTTTCTTGGGGTTCTTTGCCCTCCTTGTGCTCAAGCTGAATACTGAGCTGAACACATAACCACACTGGAAGTAGATTTTCCTCTTCCCCTGGCCAGTGTGGGAACCAAGATCTGAGTGTTCAATGAAAACATCTCCAACCAAGGAACTAAATGAGAGTTCAGTGCCTCAGCCCAGTGGCTGGATGGAGGTGCAGATGGAATTTTGGAGTCTAGTCTTTACCCTCATGTAGGAGTAGACTTACCCAGCTAGAAACATGAAGAGTCCAGAGTGTGGCCTGGTGATGTCACAAGGTGCTGCTGGCTCTGCCACTGCAGGAGGGTGTTAGCATGTTCCTTAAGCATGTTTAGGAGTCATCAGGCTGCGTGGAAGCAAGCTACACAGAGCCATGGGACAGGGAAGGCCCTATCCTGCAGGCCTCACCAGGCACTGCATCTTGGATCAGGCAGGGTTTGGTTTAGATCAGGAGGAAATTCTTCCCTGTGTGGCTGGTGAGTCACTGGAACAGGTTGTCCAGAGAAGCTGTGTAGGCTATAAGCCTGGAAGTGTTGAAAGCCAGGTTGGATGGCTCCCTGTGCAACCTGGTTTAGTAGGAGCTGTGCCTGCCCATGGCAGAGGGCTGGAAGTGGGAGATCTTTAAGGTCCCTTCCAACCCAAACCATTCTGTGATCTTCCAAGAGGGACTGCTGGGCTGAACCAATCCTGAGCAACCATGAGCAGAAAGGAAGCAAACCTTGCCTGGAGTTAGCTCCATCTGCTGAAGTGATCAGGTTTTAGAGATGTAAAGTGTGTGTGCCTTGGGCTTGATGGGCTTGGCTTGCCTGTGGTGCTGCAGAAACACAATCCCCATGTGTTTGTGAAGAAGCAGAGGAGGGGAAGCAGCACTGGGGAGATGCAGCCTTGCTCAGAGCCTATGGCATGTCCAAGCACCACTTCTGATTGCACAGATGAGCTTCTCTTTGATTTCCCAAGCACACCAGAAGCTCTCATGAGGACAGAGAGGAAAATTGCCTGGTAAAAAGGAATGGATTAACTGAAATCATTACAGCTGGATGTAAACAGGCTGTGAGATATAAACACAGAGAGAGTGATCACAGAGCTGGGTTCATTGCTGGTTGTTCCAGGAAGAGCAAGTTATCTGGGACACTGTCATACCTTCTCTCTTGGCTGGATGATGTAAGGCAGTGTTCTCAAGTTGTGTGTGCTGAAACAGCCTGGGGTGCACTTGGGCAACCTCAAACCAGGCACTTGCAGCTCAATGAGGAGGAGGAGCTAGAGGGACATTTGGTCCACTTGACTCTGACAAAGCAGGTCACCCATTAGCTCAGCTGGCTGTGGGAACAGGACAGCCTGAAATCACTGTTCACTGAACAAGTGGGGGCTGGTTTTGGCCACCTGGCCTGTAAGCACTCCCCTAAGGTCTGGGGATTGTTTTTTAGTACTTGTTTCAATGTCCTCCTCAGATACCACTACAAACATACCACATGTTCCTGCTGGATCAGGTCCAGAGCTGCTGTGTTTTGAGAGCTGACTTCTGCGGAAGGCAGGGCCTGAGGTTTTGGGTTGGTAGTTTGCAAGGTCAACCTTCATAGAATGCTTGCTCCTTTCCCTTGTTCAGTGGATTTGACAAGTGCTGAGTCACAAAATCGAGGCAGGGCCCCGTGGTGTGCAGTTAATTGATACCTTCTGACTCAGAAATCTGCTTGAGGCCAGCACTGACTCTGCTTTCTCCCGTCCCAGGTGCCGATACTGAAGCCCATGGACCTCATGGTAGAAGCAAGCCCCAGAAGGATATTTGCAAATGCACACACCTACCACATAAACTCTATTTCAGTAAATAGTGATCATGAAACTTACCTGTCTGCAGATGACCTACGAATTAACCTCTGGCATTTAGAAATCACAGATAGAAGTTTTAGTATCCTTGGTTTGTTCTCTGGGGCACTGGGCTGTGGCTGAGCTGGGGATGTGTAAAAGAGATCACTTTAATGTCACTGGTGAGAGCAGGGCGTGGAAGCTAGGGATTGAAATACAGGATTCCAACATGGTGGAAGTTGGAAGGCACCTCTAGAGATCATCCAGTCCAACCCTCCCTGATGAGCAGGGGCACTCACAGCAGCTTGCCCAAGATCACAATGGCCAGCTGAGGTTGGAATCTCTCCAGAGAAGGAGACTCCACAACCTCTCTGGGCAGCCTGCTCCAGTGCTCCAGCACCTTCACACCAAACAAGTTTCTCCTGCTCTTCAGGTGGAACCTCCTGGGTTCCAGTTTGTACCCATTGCCCTTTGTCTTGTCTCTGGGCACCACTGACAAGAGCCTGGCCGAGCCTGGCCCCTGGTGCTTTTAGTTGTTGCTGAGCGTTGATCAGATGCCCTCTCAGGCAGCTTTTCTCCAGGCTGAACAGCCTCATGTCTCTCAGCCTTTCCTCATCAGGCAGGTGTTCAAATCCCTTCATCATCCTCATAGCCTCCCATGGATTTTCTCCAGCAGTTCCCTGCCTCTCCCTGGGGAGCCCAGAACTGGACCCAGTACTCCAGCTGTGGTCTCACCAGGGCAGAGTAGAGGTGGAGGAGAACCTCCCTTGACCGCGATCATTTTTCGTCGATGAGCCTTGGCTGTGCAACGTTAGCTGCCTTCACCAACCCCTTCCCAGATATTGTAGATATCAAGCCTGCCAACATGGAGGAGCTGACAGAAGTGATCACTGCTGCAGAGTTCCACCCCCACCACTGTAACGTCTTTGTCTACAGCAGCAGCAAGGGCACCATCCGGCTCTGCGACATGCGCTCCTCAGCCCTCTGCGACAGGCATTCCAAATGTAAGTGGGGACCCTCCCTTGGCTTCCTTGCTTTCTGCTTCTGCCAGACACAGTGTGCAGGTGCTGCTGAGAGAGTTCTGCTTGTGGGTGAGGGGTGGGAGCTGGGTAGAAAGGACCATTTGAATTGTCTTGTTCCAGGCTGTCCACAAGCAGAAGTGTAGCATGAGGCAGCTGACCATCTGACTCTGCTCCTGTTTACTGCTTCATGCATTATAAACTGGTGGGAACAAGTGCTTTGGGCGCCAGTGAGCTCTGTCTTGTGGCCAGAGGCAGGCTTGGTGCTTCTCTGATCCTCTAAGGTATCTGCTTACCAAATGCCAGTTCAGGGCAGCTGAATTCATAATTATAGTTTGAGTTTGAAGGTACCTTAGAGAGATCTACCTCCAAACCCCTGCCATGGGCAGGGACACCTTCCACTAGACCAGGCTGCTCAAGGCTCCATCCAGCCTGGCTTTGAACACTGTCAGGCTTAGAGCCTCCACAACTTCTCTGGGCAAGCTGTTCCAGTGCCTCACCAAACTCATGAGGAAGAATTTCTTCCTCACATCCATCTTCTTCCAGTTTGCAACCATTACTCACAAACCACAAGACTGGGTAGGGTTTATTATGGTTTTAACTAGTCCTGTGGGGTGACCCACCACACTGATCCTTGCAGGTAAGCCTTCTGTAGAGCAGGTGAGGTTTTCTTCCTAGTGGGGGGAAACCTTTGTGCAACAGGAGGTGTGGAGTGCTCAGGCACTTCATCTCATGACTAAATTACTTGGAAACACTTAACTGCTTGTCACTGAGGACCATCCTGTTGAAGGTGGCCCCTCAAAACTGAAACAAATGGTTGTGGGTAGCTTCATAGTATCATCCTATCAGTCAGGGTTGGAAGGGACCACAAGGAGCATCTAGTTCCAACCCCCCTGCCATGGGCAGGGACACCCCACACTAGATCAGGCTGGACAGAGCCTCACCCAGCCTGGGCTTAAACACCTCCAGGGACGGGGCCTCGACCACCTCCCTGGACAACCCATTCCAGGGTTTCACCAGTCTCATGGTGAAGAACCTCCTCCTCACATCCAGCCTGAATCTCCCCACCTCCAGCTTCATTCCATTCCCCCTAGTCCTATCACTACCTGAGATCCTGAAAAGTCCTTCCCCAGCCTTCCTGTAGGCCCCCTGCAGATACTGGAAGGCCACAATGAGGTCACCTCGGAGCCTTCTCTTCTGCAGACTGAACAGCCCCAAAAGCATGCAGATTGGATTTTGAGTATGGAAATGGATATTTCATGGCAGTAGATTGTGTGGTACCACTGTGTTTGGATCTAGAGAGAAGTGTGTGGAGCAGTAGTCTCAGGAGGCCTGGCTCATGTGTTAAGATGCTGTGCTTGGGGTGTTGCTGTCCTCACCTAGTCCTGCTCACCGTGGTTTGTAGACCAGCTGTGATGCTTGCTGTCCCCATCTGCTGGTTGTTAACTCTTTCTTTTTTCCCCTTTGATCCCCAAAATGTGTGAACTGTAGTTTGCTGATGCTGTGCTCCAGCTCATGTTGGAGACAGGCATCTCCCAACCTGATGTCCAAGGGGAATAGCAGTGCTCAAAACGATGCTCTCCGAATGGAAGCGTTTAACAGCAGGTGTAATTCGCGAGAAGCCAGTCTGTTGCCTTGAAAAGTTTTCCAGAAGATGTTGCAGCTGTGCAAAACCTGGTGTTGGTTTCATTTGCAATTGTGTCTTCTGTCTGCAGTCTTTGAGGAACCCGAGGATCCTAGCAGCAGATCATTTTTTTCAGAAATTATATCCTCCATCTCTGATGTAAAATTCAGCCACAGCGGGCGCTACATGATGACCAGAGACTACCTTTCTGTTAAAGTCTGGGACCTCAACATGGAGAACAGGCCCGTGGAGACATACCAAGTACGGTGTTCCAGTTCCCTTAGCCCTTTTGCCCTTCTCTTCCTTTCCTTGGTACCTGACAGCAGTGTTTGTGTTCCTGGAAGGTTCACGAGTATCTCCGGAGCAAGCTGTGTTCCCTCTACGAGAACGATTGCATCTTCGACAAGTTTGAATGCTGCTGGAACGGTTCTGACAGGTGCCTGGGGGTTGCTTGGCCCTTGGGGGGTTGGCCTCTGGTGTTCATAGATTCATAGATTGGGTTGGGTTGGAAGGGACCTTCAGGGTCATCTGGTTACACCCCCCTGCCGTGGGGCACCTCCCACCAGCCCAGGTTGCTCAAGGACTCATCCAGCCTGGCCTTGAACGCCTCCAGGGAGGGGCCATCCACAGCCTCCCTGGGCAAAACCTGTTCCAGTGCCTCACCATCCTCACTGTCAAGATTTTTCTCCCTAATGCAGTCAAAATCTCTCTTCCAGCTCATTGCCATTGCCCCTTGCCCTGTGACTACAAGCCCTTGTAAAAAGTCCCTCACCAGCTTTCTTGCAGGCCCCTTTAAGGTACAGGTTGGCCCTTGGGGTTGCTTGGTTTTTTCTCCCTCATCATTAGGAATTTGGTCTCTAGCTTTGAAAGCTACAAGCAGTGCTTAACTGAAAGGGTGTAATTAGTTATGTTCCTGTCAACTGGCTCTGGAGCTTCTCCTTCTCCACAGAGCTGCTTTCCAGCAGGTCACCCCTCAGCCATACTGGTGCAGGGGGTTATTCATACTATCATAGTATCAGTCAGGGTTGGAAGGGACAAGGATCATCTAGTTCCAACCCCACTGCCATGGGCAGGGACACCTCTGCAGGGGCAGGACCCTACACTTGTCTTTCTTGGAAGGAACCACCAAAGGTCAAGCCCAATCCCTCTGCCAAGGCAGGTTCACCTAGAGAAGGTCACACAGGAACATGTCCAAGTGGGTTTGGAATCTCTCCAGAGATAGAAATTCCACAACCTCTCTGGGCAGCCTGCTGCAGGGATCTGCCACCCTTAAATTAAGTTTCTTCTCATCTTTAAATGGAACTTCTTGTGTTCAAGTTAGTGCCCATTGTCCCTTGTCCTATCACTGAGCACCACTGAAAAGAGTTTAGGGCTCTACAGAGGTGCCATAGGCTCCTCTAGAGGCTCCATAGGCCTCTAGAGAGGCTCCCACTGTCTATATAGAGGCTCCATAGGCCTCTAGAGAGGCTCCCACTGTCTATAGAGGCTCCATAGGCCTCTAGAGAGGCTCCCACTGTCTATAGAGGCTCCATAGGCCTCTAGAGAGGCTCCCACTGTCTATACAGAGGCTCCATAGGCCTCTAGAGAGGCTCCCACTGTCTATATAGAGGCTCCATAGGCCTCTAGAGAGGCTCCCACTGTCTATATAGAGGCTCCATAGGCCTCTAGAGAGGCTCCCACTGTCTATATAGAGGCTCCATAGGCCTCTAGAGAGGCTCCCACTGTCTATATAGAGGCTCCATAGGCCTCTAGAGAGGCTCCCACTGTCTATACAGAGGCTTCATAGGCCTCTAGAGAGGCTCCCACTGTCTATACAGAGGCTCCATAGGCCTCTAGAGAGGCTCCCACTGTGTGTATAGAGGCTCCATAGGCCTCTAGAGAGGCTCCCAAGGGCTCTACAGAGGCCTGGTCTATGTAGAGGCTCCATTAGCCTCTGTAGAGGCTGCATAGGCCTCTATGAAGGAAACCTTGGTCAATATAGAGGCTCCTTAGACCTCTATAGAGGCTCCCACAGGCTCTATGGATGGTCCCATTAGCTCAATATAAGCTCCATAGGCCACTATAGAGGCTCCCAAGGTCTATATAGAGGCTCCCATGATGTATATAGAGGCTCCCACGGGCTCTACGTAGGCTGCATAGGCCTCTATACCTCGAATTTCCTGGGGGGGGGGGGGGGGCCCAGTTCTCTCAGCTCCACCCAACTCTCCAACCTCACGAGCTCAACCTTCCCTCTGCTTCCAAACAGCGCTATCATGACTGGATCTTACAACAACTTCTTCAGGATGTTCGATCGCAACACGCGGCGGGACATCACCCTGGAGGCTTCCCGGGAGAGCAGCAAACCTCGTGCCATCCTCAAGCCGCGCAAGGTCTGCACGGGGGGCAAAAGGAAGAAGGATGAGATAAGCGTTGACAGTCTGGACTTCAACAAGAAGATCCTCCATACGGCGTGGCACCCCATGGAGAACATCATTGCTGTGGCTGCCACCAATAACTTGTATATATTCCAGGACAAAATTAACTAGAGATGACTTTTACTCCGGGACACAGTCGTCGTCTTACATAGTTAAGCTCAGTTGTTTATCTGTCCAAGAGAAGGCCTTGTTGTCCTACCAGTGAAGAACATTGATGCACTTAACTTCCCTTTAGCTAAAGGAGAGGATCTGGCCTGGTTTGTTGAGCTCCTGGGATGGTTCTGCCTTCGCCCGGGGGTAGGGAGTTGTCGCTGGCAGTTCTCTGGGAGGAACCCTCAGGAGGCAGAATCGATGGACAGTGCTCAAGAAGGCCGCCACTCAAATGTATTTATTTCAAGTCTGAGCCTTCCTTTTCAGTTTATAGACCAAAAACCAACAGAAAAATTGAACACCCATGAAGACAAAGTGGTCATCAAAATGTCCTTTCTCTCTCTTTCTCTCTCTCTCTCTCTCTTGCTCTTCTCTCTGCTGTAATATTTGGGCCTTTCAGAACATATATCGTGCTTGATGCCTGTGAACATTCCTCCTCTGGCCTGGTGTCTAGGCTTAGGTGTTTTTACCTTGGAGCACTTAGGTAGGTCTTGAGTTGGGTTGATAGACAGGTTTTTTTCCATGACTTATTTACTCACCAACTGTATCTATAACCACACCTTCTGGGGGGTGGGTGGGGGTAGGGGAGAGGGGAGGGGGGGTGAAGGGAAACAAAGACAAAGAAACAAAACAAAACAAAAACAAAACTAAACCCAAACCACTTAAATAAAAGAAGGAGCTCTCCAAAAGTGTTTTTAAATCCAAAGGGATGTATCCAGTCTTTTTATTTTTCTACTGCATGGAGCCAGGTTGGGCAAGTTCTCCAGGAGCAAGACCCACCAGGCTTTGCCCCAGTCCTTGGAGGTTTTGTATTCCTGTTTTTTATTGTTTAATTATGTTTTTTTTTTGGGGGGGGGGTTGGGGAGAGGCTGCTTAAAGCCCCACACTTTTTTTTTTGGTGTGTAGTGTTTCAAACTCTTGCCTTGGGAGTTTTCCCAGAGCCCTTTGTCCCTTCAGTGCTGGGCTCTTTGGGGTTGGGGTTTTTTTTTTGTGTCAAAACGCTCTCTCTGTCCCCAGCAGGAGGTTGGAAAGGTCCCTGGCACAGACCATCCACAGCCTTAAGCAGAAAGCGTTGGCCACCTTGCAGAGAAGGGAGAGCACAACCCTTGGCAGATTTTGCTTCTTTTGAAGGTAACCTCTCCCCCCCCTCCCCCCGCCCCCAGCTTGTTTTGATGCCTCTGACGGTTAGGTAGAGCCAGACCTCACGTGCATTACTGTTTGTTAACCTTGGGAGCCTCGGTGGGGGCGATGGGGGCGATGCTGAGCGCTCGGCCGTGACCGTTGGGTTGTCACGGCGGGCTTCAGCCGGCAGGGAGAAGACGCAAAACCCTCGACGATGCCAAGCACCTTCCAGCCTGACCAGCACCGGCCGCTGGGAGCTCGTGGTGGCTCCAACTCCGTCCTTGCTAACGTTTGTTTTTTAAGCCTTAGGTACTTTGTTCTTCTTGTTGGGGTTGGTTTTTTTTTTTTTCAATTCTTCTCGTTATTACTGATTTTTGTTTTCCAAAGAGGCCTAAAATGCACCAACCTCCTCCTCCTCGTGCCGCTCGGGGCCAGAGGCTGCTCCTTGCAGCGCCCCGCTAGTTAGGTGTCGCACTCTGACATGTGCCTGCAGATGAGGGACTCTGTCCGAAACCCAGGGGTCCCTTGCTCAACACCTTACACCTGCAGGGGAGGAGCAAAACACCTCCATCCCTCCTCCCCTTGGTGGATGCCCAGCAAGTGCCACCCCGCAGCGGGCTCCAACTCGCCCAGGTTCCACAAGCAACGGTTCAACCACAACCCAATCTGCTGTACCTTGGTTGGGAAGCCGTGAAACCGGGGGAGGTGTGGAGCTGCTGGGTCACCGCGGCGACCCCCTTCCTCGCCCACCTCCTCCTCCAGCTCACTCCGGGACTGTACATACTGTTCAGTTATTTTGACCAAAAAAAAAAAGTTGAATTAATAAATTTTAAATGTTTACTTGGCCTTGCTCTCTGTGTTTTGACAACCCCTGCTCTGCCTGGGAGGAGAGGCTTGGCTGAGGCCTCCCCCTCGGGAAGGGTCCTTGGGGGCTGGAGTTGGTTCTGAAGGTTCTCTGCTGCTGCTCAGTGGATTTATCAGTGCTGTCTAGTTCTGGTTTCTTTCTTTTCAGGCAATGTGAGTGGAATCTGAGTGCAAAGAGAAAAAGGTTTGGTGGAATCCATGCTCTCAAACACGAGTTGCTTGCTTGTACCACTTCCCATTAAACCGGTTTTGATCACTGCCTCGTATCTAAAAACTGTCCCTTGGATCAAATGGTTGTGTTTTCAGATACTTCCCTTGACTCCTGGGAGCAGCTGCACTGCTCACCCTGCATGCTTAACCTCCTTGCAGGTGGAACATAAGAAGTTCCATCTAAACAAGAGGAGAAACATCTTTGGTGGGAGGGTGCTGGAGCCCTGGAGCAGGCTGCCCAGAGAGGTTGTGGAGTCTCCTCCTCTGGAGAGATTCCAAGCCCAGCTGGACACTGTGATGCTGGGCAAGCTGCTGTGGGTGCCCCTGCTTTAGAAGGAGGGTTGGATGGGGTGGTCTCCAGAGACATCTCTTCCATCCCACACCATACTGTGAACATCTGATGAGGAATGGTGGTGGGGCTGGGGGACAACAGGCTGGAGATCCAGTGCTTGGCTTTGCTGCATGAAACCCCTGAGCACAGGGATGGGTGAGGTGTAAGCAGCCTACACTGTCCAGATGTGCTGCTGCTCCTGCAGGGTGGGGAAGCTGTCAGCCAGTTCCTACCAACTTCACTGCTGGTTTTGAGGGCATCAGGGGAAGAGTGGAGGTTGTGTGCTCCAGAAATTGGAGGTGAGGTTTGTGAGGCTGGCTGTGCTGGGAAGGATCCCCAGTACCCAGTGAACTGGGCTGGGGTGAACATTGTGTGTTGATGGAAACCAGAGTTAATGATGCCCCCTCCACAGGACTCTGGAGCTTGGAGTGTAAAGTGTCAGGTCAGCATCTGTGGTAGCTCTCAGCACTAGGTTATTGCTTGAGCCTGATGATCTTGAAGGTTCTCATTTCTGGGGTAGTCCCCAGCTGCTGGAGCAGCTCCAGAAGCAGCTCCCTGAAGGCTGGGAGAGGTGGGAGGACTGGATACACCACTCCAGCAGAGCAGAGGTGGAGAACCTCCCTTGACCTGCTGGCTGCACTCTTCATGCACTCAGACCATCATGAGCCTTCTTGGCCAAAAGTGCATCTTGCTGGCTCATGTATGGTGACCTTGTTGTCCACCAGTACTCCCAGGTCCTTCTTTGTGGAGCTGCATCCCCTCACCTGTACTGGTGCAGGTGCTTCTCCCTCCCCAGGACTAGGACCCTTCCACACACCCTTGTTGAACTGCAGGAGGTTTCTCACCCAGGTCTCCAGCCTGCCTGGCCATGCCTGGATGAATGGCAGCAGAGCCTGGCAGGGGCTCAGCTGCTCCTCCTGGTTTGGTACCATCAGAAAACTGAGTAGGAGGCTCTGTCCTTTCCTCCAGGTTGGTGATGAAGATGTTAAAGATGACTGGATCCAGTCCTGATCCTTTGGGACCACCACTAGCCCCACAGATCACAACCCCCTGAGCTCTGTCCTTATGCCACTTCCCACCCCACTGCACTTTTCCATTCTTCTGACCTTCCTAAGCTTCCCCAAGAGGATGTTCTGGGAGACAGTGGCCAAAGCCTGGCTGAAGTTGAGGTGGACAGCCTCCCCTACTCTCCCCTCCTCTATCCAACCACTCTCACCCCCCCTGACTGCAGTGCACCCAAATAACCAAGCATGAAGCCCGGGTTAGAGGAGCCCTGTCAGCCCCTTTGCCCAGCTGACAGAGAAAAGGGAAGGAGGAAGCTCAGACTCTACCAGGAACCCTTTTATTTAAATATATAAAACACAGAGCTTTGGCAAGCCCTTGCCTGCTGCTCTTAGTTAAATAAGGTGAGAGCTCGGGGTGGGTGCAAACCGGGAGCGTGCACTGCGGTGGCTCTGTACAAGGGGGAGGCCAAGGGGGTGCAACTTTGTCACTCTACAGATAAAAAGGCTGGGAAGCAACAGTCTGCAGGTGGCTAGAGGAGGAGGAACTCTTCTGAAGTCAACATCTTTGCAGGAGAAGCTGTTTGTGGGGCACCAAAGCCAGATTTCAAGCTGGGTTTCACTAGTTCAAGCTCTGAACTAGGGACACCCAAGAAAAGCTTCACTCAGATGGTTTCTCCCAGCTGTGTCCAACATTCCCATCTTCCATGGAGGAGAAGGGGAGCTGAGCAAAGTCTACACAGGGAAGAGGCTGAAGCTCCTCTGGACTACCCTATATGATCTACGTAAGCAAGAGATGCCTGGAGCGAGGCCGAAGCTCCTCTGGACTCCTCTCCATGACAGCTAAGGCCAGAGGTAGCTCTGGGTTAGTCCCTTGTGGTGGTGGTGGCAGCAGCAGCAGCGAGGACTGCTCACAGCCATGGAGCACAGGAGCTCAGAGGAACAGGGCCTGGGTCACAAGTGCTAGGCTAGAGCTGGGGTGGGGTGAAGCCTCTTGTCCCTTCAGTTCCCCAAGGTCTTTCACTACGAAGCGGCAGCAGGGATGTGGATGCACCAAAAGCAGCGTGATGAACCAGCTCAGAAGACTTCTATGATACATCAGCTCGACTGTCTCTGCTCTTCCCACAAAGCCAGAGCAGCTCAGAGCCTCCTACTGTCACCTCCTCAGCACTGCTGTGCTTTCACACTCAACTCCAGGTGCCTTCAGAAGGAGCTGCTGGAGGCTGTGGTCGTGAGGCGTCTCCCAATGTAAACCCTGAGGATGAGGAACACAAGGTCAGGGAGGGCTCAACTCCAGACAAGCTATGGCACATCAGGGCTCAGGGAATGGTTTGGGTTGGAAATGACCTTAAAAACCCTCTAGTGCCAACCCCCTGCCATGGGCACCTTCCACTAGACTCAGGCTGCTCAAGGTCCCCATCCAACCTGGCTTTGAACGCTGCCAGTCTTGGAGCCTCCACAGCTCTGGGCAACCTGTTCCAGCATCTCACCACCCTCATGGGGCAGAACTTCTTCCTCCTCCTGTCTCATCTCAGTCCAGCTTTTTCCACTCTGAAGCCATCACCCCTCGTCCTGCCACTCCATGCCTTTGTCCAAAGTGTCTCTCTAGCTCTCCTGTAGTCCCCTTCAGGTACTGGAAGCCTGCTCTAAGGTGTCCCTGAAGCAATCTCTAAGGGGGTATCAAGATGACACCGCCTCAGGGCTCCAAGCCAGGTTTCTATTGCCTCTTTCCATTGCTTATCTCATTTACCCAGTTGTTAAACACCTCTGAAATCCAGGACCCTTTCCTTTAACCAGCACCTTCACCTACTTCTTGCTCTTTCTCTGGACATGATGTCCCCCTTGGCACATGTGCACTGCTCCCTACACTGCATCTTCTTTCCACACATCTCCTTCAGCTAAGGAAGCCATTCTTTTAAGGTATGGCTTTAACTGATACCCTGCACTGCTATGGAACTGGTGAAGTGTCTGGTCAGGAGCAGCTGAAGGACCTGGGGGTGTTTAGGCTGGAGAAAAGGAGGCTGATGGGAGATCTTCTGGCGCTCTACAACCCCCTGAAAGGAGGTTGGAGCCAGGTGGGGGGGTGGTCTCTTCTCCCATGGAAGAAGAAACAGCACAAGAGGAAATGGCCTCAAGTTGCACCAGGGAAGATTTAGGTTGGATATGAAAAGAAACTTCTTCCCTGAAGGGGTTGTCAAAGACTGTCCCAGGCTGCCCCAGGAGGTGGTTGACTCCCCATCCCTGCAGGTGTTTAAAGGAGGCAGAGGTGGTGCTGAGGACCATGATTTAGTGGCGACCTGGCAGTGCTGGACTAATGGTTGGACTCCATCATCTTAAAGATCTCTTCCAACCCAAACAAGTCTGTGACTGTTTGCTTTGGCATTCAGCACCACCAGAGAAGTTCAAAGCCCTTCCTGTCTGTCTCCTTTCCCTGAAGAAAAGGCTGCTGCTCCAAGATGGACTGAGGATCAGAATTAAGCTCCAGGCAACACAGGCAGAACTCTGCCTGTTCGGGGTGTCGGAAGGGGACTTACCCTAGGCCAATGGCAAGGATGTGAGAAAGCAGCAGGGATGGAAGAAAGACCTTGAGGAACTCAGCTGAGAATATGCCACCCTTCTTCATCACACTGGTGTTCCTCATGCTGAGGGTGGCTGTGCGCCGGGGGTGCTTGAAGAGGAACTCCCTGGGGGTGGGAAGGAGACACGCTCAGTGTTACCTGAGATCCACTGGGGCTTGTGGAAGCCAAACCTCCAGCCAAGTCCACCCTGGGGCAGGGAGAGCACTCACTTGGGTGGGATGTTCTCTGGCCTGCTGGACCAGTCCCATATCCAGTCTGCATTTCTCCTCAGGAGCCTCTCCACTTCTTTCCTCCTTTCCAGAAAGTCTTCTTCAGACTGAAACAGAGCTGTTATCAACAGTTTGCAGAGCTACAGCAGTCACCACTGCAAGGCAAAGCTCTTCTGCACCTCTGGCTCTCTCTGATGCTCACTTCTCCCATCCCTTCCCACCATCACCCCTACTAAAGCATTTAGGTCTCAGATGAAGCCAGGGGGAAGAGGGAGATCCACCTCCCAGGCTGGATGTGAGTGGAAAACACCATAATGAGGACAGACTGAGGGAGTTGGGGCTGTTCAGTCTGCAGAAGAGAAGACTCCAAGGTGACCTCATTGTGGCCTTCCAGTATCTGAAGGGGGCTACAGGAGGGCTGGGGAGGGACTGCTCAGGATCTCAGGTAGTGACAGGACTAGGGGGAATGGAATGAAGCTGGAGGTGGGGAGATTCAGGCTGGAGGTGAGGAGGAAGTTCTTCCCCATGAGAGTGGTGAAGCCCTGGAATGGGTTGTCCAGGGAGGTGGTTGGGGTGCCATCCCTGGAGGTGTTTAAGCCCAGGCTGGATGAGGCTCTGGGCAGCCTGATCTAGTGTGGGGTGTCCCTGCCCATGGCAGGGGGGTTGGAACTAGATGATCCTTGTGGTCCCTTCCAACCCTGACTGATACTATGATATTGCACATCCTCTCTTTGTCCCAGTAAAGACTACCCTGGAAATGAAATCCCAGAACCTGGGATTCAAAGCCAGGTTGGATAAGGCCTTGATCAGCCTGGTCTACTGGAAGGTGCCCCTGCCCACAGCAAGAGGGTTGGAACTAGATGGTCTTGAAGGTCCCTTCCAACCCAAACCATTCTATGAATCCTACAAACCTTGCATTCAATCCCAAATAGAGGGCCTGAAAGTATCTCCAGCTCACCCATCAGATGGACACTAGGCCTAAGACACTTTCTGCCTGCCTTCTAAACTGGATCAGGAGCTGGAGAGCTTTGACTAAGCCAAGGGAAGCACATTTTAGTCTGTTAAAGCCTTCTGGGGCAGCTGTGGGAACATCAATGAAGTGAGCCCAGATCTGTCTGCAGCCAGGTGTGCAGAAAGCCCACCCCAAAACCCCACCCAGACCGACAGTGGGGTAGTCTTCAAGTGAATCACAGCACAACTGCTGAGTCAGAACAGAGCTCCTTGC
Organism: Melanerpes formicivorus; assembly: GCF_026170545.1. Taxonomy (NCBI): domain Eukaryota; kingdom Metazoa; phylum Chordata; class Aves; order Piciformes; family Picidae; genus Melanerpes; species Melanerpes formicivorus. The sequence continues at coordinate 29,420,232 of NW_027142358.1, forward strand.
TCAATATGTGTGCATGAAATGGAGCCAAGCTCTTGAGATAAAAATAGCAGCTGACTGCAGAAGTCAAACAGGTCCAGAGGCACACAGACCCACGTGGGAGGGGAGATAAAGCTGTCCAGGCAACTCTCTGACGGGCTTCTAACTTTGGAGTGTTTCTTCTCCAAGCCTAAAGTAGCTTGCAGTGTCTGAAGGGGCTGCTGGAAGCACAGCACAATTTCTTACCAGCAATCTATTGAGCTGATCTAAATCACAGAGAACCCCCAAAACCCAGAGTGCTGAGGCTAGAAGGGACCCTTGGAGATCATCCAGTCCAACCCCCCCCTGCTAAAGCAGGGGAACCCACAGCAGCTTGCCCAGGATCCCAAGAGTGAGGGGTGCTCCAGAGAAGGAGACTCCACAACCTCTCTGGGCAGCCTGTTCCAGGGCTCCAGCACCCTCACACCAAACAAGTTTCTCCTTATCTTCAGGTGGAACCTCCTGGCTTCCAGTTTGTGCTCCCTGTCCTGCTTGGGCACCACTGACAGGAGTCTGGCCCCAGCCTCTTGGCCCCCACAGGTCCTTTAGCTCTGAGTGCTGATCAGATCCCCTCTGGGGCTGCTCTTCTCCAGGCTCAACAGCCCCAGGGCTCTCAGCCTTTGCTCCTCACAGTGATACTCCATGACCCTTAGCATTTCTCCAGCCTCCCCTGGACTCTCTCCAGCAGTTCCCTGTGTCTCTTGAACTGGGGAGCCCAGAGCCAGACCCAGTACTCTAGATGAGGCCTCAGTAGGGCAGAGTAGAGGGAGAGGAGAACCTCCCTTGACCTGCTGGCCATACCTTTCTTCATGCACCCCAGAAGCCCACATGCCTTCCTGGCCAGAAGGGCACACTGCTGCCTCATGGGGAACTTGTTGATTCTGCACAGACCTTTCTGAGTTATCTCAGACCCCTCTCTCTCCCCTCTTTCCCAGTGCTGTCTTCCAAACACCAGGAGTGAGAAATTCTTTCTCCCAAAGCCAGAGGAGACTCACCTGGAAGCTGTTCTTCTCCCCACTGCTGTGGCTCTCTAGCTCCAGAGCTCTGTGGCTGTCCTGAGGTGTCTGGGAACGAGGAGGGCTGGATTCAAAGAGAAGCCCAAGTAAGAAAGAATCAGCTGAGTGGTTTATGAGATGCTTTGGGCTCTGCACTGGAAGCTGGTCCAGGAGGCTCACCTGTGCTGTCCTCACAAGAGCTGCAGTCCCCTGCCCACAACTGAAGAGATGAATCTCTCAGTGGTGACAGAACCCAGCCACCACACCAAATCCACCTCTGGTTTTGCAGCAACCTGCCAAGGATGCTGTTGCTCAGAGCTGCTCTCAGCTGTATGAGGCCTGTGCTACCTGGCTAACAAGGAGCAGCCAGCAATGAGCAGAAGTGGGGCTTCATTTGACTTCAACCAGAAAAGGAAGTTCTGCTTCCTATTTTGTGTCCTGTAGCTCACTGTGTCTTTCAAAACAAACTTTGGGCTGCAGCCTTCAGAGCCCAGCAACCCCAAAGCAGTGAATTAAGAACACTGACAGTTGTTTGGTGGTGCTCACCTAGAAACTCCTGCTGTGCTTTGCACTCCAGATGCAGAAGTCTTCAGCAGCTCCCCAAGAACTTGTTGCAAACACAAGCTGCTCTTGATCACCCTTCCCTTACTTCCTTGTTGGTGACACACTTAAGGACACCACTGACACCCCCTGCCCAAGGACTAACCCTTCCCAGTGACAGCTCAAACCCCAGGACAGCACCTTCATGAGATGGGGGAGCTCTTCCAGAGTCCTCTCTCCTCGAACTTCAGGATAAGCTTCTAGCCAAGCATTGCTCCAGCATTTAATGTCAGTGTGTTACATGTGACACTTGGCTCTCTGCAGGTGTGTGCCCTGTCCTGGTCTCACCTGGAACAGACCTGATCTGTGGCTTTGCTTCTCAGCTCTCTCCTGCAAGCAGCTGCACATGCACAGACCTGCAGAAGCTTTCCTGCAGATGTCCCTGCCCCTTGTGCTCAACACTGGTTGTGTGCACTGGTGCCCTTCACTCTGCCACCCCACAGCATCTCCTTACCTGTCACAATGTGAACTCTCTCTTGAGCTGCTCCTCCCAGACTCGTGCTGAGCATCCAGCAGGATCTTCTCCATGTCACCATTGTGGATAGAAATGGAGGCTGGCACCTGCTCCTGACCCGTGGGGGTGACACTGCTGCCACTGCCATTGCTGCTGAAGTGGAGTTCCACCCAGGAACCTGCTCAGGGTCACCAAAACCAGGACCAGAGTCAGTCAAGAGCATTTGTATCAGAAGCAGGTAAAGCATGAGCCTGCTGTCACTCCCCAGTGAGACACAGAATGGCAGGGGTTGGAAGGGACCTCTGCAGATCAGGGAGTTCAAGCCCCTGCCAAGGCAGGTTCACACAGAGAAGGTCACACAAGAACACACCCAGATGGTGTCTGAATGTCTGCAGAGGAACTCTACAACCTCTCTGGACAGCCTGCTCCAGGGGTCTGCCACCCTTCAATTGAAGCAGTTCCTCCTCATGTTCAGATGGAACTTCCCATGCTCAGGTTTGTGGCTGTTACTCCTTGTCCTGTCACTGGGCAGCACTGAAACAAGCCTGGTCCCATCTTCCTGACACCCACCCTCTCAGCATTGATGAGATCTCCCCCTCAGGCTGCTCTTTTCCAGACAAAAAAGCCCCATCTCTCCCAGCCTTTCTTCATCACAGAGATGTTTCAGTCTCCTCAGCACCTCTGGAGCTCTTTGTTGCACCCTCTCCTCAAGTGCTGGCATTTGTGGAGGGAGTGCAGCAAAAGGCTACAAAGATGACACCCCACTGCCACCCCACCTCAGAAACATGGGAGGCCAGAGGGAAGGGATTGTGTTAGCCAGCTGGGAAGCCTCCCAGAGCTGAAGGAAAGCTGCTCTCCAGGCCTTGAAATTTTCTTCATTTCAGGGTCTATTTTATGTTTTTTATTCAAGACAGCTGGCAGCCAAACCACATCACCCCAAGGTCTCTCCCTGCTATGTATTTATTCGTTTACAGGCAATATTTGAGGCTGAGAAGGCCACCACCCTTGTTTTGTTCAGCCTTTTGCCAGCAAACATGTGTAGATGCCAGAGTGAAGCAACAAGGAGGGTATGTGGCAACCAGCAGATCATGTGTTGGCTGCTTGTAGGACATTTAACACCCAGGGTCACATGCTCCTTGCTGCTTTGTTGGGTTGGGAAGTGTGCTGAATAACAATTCTCTCCTGGGGCAGCAGTAGTCCAGGCACAAAACCACCTCAAGGGACCAGGCACACAAGCCTGTTGTGTCCTTTCTAAATCACCTCAAGGGACAGATAATGTTTGAGTTCCACCAGGATCTGTGGAATTTACCCCTCTTGCTATGAGAAACAAACAGCAGGAGTTGGTAGGGGGACTGTGCCCACCCCAGAATTGTTCAGAGGAACTGAAACAGTGAGTTCAGGGCCCCCCAGAGTGGGCAGAGCACAGCAGGAAGGGTGCTGAAGGAAAGGCAGGGGCACAGACAGGGGTGCTTGGGCTGTTCCTGCTCTAGAGGAAGAGAAGCTGGGAGAGAGCTGAGCAATAAAGCACTTTACACAGAAGGGATTAGTAAAAGAGCAGCCTTGAAGGTGTGTGGGAGAGGGGAAGGTGGAGCAGATAGCTCTGCTGAAGGGAGATATTCCACTTGGGAAGGGATGGCAGGGTCACAAATGAGATGAAAACACCAGAAAGCCAACCTGCTCCACCTCCATTGGTGACATGAATCTCTCCCAGCTAAAAAGCCACAAACTCTCTGGGCTGGAAACCTCCTGGGTTACCAAGGAACATTCTTCTGATGGCCTCTCACTCCACAACTTTGTTTGTGTTCTTCTTTCCCTCCATGTGACTCTTCCCCTCCCCATGACCCCACGTGTCTGGGTATGTGTTCATGGCCAAAACTCTCTCTGCTCTTCTCCTCAACATTTCTCAAAGCCCCAACAATGATCACAACCTCCAGAATTCCAGCTGAGACAGTGCCCAGCTTAAGAGTTTAGTGTCTGCCTCCAGAACATCAGCCAGCTCCTGCTCTACCTGCCCTGGCTCCTTGCCATATCCCTGGAAAGGTTGGACCAGATGATCCTTTGGGTCCCTTCCAAACTGACATTCTGTGATCCCAATCTCAGCTTCTGCTCCTCCACATCTCTGGGGGCTGCACAGTGACCTGCACACATGGTCTTACACTATTTGCTCCTGCTGCTTGAGGCTCACTCACACCCCAGCCCTCACCAGCACCACAAAAAGGAATTACACAAGGAACAAGAGGCAGAAACTGGAGCCCAGGAGGTTCCACTTCAACATGGGGAGAAACTTGGGTGTGACAGAGCTAGAGCCCTGAGGCAAGCTGCCCAGAGAGGCTGGGGAGTCTCTTTTTTCTGGAGACCCATCTGGATGCCCTTCCTGTGTGGCCTGTCCTAGGTGAGCCTGCTTTGGCAGGGCAGTTGGACTTGATGATCTCTAGAGGTCCCTTCCAGCCCCTAACACTCTATGACTCCAGGAACTGCTTTCCTAAAGCAGCCCAACTCTGGGTCCAGGACACCATAAACCAGAGAGAAGATGAAGACTCTTAACAAAGGAATCACACACTGCAGGTGCTTTACACAGTTCCCTTTCCCTTTTGGATGCTCTTGAGAGCAAGGCTGTGCCACTGCACTTGGAGTGTGCTGCTGTACTACCACTTAAAAGGAAGCTGTTGTTTCTGTGAAGCTGGAAGCATAACCAGATAAGGGCAGGTGTGACCTGGCAGGGCAAACCAAGCAGACCACAACCTGGGGAAGGATTCTGAAGGGACTGAGCCTCTATCACATTCCAACCCGGGGTTCACGCTGTGGGAAGGACAGTTTAGCATTTAAAAGTACTCAGTCAGCTCAGGAAAGCTTCATCTCTCCACGGATTTATAGCAAAACTCCAGGGCAAGGCAAGAATGTCCCTTCCAAGCACTCAGATCACTGTCTCTAGTTACACACAGGCACTTCCCTTGCCACGTAAATTTGCTCTGATTGTCCACTGACATGCGACTGACCCTGATGTCCCCTCAAAGGCACATCCCAAAGTGCCCACAGAGGACTCCTCCTGGCCAGGAAGGGTTGCCCACAGCACAGGGATCTCAGGAGGATCTCGGGTAAGCCAGCCAGACTCGCCAACCCGCTGCACAACCCCGGCACCACGGCTTGTTAAATTGAACCGGGGTTTCCACCCCACTCATCGTTTCTCTGTTATTGGGAGGTTTAACGAGCAGCTCCCTCCAGGCTGCCGCCCGATCGCGGCCCACGGGCCGGGAGAGCCCCGGCAGCCGCAGGCGGAGCGGCTGCTGATGGCCCGCGGCGGCGGAACGGAGCGAAGAGCAACGCCGAGGCCAGGCCCCAGAGCCCGTCCCCGCCGCCGGACTCCCCGCCCAGGGAGCGATCCCCTCGGGGCGGCTGGCACACACGGCGGTTAACGGCTGCGAGACGCCGCCCGGAGGCTCGGCCCTCCGCAAAACGCCCAGGAGGAGGCCGAGAGCGGGCGGCGAGAGGAAACCGCCCGCCCCAGGGCCCCGGCGGCGGCCACACAGACACCGCCAGCGCCCCCGACAGGCCCCAGGCCCGCCCGCCGCAGCGCCGCCCGAGGCCGCACAGGCCAACGGGCCCCGCGGGAAGGAGGGAGGGAAGGAGGCCGGGCAGCACCGCGGCCACAGGCGGGCCTCTTACCCTGCAAATTCTCCTCCTGCGGGCTGCTCCGCGACATGGCGCCTTCTCCGCTGCTCTGCCGCCCCACGGAGCCACAGGCAAACCCCGCTGTGCTGCGGCCGCGCGTACGCACGCACGCACCGACTGACGACCGCCCGCCCGCCCCCGGCTAGACGCGCACTGACAGCGCGCTGACAGGCCCCTGACAGGCCGCTGACCGCCCTCCAACCGCCGCTGGACACGCACGGACTGACCACCCACCCCCGCCGCTGCGGGACCTGCCGCCGCGACGTCAGACGCCGGCCCGCTCCCATTGGCCGCTGCTAGGGGGCGTGCCGTCGTGACGTCAAGCAGCGCCCATCTTCCATTGGCCGCCGCGGCGGGGCGTGCCGTCGTGACGTCTAAAGACGCTCCACTTCCATTGGCTGCCGCCGCGGGGCGTGCCATCGTGACGTCTTAAGACGCTCCACTCCCATTGGCTGCCGCCGCGGGGCGGGCGCCGCGGGCTGCCTGAGGTGTTTTCCGCTGGCTGTTGGTGTCTCAGTCTCGCGGTCCTCAGAGTCCCTCGCATCACCATCATGGTCCTTCCAGGCCCCAGATGGTCTGCCGGCGTCTCTTACACCACCATCATGGTTTCTCCAAGTCCCTGGTGATCCGTCACGGTTCCTCGGCGTGCCTCATTCTGCCTCCCCCCAAGCCCCTCAGGATGTTTCCGCATGGGCAGAGTGGTCAGGCACTGGAACAGGCTGCCCGAGGTGGTGGTGGTGGAGTCTCCATCCCTGGAGGTGTTCAAGAAACCTGTGGACGTGGCAGCTGGGGGACGTGGTTTAAGGTGTCCCTGGCCGTGGCAGGGGAGTGGATGATCTCTCGGGTCCCTTCCAACCCTAACCATTCCATGGTTCCGCGGCTCAGGAGGCTGGAGGCAGCCTTGGGCTTGGCGCCCATCCTGCAGCTCTCTGCTGCTCTCTGCTGTGCAGCAGCCCTCCCTTCACCCCGCGCTCTGGGGAGGAAGTGCAGGCAGCCCGCGACACGGAACGGAAGGGCAAGTTCAACGTTCCAGGGGTGCTCTGGTCCTCCCCGTGTGAACGCCACCCTGGCAGGGGTGCAGCAGTGTTGAAGGAACAGAAAGCTCAGCACCACACCATCAGGAAGGACAGGCACTCGCTGGAGAGGGCACAGCAAAGGGCCACAAAGGTGCTGAGGGGACTGAAACATCTCAGCCATGAGGAAAGGCTCAGAGAGTTGGGGCTGGAAAAGAGCAGCCTGAGGGGGAGGATCTCATCAGTGCTGATCGATACTCCAAGGGGGGGAGTCAGGAGGATGGGAACAGGCTTTTTTTCAGCGATGCCCAGTGAGGGGCACAAGGGGCAGTGGGCACAAACTTAACCATAAAAGGTTCCATCTGAAGAGGAGGAGACGCTTCTTTGGTGTGAGGGTGCTGGAGCCCTGGCACAGGCTGCCCAGAGAGGTCGTGGAGTTTCCATCTGTGGAGACATTCCAACCCCAGCTGGCCACTATGATCCTAGATAGGCTGCTGTGGGTGCCCCTGCTTCAGCAGGGGGGTTGGACCGGATGATCCCTAGAGATGCCCTCCAAGCCCCACGGTGCTGGGACTCTGCGACGCGATTGCAGGCTGCCCGGCTCCCCGGGCGAGACCCCAGCCGCTTTATCGGCTTGACGGCGTGGCGTGAAAGCACCGCAACAGCGCCACGGAGAGGCTGCCGTGCGCATCGCACCCCGCGCAGCTCGGGAGGCGCTGCCTCAGCGCCGCAGGGGCAGGTGGGGGAGCGGCAGCCTCCGGCCTGCCCCGTGTGAGCAGCGCGCCCGAAGCCTGCGCTCCGCTCGGTGCTGCCTGCCGGCTGCAAACCGTTCACCCCCCGGCTCCCACCGATCAGGTATCGATCTGCTCCCTTCAGTCACAGACAGGGACCTGCCCCCTTAGGGACCAGAGGAGGTGATGCTGGAGGTGGAGGTGAAGTCTAACTTGCGGTCAGCTTCAGCTTTGCAGTCAGTGTTGAGCACATGCTGTTGTGGGGGTGTGGTACTCTCCTGGGACAAGGCTCTGCTGGCCACCAGAGGCTCTCCGTGAAGGCTTCTGCCTTCCCGAATGGGAGTGAGAGGGGAGAACGGGGAGAGACTGGTGGGCTAGGAAAGAAACTCAACCAGCTGGGGTGTAGAGAAGAACAATCCCATGAAATAGAGACACAGAGACACAAACCAGTATGGAACCCAAGCCCTGGGGGCAATGATTGCACCACTGGCACCACTGATGCTGGGGGCAGGCACTGGGCAAGTCCCAGACTGGACTCAGCAGCAGATGGGAACTAGATTCAGGAGCCAGATTCTGGAATTGGATTGAGGAACACAGGGATGGGGATGGAAGGCAGAAGGGACAGAATCCTCCTGGGATGCTATCCAGTGGAGAAGAAGCTTGGCCCTGCTGATCCCTCAGCTTTCTCCTGCAGATGCCATCCATGGGCTGCAATCCCTTGATGGGCAGTTAAGGGTCCCCCATCCTGGGGGCTCCTCCCTGCAGCTGCAGCCCAAGGTGTGGCACAAGCTATGGCAGTGTTCTGGATGTGGCCAGGAGCAAGACTCAGGCAGAACCTTTGTGCAGCTCAGCCCTTGACAGAACTCTCCCCATCAGCTTCTCCCTGCTAGAAGCAGCCCCTGGCTGTGCAGCCCTGCCCTGAGCCTGGTGCAATTTCAGGCCATTTCCTCTTGGTCACCAAGCAGGTTGATGTCACAGGCTCAAGACATGCTGAAGCTCATGGCTTTCACAACAAGCCTCCTCAGCTGCATGCTGCTGCCAGGTTTGCTCACGTCCACAAAGCACAGAAACTTGATGATCTTCAAGGTCCCTTCCACCCCAAACCTGTGACTGTGATTCTGTCCTTAGAAGCAGCTGAAAGCTGAGAACTCCTTGTTCTCCTGAGGGTTTTTATCACCTGATGGCTTAGTTATTAACCACCTGGCTGCCTCTGGAGATCACCCCAGGATGTATATGTTTATGCTGTGCCTTTCCTGGAATGTTGTTCATCATTAACCACCAAGCTGAGCTCATTTCTGAGCTGCTCGTGCTTATCCAGGCTGTTGACGTGAGGAGCTGTGATAGATCCATGCTCTGCTGGTTTCAATTCTTTGTAGCTGAGATTTACACACCAAAATAGTGCTCACACTGGATTGAATTACTCCATGGACAGCCTAAGCTGCTGCTGTGGCCAACAAGACCAGGGCAGGGATTGCCCTCCTGAACTGGGCACTGCTGAGGCTGTGCCTCAAATATTGGGTTCAGCTTTGGCTCCCTCTCTCCAGGAAGGACATTGAGGTGCTGTGGTGTGTCCAGAGAAGGGCAATGAAGCTGGTGAAGGGTCTGGAGGTGAAGTCTTATGAGGAGCAGCTGAGGGAACTGGGGGTGTTCAACCTGGAGGAAAGGAGGCTTGTTGAAGTATGTTTAGAATAGAATAGAATAGAATAGACCAGGTTGGAAGAGACCTTCAAGATCATTGTGTCCAACCTATCATCCAACACCACCCAACCAACTAACCCATGGCACCAAGCACCCTGTCAAGTCTCCTCCTGAACACCTCCAGTGAGGGTGACTCCACCACCTCACCTGGCAGCCCATTCCAATGGGCAATCACTCTCTCTGTGTAAAACTTCCTCCTGACCTCCAGCCTGAACCTCCCCTGGCGCAGCCTGAGACTGTGTCCTCTTGTTCTGGTGCTGGCTGCCTGGGAGAAGAGACCAACCTCTGCCTGTCCACAACCTCCCTTCAGGTAGTTGTAGAGAGCAAGAAGGTCTCCCCTGAGCCTCCTCTTCTCCAGGCTAAGCAGCCCCAGCTCCCTCAGCCTCTCCTCACAGGGCTGTGTTCCAAGCCCCTCACCAACTTTGTTGCCCTTCTCTGGACACGCTCCAGCAAGTCAACAGCCACTGAGGGGAGACCTTCTGCATCTGAAAGGAGGTTGGATCCAGGTGGGTGGCAGTCTAGTAGCAAGTGATAGGACAAGAAGAAATGGCTTCAGGTTGCCCCAGGGGAGGTTTAGGTTGTATGTGTAGAACAGTTTCTTCCCCAGCAGGGTTGTCAAGCCCTGGAACACAGCAGTAGTGAAGCTGCCATCCCTGGAGGTGTTGTGAGATGTGGTGCTGGGGGACATGTTTCAGGGGTGACCTGGCAGTGCTGGGTGAATGGTGGGACTCGAGGTGTTAAAGGGGAGCACAAACATTTTCTCCAGCTCTTGTTTGCTTTCTGCCTTAGGTTGTTGAAGTTCATGAGTATTTTTGTGTGGGACACTGGTGGCTCCAGCTCAGTCAGATGGAAGTTGCCAGAAGAATGTTTTTGACCCCAACACTTGGCAGCTGAAAACAAAACTCAATGCTCTGAGTGATGTCAGTGGCCGATGGCCTCTTGCTTTCCAGCGCGTCCAACACTGCTCCCCCTGTTCCTTGTTGCACTGACAAACTGCCACAAAATGGTGCAATTCAGCTCTATGAATAGAAACAGCTGTGCTCATCCAGGGCTTCCAAAGCTGCTGTTTGCACAGCTCTGGGCAGAGCCACAGCCTGGCCTTGCATCGCGAGGGAGACGGCTCCTGCGTGGAACTGGGCAGCTGCATGGGATGTGTCTCATTTGGTGGTCTGCTCATGCTGGGGAGGGCTGAGCCATGGTGAGGTGGCCTCACTTCAACAAATGGTTGTCTGATCAAGGAGCAAGGGATAGTGCTGAGTTCTTGTCCAAGCTGAAGATGAATCTTCCTGGAGTTGGTAGAGCACCTCTGTCTGTGTTCAGTGACAGGAAATGTAGAGTCCTGCCCCTGGGAGGGAATAACCCTTTGCACAAGTACAGGTGAGGGGGTGACCTGATGGAAAGCAGCTCTGTGGAGAAGGACTTAAGAGTGCTTCTGGACAAGTTGCCCATGAGCCAGCAGCGTGCCCTTGTGGCTGAGAAAGCCCATGGTTTCCTGGGGTGTATGAAGAAGACTGTGGCCAGCAAGTTAAAGGAGGTTCTCCTTCCCCTCTACTCTGCCTTGGTAAGGTCACAGCTGGAGTACTGAGCCCACTTCTGGGCTCCCCAGTTCAAGAGAGATGGGGAACTACTGCAGAGAGTCCAGGGGAGCCTCCAAAGATGCTGAGGGGCCTGGAGCATCTCTGTGTGGAGGAAAGGCTGAGAGACCTTTGTCTGTTTAGCCTGGAGAAGAGCAGCCTGAGAGAGGATTTTCTAAGTGCTCAGCAAGAGCTAAAGGACCTGTGGGGAGCAGGAGGATGGGCCCAGAGTGGTTAATGGGCACAAACTGGAACCCAGGAGGTTCCACATGAAGATAAGGAGAAACTTGTTTGGTGTGAGGGTGCTGGAGCCCTGGAACAGGCTGCCCAGAGAGGTTGTGGAGTCTCCTTCTCTGGAGAGATTCCAACCCCACCTGGCCATTGTGATCCTGGGCAAGCTGCTGTGGGTTTCTCTGCTGTAGCAGGGGGGTTGGACTGGATGGTCTCCAGAAGTCCATTCCAAGCCCCACCGTGCTGGCATGGTGTGAAAGGAGGTGTGTGAGCAATCTGGCTGTGTCCCACAGTGCAGCACAGTGTGGATGGGCAGAACAAGGGAAGATCTGGGGCCTGTGACTTTAGTAGCCAAAGCCAAGAGATTTTGTTCTTGTAGCTTTCTGGCACTAGAAATCTGGTTCTGTCTTTGTCCTGGGTTTTGCTACAAAGTAAATTTGTTCTCCTGGTTCCCTCAAAGTGCCCCTAGGTGTGCTTTTGTCACCTGGACCTTTGTGACAGGATAATTGAGTGTGGAGCAGGGGAATGAGAAGCACAGCAGTGGTTAACCATAGAACCAGGAAGGAGCTTCTAGGAAGCTGGATGGAATTCTTGGCTTTGCACCCAGCAGCAGCTGGGGGCTTTGGACACAGGGAAAAGCAGGGTTTGAAATGGAAAGTTCCAGATCTGTAGGTATTGTTTAAAGGAAAGAGAAAACCAAACCACACTCTCCTTCCCCCAAACTGGGAAGATGCTTCAGGGAAGGTTTCTGCTCTCCAGCCCTGTGCTCAGATTGCTCACTGACATTCCCTGGGAACAGTTCCTAGTCTTTGCTGTCAGGAAGAGATTCCAGACAAATAGATCAGCCCCAGATCCATTTTATTTCTAGGTTGTTTTGCAGTATGAGGCTGTTGAGTACCTTGCAACTAAATGCCTTCATTTGATCTGTATTTGCAGTTAATTTCTGGTGCCAGGGGCAGCGCTGGGGGCAGTAGGGGGGAATGAATAGTAGAAATGAGCCATTTCTCAGCTATGAGAAGCAGTGGGTGACAGCAAGTCAAGGGTTAAAGACATCCTTTCATATCTGCAGTGCTTCATTTCTTAAGTCCTACTTTATCATGGAACCATTAAGGTTGGAACAGACCTTTAAGCTGGTTGAGTCCAACCATTAACCCAGCGCTGCCAGGTCACCACATTTGGTGCCCCTCAGCACCACATCTGCACACCTTTGAAACCCCTCCAGGGATAGGCCCCCCACCACTGCCCTGAGCAGCCTGTTCCTTGCAGGAGTCTGTAAAGACCCCTGTCTGCTCCCCACCATCTCCATGTCGTTTCAGGGCATGGGGGTATTCAGCAGGGACAGTCCTGTAGGAGACCAGCTCCGATGCCTGGCCCTGCCCTCACATGGAAGGATTCCCATGTAACTTGGCTCCATCTCCTTTGCCAGGAGCAAGTGCAAAGGCTGATGGCTATTTTTAGATCTGAGTATCTTTCAGATCTCTGCTTTTTCCAGCAGTTTAGCTGCTGCTGCAGGAGGAGTTCAGCAGCTCCTGCCTGTGCTGGCTGCAAATCCTTGGCTCCATAATCCAGCCGAAGATGCCAGCCCTTCTAGCAGCATCCAGGTACGAGGGGAGCTGCCTGCCCTGGAGCTGAGCTGGTTTGGGAGCAGAAAGCTTGACTGGGATTGCTGAAAGGGAGGGCTTTTGGTTGTGAGGAGCTGGTGGTGACGTGCCTGCGCTCAGCTGCAAGCTGCAGTGACACTGCAATGGCTGAGGGGCGGCTGCTGGGGCTTGGCTGTGAGCTCATCCTCCCCGGAGGGAGCAGGATGGACAGAGCAGCCCCCGGCATCCGCAGCCAACCTGGGCAACGCAGCTCCAGCCTTTCCTCCCTCCCTTAGGCTGCTCTGAGTCTCCTCTCCCTGGGGGCTGTGCATGGTGAGCAGATTTTACTCTGTGGTTGATTGTTTTTGATGTGGTTTTTTTTTCCCTCCTCCCTCTCTAAACGCTTCCCCGGACTGACGAATCGTTCCTCGTCCGCTCCTCCGAGGACAGATGGCAAATCTGATCTGGTGCAGCAGCAGGGATGGATTCTGTTCTTTTTTGTCTATATTTTTGAGCCTTTTGCAGCGTGAGTGGTGAAAATCCTTTCAGATCTGTCTGCTGGGAAGAGCCTACAGGTTTTGCAATGAAGTGCAGCGTGTGGAAGGAGCGGTGCTGCCCTGGGGCGCGTCGCGATGGAGCCTGCCTATGAGGTCAGTCCCTCTGTGTGCTTATCAGACCTCAGTGTGTCCCTTGTCCTGTATTTATCTTGGCTGCACCTGAGTCATCTACCTAAAGGCTGTGCAGAGTCCATTGCCAGCTGTCCTGCTTTTCATTCTCTTTGGGGCTTTCCCCCACCTTGATGCTCAGTTTCTCTCTGGTGTGGTTAATAAGCATCGCGTCGTTGCCTTAGGAGGTCAGCGAGCCTGTCCTGATCTGCCTCTGCCTTCCATTGGCTCCCTGGGCTGCCCCTTCCTGCTCTGTTTATTCAGAGGATGGTTTGGGTTGGAAGGGACCTTAAGGATCATCTAGTTCCAAACCCCTGACATGGGCTGGGACACTTCCCACTAGACCATGTTGCTCAAGGCCCTATCCACCCTGGTCTTGAACAGCTCCAGGGAGGGGACACACACTACCTCCGTGGGCGTCTCCAGGATCTTCACAGAATCTCCTTCATGGGCCTGAGTTGAAATGTCAGGGCCTGTGGTTGCTGGTGAATCCTTTTTTGCAGCTGTAAGTGGTGTTTTGGTGTAATATGAGTTATGATAGGATGAGAGGGGGAATGGAATGAAGCTGGAGGTGGGGAGATTCAGGCTGGAGGTGAGGAGGAAGTTCTTCCCCATGAGAGTGGTGAAGCCCTGGAATGGGTTGTCCAGGGAGGTGGTCGAGGCCCCGTCCCTGAAAGTGTTTAAGCCCAGGCTGGATGAGGCTCTGGCCAGGCTGATCTAGTGTGGGGTGTCCCTGCCCATGGCAGGGGGGTTGGAACTAGATGATCCTTGTTGTCCCTTCCAACCCTGACTGATACTATGATACTATGAGAGGTGATAGCTTTGAGCTGAAAGAGGACAGGTTTAGACTGGAGATAAGGAAGAAATTCTTCACAGTGAGGGTGAGCAGACACTGGAACAAGTTGCCCAGGGAAGTTATGGATGCATTCTCCCTGGAGGTGTTTAAGGCTAGGCTGGATGAGGCCTTGAGCAACCTGGTCTACTGGAAGGTGTCCCTGCCCACAGCAGGGGTTTGGAGCTAGATGATCTTGAAGGTCCCTTCCAACCCAAACCATTCTGGGAATCTATGAATGACATCTGGCTTCTGTTGTACAGTTCCTGTCTTCTGAGCTCTGTGTCCTGAAGTATTCCTTTTCTGTGCTGTTTAACCTGTTAGATTAAAACAGTTCACATTTTTTCCAGCTGCTTGCTGCCATGGTGGTTTGAAATGTTGTTTACCTCCTCAGGATACCTTCTGCTTCAGGCTGATCTGGCTGTGCCTCTGCTGGCACTGTTTAAAATGCAGAGAGATGTTAGAAAACAAATGCTTTGGGTCAGATGGCTTCCTCTCTCTTTCCTGCACTGGGATCAGGCTGAATGTTGTCTGTTGTTTCTCACATTTGGGTCAGATTGATATTTTTGGGGCTGTTTTTCCTGTCAGGCACTTCCAGAGGAATGTGTACAGTATAAAATCATTCCCTGGCAGGAGAATGCTCTGCTGTCAGTCTAAGCTGAGTGCTGACATACAACATCCTTAACCCACCACCTATCCTACACCTTTGCTCTTCTCTCTATGTAGTGATAGGACGAGGGCCAGCATCTTGGAGCTGGAAGAGGGAAGGTTTAGACTGGGGATCAGGAAGAAAATCTTTACAGTGAGAGTGGTAAGACACTGGAACAGGTTGCCCAGGGAGGTTGTGGCTGTCCCCTCCCTTGAGGTGGCTAAAGCCACATTGCATGAGGCCTTGAGCAACCTGGGCTAGTGGAAGGTGTCCCTGCCCATGGCATTGGGGTTTGAACTAGATGTTCTTTAAGGTCCCTTCCAATCCAAACAGTTCTATGATTCTGTGTTTAAATGCATGGTAGGGGTATAAAGTGTGCTCAGAAATGGGAAGTTTGGTGTTGGGGCTGTCTTAATCATAGAATCATGGAGTGGGTTGGGTTGGAAGGGACCTCCAAAGGTCACCTAGTCCAAACCCCCTGCACTCAGCGGGGACAGCCTCCACCAGATCAGGTTGCTCAGAGCCTTGTTAAGCCTGACCTTGAATGTCTCCAGGGATGGGACCTCAACTACATCCTTGGGCAACCTGTTCCAGTGTTCCCCCTCCCTCATGGTGCAGAACTCATTCTTAACATCCAATCTAAATCTGCTCTTCTCTGACTTCAAACCATTGTCCCTTGTCCTACCATTGCAGGCCTTTGTGAGCAGTCCCTCTGCAGCCTTCTTGTACCCCTTCAGGTACTGGAAGGCTGCTATTAGGTCTCCCTGGAGCCTTCTTCTCTCCAGGCTGAACAACCCCAGCTCCCTCAGCCTGTTCTTGTAGCAGAGGTGTTTCAACCTGATCATTTTGGTGGCCCTCCTCTGGACCTGCTCCATCAGGTCTGTGTCCTTCCTGTGTTGAGGGCTCTAGAGCTGAACACTGTATTCCAGGTGAGGCCTCACCAGAGCAAGCAGAGTGGCAGAATCACTTTGGCAGTGGCCTTTCTATTTTGTGTTGACTCTTTTGTCACCTTTGACTAGTAGCTGCTTGTTCTCCACCTGGAAATACCCAGCTGGTAGAAAGCTAAGGTTTTGCAGGGAATTGAAAGGCAGATGACACTGGTGTGACAACAGAAGGATGCCTTGACTAGAGGAAGCTGCATTTGTCACTAGGGCCCTGACAGAAAAAATAGCTCCTCACTTTAAGATGACTTCAGAACATGTTCAAGGCCTGTTGGTTGTCTCAAAAATCACTAGTCTGGGATATATTTGTGGAGCTGTGTGCCTAGAGATCTCTCCTTTATTCCATGCTCTGCAAATGGCAGTTGTCAACACCTCCTACTTGGTGAGGTTTCAGAAAGTTTCCAAGTGCTCTCTCAACTTGTGTGAAGAATAAAACTTGGCTTTGCTATTTTGTGCCTCTCTGAATTGTGGCTCTTTGTTGCAGATGGCTCAAACTGGGAGTGGAGTCAGGAGATGAATGTAGCAAGGGATCAGTGCTGGGCCCCATCCTGTTCAATGTCTTGATTGATGATCTGGATGAGGGGATTGAGCCAGTCATCAGTGAGTTTGCAGATGACACCAAGTTGGGAGCAGGAGTTGATCTGTTAGAGGGCAGAAGGGCTCTGCAGAGGGACCTCAACAGGCTGGACAGATGGGCAGAGTCCAACAGGTTGGCATTCAACAAGTCCAAGTGCAGGGTGCTGCACTTTGGCCACAGCAACCCCATGCAGAGCTACAGGCTGGGGTCAGAGTGGCTGAGAGCTGCCAAACAGAGAGGGACCTGGGGGTACTGGTTAACAGTAGGCTGAACATGAGCCTGCAGTGTGCACAGGTGGCCAAGAAGGCCAATGGCATCCTGGCCTGCATCAGGAACAGTGTGGCCAGCAGGAGCAGGGAGGTCATTGTGCCCCTGGACTCAGCACTGGTTAGGCCACACCTTGAGTCCTGTGTCCAGTTCTGAGCCCCTCAGTTTAGGAAGGACATTGAGACTCTTGAACATGTCCAGAGAAAGGCAACAAGGCATTGGGCAGTTTGAAGACTCAGCTGGACAGGGTGCTGGGCCAGCTCATTTCAGCTCTGCTGTTACCTAGAAAGGTTGGGCCAGATGATCCTTGGGGGCCCTTCCAACCTGGCATTCTGGGATTCTGTGGGTTTGACACAGTTCTGTGGAAATTATCCTAATGGAGAGTAACATCCTGATAAACTCTTCAGTTGTGTGTGAAGCCACAAATGATTATTTCCAGGAACATGTGATTAGGGACTTGTTAGTCACTGAGTTCAATCAAGCTCAACTGCATGGCTTCCTGTGTCCTCCAGCATGACCCTCTCTTCTCTACTTCACAAAAGCAGCATCTGAGAGCAAAATGAAAGGCTGTAGCAAATGTCTGGAGGACACCATTTTCTTCCTGAAACAGACATGCAGGGAGCAGGATGTGGAGTTGTGCTGTGGGGGGTTTGAGCTCTACCAGCAATGCCACAGTGGTTTGACCTTGACAAGGTCATGTGCAAACAGGGACCTTATTTCTCATGGCACAT
This sequence comes from Melanerpes formicivorus, assembly GCF_026170545.1. Taxonomy (NCBI): domain Eukaryota; kingdom Metazoa; phylum Chordata; class Aves; order Piciformes; family Picidae; genus Melanerpes; species Melanerpes formicivorus. The sequence continues at coordinate 29,437,454 of NW_027142358.1, forward strand.
GGGTGAAAGCAAGAGTCTAAGATACAGAATGTGTTTGCTGTCCTTTTTGGGTCCTGATTTTCTCCTGGGGCTGGTTTCAGGTCCAGCATTTCACTGCCAGGCTTCCCAGCTGAGCTAGGGGGCTGGGTTTTGGAGGGTGATGCCCCATGAGCTTTCCCAACTGGGATTGAGTTGTCCCAGCACTACCACGCTGGATCTGGCCTGGCTAGCCAAATGGTGTTGGATATTGCACAAGCTGATGTTGTCACAGTGCCTAGGCAGGATTTATCCCACTTGAAGTGGCTGCTGTCCATTGCAAGCAGCATTAGCTGTGCAAGGCTGTGCTGGGGTGAGGTGCTGCTCAGCCTGGGGCAATCCTGACTCCTCTCTTCAGACCCTCAGAAAAATCAGTGTGGATGGAAATGATTCAGCTTGGGCTTTTGATTGCAAAAAGACTTCAGCTCATGAAGTGCAGTAAAGACAAGTGAGCAGGCCTGCACCTGGGGAGGAATAACAGCAGGCACCAGTACAGACTAGGGGTTGTCCTGCTGGAAAGCAGCTCCATGGAGAAAGAGCTTGGAGTCCTAGTGGCCAGCAAATGATCCATGGGACAGCAATGTGCCCTTGTGGCCAAAAGGGCCAATGGTATCCTGGGGTGCATGAAGAAAAGTGTGGCCAGCAGGGCTAGGGAGGTTCTCCTGCCCCCTTGCTCTGTCCTGGTGAGACCACACCTGGAATACTGTGTCCGGTTTTGGGCTCCCCAATTCAAGGGACACAGGGACCTGTTGGAGAGATCCAATGGAGGCTAAAAGGGTGATGAAAGGACTTGAATGTCTCTCCTGTGAAGAAAGACTGACAGACCTGGGGTGTTTAGTCTAGAGAAGGCTGAGAGGGAAAAGTGGTGGAGTCTCCATCTCTGGAGGGATTCCAAACCCAGCTGGATGTGTTTCTGTGTGGCCTCCAGGTGAGCTTACCTTGGCAGGGGAGTTGGGCTTGATATTCAGAGGTCCCTTCCAGCCTCTGCCATTCTGTGGAAGGAGACCACACTCATCCATCAGCTCTTCCCCCTGCTTTCCACAGAACCTTTCCCTTGTCTGGGAATGGGATGAAGCCTTGGGCGTGGGGAACTCAGGAAGTAAATGTTCTGTGGCTGCTATCACCTCAGTGATGATCACCAGACACTTCCAGATGTCTGCTTTGCATTCAAAGGAGGCTCAGGAAGCTACAGGCAAAAGAAATGTGGATCTCAGCTTTTCAGTTCCATACCCTCTCTTCCACCATCTGTCTTTGGGAGAAGTTTTGTGGAGTGTGTTGTTGCAAACATCTGATATTTGATCTTTGGAGGAAGTTCTTTGGTGTGAGAGTGGTGAGACCCTGGGATGGGTTGCCCTGGAAGGTTGTGGCTGCCCCCTTCCAGGGAGTATTCAAGGTCAGGTTGGATGAGGCCTTGAGCAGCCTGGTCTAGTGGAAGGTGTCCCTGCCCATGGCAGGGAGGTTGGAGTCAATGATTTCTGAGGTCTCTTCCAGCCTAGGCCATTCTTTGATTCTGCCTCCATGCAGATGTTTGCTTTCAATGGCTTTAACTCAAAGGGCTGCTAGGAGCTGTGGGAGACTACCCCTTGCTCTGGTGGGTGCCTGCAGATTCTGGCCCTGTAGGGCTAGGCCAGTCCTGTCATGCTGGGGTGGGTGAGTTATTTACATTGCCTCTGGAAGGGTTTATTATATGGTTTGAAATGTTCTCCTTCTGCTTGTCCCCAGTGTTTCATGCAGGGCATCAGGAGCTTCTGTGTACAGAGGCTAGAATAGAATTAACCAGGCTGGAAAAGACCTTTGAGATCATTGAGTCCAACCTGTCATCCAGCACCATCTAATCAACTAACCCATGGCACCAAGCACCCCATCCAGTCTCTTCCTAAACACCTCCAGTGATGGTGACTCCACCACATCCCTGGGCAGCACATTCCAACAGCCAATCTCTCTTTCTGTGAAGAACTTCCTCCTAACATCCAGCCTAAACCTCCCCTGGCACAGCTTGAGACTGTGTCCTCTTGTTCTGGTGCTGGTTGCCTGGGAGAAGAGACCAACCCCCACCTGGTTGTGAAGGGTCATACAATGGCAGGGGCTGGAAAGGACCTTTGGAGATCATCCTGCTACAGCAGGGTTACCCACAGCAGCTTGGCCATGATGACAATATCCAGGTGGGTTTGGATTCTCTCCAGAGAAGGAGACTCTCCAGTCTCTGTGGGCAGCCTGCTGCAGGGCTCTGGCCAGCACCCTCGAAGCTTCTCCTGGAGTTCAGGTGAAACCTCCTGGCTTCCAGTTGGGACCAGGCTCAGGCTGGCTGCACTTGTTATTCAGATGGACATGGGGCTGGTGCAGGGGAGCTGATGATTTGGGGCTGATGCTTTGCAGCCTCAGATGACAGACAGCAACATTTATTTAGAGAAGAAAACCAAGCAATCTTTGGAACCCAAAGCTTTGGTTTTCTCTGCTTCCCTGACTGAGCATGGAGCTGGCTCCTGGCTTTGCAAGTGGAGATGGAAAACAAATAGAAATGGGTAGGTTCAGATTGGATGTTAGGAAGAAGTTCTTCACTGTGAGTGAGGCCCTGGCACAGGTTGCCCAGGGAGGTGGTGGAAGCCTCATCCCTGGAGGTGTTTGCAGCCAGGCTGGATGTGGCTGTGAGCAACCTGCTGTGGTGTGAGGTGTCCCTGCCCATGGCAGGGGGGATGGAACTGGATGGTCCTCGAGGTCCCTTCCAACCCTGACAATTCTGTGATCCCAAGTGCTGCAATTCCAGTTCCACATCTTGCTGCCACCCGTTCATGAGGACAAAGGCATCACTGCCCAGAGCTCTGAGCTTCACTGGTTTGGAGCAGCAGCAGGGAAATCTCATTATGTTTTCCTCCCCCTTAGGCCACACTCAGGCTTAGCAGGAGTGGAAAACCTGGTTGTGTGCTGGCGGGCGGCCCTCGTTACGCTGCCAATTAGCCCAGCAGGCTGAGGAGCAATGACCTGGTTTGGGCAGAGCTGTCTGGGGGAGCTTGGCCAGGCAGCTCCTCCCCGGTGCAGGGAGCTCCCCCTGGCCGCAGGGAGCTCCTCCTGGCCACGGGCATCTCCCCCTGGGTGCAGGCAGCTTCCCCTGGGCACGGGCAGTTCCCCCTGGGCACAGCTCTGTTGTTTGCTTTGGGTTGGTATTTTTTTTTCATAATAGTCTCATAGTATCATTCAGGGTTGGAAGGGACCACAAGGATCATCTAGTTCCAATCCCCCTGCCATGGGCAGGGACACCCCACACTACATCAGCCTGGCCAGAGCCTCATCCAGCCTGGGATGGGGCCTCAACCACCTCCCTGGACAACCCATTCCAGGGCTTCACCACTCCCAGGGGGAAGAACTTCCTCCTCACATCCAGCCTGAATCTCCCCACCTCCAGCTTCATTCCATTCCCCCTAGTCCTATCACTACCTGAGATCCTGAGCAGTCCCACCCCAGCCTTCCTGTAGGCCCCCTTCAGATACTGGAAGGCCACAATGAGGTCACCTTGGAGCCTTCTCTTCTGCAGACTGAACAGCCCCAACTCCTTCAGTCTGTCCCCATAGGAGAGGTGCTCCAGCCCTCTGCTCATCCTTATGGCCCTTCTCTGGACACCTTCCAGCACCTCCATATCCTTCTTGTAATAGGGGCTCCAGAACTGGAGGCAGTACTCCAGGTGGGGTCTCCCCAGAGCTGAGTAGAGGGGGAGGATCACCTCCCTTGCCCTGCTAGCCACACTTCTCCTGATGCAGCCCAGGATCTGATTGGCTTTCTGGGCTGCAAATGCACATTGAGAGCTCCTGTTGAGCTTCTCCTCCACCAGCACCCCCAAGTCTCTCTCCTCAGGGCTGCTTTCCAGCCAGTCCCTGCCCAGCCTGGATTTGTGCCTGGGATTGCCTCGACCCAGCTGCAGGACCCTGCATTTGCTCTTGTTGAACCTCATAGAATCAATAAGGTTGGAAAAGACCTCTAAGGTCATCAAGTCCAACCTCCTGCCCAACACCTCCACCTAACACCTCCATGGCCACTCTTACTCCCCTCTTAGTGAAATATCTGTGTGTCACTAAAGTCTAGCTTTATGGTTTGGGCCTGATGTGCTTTTGTAATCACAGGTGAAGCCAAAACATAGTGGAGAAGCAAGGAACCTGGAAAATGGCATAGATTTGGGATCTGAGGTGGAGTGGAAAGGAGAGGAATGCTTGGTGTGTTCCTAGAATTGTTGCTGTGAAGTCAGCAGTGGGTGAGGATGTCTGAGTGGGCTGGGACAGGCAAAGCAAGGAGCACAGAGGAAGGGCAAAGGAACTGAGTTTGGGTGTGAGGCTCATCAAGAGCTGGAGCAGAACAAGGTACCTGTGCTGCTCTTCCCTCAAAGCATGTTTGGGGTTTTGTGAGTCTGACTTCATTTGTTCATTTGTTCCCCCTCTACTCAGCTGTGGTGAGACCCCACCTGGAGTCCTGCCTCCAGTTCTGGAGCCTCTACTACAAGAGGGATCTGGAGGTGCTGGAAGGTGTCCAGAGAAGGGCCACGAGGACAAACAGAGGGCTGGAGCACCTCTCCTGTGAGGACAGACTGAAGGAGTTGGGGCTGTTCAGTCTGCAGAGGTGAAGGCAGTGAGGGTGGTGAGACACTGGAACAAGTTGCTCAGGGAAGTAATGGATGCCCCCACCTGGAGGTGTTGCAGGCCAGTTTGGATGAGGTTTTGAGCAACCTGGGCTAGTGGGAGCTGTCCCAGCCCAGGGCAGGGGGGTTGGAACTGGATGATCTTCAAAAGGCACTTCCTACCTAACCCATTCCATGACTCTGAATCTGGCACTAGAGAGGGATGTGTGGTAAGGAGATGAAGCTAGCCTTGGACAGGAGCTGGCTTTGGGGTCAGCAGCTGGTCTTACAGCAAGGCTTGTCTGCTCTCCAGCCTCACCAGTAACCTCTCATGAGGAACATCAAGAGTGAGGAGCAAGGCCTTCATGGCCCCTTGCTGCACTTCCTTTCCTAGATAAGAAGTTGGGTATTGTCTGTGGGTTCATGTGGCAAAACAAGATGTAAGAAATTTCCTCTGTCAGCTAAAGCTAGAGGTTGGAGTCTCAATGGGAGCAGACTTAGAGCAGCAAGGTGTGCTGCTGGGACATCCAGAATGGCTCTCAACAAGCAGCTTGCTCATTGACATTGGTCTGGTTATTGGTGTTGGCATGGGGTGGGCATCAGTTTGGTTGTCCCCCTTAGTCCAGGAGCTGCTGGCAGGGGCTGTGCATCAGTACCTGGCCTGGTTTGATTGTCCAGCTCAGTCCAGGAGCTGCTGGCAGGGGCTGGGCATCACTACCTGGCCTGGTTTGGTTGTCCAGCTCAGTCCAGGAGCTGCTGGCAGGGGCTGTGCATCAGTACCTGGCCTGGTTTGGTTGTCCCCCTCAGTCCAGGAGCTGCTGGCAGGGGCTGTGCATCAGTACCTGGCCTGGTTTGGTTGTCCCCCTCAGTCCAGGCGCTGCTGGCAGGGGCTGTGCATCAGTACCTGGCCTGGTTTGGTTGTCCCCCTCAGTCCAGGAGCTGCTGGCAGGGGCTGTGCATCAGTACCTGGCCTGGTTTGGTTGTCCCCCTCAGTCCAGGAGCTGCTGGCAGGGGCTGTGCATCAGTACTTAGCCTGGTTTGATTGTCCAGCTCAGTCCAGGAGCTGCTGGCAGGGGCTGTGCATCACTACCTGGCCTGGTTTGGTTGTCCAGCTCAGTTCAGGAGCTGCTGGCAGGGGCTGTGCATCACTACCTGGCCTGGTTTGGTTGTCCAGCTCAGTCCAGGAGCTGCTTTCCATCCCCTGATGCTATCAGGAATGTTTGGATGTATTTTCCTGTAAGAGCAGTAAGAGTTATGAGGGAGGGAGGGGGGAGTTGCTGATGTAACTCAGTGTGATGAATAAACAAGTGAACCTCAGGAGAAATGGGTGCTCCTGCTAAAAATATCTTCCCTGTCACTTAAAAAGAAGTCTCTCTGCAACTGCATTTGACACTGAAGAATATTATACAGCCAGGAATGTTTTGTTTTCCTCTGCTTCTGTTTCTCCATCAATCAACAGACAGTGGTATCAGGTGGTGTTAGTCAGCTCAGGAGGAGATGTACCTCCTGGGAAGGAATGTCTCCCCAGACAGAGATGTCTGGGTAGGACTCCAAATCCTGAGTGAAAGGCAGGGGGCAAAGGATGGGAGGGTTTGTTACAGCAACAGTTGCATATCTGGAACAGGGTTTGAAGGTGTTCTGGGTGCCAGCACTGAGTGAAAGCAGGGAGCTCAGTCACTAATGACAACTGTCCTGGAAGCTGTGAAGATGTTGCTGCTGCCACCAGTCAGCCCCCAGGCTCAGTGCTGCCTCTCTCCATTTCATAGAATCATTGAGGTGGGAAAAGACCTCCAAGAGCAGCAAGTCCAACCTTCCCCCAGCACGTCCATGACCACTGTGCCTTGTCCTGAAGTGCCACCTCCAGGTTCCAATGCCTGCCCCCTCTTTCAGTGAAGAGTTTCTTCTTGATAGCCAACCTAACCCCCCCCCCCCCCCCTCCCGGTGCAGCTGGAGGCTGTTTCCTCTTGTCCTTTTGTTAGTTGCTGGGGAGAAGAGGCCAACACCAACCTAACCCCAAGCTCCTCTCAGGGAGTTGTAGGGAGCAGCAAGGTCTCCCCTCAGCCTCCTCTTCTTCAAGCTGAACAACCTCAGTTCCCTCAGCTGCTCCTCACCAGGCCTGTTCTCCAGACCCTTCACCAGCTTCATTGCCCTTAGCCCCCATTAGCTCTTCAGCCCTTCTTTAAATGCTGCTGTTCCTAGGACTGGAGTGATTTAAGACCATTGGAACCATCTTCTTTCTAGATCATCATTTTAGCACCTATTTAAGAGCCTTGGAACCATCTTCTTTCTAGATCATCATTTTAACCCCTGTGCTGCAGTCCCTGTGCCTGAACTCAGCTCAGGCACATCCTAAAACATATGGAGAAACAGTCACAGAATTAGAGAGTGGGTTGGCTTGGAAGGGACCTTAAAGACCATCTAATTCCATCCTCCTGCCATGGGCAGGGACACCTTCCACTAGACCAGGCTGCACAAAGCCTTATCCAACCTGGCTTTCAACACTGCCAGGCTTGGAGCTTCCACAGCTGCTCTGGGCAACTAGTTCTAGTGCCCCCACCCTCAGGGAGAATTTCTTCCTCCTGTCTCATCTCAATCCAGCTTCTTCCAAGCTGAAGCCATCACCCCTTGTCCTGCCACTCCACATCTTTTTCCTCCTCAGCTGTCCTGTAGCCCACTTCAAATGCTGGAAGGCTTCCAGGAGTTCTCCCTGGAGCCTTCTCTTCTCCAGGTTGAACAGCCCCAACTCTCTCAGCCCTCCCATCATCACTGTGGCTTCCTCTGCTCCCACTCCAACAGGTCCATGTCTCTGCTATGCTGAGGACTCCACAGCTGGCCCCAGCACTGCAGGTGAGGTCTCAGCAGAAGGGCAGAATCCCCTCCCTTCACCTGCTGCCCACACTGCTGGGGATCAGCCCAGCCTCTGGCTGATTTCCCTCTGCTTGCTGCCCAACGCAGTTTTGTTCCACCAGACATGCAGGTGGGTTTGGCAGCAGTTACTTCATGGCTGGTGTGTTTTCATGTGGAAGTTCAGACTGGTTTCTGGATTGGGGTTGTGTCCTGCTTGCCATCTGCCTGCAAAGCCTGCTGGAACATGAGAAATGGGAAGTGAAGACCTGAACAGCCCCAGCTTGCCCCTGGAGATGAGAACACTGTTCAAGTCTTCTACAGCTCATGACAGCTTTGGTTGCTGCTTCCCAACACTGCCTTTGTGCTGTACATCAGGAGCACTTTGCTCTTCAGCAACATGTGGCTGTCTCATTCATGGGAGGAGGACCAGAAAGGAGCTTCCAGAGCCAAAGCTGTATGTGAAATGGCCCATTTGGCAGGGCTGCAGAGCCTCCTCAGAGAGCTGCAGTTGGCTTCTGGAGGATTTGCAGAATTCTGTGCTCCAAGCTCAGCCCCAGCCCTGTCCTGGGCTGATCCCCAGCAGTGTGGGCAGCAGGTGGAATTCTGCTCCTCTGCTCTGCTTAGACACCCTCCCCACACACCCCTGCAGTGCTGGGGCCAGCTCTGGAGTCCTCAGCACAGCAGGGACCTGTTGGAGCAGGGCCAGAGGAGGCCACAGCAGTGATGGGAGGGCTGGAAGCCTTCTGCTGTGAGGCCAGGCTTAGAGAGTTGGGGTTGTTCAGCCTGGAGAATAAAAGGCTCCAGGAAGACCTCAGAGCAACCTTCCAGTATCTGGAGGGGACTATGGGAGAGCTGGGGAGGGACTTTTGACAAAGGCACCAAAGGCATGGAGTGATAGGGTGAGGGGTGGTGGCTTCAGACTGGGAGGAGCTGGATTGAGGATGAGACATGAGGAAGAGATTCTTGCCCATGAGCAGGGTGAGGAGTGGTGGCTTCAAACTGGGAGGAGCTGGATTGAGGATGAGACATGAGGAAGAGATTCTTGCCCATGAGCAGGGTGAGGAGTGGTGGCTTCAGCCTGGGAGGAGCTGGATTGAGGATGAGACATGAGGAAGAGATTCTTGCCTGTGAGCATGGTGAGGATTGGTGGCTTCAGACTGGGAGAAGGTGGATTGAGGATGAGACATGAGGAAGAGATTCTTGCCTGTGAGCATGGTGAGGAACTAGAACAGGTTGCCCAGAGAAGCTGTGGAGGCTCCAAGCCTGGAAGGCCTTCCAAGCCTGGTTGGATGGGGCTTTGAGCAACCTGGTCTGGTGAAAGCTGTCCCTGCCCATGGCAGGAGGTTGGAACTGGAGGGCTAGAAGGGACCTTAGGGATCCAAACCATCCTGTGAGGCTGCAGCACGGCTGCTGCCTTTCTGCTCAGGGAAGAAAAAGAAGGGAGAAAATGAGAAGAGGAAGCAGAGGGCAGGGCTGCAATCACAGCCTGCTAGCAGGCAGGCAGGAGATGGTCTGGAATACAGCAGAGCACATCAAGGGCTGGAGCTCCATAGCAACTGCAGCTGCTGCCATCAGCAGGGACGTGAGCGTTCTGCTGGGCTCGGGCTTTTGGGAAGCTGCTGCGTGGGGAACTTGCTCCTCAGGATATATTTGTTTTCCAAATCTCTTTGGCTAGGAGCCTGTTTGCCAGCAAAGCAAGAGATCTCTCCTTGAATCCAGTCTGAGAGCCATGCCACCACTGCAGACAGGCTGAGCCAGCCTTCTGCAGCTCTTGTGGATCTGTCGCCCGGGCCGTGTCCTCCGAGCTGTCCCTCCAGGGAGGAATATGGTGTGTGGAGGCTTCTCCTCCAGCAGGGAAGCATGAGGTCATCTCTAGTATAGCATTGTGGAGTTGTCTGGGTTGGAAAAGCCCTCTAAGCTCACTGAGTTCAGCCACTGACCTGACACCACCGTAGCCAGAGGGTCAGAGTGGCTGGAGAGCAGCCAGGCAGAGAGGGACCTGGGGGTGCTGGTCGATGGCAGGCTGAACATGAGCCTGCAGTGTGCCCAAGCAGCCAAGAGGGCCAATGGCATCCTGGCCTGCATCAGGAACAGTGTGGCCAGCAGGAGCAGGGAGGTCATTCTGCCCCTGTACACTGCACTGGTTAGGCTGCACCTCAAGTCCTGTGTCCAGTTCTGGGCCCCTCAGTTTAGGAAGGAGGTTGACTTGTTGGAAGGTGTCCAGAGAAGGGCAACAAAGTTGGTGAGGGGCTTGGAACACAGCCCTGTGAGGAGAGACTGAGGGAGCTGGGGTTGCTTAGCCTGGAGAAGAGGAGACTCAGGGGTGACCTTATTACTCTCTACAACTCCCTGAAGGGAGGTTGTAGCCAGGCAGAGGTTGGTCTCTTCTCCCAGGTAACCAGCACCAGAACAAGAGGACACAGTCTCAGGCTGCGCCAGGGGAGGTTCAGGTTGGATGTTAGGAAGAAATTCTACACAGAGAGAGTAATTGCCCATTGGAATGGGTTGCCTGGGGAGGTGGTGGAGTCACCATCACTGGAGGTGTTCAGGAGGAGACTTGATGGTTTGGTTTATTCTAAATAAAGGTTGCTCAGAGCTCCGTCAAGTTTGACCTTGAATGCCTCCAGGGGTGGGGCCCTCCACCACATCTCTGGGCAACCTGTTCCGTGTTTTACCACCCTCACTGTGGTCCAGAGATGGGAAGGGGTTTGTCTTAGGTTTGATGGAAGATGAAATGTTGAGGTTGAGCAAGTCAGACTGTGATACAAGGCCAAGCTGAAGCTTCCTGAGCCCTGATGGAATGCTGTCCATCATGGAACGGTTTGGGTTGGAAGGGAACCTTCTGTGGCCATCTAGTCCAACCCCCCTGCAGTCAGCAGGGATATGCTCCAGTAGATGAGGTTGCTTGGAGTCTTCTCTAGCCTCACCTTGGATATCTCCAGGGATGGGGCCTCAACAACCTCCCTGGGCAACTTGTTCCAGTGCTCCCTCACCCTCATGGTAAAGAACTCCTAACACCCATCATTTGCTTCCTTCTGTCTGTCTCTTTCAGAGACATCACCAGTGGCATCATCACATCAGTGCAGATTAAGGTGATTCTGGGGGGGTTCCTTCCCTGGGGGAGAGGTCAGGCTGGTGTCTCCCACAGCTTTGAGGAAGGGTCAGTGTGTTGACCAGCTGTGAGCAGGACCTTCTGCAGCAGGAGGACAGCCAGCAGGGCAGCACAGAGTGTTCAGAGAGCTCCTGAGGTCTCTCTGGGGGTTTGGAGTTTTGCTATTTTAAGTTGTGAGTCTGCAGCACTTTGGGCTGATATTGATTTGATTTGATTTTTTTGATTCAAGTGCTGGCTTCCTGCACACCATCAATGTTTTATTCTTCTCTTTTCTCCCTCATTCACTCATCTCATCCACACTAAAACTCCCAGCTCTACCTTTCCTTCCTCATTTGTCACTGATGACTGCACCAGCTCCAGGCCAGTGCTTCCATCTGCTCAGAGTCTGGCCTCGTCCTCTTGCCACCCACCCTTTAGCTCTTGCTGGGTGTTGGGAAGATCCACAGAGTCCTAAAATGGTCTGGGTTGGAAGGGACCACCCCCCTTGCCATGGGCAGGGACACCTTCCTCTAGACCAGGTTGCTCAAGGCTTCATCCAGCCTGGCCTTGAACACCTCCAGGGGAGGGGGCACCCAGCCCCCTGGGCAACCTGTTCCAGCATCTCACCACCCTCCCTGCAAAGAATTTCCTCCTAAAAAGAGATCTCCAGCTGCTGGTGCCAAACAGTAGATTTACTGGGCTGTAGGTGGGTCTTCCATTCCTGAAGATGTGCTGCCCCATGTGGCACTGGGTGCTTGGCATATGCCCTGCAGTACCCTGTTCCCAGCCAGGCTGTCCCATCCCAGTAAGGTCCTGCCCATCACCACCTGGCACTTCTCATGGCAGTGACACTCCTGGGTACCAGCCTGGTGGTGGTGCAGCTGTACTGCCTCTTGGTGTGCTGTGTGGGCAGATGTTCCTCAACAGCATCTTGGTGAGACACTGGAACAAGTTGCCCAGGGAGGGTGTGGATGTCCTCTCCCTGGAGGTGTTCAAGGCCAGGCTGGATGAGGCCTTGAGCAGCCTGGGCTAGTGGAAGGTGTCCCTGCCCATGGCAGGGGGTTGGAACTGGATGATCTTTAAGATCCCTTCTAACCTAAACCATTCTATGACTCTTGCTGCCCACCTTGTCCATCATCACACCCTGTGGCACTGGTGCCACATCTCTGACCCACTATTGGATGTGGGTCCTAGGGCAGGAGTGCCAGCTCTGCAAGGGCCCAGCCTCAGGGCAGCAGCAGGCTTCTGGGAACCTACAGACCTTAGGGAAGTTGGAAGCTTTTCCTCATTGGAAACCTGCTCTGTGATGGTGGAAGGGCTGGAGGGATGCTCTCAGTGGGCAGCTGCCTGGCTCCCCCCTCTAGCAGCCTGCCTGGAGCCTTCTCATAGACCTTCATAGAACCTCTTCAGATCATCAAGCCCAACCTTCTACCCAACACCTGCATGAGCCCTGCACCACCTCCCCAAGTGGCACATCTCATTTTGTGAGCATCTCCAGGGCTGGGGACTCCACCACCTCCCTGAGCAGCCTGTTCCACTCTTTCCAGTAAAGAAATATTTGCTGGTATCATAGTATCAGTCAGGGCTGGAAGGGACCACAAGGATCATCTAGTTCCAACCCCCCTGCCGTGGGCAGGGACACCCCACACTACATCAGGCTGGCCAGAGTCTCATCCAGCCTGGGCTTAAACACCTCCAGGGACGGGGCCCCAACCACCTCCCTGGACAACCCATTCCAGGGCTTCACCACTTTCATGGGGAAGAACTTCCTTCTCACATCCAGCCTGAATCTCCCCACCTCCAGCTTCATTCCATTCCCCCTAGTCCTATCACTACCTGAGATCCTGAGAAGTCCTTCCCCAGCCTTCCTGTAGCCCCCTTCAGATACTGGAAGGCCACAATGAGGTCATCTGGGAGCCTTCTCTTCTCCAGACTGAACAGCCCCAAGTCCCTCATTCTGTCCTCACAGGAGAGGTGCTCCAGCCCTCTGCTCATCCTCATGGCCCTTCCCTAGACACCTTCCAGCACCTCCACATCCCTCTTGTAATAGGGGCTCCAGAACTGGACACAGTATCCAAGCTAAATGCAGTCCCTGGGGCAGGAGGATGCTCTGGCACTGTGCTTCAGCAGCTCCCAGCTGCTGGCAGAGGAGGGCTGCCTGCCTGAGAGCAGCGCAGCTCCTGGGCTGTTCACCAGGCACCACCTTTTCCGTGAGCTGCAGCTCAGGCAGAGCTTGGGGATGGGTTTTTTTTCCTCACCCACCCTCAGTGCCACTCGGGCTGGCATCTGATTGTTTCCCCCCCCAAAGAACCCATTTCCTGCCGTCACAACGTAAGCAGAGGGGAGGGATCGGGGGGGAGTATCTCGGGAGGGAGCAGAGGAGGAGTGGATGCGGGAAGCAGATCCTCCCCGTAAGGCTGGCACGGCTTGGTAAGTTCCATCTGAAAAACGAAAAGCTGCTCCCTGTGCTGAGTCACAGCCCCCTCGGAGCTGGAGCTGTGACAGCCGGGAGCCGCCGTGCCGCTGGAGTTGAGGCAGAGGTGAGGAAAGCCTGCTCGGCCCCTTCCCCAGCACCGGAATCCCATGAAGCGTGAGCTGGGCTCAGGTGGGGCTGCGGGGGGGTGGTTAGGCTCCTGCCTTGCGGGGCCGGGCTTGCATGGCTCTGCTGAGGCAAAGGCTGGGCAGATCGCGGCGGTGCCCCGAGCTGTGCCTCAGAACGGGGGCTGTGGCTGTCCCTGCTCCTGCAGGGGCTTGTTCTGCCTGCAGAGCTGCACCTGCCCCTGGCCCCTGCGCGGCGTTGGCACTGCAGGTCAGGGAGTCCTGCCCTGCCAGGGTGGGGATGGGGGGACAGCGGGAGATGGGAGCGGACGTAGTGGGGAGGAGGTGGCCGGCGTGCCTGGAAGGCTTTCTTCTTGCTGGGGAGGGAAATCTGTTTGTGTTCCTTGCAGCTGAAGGGTGAGGGGGTGGGTAACCAGGTGCATTGCTTCCTCCACTCCCCCTTGCAGAGCAGCAGCACTGTTCGAGTGGCCTCCCCGTGTCCTGAGGATGTTCTGCTCATGTTGGTCAACCTCTGTCCCCAAGCCCTGGTGCTTTTCCAGGCTTTGCTCCCCTCTTCACTGGCTGGAGTTGTAACAGCTTTATTTATACTCCTGTACCCTGCTTCAGAGGCACAATCAAAGGCTGGTTGCCGTCTGAAGCCGTTTCATCTCCTCAGCTCTCCAGAACTGGGGTGTCAGCGATGGAGAGCAGCAGGGGAGGAGGGATTTGTGGCCTGGGAAGGAGAGCCGGTGAGGTTGCCTGCCGGCAGGGCCACGGCAGCATTCACCCATCGCTGCTGAAAGGGGGTGATTTACATCTGAAAGCACCTCTGGCTTTGTGGCAGTGCTGCTGAGAGGTGAATTCTCCAGGCAGAGAAGGGCCACTCTGGCCCTTGCCCCACCAAGGTGGTCATCCCATGTGTGGCTCCTTCCATTTAAAGGTGACAGGGCATTTAAGCAGGAGCCTTTTCCTGCTGGAGGGTAGGAAGGCTCTGCAGAGAGATCTGGTGGTGGTCAGCTATATGAAGTTCAACAAGGCCAAGTGCTGGGTCACAGCAACCCCAGAAATGCTCCAGGATTCAGGCAGAGTGGCTGGAGACTGCCCAGCAGAAAGGGACCTGGGTGTGCTGGTTGATAGCAGCTAAACATGAGCCAGCAGTGTGCCCAGGTGCCAAGAAGGCCACCAACAGCCTGGCTTGGATCAGCAATGGTGCAGCCAGCAGGGCTATGGATGTCATTTTCCCCCCTGTGCTGGAGACTGGTGAGGCCACACCTCAAATCCTGGTTTCAGTTTTGGCCTCTGACTCCAAGAAGGACATTGAGGGGCTGGAGCAGATCCAGAGCAAGGCAATGAAGCTGGAGAAAGGTCTGGAGAACAGATCTGGTGAGGAGCTCTGAGGGAACTGGGGGTTGCTCAGCCTGGAGGAAAGGAGGCTGAGGAGAGACCTGGCTCACTACGACTCCCTGCAAGGAGGTTGGAGCCAGGAGGTGGGTTGCTCTCTTCTCCCAGGTGACAAATGATAGGACAAGAGGAAATGGCCTGAAATTGTGCTAGGGGAGGTTTAGGTTGGAGATTAGGAGCAATTTCTTTGCTACAAGAGTGGTCAGGCACTGGAACAGGCTGCCCAGGGAGGTGGTGGAGTCAGCATCCCTGGAGGTATTCATAAAAGGAGTAGATGTTGCACTTGGGTTAGTAGTGATGAAGGTGCTGGGTAGAAGGTTGGACCTTGCTGATCTTTGAGGTCCTTTCTATGATTCTGAATTGCAGAGTTGTGTTTTAGGAACAAGAGCATCTGCCACAGCATGGAACTTCAGATGCTGTCACTGAAGAAATCTTCTCCATGTAGGTTTCTAAAGATCAAACAATCCTCAGCAGCTGCTTTAGGGGCTGTGGTTTAGCTGCTGCACAGGAACCAGCCCAGCTCAAACCCCACTGTTTCACCACAAGGGTGAGTTGGTGTCTGCCAAGGGCAGGAGCAGGAGCTGCCTTCCTGAGACTGCACCAGCTTAGGGAGCAGCAGAGTCTCTCTGGGCTCCTGTGTTTTGGAGGCAAAAGAGCAGTGGTTCGTCATTGGAATGTGCTGCCCGGGGAGGTGGTGGAGTCCCCATCCCTGGAGGTGTTCAAGAGGAGACTGGATGTGGCACTTGGTGCCATGGTTTAGTCATGAGGTCTGTGGTGACAGGTTGGACTTGATGATCCTCCAGGTCTCTTCCAACCTCAGTGATACTGTGATACTGTGATACTGGTGTGATGAGGCTGTAACCATCCAGGTCCAGAGTGGGTGTTTGGAAAACTCTTTGATGGAAACCCTGATTTCCTATTTGGGAATTTCCTAACTGGAAGAAGCTTGATTCATGAACCATGAGGAGGGGATCCTTGCCCATGAGACACTGGAACAGGTTGCCCAGAGAAGCTGGTGAGGCTCCAAGCCTGGAAGTGTTCCAAGCCAGGCTGGATGGGGCCTTGAGCAACCTGGTCTAGTGGGAGGTGTCCCTGCCCCTGGTAGGGAGTTGGAACTAGATGATCTTTAAGGTCCTAGGAGCAGATGTTAGTCAGTTAGAGGGTAGAAAGGCTCTGCAGAGGGACCTTGACAGACTGGACAGATGGGCAGAGTCCAATGGGATGGCATTCAACAAGTCCAAGTGCCCAGTGCTGCACTTTGGCTACGGCAATCCCATGCAGAGCTACAGGCTGGGGTTGGAGTGGCTGGAGAGCTCCCAAACAGAGAGGGACCTGGGGGTACAGATTGACAGCTGCCTGAATATGAGCCAGCAGTGTGCCCAGGTGGCCAAGAAGGCCAATGGCATCCTGGCCTGCATTAGGAATAGTGTGGCCAGCAGGAGCAGGGAGGTCATTGTGCCCCTGGACTCTGCTTTGGTTAGGCCGCACCTTGAGTACTGTGTCCAGTTCTGGGCCCCTCAGTTTAAGAAGGACGTCGAAACACTTGAACATGTCCAGAGAAGGGCAATAAGGCTGGGGAGAGGCCTTGAGCACAGCCCTGTGTGGAGAGGCTGAGGGAGCTGGGGTTGTTTAGCCTGGAGAAGAGGAGGCTCAGGGGTGATCTCATTGCCCTCTACAACTACCTGAAAGGAGGTTGTAGCCGGGAGGGGGTTGGTCTCTTCTCCCAGGCAACCAGCACCAGAACAAGGGGACACAGTCTCAAGCTGTGCCAAGGGAGGTTTAGACTTGAGGTGAGGAGAAAGTTCTTCCCAGAGAGAGTTGTTAGCCTTTGGAATGTGCTACCCAGGGAGGTGGTGGAGTCACCATCCCTGGAGGCGTTCAAGAGGGGATTGGATGTGGCACTTGGTGCCATGGTCTAGTCATGAGGTCTGTGTTGATAGGTTGGACTCGATGATCCTCGAGGTCTCTTCCAACCTTAGTTATACTGTGATACTGTCCCTTCCAACCCAGGACAATGTTGAGGTAAACTGCTGAGCCTGCTTTGGTGCACATGGTCCTCCTTTCTGTCAGCCTGGCAAAACAAAATCACCTTAGAATGCCTGTAAAGTGTTGCTGTTCCCACTGTCCCTCCCTTTATGGAGCTCTACAGCCTGAAATGGAAATGTGCATCCAGCCTGGGTCTGGGTTGAGCAGTTCAGGTTTGAGCACAAATGTTTTTAGATGCTGTGACTGTTGACACTTGTTTGAGCCTGGCCAGGGGAACCCTGAGATGATCATAAAATCACTGAATCAGTGAGGTTGGAAATGACCTTCAAGGTCATGGAGACCAACTGTTCACCCAGCACTGCCAGGTCACCAGTAGCCCACTCCTACCCACCCCCTCCATGCCCATGATGGGCCCCAGTCCTTGTAGACTGTTT
The DNA here is from genome assembly GCF_026170545.1 of Melanerpes formicivorus. Classification (NCBI taxonomy): domain Eukaryota; kingdom Metazoa; phylum Chordata; class Aves; order Piciformes; family Picidae; genus Melanerpes; species Melanerpes formicivorus. Next base: position 29,454,366 of record NW_027142358.1, read on the forward strand.
GTGTGTTTAAGAGGGAGGCTCACTTCAGGCTTTGAAACCCTCTCCAAGGACAAGAAAGGAGCCACTTGGGGGTTGGACTGGATGACCTGTGGAGGTCCCTTCCAACCCAAACCATTCTATGATTTAGGAGCCTGGAGAAGAGGAGGCTCAGAGGAGACCTTATTGCTGTCTCCAACTACCTGAAGGGAGGTTGTAGCCAGGTGGGGGTTGGTCTCTTCTCCCAGGCAACCAGCACCAGAACAAGAGGACACAGTCTCAAGCTGTGCCAGGGGAGGTTTAGGCTGGAGGTTAGGAAGAAATTCTTCATAGAAGGAATGATTGCCCATTGGAATGGGCTTCCCAGGGAGGTGGTGGAGTCACCATCCCTGGAGGTGTTTAGGAAGAAACTGGATGGGGTGCTTGGTGCCATGGTTTAGTTGATTAGGTGGTGTTGGATGATAGGTTGGACTTGGTGATCTCAAAGGTCTCTTCTGGTCTGGTCTGGTTTGGTCTGGTCTATTCTATTCTATATTCTATTCTATTCTATTCTATTCTATTCTATTCTATTCTATTCTATTCATGGGTTAGGAGGCAGGCATGGCACAGAGCTGCTGCCAGGGCTTGTGGTGTGGTTGGATGTTAGGAACAATTTCTTTGCTGCAAGAGTGGTCAGGCATTGGAACAGGCTGCCCAGGGAGGTGGTGGAGTCGCCAGCCCTGGAGGTGTTCAAGAATCATGTGGACATGGCACCTGGGGACATGGGTTAGTGACCATGGTGGTGTTGGGTTGATGGTTGGACTCTCTGATCTTAGAGGGCTTTTCCAACCAAAACAATTCCAGGGTTCTATACAAAATGAAAGGGAAAATCCTGTAGCTCCCCTCCTGCCAGTGCCCTATAGGGTGTCTTCTGCTTCATGCATTAGTGTGGAGAAGTGAAGGAACATCCTGCTCTAGCTAATAGCAGTCATCTTATAACTGCCTGCTTAGTGCCTCCTCAGCAGATCCACACATCCTGCTTCTTTTATGGCCTGGTGGTACCAACTGTGCTGCTGTGAGATGAGTATGAGTGTAACAGGAGGTGCCCCCCCACTTCCCTCCCTGCAGCATTATGATGCTTTTTGTCCCATGTGCCATCTCCTGTTGTGAGATACTGGGACATACACTGCACTGGTTAGGCCACCCCTTGAGTCCTGGGGCCAGTTCTGGGCCCCTCAGTTTAGGAAGGATGTTGAGATGCTGGAAGGTGTCCAGAGAAGGGCAACAAAGCTGGGGAGGGGTTTGGAACACAGCCCTGTGAGGAGAGGCTGAGGGAGCTGGGGTTGCTTAGCCTGGAGAAGAGGAGGCTCAGGAGAGACCTTCTTGCTCTCTACAACTGCCTGAAAGAAGGTTTTAGCCAAGTGGGGGCTGGCCTCTTCTCCCAGGCACCCAGCACCAGAACAAGAGGACACAGTCTCAAGCTGCACCAGGGGAGGCTTAGGCTGGAGGTTAGGAAGAAGTTCTACACAGAGACATTGGCCATTGGAATGTGCTGCCCAGGGAGGTGGTGGAGTCACCATCACTGGAGGTGTTTAGGAAGAGCCTGGATGGGGTGCTTGGTGCCATGGTTTAGTTGATGAGATGGTGTTGGATGATAAGGTGGACTTGATGATCTCAAAGGTCTCTTCCAACCTGGTCTACTCCATTCCATTCCATTCCATTCCATTCCATTCCATTCCATTCCATTCCATTCCATTCCATTCCATATTGCCAGGGATGTTGTGGGTGCTCCCTCCTTGGAGGCATTCCAGGGCAGGTTGGATGAGGCCTTGAGCAACCTGGTCTAGGTGCAGGTGTCCTTGTCCATGGCAGGGGGGTTGAAACAAGTTGACCTTTAAGGTCCCCTTCAACCCAAACCATTCTGTGGATTTACCTGGCTGTGCCCATAACTGAGTCCTCAGTGATGACTTGATCTTGCCTTCCAAACCTCTGGCTGCAAACTGGAGTTTTAAGCAGAGCTCATCTGCTCCTTTCCCAGCGTGGATTTCATGTTGCCTGGTTACCTGGTCTTCTATTTTTGAGGTTATTGTTTGATTGTTTCTCTTCTTTGTTTTTGTTCCTTGCTTTGTCTTCCTCCTGCATCTCAGCTGACCTAAATAATCCTCAGTCATCAGCAGATGTTGCTGTCCCACCCTTTACTCTTGCATTACAGAATATCCAACATTGGTCCTTGTACAAGACCAAGCTATGCTCCTTGGAGCTCACAGCTCTGACTCTCCCTCTTTTCATGGTGATTCTTCCTCTTCTTTTTTTTTTTCCTCTATCCCTGACTGGATTTTTTTCACACCTCATGCAACTAAATCTTCTTAAGCTGTTAATTACCTGCTTGGCCAGCCCTTAAGCAGACACTGAAATGGATTCAGGTTCTCCCTTCCACTTGTTTTACACAAGGCTTTCACTGAGGCCATACATCTGCTGGCTCAAAGGCAGCTCACATGTCATAGAATCAGTCAGGGTTGGAAGGGACCACAAGGATCATCTAGTTCCAACCCCCCTGCCAGGGGCAGGGACACCCAACACTAGATCAGGCTGGCCAGAGCCTCAGCCAGCCTGGGCTTAAACACCTCCAGGGACAGGGCCCCAACCACCTCCCTGGACAACCCATTCCAGGGTTTCACCACTCTCATGGGGAAGAACTTCCTCCTCACCTCCAGCCTTCATCTCCCCACCTCCAGCTTCATTCCATTCCCCCTAGTCCTATCACTACCTGAGATCCTGAGAAGTCCTTCCCCAGGCTTCCTGTAGGCCCCCTTCAGATACTGGAAGGCCACAATGAGGTCACCTGGGAGCCTTCTCTTCTCCAGACTGAACAGCCCCAACTCCTTCAGTCTGTCCTCACAGGAGAGGTGCTCCAGCCCTCTGATCATCCTTGTGGCCCTTCTCTGGACACCTTCCAGCACCTCCATATCCCTCTTGTAATAGGGGCTCCAGAACTGGACACAGTACTCCAGGTGGGGTCTCCCCAGAGCTGAGTAGAGGGGGAGGATCACCTCCCTTGCCCTGCTGGCCACACTTCTCCTGATGCAGCCCAGGATCTGATTGGCTTTGCGGGCTGCAAGTGCACATTGAGAGCTCCTGTTGAGCTTCTCCTCCACCAGCACCCCCAAGTCTCTCTCCTCAGGGCTGCTTTCCAGCCAGTCCCTGCCCAGCCTGGATTTGTGCCTGGGATTGCCTCGACCCAGATGCAGGACCCTGCACTTGCTCTTGTTGAACTTCATGAGGTTGGCTTGTGCCCAGCTCTCCAGCCTGTCAAGGTCCCTCTGGATGGCCTCCCTTCCCTCCAGCTGTCTGCTGCCCCACACATCTTGGTGTCATCAGCAAACTTGCTGAGGGTGCACTCAATGCCACTGTCCATGGCACCCACAAAGATGTTGAACAAGACAGGTCCCAGGACTGATCCCTGAGGGACTCTGCTTGTCCCTGGCCTCCACTGGGACATGGAGCCATTGACAGCCACTCTTTGGGTGCCACCAGCAAGCCAGTTCCTTATCCATCTAGTGGTCCACCCATCAAACCCATGTGTCACCAGCCTGGAGACCAGGATGTGGTGTGGGACAGTGTCGAAGGCTTTGCTCAGGTCCAGGTCATAGAATCATGGAATGGTTTGGTTTGAAAGGGACCTTAAAGATCATCTAGTTCTGACCCCCTGCTATGGGCAGGGACATCTGCCACTAGACCAGGTTGCACAAGGCCCCATCCAGCTTGGCTTGGAACACTTTCCAGGCTTGAAGCCTCCACAACATCTTTGAGCAGCTTGTTCCAGTGCCTCACCACCCCCACAGGGAAGAATGTCAGGCTGAGAAGCTTTCTGCCTGCTCCTCACAGGAGCATCAGCACATCTTTCACATAGGTTTCTCTTACAACTTCACTATCTCAGTCTGTTTGCACATCTCTCACCTATCCTTTGTCCAGACTTGCTCAAGCTCAGAGCTCAGGTTAGGTTGAAGCAGAGCATCCTCAGCTGCTGCTGTTGGTTGTGCTGCACATATAGAATAGAATAGAATAGAATAGAATAGAATAGAATAGAATAGAATAGAATAGAATAGAATCAACCAGGTTGGAAGAGACCTTCCAGATCATCGCATCCAACCCATCAACCAATCCAACCCACCTAAAAACTAACCCATGGCACCAAGCACCCCAGCAAGTCTCCTCCTGAACACCTCCAGTGATGGTGACTCCACCACCTCCCTGGGCAGCCCATTCCAATGGGCAGTCACTCTTTCTGTATAGAACTTCTTCCTAACCTCCAGCCTAAACCTCCCCTGGTGCAGCCTGAGACTGTGTCCTCTTGTTCTGATGCTGGTTGCCTGGGAGAAGAGATCAACCTCTGCCTGTCTACAACCTCCCTTCAGGTAGTTGTAGACAACAAGAAGGTCTCCCCTGAGCCTTCTTTTCTCCAGGCTAAGCAACCCCAGCTCCCTCAGCCTCTCATCACAAGGCTGTGCTCCAGACCCCTCACCAACTTTGTTGCCCTTCTCTGGACACCTTCCAGCAAGTCAACCTCCTTCTTAAACTGAGAGGCCCAGAACTGGACGCAGGACTCAAGGTGTGGCCTAACCAGTGCTGAGTCCAGGGGCACAATGACCTCCCTGCTCCTGCTGGCCACACTGTTCCTGATGCAGGCCAGGATGCCATTGGCCCTCTTGGCTGCCGGGCACACTGCAGGCTCATGTTCAGCCTACCATCAACCAGCACCCCCAGGTCCCTCTCTGCCTGGCTGCTCTCCAGCCACTCTGACCCCAGCCTGTAGCTCTGCATGGGGTTGCTGTGGCCAATGTGCAGCACCTGGCACTTGGATGTGTTCAGTCTCAGGCACATAGGCCCCAGCAGGCAGCATTCACAGAATCACAGGGTGGGGGTTGGAAGTGACCTCTGGAGATCATTCAGTCCAGCCCCCTGCCAAGACAGTTTCACCTAGAGAAGGTTACACAGGAGCACATCCAGGCAGGTTTGGAATCCCTCCAGAGGTGGAGACTTCACCATCTCTCTGGGCAGCCTGCTCCAGGGCTCCAACACCCTGAAAAAAGTTCCTCCTCATGTTTAGATGGAACTTCTTATGTTCAAGTTTGTGCCCATTGCCCCCTCTCCTGTCACTGGACACCACTAAAAAATAGCCTGGTCCCATCCTCCTGACACCCACCCTTTCAGTACTGATCAGCATTGGTAAGGCACCACACCCCCCAAGTCTGCTCTATTGCAGACTGAAAAGCCTCAATTCTCTCAGCCTTTCCTCCTTCAATCCCACTCAGCATCTTTGTAGCCTCCAGTGGACTCTCTCCAGTAGTTCCCAGTCCTACTGGAACCAGGGAGCCCAGAACTGGACCCAGTACTCCAAATGTGGCCTCATCAGGGCAGAGTAGAGAGGGAGGAGAACCTCCCTTGACTTGCTGGCCTCACTCTTTGTGGTGCATCCCAGCAGAGCATTTGCCTGCTCAGCTGTGAGGGCACATTGCTGGTTCCTGGTCATTCTGTTGTCCAACAGGCCTCCCAGGAGCTTTTGCCCAGAGCTCATCCCTCAACTTGTACTGGTGCATGGGGCTGTTCTCCCTCAGCTGCAGGACTTTACATTTCTTGTGCCCCCAGGCCCCTCAGCTGGCCTCCCCTGGGCAGAATCGAGTGTCTCTGCTCCCTGTGGGTATGAGCAACACTCAGAAAGTCAGGAGCCAGATGGACAGACACATCCTCTTAGCTAAAGATCAGTGTAGCACAACCCATGGGAGAAGCAACTGGCTCAGAAGGAGCAAGTGCAAAAGGATGAAAGGTAGGAAAATCCTGACTTCAAATCCCAGCTGACCCAGATTCCACAGGAGGGAAAAGCCTGGCTGCAGCTGTTTCCCATCTGTGGATGGAGTTGTCTAGGAGAAGGTTTGCCCTCACAGTGCTCTCTCACAGAGCACTTTGCCAAGCCATCTAAACAGGTCTGAGAGGGGAACACCTGCACAGGAGGATGTTCTCCCAAGATAAGGGAAGGGACCTTTAAGATCATCTAGTTCCACCTCCCCTGCCCTGGGCAGGAACACCTCCCACTAGACCAGCTTGCTCAAGGCCTCATCCAACCTCAACTTGAACACCTCCAGGGAGGGGGCATCCACAGCCCCCCTGGGCCACCTGTTCCAGTCTCACCACCCTCACTCTGAAGAATTCCTCCACAGTTAGGGTGAGACAACCCTCACTCCCTGATTCCCCTTGAAATCTTGATGCAGTTAAGAATGGCTCTGATTTCCCCACAGTGAGAGGAAGCCTGAAGCACACACCTCCCCCCTCCCCTGTATCGGAGCTGCAGAGATGGATGTCTGCACACCAGGCAAATGGGGTTGAGGCAGCATCAGAGATCAAATCAGCTTTCAAAAATCAGATTATAGCTTAAAGATTCTCAGCCCTCTACATCTGGTTAATGTTCAGACACCCCCAGCAGAAATCACCTTGACAAGGGCAGCAGCAGAGTAACTCCACCACATCTACAAGTCCTGGGCATGGCAGCAGCCTCCAGGATGAGAGGCTTGTGTCACAGAACTGTAGAACTGTTTGGGTTGGCAAAGCCCTCTGAGATCATCCAGTCCAACCACTAACCAACACCACCATGGCCACTAAACCATGTCCCCAAGTGCCATGTCCACAGCTTTTTTGGACACCTCCAGGGGTGGTGACTCCACCACCCCCTTGGGCAGCTGCTTGTGTCATACCAGCATCCTCAGGTCTTTCTCCCCAGAGGTCCTTCCCAGCAGTAGTCAGTTTCAGCAAATTCAATCTCTCTTCTTCTCTTCAAAACAAAGAAAGAGATTTGGTGCTTTGTAGCCAAGCCTTAGGAGCTGAACACCCCAGCTAGATCTCCTCAGCCAGGCTGAGAAGGGCAACTTTGCTTTGCTTCTCCTCCTCAGTGTCTCCTTCAGTGTTTCTCTCCCAGAGAACTTGCCCACACTGTGGGGCTGGGACACAGAGGTGCTGTGGAGGGAAGCCCTGTCTGCTTGGGCTGCTGACCTGCAGCTGGATGCTCAGGAGTTGTTTCTGGTTGTCATCAGAGTTCTGCTTGCTTTCAGGGGTGACTCTGGGCCCATCCATGTCTAGAACAATTTTCTAAGCTTCTTAAGTAACTTGACCCACAGTAAATGAGTTTGCTGCAGATGTGATGCCCCAGTTCAGAGAACCATAGAATCTCTGAGGTTGGAAAAGACCTCTAGGACCCATCAAGTCCAACCTTCTACCCAACACCATTACCCCATGTGCCACAGTGCCACATTTGCTCATGTTTTGGATTGAACACCTCCAGGGATGGTGACTCCACCCCCTCCCTGGGCAGCCTGTGCCATTGTAGAGGAGAAGGGTGAAGACTTGATGTTAGTAACTTCAGAAGTTTGTGCTTCTCCAGCTGGGAGCTGCTGCTCTGACCTGTGAAGACCTTGGCTTTTGAACCAGAGCTGAAGTAGGAGCCCTCTTGGATTGTATCTTGTATCCATCTATGACTTGGAGCTCTCTTATGTTTGTGTCTCTGCAACTCTCTCCTTGAAGGAGACAAAACCTTATGCTGCTGTCCTGTCTCCCAGTTTCTAATGAGGGATTGGGCAACGCCATGAATGAACACCATGGCCATGCTCTACCTGAACCCTGCAGAGCTCTGGTCTGGTGAATTGCCACCTTCCTTCAGGAAGGAGCACAAGGAACTGGCTGGAGGGCCGAGACCAGAGAGTGGTGGTGAATGGTGCCACATCCAGCTGGCAGTCAGGCACTAGTGGTGTGCCCCAAGGGATCAGTGCTGGGCCCTGTGCTCTTTAACATCTTTATTGATGATCTGGATGAGGGCATTGAGTCCATCATCAGTAAATTTGCTGATGACACCGAGCTGGGGGCAGGAGTTGATCTGCTGGAGGGTAGAGAGGCTCTGCAGAGGGACCTGGACAGGCTGGACAGATGGGCAGAGTCCAAGGGCAGGAGATTGAACACATCCAAGTGCTGGGTTCTGCACATTGGCCACAGCAACCCCATGCAGTGCTACAGGCTGGGGTCAGAGTGGCTGGAGAGCAGCCAGACAGAGAGGGACCTGGGGGTACTGGTCGATGGTAGGCTGAACATGAGCCTGCAGTGTGCCCAGGCAGCCAGGAGGGCCAATGGCATCCTGGCCTGCATCAGGAACAGTGTGGCCAGCAGGAGCAGGGAGGTCATTCTGCCCCTGGACTCAGCACTGGTTAGGCCACACCTTGAGTCCTGGGGCCAGTTCTGGGCCCCTCAGTTTAGGAAGGAGGTTGAGTTGCTGGAAGGTGTCCAGAGAAGGGCAACAAAGCTGGGGAGGGATTTGGAGCACAGCCCTGTGAGGAGAGGCTGAGGGAGCTGGGGCTGCTTAGCCTGGAGAAGAGGAGACTCAGGGGAGACCTTATTGCTCTCTACAACTCCCTGAAGGGAGGTTGTAGCTAGGAGGGGGTTGGTCTCTTCTCCCAGGCAGCCAGCACCAGAACAAGAGGACACAGTCTCAAGCTGTGCCAGGGGAGGTTTAGGCTGGATGTTAGGAAGAAGTTCTACACAGAGAGAGTGATTGCCCATTGGAATGTGCTGCCCAGGGAGGTGGTGGAGTCACCATCACTGGAGGTGTTCAGGAGGAGACTGGATGGGGTGCTTGGTGCCATGGGTTAGTTGATTAGGTGGTGCTGGGTGATGGGTTGGACTTGATGATCTTGAAGGTCTCTTCCAACCTGGTTGATTCTAAATTCTGAAATTCTAAACTCTGAGTTCCTAACCCTCAAAGCACATAATGATCTCCAGACCTGGCTTTTGTTTCCCTTCCCCATGCTGTGATGTTGTCATGCAGTAGAACTCCATGTACCTCAACTGATTGCAGCTGATTGTATGCCAGCAGATACAAACTGTTGTCTTCAACAGGCTCTTCCCACCCATTTCTCACACCAAGTGTTCATTTGTGGTGAGCTTGCAGTGCTGGGTCAAAGGTTGGCCTAGATGGACTGGGAGGTCTCCTCCAGCCATATTCTGTGCTTCTGCAATTCAGTGCTGCCCACTCCACACATTAAGCAGCCCCATTGGGTGGTTTTCAGCATGAAACCTCAGCTGATGGCAGGGTGAGAGTTGAACAGCTTCTCTCTCCTGAGCTCCTCTGTCATCCCCAAATGGATGTTCTCCCAAGGGCATCTCTTGGATGTTCCTGCCAGAGGCTAGCCCTGTGTGACAAGCAGCTCCCTGTCTTGTCAGTTATGGTAATTCAAGAGACCTCCCTTGCACCAGAACTCACCCAGAGCTCTCTTGGTCTTTCCCAGGGATCAGCATTCTGTCTGAGGTCATGCTGGAGGCCTCACACGTGATTCCATGAGATTTTGGACCTGCAGCCCCTCCCAGGACTGGCCTCACCAAGTGGATGCTTGTGAGAGAGGAATGGTTTTAGTCCCCATCACTGTCACCTTCGGTGAGTCCTGCAGCCACCCCCTAAAGCAGCAGCACCATTGATCTCCACTGAGTCTGGCAGCTTGGCCTTACTTCTGCTTCCATTCTAAATCAGTTTATGGGCTAAGGGAAGTGATTGTCCCCCTGTAGTCAGCACTGGTGAGGCCACACCTTGAGTACTGGGTTCAGTTTTGGGCCTCTCACTCTGAGAAGGACACTGAGGGGCTGGAGCAGGTCCAGAGAAAGGCAGTAAAGCTGATGAAGGGTCTGGAGAACAGGGCTGGTGAGGAGCAGCTGAGGGAGCTGGGGTTGTTCAGCCTGAAGAAAGGGAGGCTGAGGGTAGACCTGCTGGATCTCTACAACTCCCTGGCAGGATATTGGAGCCAGGTGGGGGTTGTCTCTTCTCCAAGGAACAAGTGAAGTGACAGCACAAGAGGAAAAGGTCTCAAGATGCCCCAGGGGGGGTTTATGTTGGAGATTAGAAGTAACTTCTCCATTGAAAGGGTTCTCAAAGACTGGCAGAGGCTGCCCAGGGAGGTGGTTGAATCCCCATCCCTGGAGGTGTTTCAGAGAGGCAGAGATGTGGTGCTGGGGGACATGGTTTAGCCCCAGCCTGGGTAGAGTTAGAGAATGGTTGGGTTCCATGATCTTAAAGACTTTTTTCCAGCCAAAAGGACTCTGTGATTCCTTGACCTGCTGACTATTAAAGAGTCAGAGAGGGGCTGAAGTTGGGGAGGGGAGTCTCAGCAACTGTCAATCAATGGCTATTTAAACTGAGAGGTTTAATAATGAAAAAATCAGACCACAATCCATCTGCTCCTCAGTGTTGCTGGGCTGAAGGAGCAGCTTCTTCTAAGAGCATGATGGCTCTATAATGACTTGGGACTCTTTTCTTTGGAAGGTTAATCAATTTCCTACTCAAATTCTTGTCTGTTGCTGTTAGGATAGGATAGGATAGGATAGGATAGAATAGAATAGAATAGAATAGAATAGAATAGAATAGAATAGAATAGAATAGAATAGAATAGAATAGAATAGAATAGAATAGAATTAACCAGGTTGGAAAAGACCTTTGAGATCACCAAGTCTAACCTATCACCCAACACCATCTAATCAACTAACCCATGGCACCAAGCACCCCATCCAGTCTCCTCTTAAACACCTCCAGTGATGGTGACTCCACCACCTCCCTGGGCAGCACATTCCAATGGCCAATCTCTCTTTCTGTGAAGAACTTCCTAACATCCATCCTGAACCTCCCCTGGCACAGCTTGAGTGAAGTGTAAACTTTTCTCTCCCATCTCCTCCAGCCCTGTGGCACTGCAGGTTGCATTAAAGCTGTCAGTTAACCATCCTTCAGGTGCTGCTGCACTTCCGCAGCTCCTGCTGAAAGGGAAGGGTGCCTTTCCAGGGCGTGCAGTCACCTTCTCTATGAAATTCTTAAGAAGCTGGGCATTAGGTAGATGTTCTTTGGTCTGAGGGTGGTGGAACACTGGCCCAGGTTGCCCAGGACAGTGGTGGAGGTCCCATTCCTAGAGACATTCAAGATGAGACTTGATGTGGCCCTGGGCAGCCTGCTCCAGTTGGAGGTCATAGTATCATAGTATCAGTCAGGGTTGGAAGGGACCACAAGGATCATCTAGTTCCAATCCCCCTGCCATGGGCAGGGACACCCCACACTAGATCAGGCTGGCCAGAGCCTCAGCCAGCCTGGGCTTAAACACCTCCAGGGACAGGGCCCCAACCACCTCCCTGGACAATCCATTCCAGGGCTTCACCACTCTCATGGGGAAGAACTTCCTCCTCACATCCAGCCTGAATCTCCCCACCTCCAGCTTCATTCCATTCCCCCTAGTCCTATCACTACCTGAGATCCTCAGAAGTCCCTCCCCAGCCTTCTTGTAGCCCCCTTCAGATACTGGAAGGCCACAATGAGGTCACCTGGGAGCCTTCTCTTCTCCAGACTGAACAGCCCCAACTCCTTCAGTCTGTCCTCACAGGAGAGGTGCTCCAGCCCTCTGCTCATCCTCGTGGCCCTTCTCTGGACACCTTCCAGCACCTCCAGATCCCTCTTGTAATAGGGGCTCCAGATCTGGAGGCAGTACTGCAGGTGGGGTCTCCCCAGAGCTGAGCAGAGGGGGAGGATCACCTCCCTTGACCTGCTGGCCACATTTCTGATGCAGCCCAGGATCTGATTGGCTTTGCGGGCTGCAAGTGCGCATGTCCCTGCTGAGTGCGGGGGGGGTGGACTTGATGACCTTTGGAGGTCCCTTCCAGCCCAAACCATTCCATGATTCTGTGAATAAACTGTCACAGGGAAAAGTCTTTTCTGAGCAGCCATGGTCAGCCTGAAGCAAGGCTGCTCCTCCCTTCATGGTCCTTCCATGCTGCCCAGCTCCCCAAAGCTGGCTTTGATGAGGATGAGTCATTCAGCAAATTAGTCTTAATTCTGCAGTGCCTGCCACAATGTTTGTGTTGCCACAGCAGAGGCTGTTATTTTCCAGCTGATACATAAATTGAATAAACCCCAAGAGCTGCAGATCTTCCCTAGCAGTGTTACAGTTCAGCACTGCCTTCTCCACCCAGCTCCAGCTGTGTTGTGTGTTCATGCAGGAGAGGGGCTGGAGATGTAGCATTAAATTGTTAGCTGTGGCTGTTAATAACAGGCTAGGAGCATTTCCATCCAGTGCTCCTACAGCATGGGATGCCATCTGGGTGACAGCTGATTGTGGTTAATTACAGGGACAGGAATTCCTTGGGAAGGTGGCTGGCATGAATCAAACAGTTGGTTTGTGATCAAGGTAATGGAATGGCACAATGTTAAGCCCAGGGAATTAAGGCTGAGAGGCATTGCTAATAACCCTCTCCAGATCACTGGGATTATTCCCAGTTACTCCACTTTCACTGGGAATTTATTGAGTCATAGAATGGTTTAGCTCAGAAGGGACCTTGGAACAGGGTGATCTTCAAGGTCCCTTCCAACCCAAACCATTCCATGAATCTGTGAAATTAGAATAGAATAAACCAGGTTGGAAGAGACCTTCAAGATCATTGTGTCCAACCTATCATCCAACACCACCCAACCAACTAACCCATGGCACCAAGCACCCTGTCAAGTCTCCTCCTGAACACCTCCAGTGATGGCAATTCCACCACCTCTCCAGGCAGCCCATTCCAATGGGCAATCACTCTCTCTGTGTAAAACTTCCTCCTGACCTCCAGCCTGAACCTCCCCTGGCGCAGCCTAAGACTGTGTCCTCTTGTTCTGGTACTGGCTGCCTGGGAGAAGAAGTTCCACAGGCTGTAGTTACAGCCAGTAACTCCAGTGGAATTTTGAGCCTTGAAGTGTGGTGGAGTGTCTGAGAGGAAAGGAGAATTCACTTCCTGCATCATAGCCACTGCTCCTAAAGAACTGGGTGATCCTTAACCATCCAAGTGCCAGGTTCTGCACATTGGCCACAGCAACCCCATGCAGTGCTACAGGCTGGGGTCAGAGTGGCTGGAGAGCAGCCAGGCAGAGAGGGACCTGGGGGTGCTGGTTGATGGTAGGCTGAACATGAGCCTGCAGTGTGCCCAGGCAGCCAAGAGGGCCAATGGCATCCTGGCCTGCATCAGGAACAGTGTGGCCAGCAGGAGCAGGGAGGTCATTCTGCCCCTGTACACTGCACTGGTTAGGCTGCACCTCAAGTCCTGTGTCCAGTTCTGGGCCCCTCAGTTTAGGAAGGAGGTTGACTTGCTGGAAGATGTCCAGAGAAGGGCAACAAAGCTGGGGAGGGGTTTGAAACACAGCCCTGTGAGGAGAGGCTGAGGGAGCTGGGGCTGCTTAGCCTGGAGAAGAGACTCAGGGGAGACCTTCTTGCTCTCTACAACTCCCTGAAGGGAGGTTGTAGCCAGGTGGGGGTTGGTCTCTTCTGCCAGGCAGCCAGTACCAGAACAAGAGAACACAGTCTCAAGCTGTGCCAGGGGAGGTTCAGGTTGGATGTTAGGAAGAAATTCTACACAGAGCGAGTGATTGCCCATTGGAATGTGCTGCCCAGGGAGGTGGTGGAGTCACCATCATTGGAGGTGTTCAGGAGGAGACTTGATGGGGTGCTTGGTGCCATGGGTTAGTTGATTAGAGGGTGTTGGTTGATGGGTTGGACGCAATGATCTCGAAGGTCTCTTCCAACCTGGTGTATTCTTATCCTTACCTTCAGGGTCCCTTCCAACCCAAACCATTCTCTGAATCTATAAACTACTTCACTTTCTGCAAGGAGATGTACAAGTTGGGCTGGTGGTGTGCTTTAGAATGCCCACTGAGATCTAGCAGCACTTACATCTTCAGTACTGAAATCACACTAATCACAGAATCGTGGTTTGGGTTAGAAGGGAACTTAAAGAGCATCCAGTCCCAACCCCCCCTGCCATGGGCAGGGACAGCTCCCACCAGAGCAGGCTGCTCAAGGCCTCATCCAGTCTGGCCTTGAACACCTCCAGGAAGGGAGCATCCACAGCCTCCCTGGGCAACCTGTTGCAGTGTCTCCCCACTCTCCTGGGGAAGAATTCCCTCCTCAAGTCTTCTTTTTGTATTCCCTGTTTTGATAGCAGTGAGTGGGAAGTAAGCAGCTTTCCATTTGTCTGAATCTGAAGTAAACTTTAGAAAGCCTGTTTGAAAAAGCCCCAAACCCCTTGTGTTTCACCCTGAACCATTCAAGTGGCCACCTAACTGCACCCAGCTGTGTTTTGCATTACAAACAAACAAACAAAGATGTAAAACACAAAGGAAAAGCAGTGGGTGAGATTTAGATACCTTTTTGGGGGGGGGGGGCTGCAAACAGGTTGCCCAGGGAGGTTGTGGATGCCCTCTCCCTGGAGGTGTTCAAGGCCACCTTGGATGAGCCCTTAAGCAAACTGTTCCAGTGGGAGGTGTCCATGCCCATGGCAGGGGGGAGGATTGCAACTAGATGATGTTTAAGGTCTCTTCCAAACCTCAAGCATTCTATGAACCTGTGAAGCTATCCACCCCCATGGTGAGTCTGTGCAGAGGAACCTGTGTGAGCTACCCCTCTGTGAAGCTTAAAAGGTGCAAGGGTTGGCTTGGGTTTGTAACCATGGCCCAGCCATCAATGGGTTAAAGGTAAGCACATCTGGAAGGATTACTCTTTCAGGGGAAAATCCAGGTCAGTCAGGATTTGACATGTGTCTGTTAAAGCTGTGCTTGGAATTGATCTAATCCTGAGCAAACCTTGGCCAGGCTTCATCTGCAGAGATTCATTGCTGCATGGTGGGGCTGGGGGGCTGGGGGGGCCTTGCTATGTTTTGTTTGAGTCTGATAGCACAGCATTCCAGGGTGGTAGGGATTGGAAGGGACCTCTGGAGATCATCCTGTCCAACCCCCCTGCTATAAAGCAGGAGCACCCACAGCAGCTTGCCCAGCATGACAATGGCTAGGTAGGGTTGGACTCTCTCCAGAGAAGGAGACTCCACAACCTCCCTGGGCAGCCTGCTCCAGCACTCAGCACCCTCACACCAAAGAAGTTTCTCCTGCTCTTTACATAGAACCTTCTGGATTCCAGTTTGTGCTTGTTGCCCTTTGTCCTGTCACTGGGCACCACTGACAAGAGTCTGGCCTCATCCTCTTGCATCCCACCCTTTAGCTGAAGCCTGAAGTTTGTTGCCTCCCAGGTACTGAGGGGCCAGGGCGTCACTGGGTGGGGGGTGCACAGCTTCTTGGAAGCACAGACTGTGTCTACTGGAACTGTTCCACGTGGGCATACATGGCAGGAGAAGCCAGAACCTGGGCAGAAAGAAAAGCTCTGGGGGTAGGACTGAAAGAGATTGGTGCTCAAGTCATCTGTGTGTCACCAGTTAGAAGAGAGGGTATTTGAAATCTACAGAAGGATGCTGAGGGGCTGGAGCAGGTCCAGAAGAGGCAACAAAGCTGGTGAAGGGTCTGGAGAACAGGTCTGATGAAGAGCAGCTGAGGGAATTAGGGTTGCTCAGCCTGGAGAAAAGGAGGCTGAGTGAAGACCTTCTGGCTCTCTACAACTCCCTGGAAGGAAGTTGGAGCCTGGTGGAGGTCAGTGTCTTCTCCCAAGGAATAAGTGATAGGACAAGAGGAAATAGCCTCAAGTTGCCCCAGGGGAGGTTTAGGTTGGACATGAGGAACATTTTTTTCCCCTTGAGGGTTTTCAAGGCCTGGCCTAGGCTGCCCAGGGCAGTGGTGAACCCTGGAAGGGTTTCAGTGCCATGGAGATGTGGTGCTGGGGGCCATGGTTTGGTGCTGCCCTGGCAGTGCTGGGTTAATGGTTGGACTTGGTGATCTTAAAGCTCTCCTCTAACCCAAACAATTCTGTGATCCTGTGACAACATCTGGAGATGCACCAGAAGCTCAGAGATTTGCCTGAGCTAATCAATGTTAATGACTGATCAGAAGCAGAAGGCCTCAGTGCTCAGAAGGCTGTGTCATGCACTGGAGATGCTCAGTGTTTGCACAAACAGCGTTTTGCTTCAGCTGTGCTCCGCTTGAAATCTTGGTCCTGGGGGCTGGGGTTGCTGAATTCCTTGTGAAGTGCAGTGAAACCTTGAGATTTGGGAGCTACCTCCTGCAGAACACATTTCCCCATTAGCCTGATGGCTGCTGGTGGGGGGAGTCAGGAGCACAGGAATGTTGAGCCCTGCTGAAGGCAGCACCAAGCTGGGGGCAGGAGTTGATCTGCTGCAGGGTAGAGAGGCTCTGCAGAGGGACCTCGACAGGCTGGACAGATGGGCAGAGTCCAAGGGCAAGAGATTGAACACATCCAAGTGCCAGGTTCTGCACATTGGCCACAGCAACCCCATGTAGAGCTACAGGCTGGGGTCAGAGTGGCTGGAGAGCAGCCAGGCAGAGAGGGACCTGGGGGTGCTGGTTGATGGTAGGCTGAACATGAGCCTGCAGTGTGCCCAGGCAGCCAAGAGGGCCAATGGCATCCTGGCCTGCATCAGGAACAGTGTGGCCAGCAGGAGCAGGGAGGTCATTCTGCCCCTGGACTCAGCACTGGTTAGGCCACACCTCGAGTCCTGTGTCCAGTTCTGGGCCCCTCAGTTTAGGAAGGAGGTTGACTTGCTGGAAGGTGTCCAGAGAAGTGTAACAAAGCTGGGGAGGGGTTTGGAACACAGACCTGTGAGGAGAGACTGAGGGAGCTGGGGCTGCTTAGCCTGGAGAAGAGGAGACTCAGGGGAGACCTTAGTGCTCTCTACAACTACCTGAAGGGAGGTTGTAGCCAGGCAGAGGTTGGTCTCTTCTCCCAGGCAGCCAGCACCAGAACAAGAGGACACAGTCTCAGGCTGCACCAGGGGAGGTTCAGGTTGGATGTTAGGAAGAAGTTCTATACAGAGAGAGTGATTGCCCATTGGAATGGGCTGCCCAGGGAGGTGGTGGAGTCACCATCACTGGAGGTGTTCAGGAGGAGACTTGCTGGGGTGCTTGGTGCCATGGGTTAGTTGATTAGGTGGTGTTGGATTGGTTGATGGGTTGGACACGATGATCTGGAAGGTCTCTTCCAACCTGTTCTGTTCTGTTCCATTCCATTCTATTCTATTCTATTCTATTCTATTCTATTCTATTCTATTCTATTCTATTCTATTCTATTCTATTCTATTCTATTCTATTCTATTCTATTCTATTCTATTCTATTCTATTCTAATTCTATTCTATTCTATGGATGCATTATTGATGCTCCTTTCAGTATCAAACGTGGCAGGAAGCACACACCTGAGATGTTCTCCCAGAGGCACAAACACAAAGACCTTGCTGTTCTCATAAGAGGATGTATCTTATAGAAACTAAAGATACAAGGCCAACATAGCTGGTGTAACTGGCTTTATAGGCAGTGGCTTCTCTGCCCACTCCTGCCCTGCACTGCAGTGCTGATCCCAGCTGGTCTGTTAGCTGCAGGGACAGCCAAGGGCAGTGGGATGAGGTTCAACAAGGCCAAAGGCTGGGTTCTCCCCTTGGGTCACAACAACCCCATGAGGGCTCCAGGCTTGGGGCAGAGTAGCTGGAAAAGGACCTGGGAGCGCTTGTTGACAGTGGCTGAAGATGAGCCAGTGTGTGCCCAGGTGGCCAAGAAAGCCACCCCCATCCTGGCTTGGATCAGCAACAGTGTGGCCAGCAGGAGCAGGGCAGGGATTGTCCCTCTGTACTGGGCACTGGTGAGATTACACTTCAAATCCTGTTTTCAGTTTTGGGTCCCTCACTCCAAGGACATTGAGGTGCTGGAGTATGTCCAGAGAAGGGCAACAAAGCTGGTGAAGGGTCTGGAGAACAGGTCTGGTGAGGAGCAGCTGAGGGACCTGGGACGGTTCAGCCTGGAGAAAAGGAGCCTGAGGGGAAACTGTGTGGTGCACTACAGCTTCCTGAAAGGAGCTTGGAGCCAGGTGGGTGTTGGTCTCTTCTCCCAAGTCACAAGTGATGGGACAAGAGGAAATGGCCTCAAGCTGCACCAGGGAAGTTTAGTTTGGGTCTAGTAGTCATGAGGTCTTGGGTGATAGGTTGGACTTGATGATCTTTGAGGTCTTTTCCAACCTTATTGATCCAATGATTCTATGATATGAGGAACAATTTCTTCCTGTTGAGAGTTGTCAAGGCCTGCCCCAGGCTGCCCAGTGCAGTGCTGGAGTCCCCATCCCTGAGGGGGTTTCAAAGCCATGGAGATGTGGTGCTAAGGGCCATGGATTAGTGGTGACCTGGTAGTGCTGGGTTAACTGTTGGACTACATGATCTTGGAGGTCTCTTCCAACCAACAGGATTCTGTGGTTCTGTGGCAGGACTTCCTGAGGCTCCATGGTCACTCTTGTCACCCCACCCTGCTTGCTGTGCCCCCCACTGACTAGCTCCCACAGCAGAGCACCAAGTCCCCCAGGAAAGGTGGACCGTGACAAGCCATCCCTTGGCTATGTCCTGTACCAGCAGATGGATGTTGGAAGCCTTTGGGTGGAAATCTGTGTCTCCCAGTGGCTGGGACAAATGCCACTTGGAGGCTGGCGTGTGTCCACCAGCCCCCAGATGGCTTCCCCGGGCGCAGGCTCGCACCGGCAGACACTGCTCCCTCTGTGTGACCAGAATGGCTCTTTGAGTGACACAGGCCACTGAGCCCAACAATGGGGCTTGTCCCACTGCACACCCAGAAGGTGTCCTACCCCACCCAGCCTCATCTCCAGCTACTGTCCCTGGAATAACAGCCCAGCAGGCACAAGCTGGAGCAGGTTGCCCAGAGAGCTGTGGGTGCTGCCTCCTTGGAGGTGTCCAAGGCCGGGCTGGATGAGGCCTTCAGCAACCTGGTCTAGTGTGAGATGTCCTTGCCCATGGCAGGGGGTTGTAATGAGGTGATCTTTAAGGTCCCTTCCAGCCCAAACTGTTCCATGATTTTGTGAGGTGAAGTTCAACCAAGTCAATTACAAGGTTTTGCACCTGGGTCAGGACAATCCCATGAGCAAATTCAGGCTGAGTGAACAGTGGAAAGCAGCACTGAGGAGAAGGATCTGGCAGTGCAGGAAAGCAGGAGATCAGCCAGCACCCTGTGCTCCCATCCCAGCCCTAGCTGTGTCCTGGGCTGATCCCCAGCAGCATGGGCAGCAGGAAGAGGGAAGGGATTCTGCCCCTCTGCTCTGTTGAGACCCCATCTGAAGTGCTGGGGCCAGCTCTGGAGTCCTCAACACAACACATGGACATAGTATCATAGTATCAGTCAGGGTTGGAAGGGACCACAAGGATCATCTAGTTCCAACCCCCCTGCCATGGGCAGGGACACCCCACACTAGATCAGCCTGGCCAGAGCTTCATCCAGCCTGGGCTTAAACACCTCCAGGGACAGGGCCCCAACCACCTCCCTGGACAACCCATTCCAGGGCTTCACCACTCTCATGGGGAAGAACTTCCTCCTCACCTCCAGCCTGAATCTCCCCACCTCCAGCTTCATTCCATTCCCCCTAGTCCTATCACTACCTGAGAGCCTGAGAAGTTCCTCCCCAGCTTTCCTGTAGCCCCCTTCAGATACTGGAAGGCCACAATGAGGTCACCTCAGAGCCTTCTCTTCTCCAGACTGAACAGCCCCAACTCCTTCAGTCTGTCCTCATAGGAGAGGTGCTCCAGCCCTCTGATCATCCTCGTGGCCCTTCTCATGTTGGAGTGGGGTCAGAGGAGGACACAGCAATGATGTGAGAGCTGCAAGGCCTCTGCTGTGAAGTCAGGCTGAGAGAGTTGGGGTTGTTCAGCTTGCAGAAGAGAAGGCTCCAGGAGACCTTCTGGTGGCTTTTTAGTGCATAAAGGGGCTGAGCAGAAAGCTGGGGACAGTCTTTAGAGCAGGGCCTGTTGTGACAGGACAAGGGGTGATGGCTTCAAACTGGAGGAAGCTGGATTGAGATTAGGTATTAGGAAGAAATTCTTGCCCATGAGGCACTGGAAGAGGTTTCTCAAAGAAATGCAACTCTAGATATGTTCAAAGAGAGGTGGGATGTGTCCAGGAACAAATCCAGTTATGGCATCCCTGATAGACACAGCCACATCCTGACCAGCACTTCCATCCACGTGCTTTTCTAAATGCATGTGGTGAGGCCACCACAGCCACTGCCTCTGCAGCTTCCTTCCCAAAGTGTGTGAGCAGACCTGCAAGGAAGGCAGCCCTTTTTATACCATGAGACAGCAGAATAGGAGGATCCAGCTCAACATGAGGAGAAACTTCTTAGATGTGAGGGTGCCAGAGCCCTGGAGCAGACTGCCCAGAGAGGTTCTGGCTTCTCCTGCCATGTATGCCCACGTGGAACAGTTCCAATAGACACAGTCTGTGCTTCCAAGAAGCTGAGCACCCCCCACCAAGGACACCCTGGCCCCTTTGCACCTGGGAGGCAACAAGCTTCAGGTTTCAGCTAAAGGGTGGGATGCAAGAGGATGAGGCCAGACTCTTGTCAGTGGTGCCCAGTGACAGGACAAGGGGCAACAAGCACAAACTGGAATCCAGAAGGTTCCATGTAAAGAGCAGGAGAAACTTGTTTGGTGTGAGGGTGCTGAGTGCTGGAGCAGGCTGCCCAGGGAGGTTGTGGAGTCTCCTTCTCTGGAGACTTTTAAGACTTACCTGGATGCATTCCTGTTTGACCTGCCCCAGGTGAGCCTGCTTTGGAAGGGGGATTGGGCTGGATGGTCCCTGGAGGTCCCTTCCAACCCCCACTATTCTGTGATTCTGATTCCTTGCAGGTCTCCCTCTGAGAGACCTCTTCTGCCACACCCACAGCTCCTGTGCTGGGAAGCATGGTGCACAGCAGCAGCTTCCCATGGCTCTGCAGCTCTGGTTGCTGTTAGCCCCTTTGTGCAGACACTGTCAAGCTGTTCAAACTCCCATTAGCTGGACCTCTAAATCCTTGGATGTTATTCCTGGCTCCATCCATATCTTACCACTGTTTCTCTTGTCATCCTGAAAGATTTAATGGCAAGTGTCCTCAGCTGATTTCTGTGTGGGTCTGTTGCCAGCACTCCCAGTAAGCAGCTGCTTCCCAGGGTGATGAAGATGAGTTTTCTCTGGGAACATATTGGTAAGGCTTCAGCATTCCAGTCTGGAAGGTGCTTCTGGTGTCAGCCCCTTCACCCACACTGCACCACTGGGTGCCTGTAGGACATGACCATCCCACAATCATAGAATGCTTTGGGTTGGAAGGGACCTCAGAGATCCTCTACTCCAACCCCTCCATCATGGGCAAGGACACCTCCTACTAGACCATGGTGCTGAAAGCCTCATCCAGCCTGGCCTGGAACACCTCCAGGGAGGGGGCATCCAGAACTCTCTGGGCAACCTGCTGGAGTGTCTGACCGTTGATAGATCGCCCAGGCTCTGCTCTTTCACAGATTCACAGAATCACCAAGGTTGGAAGAGACCTCAAAGATCACCAAGTCCAACCTATCACCCAAGACCTCATGACTAGACCATGGCACCAAGTGCCACATCCAATCCCCTCTTGAACACCTTCAGGGATGGTGACTCCACCACCTCCCTGGGCAGCACATTTCAATGGCTTAACAACTCTCTCTGTGATGAACTTTCTCTGCACCTCGAGCCTAAACTTCCCCTGGCACAGCTTGAGACTGTGTCCTCTTGTTCTGGTGCTGCTTGCCTGGGAGAAGAGACCAGCCCCCACCTGGCTACAACCTCCCTTCAGATAGTTGTAGACAGCAATGAGGTCTCCCCTGAGCCTCCTCTTCTCCAGGCTAAGCAACCCCAGCTCCCTCAGCCTCTCCTCACAGGGCTGTGCTCAAGGCCTCTCCCCAGCCTCATTGCCCTTCTCTGGACACCTTCAAGAGTCTCAGTGTCCTTCCTAAACTGAGGGGCCCAGAACTGGACAGAGGACTCAAGGTGTGGCCTAACCAGTGCTGAGTCCAGGGGCACAATGACTTCCCTGCTCCTGCTGGCCACACTATTCTTAATGCAGGCCAGGATGCCATTGGCCCTCTTGGCCACCTGGGCACACTGCAGGCTCATGTTCAGCCTACCATCGACCAGTCCCCCCAGGTCCCTTTCTGCCTGGCTGCTCTCCAGCCACTCTGACCCCAGCCTGTAGCACTGCCTGGGGTTGCTGTGGCCAAAGTGCAGCACCCGGCACTTGGACTTGTTGAATGTCATCATGCTGGACTCTGCCCATCTGTCCAGCCTGTCGAGGTCCCTCTGCAGAGCCCTTCTGCCCTCTAACAGATCAACTCCTGCCCCAGCTTGGTGTCATCTGCAAACTTACTGATGACAGGCTCAATGCCCTCATCCAGATCATCACTGAAGATGTGGATGAGGGGATTGAGTTTTCTCCCTGGTGGATGCAGCTGTTTGCTCTATTGGTTTGTTACTATTATTATTGCTAGTGTCACTGTTGCTGCTGCACTTCGATCTCACTGTTGCTGTGTTGTCCTGTTACCATGATTATGTTCTGTTATTTTTTGGTTCCAGCTGCCCTGACCTTCTGAGCCTCCTTCTGAGCTCGGACAGGGACTCAATCTGCTCCATTGTGTTCGGGACCATGAGTGAGGATGAATAAACCAAAGCACTGAAGGTCACTGCCCAGCAAGATTGTTACCCAGCTTCACAAGGTTGGTATTAAGAAGGCTGGAAATATTTGCCCAAAGTTGAGCTTTTGGGGGTGTTTTTGTAGTCTGACTCAACTAAATCATAGAATCATTTCAAATTGAGAAGACCTCCAAGACCTTCAAGTCCAACCACCAACCTAACACCGCTGTGGCCACTAAACTATGTGCCCAAGTGCCATGCCCACAGGTTTCTTGAACACCCCCAGGGATGGTGACTTCACCACTTCCCTGGGCAGCCTGTTCCAAAGCCTGACCACCTTTGCAGTTCCCAAGTTCTTTGGGGTGAGTTTGTGTCTTGCCCTTAGGCTCCCTACCCCTGCCAGTCACATGAAGCTGGGATGTGGATTCTGCAAGGACAGGAGTTTTCAGTAATTGGTATTGATTATAATTTTAGGTATTCAACAACTGTACTGATTGTAAAGAAGCTTTGAGTTTCATTGATGATAAAACATTGTGGAGAGGAGAAGGTTGAGGGGAGACCTTATTGCTCTCTACAACGACCTGGACGGAGCTTGGAGTGAGGCTGATGTTCACAGAATCACCAAGGTTGGAAGAGACCTCAAAGACCCAGGGATGGTGACTCCACCACATTCCCTGGGCAGCACATTCCAATGGCCAACAACTCTCTCTGGGAAGAACTTTCTCCTCACCTCCAGCCTAAACTTCCCCTGGTGCAGCTTGAGACTGTGTCCTCTTGTTCTGGTGCTGGTTGCCTGGCAGAAGAAACCAGCCCCTTCCTGGCTACAACCACCCTTCAGGTAGTTGTAGAGAGCAATAAGGTCTCCCCTGAGCCTCCACTTCTCCAGGCTAAACAACCCCAGCTCCCTCAGCCTCTCCTCATAGGGCTGTGCTCAAGGCCTCTCCCCAGCCTCATTGCCCTATGTTGGCCTCTCCCAAATAACTAGAGACAGGAGGAGAGGAAATGGGCTGGTGTTGGGTCAGGGGAGGTTTAGGTTGGAGATGAGGAACAGGCTGCTCAGGGAGGTGGTGGGGTCTCCTGGAGGTGTTCAAACATCATGTGGATGTGGCACTTCAGGACATGGTCCTAGTGGCCATGGTAGTTGGGTTATGGTTGGCCTTAGTGCTCTTGAAGGTCTACTCCAACCCTCATGGTTCTATGTTTTTAACCTCGGCACAGTCTCTGCAGACTTTCTTGACCTTCCCCCATCCCAGAACGTTGCTGGTTAGTCTTGGGCAAAAATGTTGAAGAACTTTGGAGTAGAAATCAACAAATTCTTGCAGCTTTTAGCACCAGGCTTGATACTCTAGCATCTGCTGCACCGAGAAGCCGGAAGTGATCACTGTCAATTGTCTGTGCTAAGCAGTTGTGCTGGGATTAATACCCTGGCATGAAGTCCACATTTCCTATTGAGACATGAATTCTGTGGAGCTGGGTCTGTTTTCACCTGGTTGCTTCCTGTGTAATAGAATGAATGTGTTTGTCTCAGGGGCTTGGGGGGTGGTTTGGGGTTGTTTTCTTTGCTTAGATTTAACTCAAAACCTCTTACTGTGAATAAAACTCCTACGCTGTTTCCACGCTTAGGCAAACCTCTACGACTTTAATTGCTGTTTTGATGGTGACCTTTCTGATGGCTGCACCCTCCTGCATGGCAAGCTTCTGCTGCCTTTGGGAGATCCCTGCTTGCTGCTGGAGCTTCTTACTCTTTTCATGATTCATAGAATAGATTGGGTAGAAAGGGACCTTGAAGATCATCTAGTTCCAACCCCCTGCCAGCGGGGTGGGTTGGAACTTTGGGAGATCCCTGCGTGCTGCTGGAGTTTGTTATTGTTTTCAGGATTCACAGAACAGTTTGGGCTGGAACTAGATGTTCTTCAAGGTCCCTTCCACTAGACCAGGTTGCTCAAGGCCTCATCCAACCTAGCCTTGAACGCCTCCAGGAAGGGGACAACCACGGCCTCCCTGGGCAAGCTGTTCCAGCAAAAGCATTTGTAGGAAGCCAAACTCTGGGTTTGTAAAGATCTTTTTTGTAAAGCATATGAAAGTATCCTGAGCATGCAGAAAATAATCTTCCCAGCTGCTGCTGTCTCCAAGCTGTGATGGTACCAGGGAATGATGCTTGGACCAGGCTGGATGAGGCTCTGGCCAGCCTGATCTAGTGTGGGGTGTCCCTGCCCATGGCAGGGGGATTGGAACTAGGTGATCCTTGTGGTCCTTTCCAACCCTGATACTATGATGATGCTATGACATCTACATCCCCTGCACCACATGGCTTCCAGTGCATGTGAAGTGACACAGAACACTTGCAGCTTCTGATTCCAATGTTTTGCTCTCTGCAGGTGAAACACAAAATGTTGTCACACCTGCCAATGTCTGGCTCTGCCTTCACCCAGGGAAGAGCCACTTGAGGTGGCTGATGTGTACCCCGTGCTCTAGAAGCGTCCTGTGTCCCACCACGTGTTTGGTGGCTCTCCATCACCTGCCCACCTCTGCTGCTCTGACCATGGTTATTTGGTTTCCCTCCTTCCAGGCCAGTAAGAAAATGTAGAGGGAGGGCGGCAAGGAGAAGAAGGCCGGAGCGAGCGCTGGGCCGGGGGCCTCCGGGCAGGACCTCCCTCCCTGCGGCGCAGCCTCACCATGTCCAAGAAGGGCTCCAGCAGCCGAGCCCGGGGGGAGAAGCCGGACGCCTTGGCTGCCTTGCAGGCTGCCAATGAAGAGCTCAGGGCCAAGCTCACCGACATCCAGATAGAGCTGCAGCAGGAAAAGAGTAAGGTGTGCACCTCTGCTTTCCTTCCCTCCTTCGTCACAAGGGCACTCTGCTCTTTCTGACTGGCTTTGTTGGAGGATGCCTCTGAGGTCATCAAATCCAGCCATTAACCTAGCACTGCCAGCTCACTAAGCCACAGAATCAGACAACTGTTTTGTAGGGAAAAGAACTATTAAGATAATCAAGTCCAACCATCATCCCAGCTCCACCATGGCCACTAAACAATGTACCAAAGTCCCCAGGTTTCTTGAACACCTGCAGGAATGGTGACTTCACTGTCTCCCTGGGCAGCCTGTTCCACTGCCTGACCACCCTTGCAGCACAAAGTAGTTCCTAGTCTCCAACCTAAACCTCCCCTGGAACAATTTCACTTTCCTCTCCTTCTATCACCTGATACTAGGGAGAGGACCATGTTCCCCACCTCACTACAACTTCCATGTCCCTCAGCACCACATCTCTGTGGCTCTGAAACTCCTCCAGGGATGGGGACTCCCCCACTGCTGTGGGCAGCCTGGGCCAGCCCTTGACAACCCTCTTAGGGAAGAAATTGTTCTTCATGTCCCACCTCAACCTCCCCTGGCTGTATGTGCCTGTATGGTATGAATGATGCTTTGATCTGTGATCTTTACTGGGCAGAGCTGACCAGAACATTTTGTTTTCCCAGCAGACACCATTTTTCCCCAGTATCCAAGCTGTGGATATTCAGTTCTTAATGCTGCCTCCAGTAGTGCCCAGGCTGCTCTGGTAGAACATTGCAGGGCAGAAAAGGCAGAGCAGGCAGAGATGCACTCCTGACTGCCTTCCTAAACAAATCCCTCACTAAAGATCCCCACAGGTACCTGCTGGACCTCGAGCCCAGCAACAACTGTGACAGTGTTTGGAAATGTTTGCCATAAAATGTCCTTTGCCCTGGAGGTTTTTTTTTGGGGGGGAGGGGGTATGTAATTTTTATTTCCCTCACAACAAATGCCTCAAGAGAGGAAATCTTTGCAAGTCTGCAGTGTGAAGGCTATGGCAGAGCTCAGCCACCCAGATTTCACCCAGGACCTCTTTACAAAGAGATGTTTCATAGAATCACAGAATGGTTTGGGCTGGAAGGGACCTTAAAGGTCATTTAGTTCCAATCCCCTGCCATGGCCAGGGACACCTTCCACTAGAGCAGGCTGCCCAAGGACTTGTCAGATCTGGCCTTGAACACCTCCAGGTTTAGTATGTAATTTTTTTGGGGTCAAAAAGACTGAAGACAATGCCAGATGTGTGGGTCCCTGTGAGGCAAGAGAAAGAGGCTTGACAGGGTGGAGGGCTGGGCACAAGCCAACCCCATGAGGTTCAACAAGACCAAGTGCAGGGTCCTGCAGCTGGGTCGAGGCAATCCCAGGCACAAATCCAGGCTGGGCAGTGACTGGCTGGAAAGCAGCCCTGAGGAGAGAGACTTGGGGGTGCTGGTGGACGAGAAGCTCAACAGGAGCTCTCAGTGTGCACTCGCAGCCCGCAAAGCCAATCAGATCCTGGGCTGCATCAGGAGAAGTGTGGCCAGCAGGGCAAGGGAGGTGATCCTCCCCCTCTACTCAGCTCTGGGGAGACCCCATCTGGAGTACTGCCTCCAGTTCTGGAGCCCCTAGTACAAGAGGGATCTGGAGGTGCTGGAAGGTGTCCAGAGAAGGGCCAGGAGGATGATCAGAGGGCTGGAGCACCTCTCCTATGAGGACAGACTGAAGGAGTTGGGGCTGTTCAGTCTGCAGAAGAGAAGGCTCTGAGGTGACCTAATTGTGGCCTTCCAGTATCTGAAGGGGGCTACAGGAAGGCTGAGGAGGGATTTCTCAGGATCTCAGGTAGTGATAGGACTAGGGGGAATGGAATGAAGTTGGAGGTGGGGAGAATCAGGCTGGACTTGAGGAGGAAGTTCTTCCCCATGAGAGTGATGAGACCCTGGAATGGGTTGTCCAGGGAGGTGGCTGGGGCCCCGTCCCTGGAGGTGTTTAAGGCCAGGCTGGATGAGGCTCTGTCCAGCCTGATCTAGTGTGGGGTGTCCCTGCCCATGGCAGGGGGTTGGAACTAGATGATCCTTGTGGTCCCTTCCAACCCTGACTGATAGGATGATACTATGAAACTGACTTTCACTCCAAGGCACAGACAGGTGTTAACATCTGATGCTGTGAAGTGATCTCCACCATGTTTAGATGAGATCATGGAATCATAGTACCAGGGAGTGGCTTGGGTTGGAAGGGACCTTAAAGACCATCTAGTTCCAACCCCTTTGCCCTGGGCAGGGACACCTTCCACTAGACCAGGCTGCTCAAAGCCTCATCCAGTCTGGCCTTGAAGACCTCCAGGGAGGGGGCATCCATGACCTCCCTGGGCAACCTTAGTTGTACTATTTTGCTAACATTAGTTTGTGCTAATGCTGTTGTTGATTAAAAACACCTTTCTGGTTTTCCCTGCAGGTCAGCAAGTTGGAAAGGGAGAAAAACCAGGAGGTGAAGCAAATCAAGGAGCACGAGCAGCACAAAAGTACAGTGGTGGTGACAGAGCTCAAGGTCAAACTCCATGAAGAGAAAATGAAGGAGCTCCAGGCTGTTCGAGAGACACTCCTGAGGCAGCACGAATCTGAGCTGCTCAGAGTCATAAAAATCAAAGACAATGAAATCCAGAGGCTGCAAACCCTGCTCAACTCGGTGCGCGACGGGGCTCCCGACAAGGTCAAGACCGTGCTGCTGTCGGAGGCCAAGGAGGAGGCCAAGAGGGGCTTTGAGGTGGAGAAAATCAAAATGCAGCAGGAGATTTCTGAGCTGAAGGGGGCTAAGAAACAAGTGGAAGAGGCTTTAACCATGGTCATCCAGGCTGACAAAATCAAAGCAGCGGAGATCAGGAGCGTGTACCACCTGCACCAGGAGGAGATCAGCAGGATCAAGAGGGAGTGTGAGAGGGAGATCCGTAGGCTGGTACGTGTCGGTGCCTCCTTCCCTGCTGTTGCTGACACGTGCTGGCAGGAAGGAAATGAAAGGTCAGGTGAAGGGACAAGGATGGGCGTTCAGACCTCTGCAGCTGCCTCAAATCTGGTTTACATCTGCTAGCAGAGGTGGCACAATGTTCTTTGAAAGCTGTCAGGATGCTTTGTAAGAGCTTTGATTATCCAATCGCAGCCTCTTGGCCTGGTTCCAGCCACCAGCTGCCCAGACCACAAGGACAGAAAAGGCTTTTTGCCCAGGAAGGTCCCTTCCCTGGAGATATGCAGGGTGAGGCTGGATGAGGCCCTGGGCAACCTGATCTAGTTGGGGCTGTCCCTGCTGAGTGCAGGGAGGTCAGACTGGATCACCTGTGGAGGTCTCTTCCGGCCTGGCCCGTTCTATAATTCTATGATTTCACCCCAAAGGAGTAAATCAAAAGCCTCACAGAGAGCTGGAGGTTAAATGGAGAATGCTATTTACAAAGTAACCCAAAGTACAAAAAGAGAGAGGCACAAAGGAGATGCATCCACAAATCAGAATCAGCCTCAGCCCAGTTCTCCACCTGGCTCTGTACCAGGGCTCATAGGCCTCAACCAGGCCAAAACCTCTCCTTATATAGGGAGATGCAGGATTATGGGATGGAATAACACAATTGCAATTTCCTGTGACCACCCTCTGGGGACTGCCTGCCCCCTGGGACTCTGTGGTACTCTGGAGAAGTTTCTCTCTATGGTAGACTCTTAGTCCTCAACCTGTAACACCATAATAAAAACCATTCCAGGTATCAGGAAGAGGCCTTGGGCTGCTAGTTGGTGAGGGAACATCTACCAAAAGGTTATGCCTCTGCTTCCCCACTGTTTGTTCCATGCTGATCCACCTTGGTCCTCCCTCTGCCTGCCTTTGCTAATTCTCCCCACAGTGAGCTTCACACAGTCCCCAAATGCTCTTTCTTCTGCATGCCATGGTGAGTCCTGCACCCTGTAGGCAATGACTCCCTCACACTTCCAGGGTGCTCAGGAAGAGGTTCCTCTATGTGGCCCACCTCAGGGGCTTTCCCCCAGAACCAGGCACTGGAGTTCCTCACCCATCATTGCTCATCTGGGCCTCTCCGGGTCTTTGTTTGTGGTGATCAGCTTTCAGCCACCTCGTTTGAGTCTCAGGCGCCACACTGAGTCTCAAAGGCCATACCTCCATGCTTGTGGCTTTGGAGTGTCTTCCAGTGCACTTGAAAACATGTTGGAGAGGTTAAATGAGGAGAGGCTGAGGGAGCTGGGGTTGCTTAGCCTGGAGAAGAGGAGACTCAGGGGAGACCTTCTTGCTGTCTACAACTACCTGAAGGAAGGTTGTAGACAGGCAGAGGTTGGTCTCTTCTCCCAGGCAACCAGCACCAGAACAAGAGGACACAGTCTCAAGCTGTGCCAGGGGAGGTTTAGTCTGGATGTTAGGAAGAAGTTCTACACAGAGAGAGTGATTGCCCATTGGAATGGGCTGCCAGGTGAGGTGGTGAAGTCACCATCACTGGAGGTGTTCAGGAGGAGACTGGATAGGGTGCTTGGTGCCATGGTTCAGTTGATTAGGTGGTGTTGGATGATAGGTTGGACTCGATGATCTTGAAGGTCTCTTCCAACCTGGTTTATTCTATTCTAAATCAGATCATGGAGCTTGGAAAAGGAGAGAACTCCCTGCAAGAGGGAAGTCTCTGCATGAGAGCCTGGCAGGCCAACAATGTTTTCTGGGGTTTAGGAAGACCTTTTCTCCACCACCAGCTCAGACATCATCATTCTCAGTCCTGTGAGTGCAGGGCTGATGTCCAGGGCTGATCTCTGGGCTCTTGCTGCCATTCCCAAGGACATGGGACAAACACAACACCCATGCTCTCATGATGCACCTTCTGGGTCTTGTCTCAGTGTTTATTTGAAGTCCCCATCTGTTTGTGTTTGCCATGCTTTGTTGTAGCACTCAGTGTCTCAGAGTGAAGTCACCTATGTCACTGTCCCATGGCTCTTAGCCAAACCCTGAACAAAGATTTGAAATGCACAGTCAGCTTGGAGACTCACCCCAAGCCAAAGCATGGCAGTGTGCTTTGACAGCCATGGCAGCCATGCCTCACATAACTCCTGGGTTCCACTTTGTGCCCTTGGGCACCACTGTTAGGAGTCTGGCCCTATCCTCCTGCCCTTCACAGGTTCTTCAGCTCTTGCTGAGCATTGATCAGATCCCCTCTCAGGCTGCCCTTCTCTGTGCTCTGTAGTCTCAGCTCTCTCAGCCTTTCCTCCTCACAGAGATGTTCCAGGTCCCTCAGCATTTTCACAGCCTCCCCTGGACTCTCTCCAGTAGTTCCCTGTCTCTCTTGAACTGGGGAGCCCAGAACTGGACCCCAGGACTGCAGCTGTGGCCTCCCTAGTGCTGGGTGGATAAGAACCTCCCTCAACCTGCTGGCCACACAGGACACCATTGGTTTTCTTGGTCACAGGGGCACGTTGCTGACTCATGGTGAACTTATCCACCAGCACTCCCAGGTCTCAGGGTGTTTCACACCCTCTATTTAACTACCTTGTTCTCTCAGACTTCAGGGTTTAAGGTGTTTTTTTTTTCCCTCATTGATTAATTTCTTTTCATGAAGAGAATATCTTAATCATTTGCCACCAACTGATCTGGCAATGGGGTTCAAACTTCCTGCCAGCTCAGTACCACCTTCTCCAAACCTACATCACCAGATGCATTGATTTCATGTCAGAATGAGAGGATGCTAATGATGACCACTCTAAATGAACCCTGTATCCCATGGAAGGTCCAGCCTGATGGCTTCTAATGTCAGAGCTATAACATAAATATCTTCTTAGTTAGGAGGGAAGGGGTGGGTTGAGGTTATGTTTTCTAAACTGCCTTTGAAAAGCAAAGGTTTTTTTTGTTGTTAATTCCTGCCTGAGAGGCTCAGATTATCTAACTGCACTAATTAAATTACATGATGCCAGCCTTTTACTAAGCCCTGAGTGCTTCCTGAATGGCTTCAAGAGCTCTCAGCTCTGACTCGACCCTAATTGATTTCAGGGGGAGCTGCTGGCTGCTGGCACTGTGCAGAAGAGGGACCTTTTGTGTTGGGGGCAAGGCTGGAGCTGGCTGTGTGATAAAAGCTCTGCTTTCTGTGACAGTGAGACAATTCCCCAAACATTTAAACTGTTACTGAAACCCAGAGGTTTTTTCACCCTGCTAAGGCAGGGGCTGTCAAGAAGAGTGTGGCCAGCAGATCAAGGGAGGTTCTTCTTCCCCTTTGTTCTGCCTTGGTGAGACTACATCTGGCATTTTGTGTCCAGTTCTGGGCTGCCCAGTTCAAGAGGGACAGGGAACTACTGGAGAGAGTCCAGTGGAGGCAACAAAGATGCTGAGGGGTCTGGAGCATCTCTGTGAGGAGGAAAGGCTGAGAGACATGGGCCTGTTGAGCCTGGAGAAGAGCAGCCTGAGAGGGGATCTTACTAGCATTTATAAGTATGGTAAGAGTAGGTGTCAAGAAGGTGCCAGTCTCTTTTCAGTGGTGTCCTGTGACAGGGCAGGGGGCAGAGGGCACAGACTGGAAGCCAGGAGGTTCCATCTGAACAGGAGGAGAAACTTGTTTGGTGTGAGAGTGCTGGAGCCCTGAAGCAGGCTGCTCAGAGAGATCGTGGAGCCTCTTCTGGAGGGCTTCCAAAGCTACCTGGCCATGGTGATCCTGGGCAAGCTGCTGTGGGTGCCCCTGCTTTATCAGAGGGGTTGGACTGAATGATCTCCAGAGGTCTCTTCCAACCCCTACCATGCTGGAATTCTGGGATCCCATACAGCAGAGCTGAGCATGTGTGATCCTAAGCTACATACTCAAATCATTCCAGCCTCGTGGTTTCTGATGG
Organism: Melanerpes formicivorus; assembly: GCF_026170545.1. Lineage (NCBI taxonomy): Eukaryota > Metazoa > Chordata > Aves > Piciformes > Picidae > Melanerpes > Melanerpes formicivorus. The sequence continues at coordinate 29,486,398 of NW_027142358.1, forward strand.
CACAAGCAGCTTGTGCTGTTTGTGTCCCCAAAGTGTGAGGGTGACCCTCTCCAGAGAGGTACAGCTCCCCCAGTTAAGCTCTCCCTGGCTCAAGAGCTTAAGAAATGTTCATGATGAAAGCTCCTTGCAGATGGCAATGAGTGGTTGTGGCAGTCACCTCCTTCCTAACCAATTTCCAATTCAGTAAGTCTTGTTTCATTTTGATCTGCTTCATTTTAACCCTACACCCATGTGTGGGGTGGGATCTGTATGGTCTCTGCTGCTGAGGGCAGCCCCTGGGTTAGGGTGGACACATCCAGGGGACACAGCCCATGGTCAGGAGATGACCTGGACTCAGATAGCAGGAAGAAATTCTTCACCATGAGGGTGGTGAGACAGTGGAACATGTGGCCCAGGGAGGGTGTGGGGGTGTTCAAGCCAGGTTGGGTGAGGCCTTGAGCAACCTGATCTTGGGGAAGGTGTCTCTGCCCACAGCAGGGGGGCTGGAATTAGATGATCTTAAAGGTCCCTTCCAACCCAAACCATTCTATGAATCTATGAAGTTTTGCTTAACGAGGACCTAAACTTCCATGTAAGTATTACTGAAAGGTCAGGATGGAGAAGTGCTGGGCAGGAGGGAGAAGTGCTGGGCAGCCCTGGCCACCCCAGCCTCCCTCCCCCTTGCCTCCTATGTAAGGGGCTGAGGCACAAATGAGAAAAACCAAAGGAATGAGATTTGTTAGGGACTTGAAAGGGTTTGTTTGCAGTTGAAGGTGATGACTGCCAGCAGGTTTAACAAGCTGCTCTAATAGCTCGTCTGAGCCCAACACAGGTTGGTGTGGGGCTGCCACCCCACAGAGATCAATCTTCTCACTCTGAACCTGATGGCAGGCACTTCCCTCTCAGGCAGTGGTAAATTAGTGGAGCTGTCAGGTTTGAAAGGAGGGCATCAGAGGAAGAGTGGAGGCAGCTGACTTTTTAAATATTCATTTTCTTGCTGATTGATTTACTCTTTTCATTCTCCTCTTTATTGCCTTCTACAGTGAAAAATGCCCATATTTGGTGTGACAGAGGGCTCTCAGCAGCCACCCTCCCCTGCAAGGCAGACAAATTATTCAAGGTGAATAGTTCCTGCTTGCAAGGGTGGATTTGTTTTCCTCCTTGGTAGTTTGCCCCTCAGTGACAACAGTGTTGATTCCAGCTAAACCTGGACTGCTGGAGGATTTGGGTTGCCGTTTTGAAAGCTACACAAGATCTCACCTAGAGGGTTAATAAACCTCCTGGCTCTGAGTTGTTCCTCTTGTATATTGGTCCAGCTCTCCAAAATGTTTTCCTCTGGGGTGCTAAACAAGAAGCCTGCTCCTTCATGAGCTCTAACCATGGTGGTGGTGTGCTACCATGCACCTAACCCCCCAGGGCTTGGGATTCCTGGGCATCTGGAAAGCCTTGGAAATGGATGAGGGCATTGAGTCCATCATCAGTAAATTTGCTGATGACATCAAGCTGGGGGCAGGAGTTGATCTGCTGGAGGGTAGAGAGGCTCTGCAGAGGGACCTTGACAGGCTGGACAGATGGGCAGAGTCCAGCGGCAGGAGATTGAACACATCCAAGTGCCAGGTTCTGCACATTGGTCACAGCAACCCCATGCAGTGCTACAGGCTGGGGTCAGAGTGGCTGGAGACCAGCCAGGCAGAGAGGGACCTGGGGGTGCTGGTCAATGGTAGGCTGAACATGAGCCTGCAGTGTGCCCAGGTAGCCAAGAGGGCCAATGGCATCCTGGCCTGCATCAGGAACAGTGTAGCCAGCAGGAGCAGGGAGGTCATTGTGCCCCTGGACTCAGCACTGGTTAGGCCACCCCTTGAGTCCTGTGTCCAGTTCTGGGCCCCTCAGTTTAGGAAGGAGGTTGAGTTGCTGGAAGGTGTCCAGAGAAGGGCAACGAAGCTGGGGAGGGATTTGGAGCACAGCCCTGTGAGGAGAGGCTGAGGGAGCTGGGGTTGCTTAGCCTGGAGAAGAGGAGGCTCAGGGGTGACCTTATTGCTCTCTACCACTACTGAAGGGAGGCTGTAGCCAGGCAGAGGTTGGTCTCTTCTCCCAGGCAGCCAGCACCAGAACAAGAGGACACAGTCTCAAGCTGCGCCAGGGGAGGTTTAGGTTGGATGTTAGGAAGAAGTTCTATACAGAGAGAGTAATTGCCCATTGGAATGGGCTGCCTGGGGAGGTGGTGGAGTCGTTGTCATTGGAGGTGTTCAGGAGGAGACTTGCTGGGGTGCTTGGTGCCATGGGTTTGTTGTTTAGGTGGTGTTGGATTGGTTGATGGGTTGGACACGATGATCTTGAAGGTCTCTTCCAACCTGGTTTATTATTCTATTCTATTCTATTCTATTCTATTCTATTCTATTCTATTCTATTCTATTCTATTCTATTCTATTCTATTCTATTCTATTCTATTCTTGCTGGCTGTGAGGTTTGTGCTATCAGTAGGACAGGGCTGGGATGTGTTTCATTGCATTTTATGGCATTTACCAGTGGCACTGGAGGGTGACACTCACCTGAGCATGTCCTGGTTGTGAGGGAAATGGGATGTGGGTCTGAAGGTAGAGCAAAAGAGGAGAATGCAGAATAGGATGATAGGGTGGGAAGATGCTTGAGGGGCCTGGAGCATCTCTGTGAGGAGGAAAGGCTGAGAGCCCTGGGGCTGTTGAGCCTGGAGAAGAGCAGCCTGAGAGGAGATCTGATCAGTGCTCATAGAATCATTAAGGTTGGGAAAGACCTCTTAAGGTCATCGAGTCCAACTGTGAACCCAACATCACCATGCCCACTAAACCACATCCTAAACTGCCATGTCTGCATGTTCTTGGAACACTTCTAGGGGTAGTGACTCCACCACTTCCCTGAGCAGCCTGTTCCCATGCCAGGGTCACCAGCACAAAGGGGCAGTTGGATTTTATTTGGGAGCCTTGAGAAAAATGATAGGAGAAGGGAGGTGAAGTGAGCACCACCACATGTGGGGCAGACACCTGCCCTGCCAGCCCAGGCACATGAACCCCATCTCTCAAGGGGTGATCACATCTCTTTTCAACTGGTTCTCACGGTGTCATCCTGGGTGACACGGGCCTGACAGTCCCTCTCCACCCCTGAAGGTCCAGGCACGGGGCAGGGCTCCTCATGTCTCCTAATTGCCAGCTCTGACATGGGGCCCGTGGGGAGATTTGCTTGTCATGTCACAGCTCCAGCTGGACAGGGGCTCCTTGCGTCACTGCCTTTTATCCACCACGTTCTGGCAGCTTCAGAGGAGGCTCCCAGGGGCGTGTGGCTGCAGATCAAGGCTGTGGGAGCGACACAAGGAGCAATCTGCCAACCAGGGAACCTTCATGTTGGGTTGGACATCGTGATGGAGATAATGCATGGCAAAAGAATCAGAGGGCTCAAACCCAGCTGCATTTCAGGCCATGCTTGGTGACAGGAGGAGGGCACAGCAAATCTAACTCAGCATGGGATTATGTTTGCATAATTGGCACCAGCTCTGCTCAGGGGCTGGATATTAATTACTGCTCCCACATAAATATTCATCCCAAGCCGCAGCCGCCTGCTAGAGCTGAGGTGGGAATGTCCCCAGCACGGCACAGGGCGTCCTCTCAGGTGGTTGGATGCTGGGTTCCCACCTGCTGACAGCCTTTTCCTGAGCACTGCTGGTGTCTGAAGCCATCAGAGAGGGGTGGGGAGGAGGAGCCGGGCCAGGAGTCCCAGCGGTCCTGCACCCGCCGCAGAATGAGGCTGGCACACGGCTGCAGCCTGGGGTGCACCACGGGGGACCAGCACCTCTGCCAGTGAGTTGCAACCTGTTTCTTCTCTTTCCCTTTGCTTGCTGTCTGTAATCTAGGAGGAAATGTGCTAAACAATGATGTTTTTTCCAGTGAAATGCTTCCTTCAATTTGCGCTGGTTCTGCCACGCTGCTCCTTAATAACAGGCTGCAAACATCAAGCTGTTGTGCACATTCCATGAACCTGAATGTAATGATGTGAGAGGGGAGATGTGAATGCTGATGCTTCCTTTGCACTTCTATGAAGGTTGTGCTTAGGGGTTTTGGTGACACCCTGTGAAATGTTTTGTCTTTTCCTCCCATTCCTTTGTTCCTCCCACTGGAAAGTGTTGTCTGTGCTGTGCCGTGTCTTTGTTTCCATGCAGAAAAGGGCTTCAGCTCCCTAATATTCTGCTTATTTTAAACAACCATGTGCTGATCTGCTGCCTTCTCATTCATACAGCCTTTTAGATTCCTTCCTGGTGAGGTTTTTAGCAGGAGGACCTCAGTGGGAATCTCTTTGTTTCATTCAAAGTTAGTGCACTGTTGCCTTGGTGGAAATTGTGGGAAGCTCCTTTCGTGGAGCAGCACCCAGGGAGCCTTGGGCTTGCTCCATTTTACCAAAAGAATCGAAATTCTGCATGATTTGAAAACACAAAATTCCACACAGGCTGTCCTGTGCTGTCTTTTGGCTGGCTGTTCCCCCAGGGATGATGTGGGATCTCCCCGGGTTTCCAGCTCAGTTCTTCCAACCTTGGGCAGCCCGAGGGCAGGACCACCCCAGGCAGCCCTTCAGGGAGCACCTTGGCTGGAGCTGTGCCTGAGGGTGATGGGGTGAGGGCTGAAGTGCAGCAGAGGGACATCATTCCCCATGTCCTCTCCCATTTAATTTATTTTACAGCTGTCAGCTCTGATCAACCCCCCCACACCCAAACACACCCAGGGAAGTCACTTCCCAGTGCCATCACTGGGTCTGTAAACTGCCAGTGCTTGGATGGGCCATTTAGGCTGGACATCAGGAAATATTTCTTCACTGAAAGAGTTATCATAGGAGTATCATAGAATCAGTCAGGGTTGGAAGGGACCACAAGGATCATCTAGTTCCAACCCCCCTGCCACGGGCAGGGACACCCCACACTAGATCAGCCTGGCCAGAGCCTCATCCAGCCTGGGCTTAAACACCCCCAGGGACGGGGCCTCAACCACCTCCCTGGACAACCCATTCCAGGGCTTCACCACTCTCATGGGGAAGAACCTCCTCCTCACCTCCAGCCTGAATCTCCCCACCTCCAGCTTCATTCAGGCATTGGAATGGTTATCAGGCATGGGAATGGTCTGCCCAGGGCAGTGGTGGAGTTGCCATCCCTGGAGGTGTTTAAACACTGCGTGGACCTAGTGCCTAGGGACATGTTCTAGTGGTGACCTTGCAGTGCTAGGTTGAAGCTTGGACTGGATGATCTTTGAGGTCTCTTCCAACCAAAGGTATTCTGTGGTCCTGTGATGTCTGAAGTTGCTGGAAGCAAAGCACCATGAGTGACCTCTCAGTACCCAAGGTCACTCTTCTCCCAGGTTTGCAGACGGCGCCAGCAAAGACAAAAGCATCAAACAAGGTTCCGGTGAGGCAGAATGCTCTTAACACAAGCAGGCTGCATTTTAATAGCTGATCATTCAAATCAAACATGTCAGGGCTCAAAATCTCATGCCCCAAATCTTGTGGTGTCCAAACCCAGAGGTTCTGGAGGTATATGATTTCTTTCTTCCCCGACAATCTCTTTCTGTGAGCACATTTGGCAGCCTTCTGAGGGCAATTAATGCTTTGTCTTCATGTATAATGGATGTGCATGAGGGCCAGCTGGGAAGAGCCTCAGATCCTCCAGCAGTGCTCTGCTTCAGCACAGCCCCTGGAGGAGATTTTTGGCCTGTGCTCAGTAATTCTTGGTCTCTAGGTAGAGCACAGACCATCCCGGTGTAGCTGGAGATGTCCCTGCTGAGTGCAGGGGACAAGATGACCTTTGAGGGCTCATTCCAACCCAAACCATTCTATGAATCTGTGAAACTATCCACTGACTCTGAGGGTCTCACCCTGGCTTAAACCACTATGTGCACTCAGCCCATGGTGTGTGAGGTGTCCCCTCTGACCCCAGCAGCCCTCTGAGGGAAGCACCCACGTGGGTGAACCTGCTCACCCCTGCAGAGAGGAGGCTTTAATTCCACACTAGCACTGGGGAAAGCCCTGCAGAAGATATTCCTGGAGCACCTGCAAGTTCAGCATGCCTGATGCAGGGGTGCTGAGCAGGGCTCTGAGCCCAGCAGGAGCAGGCAGGCAATTAACAGGAGAGAAGAGGAGGGAACTGACACCTGTCATGTAAGCACCTAATGATTTTTGCATCGTGTTTATTATGCCTCAGCAAAACCTTTTGTGGCAAGGGAGTGATTAAACAAATTGCTCTTGTGGGAGACTCCTGGCTGAAGAGCTGAAAGGGTTCACAGTCCTTCTACACTTGGAAATTCAAAAGGAAATGCAGCTTTTAATGAGTTTTCTTTTGCAGCTACGAATCCAAACTTGCAAGTCTGCCAAGCCAAAGTGCTGCAAAGTGATCAGAATGTCTGGGTGAACATCTCCAAACTGTGCTGGGAATGCTAGGATTTAATGGGTGTCAGGCTGCTCTGAGGGGGAGCTGAGCACCTGGGTTATTGCCCATAAGAATTTTGTGTGCTTTTATTTGTATTCATGTGCACTCCCAGGTGATTTCCCTGGAGCAGGGTGCCCGGGGGGGCTCCATCCCTGCAAGTGTTCAAGGCACAGGGGCTTGAGCAACCTGCTCTAGGGGAAGGTGTCCCTGCCTGTGCCAGGGGGTTGGAACTAGACTTGTAGAATGGTTTGGGTTGGAAGGGACCTTGAAGATCACCTAGTTCCAACCCCCTTTGATGATCTTCAGGGTCCCTTCCAACCCAAACCATTGTTCTGTGACGATTCCCAACCATCTCAATGGCAAAACCCTCGCTTGAAAAGGGAGCTTTTGCTCTGGGTGGCCCCCAGAAGAAGGGCCAATACTCCCAGGAGGGTGGAGTGACTCAGTCCACGTTCTCACTGTCGACCACTCGCTGCTGTTCTGTTTGCAGGAGGATGTTGTTGTGTTTTCCATGTGGAGGGGTGCTGGCTCCATGTGGCTGTTCTCTGGCCACCCTGGGGGGTGTCGAGATGCTCTGTGTGATTGTGTTCTCTTCTCCTTGTAGATGGAGGAGATTAAGTTTAAAGACAGAGCAGTCTACGTGCTGGAGAGAGAGTTAGGGGTTCAAGCCGGGCATGCTCAGAGACTGCAGCTCCAAAAGGAGGCTTTAGATGAACAACTTTCCCAGATCAAAGAGTCTGATCGGCATCTGAGCAGCCCCAAGCGGGAACTTCCTTATCCAAGTGGTGCAGGAGACGCTTCAGATCATTCGGGAAGCCCCGTAAGCACTTTCACCTGGTTTCACCTCACCAAGCGAGCAGACAGAGGGACAAGGTGGCACAAAAGTGACAGAAGCCTGATGAGTGCACCCTCGAGCAACAGCTTTCCCAGGGCCGTGCAGGGGCACCCCGAGGCACCAGCTCTTGCCTCAGTTTGCTAGCCAGGACCATCAGGCTGCTTGTTGCGGTTCATTAGCCTGACCCGACAGGTTTCGTGCTCCAGAGCCTCCTAAAAGCTATACTAAAGCACAAGGAGGTGATCCAAGGAAGCCAGGATGGCTTCACCAAGGGCAAGTCCCTCTTGACCTACCTAGTGGCTTTCATTGATGGTGTAACTACATCAGTGGACAAGGGAGAGCCAATGGATGTCATCTATCTGGAATGTTGTGAAGCCTTTGTCCCAGTCCCCCACAACATTCTTCTCTCTAAGAGAGACGTGGATTGGATGGGTGGACTCTTCAGTGGAGAAGGAATTGGGGCAATCCTGGATCCCAGTCTGGGCTGGGGGATGATGACTGCATCCAGCTCTGGGGCCCCCAACCCAAGAGGGGCATGGATGTGTTGGAGCAGGTCTGTCTGGAGCACCTCTTCTATGAGAACAGACTGAAAGTTGGGGTTGCTCAGCCTGGAGAAGAGAAGACTCCAGGGGGGCCTTAGAGCAGCATTTCAGGATCTGAAGGGGATCTACAGGAAGGCTGAGGAGGGACTGTTCAAAAGGGCCTGTGGTGATAGGATGAGGGCAGTGTTTTGAAGCTGGAGCAAGGTAAATTCAGGCTGGACATTAGGAGGAAGTCCTTCACAATGAGAGTGGTGAGACACTAGAACAGGTTGTCCAGGGATGTGGTTAAAGCCCCATCCCTGGGGACATCCAAGGTCAAACTTGATGTGGCCCTGTGCAGCCTGGTCTGGTTGGAGATGTCCCTGCTGAGTGCAGGGGGGTTGGACAAGATGACCTTTGAGGGTCCCTTCCAGCCTGGTGCATTCTGTGAACCTGTTAGCCAGACCCATCAGGTTTCATGCCCCAGTGTGTTAGCCAGACCCCAGTGGGTCTAAACCCAGCCCTGGCATGGGAGAGCTCTTGCTCGTTGGTCCTTTTGTTTCCTGGTTGGTTTGGTTCTGTTAGCAGGGGGAAATCTTTCTGTGCTTTCTCTCTTCCTTCTCTTCACCCTTCCATGCCACTGCCACCCGCCTTGGTTTGACACAGCTTTGCCAACAAACGATGCAAATGCATTCCTGCCCCGCTGATGTATGTGTGCCACCTTGGGACCTCCAAGGGTGGCTCTTGTCAGCAGATGGACAAGGCCAGTTCACCCAGGGGAAGGTATACAGTGCATGAAGGTGTGGGGGATCCCCCAGTCCTCCTACAGCTGGCTCAGGGTTTGTGCTGCTGAGTGCTCTCCCTTCCAGTGAGAGTCAGCCACCTGCCTGGGAACATCTCCTCTCCTTTTTCTTTTCCATAGTGCAGCACCCAGCATTCCTGGGAGGGTGCTGAGACACTGCAGCAGGATGCCCAGGGAGGCTCTGCATGGCTCTTCCCTGGGGGTGTCCATGGCCAGGCTGGGTGGGGCCTTGAGCAGCCTGGTTTAGTGGAAGGTGTCCCTGCCCATGGCAGAGGGGTTGGAACTGGATGATCTTTAAAGTCCCTTCCAAGCTAAACCACTCTGAATCAATGAATCCAGAACATTCCATTGTAATCACCCTTCTTCAATGGCTTTTGGGTTTTGTTTACTATGACCACAGCACTTTCTGCTTCTGCCTTGAGTTGCTGATGTGAAACCCCTGCAGTTAACTGGCCTCATACATCTGACCTTTGCAAATTCTCCCCATCACTGATTCCCATCAAGATACCTTCTGCAACAGCCTCGATTTTCTCACTAGAAGTTGTCCTGGGTGTCCTTAAACCAGGACAGAAGTGTAGACACCTAGACATCAGCAAACCAATCCTTTGGCCCAAGCCTCTCCTGCACCCGTTGAATGAGGAAGCTTAGACCTCCCAAAAGTGCCACCAGCACTGCAGGCACTAATTTCTCTGTCTCAGTTGATACTCAACCTCTGCCAAACACCAGAAGTCATCCTAGAGAAGGGAGGAAGTCTGTCACGTTTGTGAATAGCTGTAACTGCTGAACCAGGACACGGCTGCCTCTGATTCTATTTGCTTACAGTTTAAGTGTTCTCAATCCAAGTGCCACCCCCTGGGCTTTAGGACCCCTTAGAACCTGGCAAGGGCCTGAGCTTTGTGGAGGAAGAGCTTCTGCCATGATTGACTGCATGGATTTCGCCCTCTTTGTCCTTCACTCTTCTGATGCCATTCTCCCCTCACAAAGTGGGTGTTGTGTCAGTCCAGCAGTGGCACACGTGGGGAACGTTGCCTCCTCCCTCCACTTTGGATCTTCTCCTTTCCATTTCCAAGTCTGCCCATCCATGACTCCATCCCTGCATCTACATCCTTCTGCATTTGCATTCTTTGTTCCATTCCCACTCCAGCCTCCCCTTGGTCTCCTCCCTGCAACTCTCAGGGGCCCCTTGAGGTTGGGTAGCCCCCGCCCTGCCCCGCCACGCTCTGAAATGGTTGGATTGGGGGATGAGCAGGAAAAAAGTGTGAGCTTTGACAAACTGTTGCCCTTGCCTGCAGACTGATGAGCAGTTATTTGCAGTTGATCTTTGTTTTAGGAACAGCAGTTGGATGAAAAGGATGCCAGGCGCTTCCAGCTGAAAATCGCCGAGCTGAGCGCCATCATCAGGAAGCTGGAGGACAGGAACGCGCTGCTGTCCGAGGAGAGGAACGAGCTGGTGAGTGCACAGCCTGCTCTCGTCCCCCAAATGGAGAGATCCTCTCCTCTGGGCTCTTTGGAAAGGATTCCAACCTGCCCAGGGTGCAGAGGAACCTCATAGCCTTCAACCAAGGCAAAGGTAGGGTCCTGCACCTAGGGAGGGATAAGGCCCTTCACCACTGTTGGTGAGGGGTGAGCTGCTGGAAAGCAGCTCTATTGGGAAGGACCTTGGAGTGCTGGGGAACAGCAGGATCCCCATGTGCCAGCAATGTGCCCTCATTGCCAAAAATGCCAGTGGTCTTCTGGGGTGCATGAAGAAGAGTGTGGGCAGGAGGTGGAGGGAGGTTCTCCTCCCACCCTGCCCTAGTGATGCCACAGCTGCAGTCCTGGGTCCAGTTCTGAGCTCCCCAGTTCAAGAGAGATGAGGAACTACTGCAGAGAATCCGGTGGAGGCCCCAAAGATGCTGAGGGGCCTGGAGCATCTCTGTGAGGAGGAAAGGCTGAGAGCCCTGGGGCTGTTGAGCCTGGAGAAGAGCAACCTGAGAGAGGATTTTCTAAGTGCTCAGCAAGAGCTAATGCACATGTGGGGGGGCGCAAAAGCTTGAGGCCAGACTTCTCAGTGGTGTCCAGTGAGAGGACCAAGGGGCAATGGGCATAAATCTGAGCCCAGGAGCCTCTAAATGGGAGGAGAAACTTGTTTGGTGTGGGGGTGCCTGGAGCAGGCTGCTCAGAGAGATTGTGCAGTCTCCTTCTCTGGAGGAGAAACCCACCTGAACATTGTGATCCTGGGAAAGCTGCTGTGGATGACCTTGCTTTAGCATGGGGGTTGGACTGGATGATCTGCAGAGGTCCCTTCCACCCCCACCATACAGGGATTCTGTGAAATCATTGCAGGAATAGCTACCTCCTCCCTGCACCAGGTAGCTGCTGGTATCTGACACCAAACTCATCTTTTCTTATGTACCAAAGAATTTTTGTCGCTGACCTGAGGCCTTCAGCAACTTGCTGTAGTGGAAGGTGTCCCTCCCCGTGGCGGGGGCTTGGAACTAGATGATCTCCAAGGTCCCTCCCAACCCAAACCGTTCTGTGACTCTATCAGTCTGTGACATGAACTGAACTATTGTATTAATTTATAACCTGGATACACTTCTCACTTGACACACTTGTGGCACAGATGGAACATCTCATGAGGGAGGCACAGAGTGAAGACCTCATGAGGGAGGACCAGATTGACCACATCATGAGAGAGGCCCAGACTGAGGTCAGAGTGGCTGGAGAGCAGCCAGGCAGAGAGGGACCTGGGGGTGCTGGTCGATGGTAGGCTGAACATGAGCCTGCAGTGTGCCCAGGCAGCCAGGAGGGCCAATGGCATCCTGGCCTGCATCAGGAACAGTGTGGCCAGCAGGAGCAGGGAGGTCATTCTGCCCCTGTACACTGCACTGGTTAGGCTGCACCTCGAGTCCTGTGTCCAGTTCTGGGCCCCTCAGTTTAGGAAGGAGGTTGACTTGCTGGAAGGTGTCCAGAGAAGGGCAACAAAGATGGGAAGGGGTTTGGAGCACAGCCCTGTGAGGAGAGACTGAGGGAGCTGGGGTTGCTTAGCCTGGAGAAGAGGAGGCTCAGGGGTGACCTTCTTGCTGTCTACAACTACCTGAAGGGAGGTTGTAGCCAGGTGGGGGTTGGTCTCTTCTCCCAGACACCCAGCACCAGAACAAGAGGACACAGTCTCAAGCTGCACCAGGGGAGGTTTAGGCTGGAGGTTAGGAAGAAGTTCTGCACAGAGAGAGTGATTACCCATTGGAATGTGCTGCCCAGGGAGGTGGTGGAGTCACCATCACTGGAGGTGTTCAGGAGGAGACTTGATGCTTGGTGTCATGGTTTAGTTGATTAGGTGGTGTTGGATGATAGGTTGGACTTGATGATCTTGAAGGTATCTTCCAACCTGGTCTGGTCTGGTTTGGTCTGGTCTATTCTATTCTATTCTATCCTATCCTATCCTATCCTATCCTATCCTATCCTATCCTATCCTATCCTATCCTATCCTATCCTATCCTATCTTATCCTATCCTATCCTATCCTATCCTATCCTATTCTCTTGACCACCTCATGGGGGAGGAACAATCTGCTTCCCTATGGAAAATACCAGGAGTTGCTGATCAGTTCTGCTTTGCATTAGAAGGAGATGCTGATGGTGTGAGGGTTGGAGAACATGCTGAATGTCTTTGAGGCAAGCTACCAGCACCAGGGGTGTTCCTTCTCCCTTCCTCTTCCAGCTGAAACGTCTCAGAGAAGCTGAGAGTCAGTACAAGCCCATCCTGGACAAGAACAAGCGCCTTAGCAGGAAGAATGAAGAGCTGTCCCATGCCTTGCGTCGGATGGAGAATAAACTGAAGTTTGTAACCCAGGAGAACCTTGCCATGGTGAGTGTCTGCCTGCTCCAGAGAGCAGGGGGGTGCTGCTCCCTGGATGGGAAGGTCAGGCATTGTCCCAGACTTCCAGGTTTAACAGGGAACTTGCCCCTTTCTGGTGCTGGCTGAAGTGATGTTGCCCCTGTACTGGGCACTGGTGAGGATGCACCTTGAATCCTGGGCTCATTCTGGGCCTCTCACTTCAAGAAGGACATTGAGGGGCTGCAGTGGGTCCAGAGAAGGGCAAGAAAGCTGGTGAAGGGTCTGGAGAACAGGACTGGTGAGGAGCAGCTGAGGGAGCTGGGCTTGTTTATTCTAGAGAGGAGGCTGAGGGGAGACCTTCTGGCTCTCTGTAGCTCCCTGAAAGGAGGAGGTTAGAGTGAGGTGGGGGCTGGTCTCTTCTCCTTAGTATCAGGTGGTAGAACAAGAGGAAATGGCCTGAAATTGTTCCAGGGGAGCTTTAGATTGTGGATTAGGAAGAAAACGTCTTTACTGAAAGAGTGGTCAGGCATTGGAACAGGCTGCCCAGGGAGGTGGTGGAGTCACCATTCCCTGGAGGTGTTCAAGGAGTGTGTAGAGCAAAGCTGGAACACAGGAGGTTTCACCTCAACACAAGGAGACACTTCTTTGCAGTGAGGGTGACAGAGCACTGGAGCAGGCTGCACAGAGAGGTTGTGCAGTCTCCATCTCTGGAGGCTTTCAAAACCCCCCTGGATGTATTCCTGTATGACCTGCCCTGGGTGATCCTGCTTGGGCAGGGGGGTTGGACTGGATGATCTCTGGAGGTCCCTTCCAACCCCTAACATTCTGTGACTCTGCTGCTAATTCCTGTCTTTGGTGTGCTGCCTCCCCCTTGCCCAGTGTCCTCTCTGTGGTGCAATGGGCTTGATGCAGCACACTGAGGAGCAGGAGCACTCAGGGTGTTTACAGTCTACATGTAAGCCTCAGCAAAAGCCAAGCAGGGTGGCTGCCAGAACAGCCATTAGACTGGATGCCTCACTAAGAGGAAGAGTCATGTCCTGTCCCTTGGCAAACCTTCTGATCATTTCCTTCTTTGCTTCTTTTAGAGACAAAGAGCTGGATCAATCAGGAGACCAAGCTCTTTAAATGACCTTGACCACAGCCAGGAAGAAAGAGAAGTTGACTTCCTGAGACTACAAGTTATTGAACAGCAGAATATCATTGATGAGCTCTCCAAGGTGAGAGACAATTCTGGTGCTCTCATGCTTTCATGCAAGGTCAGCTGAGGCCAGAGCAGAAGAAGTGGAAGCCCAAGCAAGGGGTGGTTTGGGTTCTGTGAGCCAACAGGCAGAGCTTGCATCAGGAGGACATGGTCAGCATCTCTGTGGTTGGTGGTAATTGAACTGAATGTAAGTTGTCTGTGGTAGGGTGGTTGGGAATGTCCCCTCTCTGGAGGTGTTCAAGGCCAGATTGGATGAAGTCTTGAGTGACTTGCTGTGGTGGGTGGTGTCCCTGCTTATGGCAGGAGGGTTGGAACTGGATGATCTTTGAGATCCCTTCCAACCCAAACCAGTCTATGAATCTATGAATGAATCTCCACTGCACTGCCTGAGAGAACCATGGCAGCATGCCCAGCAGATGTTCTGATGGGCAAGTCCTGCACCTGGGAGGGAAAATGGCAGAGCACCTTCAGCTGGAGGCAGCACCAGGGCTAACTGGACATGTTCTCAGTCTGTGGAAGGAGGAAACATTGGAATCACAACACTCCTGCAGAAAATACCTTGGATAGGATTGGATTGGGTTGGATTGGATTGGGTTGGGTTGGGTTGGATTGGATTGGATGGGATTGGGTTGGATTGGATGGGATTGGGTTGGATTGGATGGGATTGGGTTGGATTGGGTTGGATTGGATGGGATTGGTGTAAATTTGGTCTCTTACTGACCTCATTTCATTCTTTTCCATCAGACCCTGGAAACTGCTGGCTATGTGAAGAGTGTCATGGTAAGAAGGCCATTTTCATCCTCATCTTCCTATGCTTGAAGCTACTGTTCATGCAAAGCATACAGGGGATCACAGAGGGTTCTCCTCAGTGTAGATGTTCAGCAGAAGCTGCTCACCAGAGAAGAGCACAGTGATAGTGGAGAGGAGAGCTCTGGTGAGAGAGGAAAGCTGTGTTTTCCCCCTGGTAAACCTCCTGTCTGTGTCTGGCTCTTTCAGGAACGTGACAAACTGCTGAGGTATAGGAAGCAGAGGAAGAAAATGACAAGAATTCCCAAGGTAAAAGCTAAAGCTTGTCTGGTGACCTGTTGATGGGCATGCTGGCTTCCTCTGGTTCACACACAGGGGAATGTTCTCCTCAAAGGTCTGCACAGTGGGTCCTCATCTTAGATTTGGGCCATGTAGTTCAAGGACTTTTGTAGTCCGTGTGGGGATACCCAGAGAAGATCTGGGAGGATCTGCCCTGTGGAAGAGCAGCAAAGCTGCTGAAGGGTCTAGAGAGTAAGGCTGATGAGGAGGCCAAAACCAGGGGGTTACCAATGGCTTCCTGCTCCCTTCCCCCACCCTACACAAGGTAAAAGAGAGAGGGAGAAGAACAGAGAGTAGCTTGTTAGTAATTAGCCACAACAAAGAAATGCAGCCAAGGTCAGCAACAGCTAAGCAAAAGCACCCAGCTAGTATCTTCTAGAGCAGGGAAGCCAAAAAGAAGAAGGAGGTAGTTTACACAACTAACTTTATGTTAGATCAGACCACTGGGATTACTTACACCTTAGCATTACTTGTCTTTTGCATCCAGTGGGGTGTTAGATAATCATGGGACAGGGGGGAATGGAACAAAACTAGAAGTGGGGAGATTCAGATTGGATGTTAGGAAGAAGTTCTTCCCCATGAGGGTGGTGAGACACTGGCACAGGTTGCCCAGGGAGGTGGTGGAAGCCTCATCCCTGGAGGTTTTTGCAGCCAGGCTGGCTGTGGCTGTGAGCAGTCTGCTGTGGTGTGAGGTGTCCCTGGCCATGGCAGGGGGGTTGGAACTGGATGATCCTTGAGGTCCCTTCCAACCCTAACAATTCTATGATTCAATAGTAATTTTGAACATTCTATTACATTTCTACTCCATCTGTGGAAAATATTCCTAGCCACAGCCTCAAACTGCCACAGCCTCAAACTGCCACAGCCTCAAACTGCCACAGCCAGCTCTCCAAGGAGCAATAGAGTGAGAATTGTCCAATCCCCTGCAACTGAGGTTCCTCCAGAGGTGGATTATGTTCAGATCCCAGGTGGTGTAGGCAGATGCCTGACAGCACTGCTGTCCCCCTGGTGCTGGCAGAGCCATGGCAGCGCTGTGGTGTGCCAGGGCTGTGCCTGCTGATGCCTTCTCTCTGCCAGAAGCCGGTGGTGGAGACATTCTTTGGCTATGATGAAGAAGCTTCCCTGGAGTCTGATGGTTCCTCCATCTCATACCAAACTGACAGGACAGATCAAACCCCTTGCACTCCTGAAGATGACTTGGAAGAGGTATTTGTCAAACCCCTCCTTTCTTTTGCTGTGCAACCTCACTGCTAACTGCTAATGAAACTCCTGCTCTGTCCTACCACTGATTTGTCACCTCTGACCAGCAAATCATCAATGTCATACTGGGCACGTTGGGTCATATCTCTGGACCCCAAGTCCTCAGTCATTTCACAACTTGTAGCCAAGCTGGAAATGTTGCAGCCTAAGAATGGGAGATTTGTGGTGGTTTAGGGGGTCCAAAAGGACTGAGAAGTCGGACAACCCTCAGAAGATGTCTTCACAAAGAAGTTTACTGCAGGTTTGTTGCATGTGTGGTTTGGGGAAGGAGGAGGAGGTGGTTCAGGTCCTTCTGTTGGTCATGTGGACTTCAGCATGGAGCAATAAGATTTGTGTTGCTGGAAAGGGAAGTAAGCCTTCACATGAGGCCCTAGCCTCCAGAGGAATGGCTCTCTCCTTGCTTTAAGCCTTGGTTCAGTTTTGGGTCCCTCACTCCAAGGAGGACACTGAGGTGTTGGAGCAGGTCCAGAGAAGGGCAACAATGCTGGTGAAGGGTCTGGAGAACAGGGCTGGGGATGAGCAGCTGAGGGAACTGGGATTGTTTAGGCTGGAGAAGAGGAGGCTGAGGGGAGACCTTCTGGCTCTCTGTAACTACCTGAAAGGAGGTTGGAGTGAAGTGGGGTCAGTCTCTTCTTCCTAGTATCAGGTGATAGAACAAGAGGAAGTGGCCTGAAAATGTGCCAGGGCAGGTTTAGGTTGGAGATTAGGAGCAATTACTTTGCTGCAAGAGTGGTCAGGCACTGGAACAGGCTGCCCAGGGAGGTGGTGGAGTCACCATCCCTAGACGTGTTCAAGAAACCTGGGGCCATGTCACCTGGGGCCATGGTGTATGGCCATGGTGGTGCTGGGTTGATGGTTGGACTCAATGATCTTAGTGGTCTCTGGCAAGCAAGTCTGTAATTCAGTGACACTTCTCCCTGCTCAGGCAGTGGGAAGCTGCTGCACACTGCCAGCAGCATAACCTCATTTTGTGTCAAATGAAACATTCCTGTCAGCCCCACACACAAACATTCAGAACAGGGTACTGGGGGGAGACAGAAGAAGATGAAGGGCTCTTTCATGTTGATGTCACTGTTTCTACAAGTGTCAGCTCAAGATCAGTGCTTTAATAATTGAGGGAGGCTGTCAGGCTTGGCTTATCTCCAGGCTGGAAGCCTTTTGTTGTTTCAAGTCAGGTTTTCACCATTAAATGTGATGTAGATGAAGGGCCTTGAACACAAGTCTGATGGAGGAACATCTGAGGGAAACAAAGAGGCTGAGGGGAGACCTGGCTCTCTACAGCTCCCTGAAAGGAGCTTGGAGTGAGGTGGGATTGGTCTCTTCTCTCTAATATCAGGTGATGGAATGAGAGGAAATGGCCTGAAATTGTTCCAGAGGTGGTTTAGGTTGGAGATTAGGAAGAATTTCTTTCCTGCAGGGTTGGTCAGGCACTGGAACAGGCTGAACAGGGAGGTGGTGGAATCACCACCCCTGGAGGTGGTGCTGAGAGACGTGGTTTAGTGGCAGTGGCTTAGCAGTAAGTGATAGAGTCATAGAAGGCCGGGTTGGAAGGTCCCAGTAGTGGTGGGATTGTGAGATCTAGGTGAGCAGTTGGACTTGATGATCTCCAAGGTCTGTTCCAGCCTCAACAGCTTCATGATTCTGTAAATCTGTGACATGGTTTGGTGGCAGTGGCCTAGCAGTAGTGGTGGGATTGTGAGCTCTAGTTGAATGGTTGGGCTTGATGATCTCAAAGGTCTCTTCCAGCCTGAGTAGTTCCATGGTTTGATGACTTTGCCTGGTGCAGTAAGAAAGGAGATTGAGGCATTGGATGTTACAAGGATGCCAGGTCTCTATCTTCTGAAGGTGGGGAGAATTCCCTTTTCTTCCTGTATTGCATTTTCTTGAAGTAAGAAAATCCAAGAGATGTTCAAGGGCCATCATCAGTAAATTTGCAGATCACACCAAGCTGAGGGCACGAGCTGATCTGTTAGAGGGAAGAAGGGCTCTGCAGAGGAACCCTTGACAGGCTGGACAGATGGGCAGAGTCCAACAGGATGGCATTCAACAAATCCAACTGCCAGGTGCTGCAGTTTGGCCACAACAACCCCATGCAGAGCTACAGGCTGGGGTCAGAGTGGCTGGAGAGCAGCCAGGCAGAGAGGGACCTGGGGGTGCTGATTGACAGCTGGCTGAACATGAGCCAGCAGTGTGCCCAGGTGGCCAAGAAGGCCAATGGCATCCTGGCCTACATCAGAAATAGCATGGCCATCAGGAACAGGGAAGTCATTGTGCCCCTGGACTCAGCACTAGTTAGGCCACACCTTGAGTCCTGTGTCCAGTTCTGGGCCCCTCAGTTTGAGAAGGACATTGAGACTCTTGAACATGTCCAGAGAAGGGCAACAAGGCTGGGGAGGGGTCTGGAGCACAGCCCTGTGAGGAGAGGCTGAGGGAGCTGGGGTTGCTTAGCCTAGAGAAGAGGAGGCTCAGGGGTGACCTTATTGCTGTCTACAACTACCTGAAGGGAGGTTGTAGCCAGGAGGGGGTTGGTCTCTTCTCCCAGGCAACCAGCACCAGAACAAGAGGACACAGTCTCAAGCTGTGCCAGGGGGAATTTAGGCTGGAGGTGAGGAGAAAGTTCTTCCCAGAGAGAGTTGTTAGCCATTAGAATGTGCTGCTCAGGTGGGTGGTGGAGTCCCCATCCCTGGAGGTGCTCAAGAGGGGATTGGACATGGCACTTGGTGCCATGGTCTAGTCATGAGGTGCTGGGGGACAGGTTGGACTTGATGATCTTTGAGGTCTTTTCCAACCTTGGTGATTCTGTGATTCTGTGACAAAAGAGACAGAGCCTTGAGGGCACACAACAGGATGTTTGCTACTGTGCTTCCCAAGCTGCATTTAGAGAGGAATAATTGTGGCCCTTTCTGGAGCAAACAAACATCATCCCCTCTTACTTTAGTGTTTTGTTCCTGCCATTGCAGGGCATGGCCAAGGAAGAGACGGAGCTGCGCTTTCGGCAGCTGACGATGGAGTACCAGGCCCTGCAGCGAGCCTACGCCCTATTGCAAGAACAGGTCGGAGGAACATTGGATGCAGAACGAGAAGTTAAGGTCTAAATGGCTTATATTACCTGGAAATTAGGGATTTGTGTGGTGGGAGGGCTTCTGGCTGGGCTGGCTCAGGGTGTGCTCCAGCAAAAGCGGGGCCAGGCAGCTCTGAGTCCTGTGTCCAGTTCTGGGCCCCTCAGTTTAAGAAGGACATTGAGACTCTTGAATGTGTCCAGAGAAGGGCAACGAGGCTGGGGGAGGGGTCTGGAGCACAGCCCTGTGAGGAGAGGCTAAGGGAGCTGGGATTATTTAGCCTGGAAAAGAGGAGGCTCAGGGGAGACCTTCTTGCTCTCTACAACTACCTGGAGGGAGGTTGCAGCCAGGAAGGGGTTGGTCTCTTCTCCCAGGCAACCAGCACCAGAACAAGAGGACACAGGCTCAAGCTGCACCAGGGGAAGTTTAGGCTCAAGGTGAGGTGAAAGTTCTTCACTGAGAGAGTCATTCGTCATTGGAATGTGCTGCCCAGGGAGGTGGTGGAGTCACCATCACTGGAGGTGTTCAAGAGGGGATTGGACGTGGCACTTGGTGCCATGGTTTAGTCATGAGGTGCTGGGTGACAGGTTGGACTTGATGATCTTTGAGGTCTCTTCCAACCTTGGTGATACTATAATACTGTCAGCTCCATGCTGCTGGATTGGGTGATTTAGACTGGAGACTGGGAAGAAGTTCTTTACAGTGAGGGTGGGGGGACACTGGAACAGGTTGTGGATGCTTCCTCCTTGGAGATGTTCAAGGCCACGTGAGGCCTTGAGCAGCATGGTCTAGTGGAAGATATCCCTGGCCATGGCAGAGGGATTGGAAGTGAGGTTTAGGTTGGACACAAGGAGCAATTTCTTTGCTGCAAGAGTGGTCAGGGATTGGAACAGGCTGCCCAGGGAGGTGTTCAAGAAACCTGTGGACATGGCAGCTGGGGACATGGTTTAATGGCCATGGTGATCTTAGATCGATGTTTGGACTCCATGAACTGGGAGGCCTTTTCCAAGCCAAACAATTCTGTGATTCTAAGAAGTCATTTGTGTTTTGCTGGCCTACTGCCCACCTAATGGGATGCTGCTTATGGTAGCCTTAAATCTCAGGCTGATGATCCTATCTCAAAGACACCTCTCTGTGATTCATTTATAAAGCTATGTGCCCAGCTGCTCTGCCAAAGATCTTTAGAAATCACTTGTTACAAGCATTTGCTGCTCTCTGCATTCTCTGTGCCTGTTTCAGCTTTTGTCTTTTAGGGAAAGGGTGATTTATGGTCTGCTTTTTCATTCCTTTTCCCTCCTCCTGCCCTACAGACACGTGAGCAGCTCCAAGCAGAGATACACCGCTCACAGGCTCAGATAGAAGACCTGGAGAAGGCTTTGGCTGAGCAGGGGCAGGTAATTGCCTGGGGCTGGGCAACAGCCCTGTCCCCAGCCCTTGTGCTGGGGCAGGAGGGGGCTCTGGAGACCAGAGTGGTTGTGTCACCTTGGAATAAGTACCGGGGGATGCTCTTGTGTATTCCTGGATGTACAGAGCAACTGTTCCTGGATCTGTAGCCTGGAGAAGAGGAGGCTCAGGGGTGACCTCATTGCCCTCTACAACTACCTGAAAGGTGGTTGTAGCCAGGAGGGGATTGGTCTCTTCTCCCAGGCAACCATCACCAGAACAAGGGGACACAGTCTCAAGCTGTGCCAGGGGAGGTTTAGACTCGAGGTGAGGAGAACGTTCTACACCAAGAGAGTCGTCCATCATTGGAATGTGCTGCCCAGGGGGGTGGTGGAGTCAGCATCCCTGGAGGTGTTCAAGAGGGGCTTGGCTGTGGCACTTGGTGCCATGGTCTGGTCATGAGGTCTGTGTTGATAGGTTGGACTCGATGATCCTCGAGGTCTCTTCCAACCTTAGTTTTACTGTGATACTGTAGAACAAACCTGATGTGGCTGATCTTTATCAGTGATCTGGATGAGGGGATTGAGGGCACCCTCAGTCAGTTTGCAGATGACACTAATTTGGGTGACACTGTTGATCTGCTGGAGGGTCAGGGGCTCTGCAGGGGGATCTGGCAGGATGGGCTCAGGTCTATTGTATGAGGTTTACACAGCCAAGTGCTATGTGATGCACTTGGATCACAACCCCATGAATGCTCCAGGCTTGGGGCAGAGAGCCTGGAAAGTTGCCTGACAGAAAAGGAACTGGGGATGTTGGCTGACACCAAATTAAGATGAGGCAGTGTGTGCCCAAGTGGCCAAGAAGGCCACCAGCATCCTGGCCTGGATCAGGGATAGTGTGGCCACAGGACCAGGGCAGGGATTGTCCTCCTGTACTGGGCAGTGGTGAGGCCACACCTTGAATCCTAGGCTCTGTTTTGGGCCCCTCACTCCAAGAAGGACATTGAGCAGCTGGAGCAGGTCCAGAGAAGGGGAATGAAGCTGCTGAAGGTTCTAGAGAGCACATCTGGGGATGAGCAGCTGAGGGAACTGGTGGTGTTCTGCCTGGAGAAGAGGATGCTAAGGGGAGACCTTCTGGACCTCTACAACTGTCTTAAAGGAAGTTGGAGAGAGGGGAGGATTGGTCTGTTCTCCCTGGTATCAGGTGATAAAATGAGAGGAAGTGGTCTGAAATTGTGCCAGGAGAGGCTTAGGTTGGAGATGAGGAAGAATTTCTTGGCTGCAAGCATGGTCAGGCATTGGAACAGGCTGCCCAGGGAGGTGGTGGAGTCCCCATCTGTAGAGGGCTATGTGCTGGAGATGTGGTGCTGAAGGACATGGTTTAGTGGTGACCTGGTAGTGCTGGGTTAATGGTTGGACTTGATGACCTTAAAGGTCTTTTCCAACCAAATTCTGTAGTTCTGGCATTTCATCAGCCACTTTCTGCTGTCTTTGCTGACCATCTGCAGCCTCCCTTACAACATTGGTCATTTCTTTTTCAAGGACATGAAGTGGATCGAGGAGAAGCAAGCACTGTACAGAAGAAACCAAGAACTGGTAGAAAAGGTGGTTAATGCTTCTCTTGTTATTCCATGAACATGTGCAGCTTTAGGAATGCAGAAGGTGCAAGCAGTATTGTAAGCTGCATCACAGAGCTCCGCTGGCATTAATTCCTGTCGCATGATGGGCTCCTCACCAACCTGCCACAAGTGGATTTCTGGCATTCCCTCTTGCCCCACACCATGTCCTGGTCAGGACAGTAGCTCTGGGGAAAAGCTAAAGCCACATGTCCCTTCCCTGTTGACCCCAGGGGTGGGCCCAGCCCCTGGGTGCTCACACTGACCCTGGTGTTTCCCCATCGTGGTTAGTGGGTGGTGGACCTGAAACGCTGCTGCAGTGCTGAGAGCTTGGTGCTTGGTTTTGCAGATAAAGCAGATGGAAGCTGAGGAAGCTCGCCTGAAGCATGATGTCCAGGATGTGAAGGATCAAAATGAGCTCCTGGAGTTCAGGATCCTGGAGCTTGAAGTGAGCACCTGTTACAGGCATGGTCCTTCCCACCTGCCCTGGGCTGCCTGAGCTGCGGGCGGTGCAGCTGGGAGCTTGCCCATGTTTGCTGTGAAGAGCAACACGGCCCTGAGCAAGGCCGAAAGGGCTGGGAACAGTGCTAAGAAAAGGGGGGGAAAAGGCCCAGCACAACACAGATAGGATCCTGGAGCTTGAAGTGAGCTCCTGTTACAGGCATGGTCCTCCCCACCTGCCCTGGGCTGCCTGAGCTGCGGGCGGTGCAGCTGGGAGCTTGCCAATGTTTGCTGTGAAGAGCAATATGGCCCTGAGTAAGGCCAAAAGGGCTGGGAACAGTGCTAAGAAAAGGGGGGAAAAAGACCCATGGTGGGTAACCAAGGGTCAGTAACCCATAGTGGATAAGCCCTGGTGGGTAAGCAGTGGTCAGTACCCCCTGGTGGATGACCCAGCAACTCCTGTTGTTTCAGGAGAGAGAAAGACGGTCGCCTGCCATCAACTTCCACCACGGTCCCTTCACGGAGGGGAAAAGCCCTCTCCAAGTCTACTGCGAGGCAGAAGGTGTAACAGTAAGGGATTCTCGTTTCCTACTTCCCTGTCCCCAGAGCAAACCAGACCCTCTGTTCTGACTCCTGGTTTTCCCTTTCTCTCTTGTTAGGACATAGTAGTAGCAGAGCTGATGAAAAAGTTGGACATTTTAGGGGATAACGCCGTAAGTGTATGTTCCTTTAATCAATTGTGCATGCTTTGGTGCATCTTTGTCCTCCTCTTAAGCAAGCAAAGCCTTGGGTTGCTGCTGCACAGCCTGGCCTGCCCCTGCTCCCAGTGCTGGGCTGTGAGCTAAGTGTCTTCTGGCTTGACAAGGTCTTGTTAACAGCCTCTGCAGGATCGTGGGCTCACAGCATTGCTTTGGATTTGCCAATGAGTTGGAAACTTTCCAAACTGTGGTGTTTGGGGTTTTCTTTTCTGCCCACTCTTCACACCTGGTGTCTTTATTTGCTCACTCTGCTTTGCTTTGCTTTTGCATTTCTGGTTTGATTTCATCTAATAACCTACAGACCTTTGGTAGCAACCAGGAGATGAACCAACGAGTCCTCCTCTGGAGACCTTCCAAACCCACCTGGACGTTGTGGTGCTGGGCAAACTGCTGTGGGTAACTCTGCTGTAACAGGGGGCTTGGACTGGATCATTTCCAGAGGTCCCTTCCCACCCCACTGTGGGTAACTCTGCTGTAACAGGGGGCTTGGACTGGATCATTTCCAGAGGTCCCTTCCCACCCCACTGTGGGTAACTCTGCTGTAACAGGGGGCTTGGACTGGATCATTTCCAGAGGTCCCTTCCCACCCCACTGTGGGTAACTCTGCTGTAACAGGGGGCTCGGACTGGCTCATTTCCAGAGGTCCCTTCCCACCCCACTGTGCTGGGACTTGGGGATTCTGTAGCAGCAGCATGATAAAAAGGAGGAAATAATAAGCAATATGAAGATATTTCTCCTTCAACAAGTGGAAGTAAATAGTCCCACATGTAGCCATAGCTGTAGAAGATAGATAAGCCCTTGGATATTTTGGTTCTGTACTCTCCTCTGTCACCAGAACCACTGAGCCCCATGGCTGTGAGGGACAGAGGAGCACAGAGTCTCACAGAGCCTTTGGCTGATGAAGGATCCTTCCTGGGAGACACCACCACCAACATCATCAGGTCTGCAGAAAGGTCCTCACCATTCTGAGAGCTCCTCACCTGAGCTGCCCCAACTCTGCCTTGTGCCTCTCTGCAGTTTGGTTACCAGCCAAACCACCATCCTCAGGGCCGTGGGGCAGCCTGGAAGCACCTCCTGTGCACTTTCCCAGTCAGACTAGTTGGGTCCTCGTGCCTCCACTGTCCCTAGTTTCTGACATCTGCATGTTTCTACCCCATGAAATCAAGTGAGGGGTTAGTGGAGGACCTGAAACACATTGATGCCATTCCTGAGCTCCACCACTGCTCAGCCAGTGATGGTGGTGTAGTGTGATGGTTCAGCCCACCCACACCAACACTGCCAGCAGGGGGAAGAGTCCTAAAACCTTTTCTGTGCAAAGACTGGAAAAACAGAAAGAGAGAATCCTAATCACCAGTGAGCTGTGACTGACCCTGGTGAGGTGTAGAAAGATAATACTCATTAATCACCAATCCCTGTAGTGATCTTGCCTTCAGTTATTAATGTTAATTCTATTTTATTAGTAGTATCAGGTCAGTCCCATGCAGAATGTTTTGGGACAACATCCCAAACAGGCAGCTTGGAGACAAAAAGGAACAGCAACTGAGAGCTTTTCTCCTGTGTTCTGCTCCCTTTGGTTTCCTCTTTGTATGTATTTGTGGTCTCTGCTATTTAAGATACTGGAACAGGGTGTCCAGGGAGGTTGTGGAGCACCTGGAGGTGTTCAAGGCCAGGCTGGATGAGGCCTTGAGCAACCTGCTCTACTGGAAGGTGTCCCTGCCCATGGCAGGGGTATTGGAACTAGATCACCTTTGAGGTCCCATCCAGCCCAACCCATTCCTTGATAATGTTATTTCCTCCTGACTTTTTCCCCTTGTTATATCCCACAACCAACTGCCAGATGTGACACAAGAGGGTTGTGCCTCTTCCCACCTCAGATAGCTTCAAGCCAAGTGCAGATGGTTCTGTCACTTGTTTTTACCTTACTGTCATGTTTCACATCACAGGCTCTGCCCCATGGCTGCAGACTGGCACATCTGACTCTCAGGGAGGCTGGGAAAGGGACCCCACCGGTGTGCAAGGGATTCCATCCTTGTCCATGCATTTTCCCACCTGCATTTTGGGAAAGCCCCTCAGCAGCTTCTAGCTGCTTCCTGCTGAACTCTCAGAAGTTAAAGCTTGCTTGGAGTAAGGTCAGCCTTTGGGAGAGTAGAACCTTTACATAGAGCAGAAACAAGATTAGAAGGGTTGGATATATCCTCCCTACCCTCTGGTCCCTGGGGACAGGGACAGAGGAGGCTGAGGAGATGCTCTCCTCTTCCTTCTTTGGGAGACCTTCTGGCTCTCTACAACTCCCTGAAAGGAGCTTGGAGCCAGGTAGATTTTGGTCTCTCCTCCCAAGGAACAAGCAACAGGACAAGAGGAAATGGCCTCAAGTTGCCCCAGGGGAGGTTTAGGTTGGACAAGAAGAACAATTTCTTCCACTTAAGGGCTGTCAAGGCTTGGCCCAGGCTGCTCAGGGCAGTGGTGGAGTCCTCATCCCTGGAGGGGTTTCAGAGTCTTGGTGATGTGGTGCTGAGTGACATGGCTTAGTGTTGACCTGGAAGTGCTGGGTCAATGATTGGATTTGATGAACTTAAAGGTCTCTTCCAACCCAAACAACTCAGTGATTCCATGATTCCCCACAGGCAGGAGAAGCAGACTGGGAACAACTTGGAGAAGAGGAAGCACCACAGCTAATACGCTGTGGGGATGGTTCACTTTCAGGGTGACAGATCTTGTTCTAAAGAAAAATTGCTCTTATTTATGGAAGAGACAAATTTCAGGTGTCCTCTGGAAAGGTCTTAGCACCATAAAATCACAGAATGGTTTGGGTTGGAGGGGACCTTCAAGATCATCTATTTCCCACCCCCCCTGCCATGGGCAGGAGCACCTCCCGCTAGGCCAGGTTCCATAAGGCCTAATCCAACCTGGCCTTGAACATAGTATCATAGTATCAGTCAGGGTTGGAAGGGACCACAAGGATCATCTTGTTCCAACCCCCCTGCCATGGGCAGGGACACCCCACACTAGATCAGGCTGGCCACAGCCTCATCCAGCCTGGGCTTAAACACCTCCAGGGATGGCACCCCAACCACCTCCCTGGACAACCCATTCCAGGGCTTCACCACTCTCATGGGGAAAAACTTCCTCCTCACCTCCAGCCTGAATCTCCCCACCTCCAGCTTCATTCCATTCCCCCTAGTCCTATCACTACCTGAGATCCTGAGCAGTCCCTCCCCAGCCTTCCTGTAGGCCCCCTCCTGTCTTCTTCCATCCCTGCCAGACAGCACTTTCCCAGCCTTGTGCATCAGTTTGAGGTTCACCATAGTGACCCTTCTTGCCAACCAGCCCTGTGGGAGCAGAGCTGATGGCTCTGGGTCTGAACAAATGCAGGTCCCAGGCTAGGAGTCACTTCTCCTACGTAAGATATGGTCAGAGCAAGGCCAGGTTTGGGGATGAAATGCAAAACACAGCTTCAGTGCTTGCTTTGCTTTTCTCTTCTTTTTTAAGAAGCACCCAATCATGGCCTGTGTGGCCAACACCCTCACAACTGTTCTCCAGAACCATGGCTTGGCTGCACAAAATCAGGACTGTATGAACCTGCTGTGCATGGAAGGAGCTTAATGACTTAGAGCTGCATCTCTCTTCTCAAGGGCACATCATGCTCTGCTTGGGCTTGACTTGTGCAACTGGGGGTTCATTCCTGGGGGGCAAATTTAGATCCTTTTTGGGGGGGGGTTTGGGGGAGAATGTGAGAATTTTAGATGAATTAACTTGCCCAGGGAGGTCACTGAGGCTCCATCCTTGGAGATATTCAAGGTGAGGGTCGAAAAGGGTCTGGGCAACCTGATCTAGTGGAGGATGTCCCTGCTGACTGCAGAGGGGGTTGGACTGGATGACCTTTGGAGGTCCCTTGCAGCCCAGGCCATTCTATGATGACTTCAACTTGGATGGTTACACCAATCTCATGTTGCAGTGCTGATTGTCTTCACCTCAGTTTCTTCTTTCTCAAACATATTTAATTCCATATTTGTTTGATACAGCAGTGACCCAGGTAGTGGATTAATTAATGAGGCACTGGGACTTGTTGTAATTATGCTCTGCTTTTGGTGCAGAACCTGACCAATGAAGAGCAAGTGGTTGTCATCCAAGCAAGGACGGTCCTCACCTTGGCTGAAAAGGTAACAGTGATAATCACTCAGCAGGGGATGTGTGGTGTGGAAGCTGCTGGTGATGTGGCTGCATCACAGAGCTCCATGGTTCTTCACAGGGAAGTCCACTTACACAAGGTTTTGCCCAATTAAAGCCCACACAGACATTGCTTATTGATGACACCAGGCTGGGTGGTAGTGTGGATCTGCTGGAGGCTAGGAAGGCTCTACAGAGGAACCTGGCCAGGCTGAATCAATGGGCCAGGGCCAGTGGGATGAGCTTCAACAAGGCCAGGTGCTGGGTCCTGCACTTGGGTCACAATCCCCTCATGAATGCTCCAGCCTGGGGGCAGAGTGGTTGGGAACTGCCTGGTGAGGAAGGAACTGGGGCTGCTGGTCCACAACCGACTGTAGATGAGCCAGCATGTGCCTAGGTGGCCAAGAAGGCCACCAGCATCCTGGTCTGGATCAGCAATGGTGTAGCCAGCAGGACCAGGGCAGGGATTGTCCTCCTGTACTGGGCACTGGTAAGGCCACACCTTGAGTGCTGAGTTCAGTTTTGGGCCCCTCACTGCGAGAAGGACTCTGAGGTGCTGGAGCAGGTCTAGAGGAGGGCAGCAAAGCTGGTGAAGGATCTGGAGAACAGGTCTGGTGAGGAGCAGCTGAGGGACCTGGAGTTGTTCAGTCTGGAGAAAAGGAAGCTGAAGGGAGACCTTCTGGCTCTCTACAATTCTCTGACAAGAGGTTGGAGTGAGGTGGGAGTCAGTCTCTTCTCCTGTGGAGCAAGTGGTAGAAAGGAAATGGCCTCAAGTTGCATCAGGGAAGGTTTAGGTTGGAGATTAGAAGAAACTTCTTGAGTGAAAGGGTTCTCAGAGACTGGCCCACATTCCCTAGGGAGGTGGTTGAATCCCCATCCCTGGAGGTGTTTCAAAGAGGAGGCAGAGATGTGAAGCTCAAGGAAATAGTTTAGCTGCAGCCTTGTTTAAGTCAGAGAATGGTTGGGCTCTGTGATCTCAAAGGGTCTCTTCCAACCAAAACCATTCTGTGGTTCTGTGAGCAGGTACCTGACCAGGCTTTGCTGCAGTGCTTTTTTCCCATCACCAATATCTCTATAAAAGAAAAACAATGTGAAAACAGAGTTGCTGTTCCCCCCTTTTATTTACTGCTGGCCCTCCATGAAGTCTCCTGAAGGCTGACTGTGGCTGGGCTGCCTCTGCTCCTAGGCTACAGCACTGCTCTCTGTTTTCTGCACAGTGGCTCCAGCAGATAGAAGTGACTGAGTCTGCACTGCAGCAGAAGATGCTGGACCTTGAGAATGAAAAGGTACCAAGGGATGGGGTGGATGCACCAGGGGAAGAGGCTGGGCTGTGTGTCAGGGATGTGGCTGCCACACTGCCCTTGTGTCCTCAGAAGCTCTTCAGCAAGCAGAAGGGTTTGGATGAGAAGCCCTTCTTGAGTGAAAGGGTTCTCAGAGACTGGCCCAGGTTGCCCAGGGAGGTGGTTGAATCCCCATCCCTGGAGGTGTTTCAAAGAGGCAGAGATGTGGTGCAGAGGGACATGGTTTAGCCCCAGCCTGTGGGTCAGGGGTGTGGCTGTTGCACTTGCCCAACCTCTTCCTTGTGTCCTCAGGAGCTGTTCAGCAAGCAGAAGGGCTACCTGGATGAGGAGCTGGACTTCAGGAAGCAGTCCTTGGACAAAGCACACAAGGTGAGGAGAACCAGTTTGGGCTGAGTTATGACCTCTTGGATGAGTGACCTTGTGTAATGAGTGTAGCCTGATCTTGAGAGACCAACTCTGCTGTGGACAGAACTGCTCATGGACTCACCTAAGGACTAAACAGGCTGAATTTTTCTAGATTCACAGAATGGTTTGTGTTGGAAGGGACCTCAAAGCTCATCTAGTTTCAGAGAGCCTGCCATGGGCAGGGACACCTTCCCCTAGACCAGTTTGCTCAAGGCCTCACCAAACCTGGCCGTGAACACTTCCATGGAGGGGGCAGCCACAGCCTCCCTGGGCAACAAGTCCTCTATATCCTAAGCTAACATTGAGTTCCCTGTGGATGGAGCTCCTCTTGTTGGCATTGTCCTTGCAGGACCTAAATAGTGATGCATTAAACCCCAAACTGTAATGTAGGAGGTATTTTGGTAAATGACTGGTAAGGAAGTGCTGGGTTTGGTAACTTCTCTTTGCCACAAGAAGGTCTCCTCAGAGCCTTCTCTTCTCCAGACTGGACAGCCCCAACTCTCTTAGTCTTTCCTCATAGTAGTATCATAGAATCAGTCAGGGTTGGAAGGGACCACAAGGATCATCTAGTTCCAACCCCCCTGCCATGGGCAGGGACACCCCACACTAGATCAGCCTGGCCAGAGCCTCAGCCAGCCTGGGCTTAAACACCTCCAGGGACAGGGCCCCAACCACCTCCCTGGACAACCCATGCCAGGGCTTCACCACTCTCATGGGGAAGAACTTCCTCCTCAAGTCCAGCCTGAATCTCCCCACCTCCAGCCTCATTCCATTCCCCCTAGTCCTATCACTGCCTGAGATCCTGAGCAGTCCCTCCCCAGCCTTCCTGTAGGCCCCCTTCAGATACTGGAAGGCCACAATGAGGTCACCTGGGAGCCTTCTCTTCTCCAGACTGAACAGCCCCAACTCCTTCAGTCTGTCCTCATAGGAGAGGTGCTCCAGCCCTCTGATCATCCTTGTGGCCCTTCTCTGGACACCTTCCAGCACCTCCAGATCCCTCTTGTACTAGGGGCTCCAGAACTGGAGGCAGTACTCCAGGTGGGGTCTCCCCAGAGCTGAGTAGAGGGGGAGAATCACCTCCCTTGACCTGCTGGCTATGCTTCTCTTGATGCAGCCCAGGATCTGACTGGCTTTCTGGGCTGCAAGTGCACACTGGTGGCTCTTGTTGAGCTTCTCATTCACCAGTTCTGCTTGATGAGGAGCAGTTTGTGCTTCCTGGGGGATGTTCACCCAGTACAGTTCCAAGCCTCCTGTCTTAGGGGTTCTAGCTGCACTGTTGCAGCAGTCCTGTTCTCTTGAAGCCATGGAGAGCTCTCCAAGCTTCAAACCACACTTTGCAGTCCTGGTCTCTTGAAGCTATGAAGAGCTCTGCAAGACACCACAAGCTTTGGAGAGGGTGTGCAGAGGTGGCATCAGCTGCTGCTTTGTCTCTTGCTCTGTATCAAAGTTGCTGAAAGAGATTTCAGCTTGTGTGAAGGAGCAGCGTTCATCTTGGGCTTTGAAGCAGAAGACCTTGTGTGGTCAAGTCAGCTGCCCTAGGAAGGTGCCAGGCATGGTGACCCTGGGGAAATGCTGGCATGTCTCCATATCTCAGCACATCTGCCGGGCACATCTGTCTGCATGCCAGAGACGTTCTCTGGTGCAGTGAAGCAAAGGCTCAGCAGCCTGAGACTTGCAAGAGCAGAGCCCAGCTACCAGCGAGGGAGCAGAAAGCCCTTTGAAGCTGGCAGCTCTGCCAGGGGAGGTGCTGGAGGCACATTTCAGATGAGGGCTTTTCAGATAGCTGTTGGTGAGTGCTGTAAGCAGGCAGCAGGGAGCCCTTCCCCTCTGGCAGGAAGGTGAGCTGGTGCTGTGTCCTCTGCTGCTGCAGCAGCTGGGACAGGTGAAGGGAGACTGAATGCTGGATTTCAAGCATGTCTGTGACTCACAGAGCAACTTTTATCAGTGGTTTTTTCTTTTCCTCCCCTATTTTCTCAGGGTTTTCCCCTTTTTTATCCTTTTCCCCCCATTTTCCCCTTCTTTCACCCCTGTTTCCTTTTCCTCCTTTCTTTCCCCTCTTAGCCATTTTCTTTCCTGTTTCCTTTTCCCCTTTTTTTCCTTTCTTACTTTTTTTTACCCTTCCCTCCCCATTTTTTCCCTCTTTCCCTTTTCCCCCCTTTTTCCTTTTTTCCCTTTTCCCCCTTTTTCCCTTTTCCCCCCTTTTTCCTTTTTCCCTTTCTCCCCTTTTTCCTTTTTTCCTTCCCCCCCTTTTCTCCCCCCTTTCCCCCCTTTTCTCCCCCCTTTCCCCCCCTTTTCTCCCCCCTTTCCCCCCTTTTTCTCCCCCCTTTCCCCCCCTTTTCTCCCCCCTTTCCCCCTCCTTGATTCCCCCCTTTCTATTTTTCCTTCCTGCCCTTATCCATTTTCCTTCTCCCCTCTCCCTTTTCACCCCTTTCCCTCCCTTTCCCCCCCCCTTCTCCTTTTTTTCCTTTTTCCATTTCCTTTTCTTCCCTTTTATTTCCCTTTCCCCCCACCCCCATCTCCTCACCTCCAGAAGGGAGAACCTTTCACCCCTACCCTGCTCCAGAGGCAGGTGGGGCTGGGCCAGGGGTGACCGCAGCCTAAATGCTGCTCTGAACCCACAGCACGAAAGCCCCTGTAGTGTTTTCCCTTGGGCTTGAGCTTCCTGCCCTGCCCTGGTGGGAAGCTCCCCTCCCAACCCCTCTTCCACACCCCCCTCCCCTTTACTGGGGCGGGATTTTCAGCTCCTGCCAAGACTGCTGCCGGGAGCAGAGCCAAGGCCAAGCTGACAGCCTCATATTGTCTTTGATTAGCAAATTCTGGAATTAGAAGCCATGCTCTATGATGCCCTGCAGCAAGAAGCTGGAGCCAAAATTTCCGACCTTCTTTCAGAAGAGGAGAAAGAGAAGCTGAAGAGTGCTGTAGAGCAGTGGAAGAGGCAGGTCATGAGCGAGCTCCGAGAGAGGGACGCCCAAATCCTGCGGGAAAGGATGGAGCTCATCCAGCACGCGCAGCAGGTAGGCACAGACAGGGGGGCATGTGGGCTGGGATGCTCCCTCAGGGGGGGAAGTGGTAAACTTGTGAGCACCAGCCCTTCCTCACGGAGCTGACCGCAGGTGGCTGGTCCTGGGGCCAGAGTGGGATGTGCCTCGGATAACCCCCCTCCTTTGAATGGATTTGTCGCACGGATGCGTCACGCTGGAAGGGACCCTCAAAGAGCGTCTTGTCCAGCTCCCCTGCACTCAGCAGGGACAGCTCCAACTAGAGCAGGCTGCCCAGGGCCACATCGAATCTCATATTGAATGTCTCCAGGGATGGGCCTTCCACCACATCCCTGGGCAACCTGTTCCAGCATTTCACAACACTCATTGTGCAGAGCTTCCTCCTGATGCCCAACCTAAATCTGCCCTGCTCCAGGCTCAAACCCTTGCCCCTCATCCTATCACCACAAACCCTTCTAAATAGTCCCTCCCCAGCCTTCCTGTAGGTCCCCTTCAGATGCTGAAATGCTGCTCTAAGGTCTACTTGGAGCATTCTCTTCTCTAAGCTGAACAGCCCCAATTCTTTCAGCCTGTCTTCATAAGAGAGGTGCTCCAGCCCTCTGATCATCTTTGTGGCCCTGCTTTGGACCTGCTCCATCAGGTCCATGTCTCTCTTGTGCTGGGGGTCCCATAGCTGGATGCAGTACTCCAGGTGAGGTCTCACCAGAGCAGAGTGGCAGAATCACCTCTCTCTCAACTTGCTGGCCATGCTGCTTTTGGTGCAGGCCAGGATGCCACTGGCCTGCTGGGCTGCAAGTGTCCATTGCTGGCTCATGTCCAGCTTCTTGTCCACCAGCATCCCCAAGTCCTTTCCTGCAGGGCTGCTCTCAACTTCATCATCCCCCAGCCTGTACTGATATCAAGGATTGCCCTGACCTAGGTGCAGGACCTTGCACTTCACCTTATCAAACCTCATGAGATTCTCCTCAACCCACCTCTCCAGCCTGTCCAGGTCCCTCTGGATGGCACCCATCATGTCCTTCTGTCTTACCAACACATAGTGACCTTCCCAGAGGACTCCTCCACAGTTTGAACCCCCCAAGTCATCTTTGTGAGAAGCCCAGCACATGCAGTTTGTCTCTCCCACAGTAACGTGTCTGCTGGGTGCCTCTGTGTGTGGTTGGTTAATAAATGTGTTTTTATTTGACATCTGACAGAGAATTAAAGAGCTAGAAGAAAGAATTGAAGGCCAAAAAAGACAAATAAAAGAGTTAGAGGAAAAGGTAAGGTAATGCAGATGAAACAGTTGTTGTACATGCACATCACCATCTGTCCGTGCCACCCTGGCTCAGAGCACACGCTGGTGTTGGTGGTGCAGGAGCTAACACCAGAGTGCCCCAGGAGGCCATTCTGCATTTGCATTATTCCCCTGGAGAAGGAAAGGTTTCCACCCTAAATCCACTCTGTTTTCCTTCAGCACAGCCCAAACCTCAGGGCTTGGCAGGGATGTGGGGGTCTGTCTGCCCTGGGAAGGGAGGGCTGGGGAGATGAGGTCAAGATGTGCTCTGGGGAAGGAGCCAGGATCTTTTCTCCCTCCCTCCCATCTCCAGCACTGCACTGACCACCCTTCTCCAGAGGGAATGAGGAGAAGGAGGCTTTTTCTCCTCTCCTTTCCTCACTTGCCACCACAGTAGTCACTGTCACTATGGTTATGCCATTGAGCTGCCTCCAGTCAAGCCATGACTCTTGAGTTTTACCCTCAAGTTGTCCTCCTCTGAAACCATCTCTTTGCACTAACCTTGCCATTGCAGAGCTTGTTCAGGCAGAGCAGGGGCTGAGCCGGACTTTCACCTCAGATTGACCCCAAACCTTAGCAATGTTGAGTTTGGGGTGGGTTTTGTGAGGTATCAGAAGAATTCAGCTCATTTTGTTTCCTCCCTGTTTTTGCCAAGCCCTTGGCTGTGGCTGGGCCAGGCTCTGCTGGGGCAGGAGATGCCTCTCATCGATCTGAGGGACAGAGAGGCTCTGGCTGAGCCAAGCTCCACGGCCTCAGAGCTCACTTCACACTTCATGTTTCTTTTCAAGTGTGACTTTTGTTGTGCCCTGTCTGTAAGCACAGCTTGTTTCTCAGCTGAACACACTGTAAACTCTGATTCTCTTTCTTCTCTTCCATTTTTTCCTCTCCTCCCTCCCCTTTTCAGTTTTTATTTTTGTTTTTATTTTTCTCTTTAGCTTTCATTCTTTGGTCATAGCCCTTCAGGCCACATGCAAAAGGTAAGCCCTCAGATCACCTCTAGTCTCCTCTTCTTCTTGTCAAGCATCAGAGCCTTCCCCTGGCTACTCAAGATTTGGTCTGGCAGTACTTGGGGGTTGGGGTATCCTGAGTGCCCCCAAAATTGAAACCTCTAAAACTGTGATAAAAATGTGAAAGCTGGGCAGCAGCAGGCTGAAAACCTTTGGATGGAATGTCCTTCTCCAGAAGGAAGGAGAAGGAAAGAGAAAATCACAGCAGGGTTAAAGGCAAAGGAGCTTCAACCCAAGGTGAACACCCCAGCTGTGCCTGTTCTCCTGACTGCATCAGGGGGCTGTTCCTGCTGATTCTTGCTGGAGATCCATGGGGAATACACTGCCCTTCTCCCTGCACTGCTGGGGGCTCTGATGTGCTCACAGCCAAGCTCAGCCTCTTTCATTAGAGCCATGGAATGGTTTGGGTTGGAAGGCACCTTAAAGATCATCTAGTTCCAACCTCTGCCGTGGGCAGGGACACCTTCCACCGGACCAGGCTGCTCCAGGCCCCATCCAACCTGGCCATGTGCTGCCTTCAGGTTGAGCAGCCAGAATGGTTTAGGAGGGACATGTCACATATAAATGTCTGTTTCTCCAAGCTTCATGGCACAGGACCCTAGATACTACCTGTTTCTTCAAGCTTCATGGCACAGGACCCTAGATACTACCTAAACCCCTCTTTTCCCAGGTCCATAGGGGATCCACAGCCTGTGCTGCCAGAGACAGCAAAAGTTACCACACCACAGATGGCGTTGAGGGGAACATTCCCCACTGGGTCAGTCCCAGCAGAACATCACACAAATCCTTTGTTGTACAAATCCAGCAGACACTGGCACACCTAACCCTTAGAGAAATGTCACAGGTGGTGCTTTGGCCCACAGCAACTTTTCTTTGATGTTTTCATTTCTTCTCATTTCAGCCTTCTGAGGAAGCTACAAAGGCTTCGACTGCTGCTGACGAGAAGACAGCATTGACTACCCAGCCAGAAAAAGAGACTTTGCCACCTCAGAACTCCCAAATCTCTCTCTTATTTTGCTCCTGGCAATGGCAGGTGCAATCTCTGTGGCCCTTTCAGACTGAAGCTGAACTGGGCTAGGTGGCAGCTTCTGCCTGGGTGACATCCATGCCGCTGGCACCTCAGACTGAGGCCTTTGAAATGCCAGAACTATGCTAACCACGAAGAAGAAGAAGAAAGCCAAAAACCCCTTCCCTCTCCTACAGCCACAGGCTCCTTCCTGGGACCCTGGCTCTGCTGCTGGAAGTAGCTCAGCTCTGCCTCAGGAGCTATACCTTCATTCAGATCAACTGAATAGATTTTGGTTCCCTGCTAAGCAGGCAGTCAACTGCTTCTCTGTAGAAGTGACCATGTCCTGGTTTGTGTGTCATGCATTGATGTCTGTTGCTCATAGCTACTTCAGCATCTGTCTTGGAAGAAGATGATGATTTGGGGATGAATTCCAGAGGAGTAACTCGTGGAAAGATTGATGTGAGTGAAGGTGGAGTTGATTGTCCCAAGGTATTTCCTCGTAACACAGGGTATGTCCCATGGTTTGTGGAATAACCCACGTGAGCTTGGAGAACATAGGATCAGAGAATTGTTTGGGTTGGAGAAGACCTCTGAGATCATCGAGTCCAGCCATCAACACAACAGCACCATGGCCATTAAACCATGTCCCAAAGTGCCACGGCCTCACATTTCATTGAACAGCTTCATGGAGCTGGGAAGGACATGAAGACTATGAAGGACATGATGAAGGTGAAGGACATCAAGCTTTAGGATTTTTGGAGTTCTCAGTAGACCATGGCCCACAGCAGGACGAGCAAAACAGCACAACTGCTCATCATTTGCTGCCCCTGGGTGATGCCAAAAGGCTTCACACTGTCCCAGCAAGAAAGTTTGACCTGCAAAAGAGTGAATATAAAACCACATCATCCCTGATCCACACATCCTGGGCTGGGGGAGGCGGCAAGGGGGAAGAGATTTTATCACCTTCAGGCAAAGGAGCACAGGAGCCCAAGCCCAGGGAGCCAGCACAGGAGCCAGGAAGGAAGATGGATCCTCTGGAAAAACAAGGAAAACCCAGAAGAAATCACCCATGGGACTCAGCAGATGCAGCCAGGTCACAAACATGGGGCTGCTGGACAACGTCAGGAGAAAGCTCCTGTTTGCAGATCTCCAACACTGCAGAGCAGCAAAGGTCCCAAGGGGCAGGATGTGGTGGAGGAACTTCTCTTGGAAGCACCTGGCAGGAAAAGCAGAGCCTCTGACAGGTAGGACTGCCTGGAATGCCATTAATGATATGGTGATTGTAGAGCTGTATCTATAGCATGGAACCTGACCTGGCTGTTCAGCTCCTGCTTGGGTAAAAATACTTCTGATGGTAATACAAAGACCTGGAGACAGGCCTGAGGCAGGGGTAGGTAATGAGGTGCTGGAGCAGGTCCAGAGAAGGGCAACAAAGCTGGTGAAGGGTCTGGAGAACAGGTTTGGTAAGGAGCAGCTGAGGGACCTGGGGTTGTTGTGGCCAAAGTGCAACACCCAGCACTTGGACTTGTTGAATGTCATCCTGTTGGATTCTGCCCATCTATCCAGCCGGTCAAGGTCCCTCTGCAGAGCTCTCCTACCCTCTGATAGATCAACTCCTGCCCCCAGCTTGGTGTCATCTGCAAATTTACTGATGCTGGACTCAATCCCCTCATCCAGATCATCAATAAAGATATTGAACAGGATGGGGCCCAGCACTGATCCCTGGAGGACACCACTGGTGCCTGGCTGCCAGCTGGCTGTGGCACCATTCAC
Organism: Melanerpes formicivorus; assembly: GCF_026170545.1. NCBI lineage: Eukaryota > Metazoa > Chordata > Aves > Piciformes > Picidae > Melanerpes > Melanerpes formicivorus. The sequence continues at coordinate 29,523,526 of NW_027142358.1, forward strand.
CACCACCCCCTGGGCTCAACCTTCCAGCCAGTTCCTAGCCCAGCACAGAGTGCTGCTGCCCAAGCCAGGGGCTGACAGCTTGGCCTCTCCTGGTGGCAGCTTCAAATGCTTTTAGACCTTTCTGCACCGACCAGATGCAGTAACAAACATTTGCATCAATTATGCACCTGGCTTCAATTGCACCACAAGCTGGGCTGATCTTAAGGGTGGAGGGGCCGGGCACAGCGTGGGGCGGGGGGAGAAACGATCGGGAGATGCACCACTGGAGGGCGCTACAAGCCTAGGGAACCGGGAACGGTGGGCCTGCTGGGGAGGGATCTGCTGCCTCCTGGGCTGCTTTGTTCTCTTACAGGATCACAGAGTGGGTTGGGCTGGAAGGGCTGGAAGGGACCTTAAAGTCCAACCCCCCAGCCGTGGGCAGGGTTATGTTGTTCCACCGGCTCAGGTTGCTCAAAGCCTCACCCAGCTTCTAAGCTGCTTCGGGAAGCTGCTTTGTCCTCATTTGTTGTCTACTGTGTGTTTTGGTCAGACTCTGGGGGGGTTGGAGGCTCCCAGGGAGGGGTGGCACTTGTGTGTTCCCAAATAAATCCACTAAAGTCCCAACGAATCCAAAGAGATGCCAAATAAAGGCATCACAAATCCAAAGGCAGGCATTAAAAATGCAAAGAAAGGAGTTTCAAATGCAAAGAAAGGAAATAAAAATCCAAAATAAATGCAAATAAATTCCAAATAAAGAACTAAAAATCCAAATAAAGAACTAAAAATCCAAATAAATGCATTAAAAAAGTCCAAACAAATGCATTTTAAAGCATTCCAAAGGAATAAAAAGTGCAAATAAATCCAAATAAAGAACTAAAAATCCAAATAAATCCATTAAAATCCAAATAAATCCATTAAAAAATTCTAATAAATGCATTTTAAAAAATTCCAAAGGAATAAAAAATGCAAATAAACTCTAAATAAATAACTGAAACTCCAAATAAATCCATAAAAATCCAAATAAATACCTTAAAAAATCCAAATAAATGCATTAAAATCCAAATACATTTTAAAATCCAAATAAATACATTAAAATATCCAAATAAATGCATTTAAGTCCAAATACATCCACTAAAAAATCAAAATAAATCCATAGAAATCCTAATAAATCCATAAAGATCCTAATAAATCCATAAAAATCCAAATAAATCCATTAAAAATCCAAATAAATACATTAAGAAATCCAAATAAATGCATTAAAATCCAAATAAATCCAGTAAAAACTCCAAATAAATCCATAAAAATCCAAATAAATACATTAAAAAATACAAATAAATGCACTAAAATCGAAATAAATCCACTAAAAAATCCAAATAAATCCATAGAAATTCAAATAAATCCATAAAAATACAAACAAATGCATTAAAAAAAATCCTAATAAATCCATAAAAATACAAATACATTAAAATATCCAAATAAATCCATTAAAAGATCCAAATAAATGCACTTCAAAAAATTCCAAAGGAATGAAAAATGCAAATGAACTCCAAATGAATTCGTAAAAATCCAAATAAATCCATTAAAAAATCCTAATAAATACATTTCAAAAAATTCCAAAGGAATAAAAAAGGCAAATAAACTCTAAATAAGTAACTAAAACTCAAAAAAATATCCCTAAAAATCCAAATAAATACCTTTAAAAATCCAAATAAATGCATTAAGATCCAGATAAATCTGCTAAAAAATTCAAATAAATCCATAAAAATCCTAATAAATCCATAAACCTCCAAATAAAGCCATAAAAATCCAAATAAATGCATTAAAATCCAAATACATTTAAAAATCCAAATAAATACATTAAAAAATCCAAATAAATGCATTTAAGTCCAAATAAATCCACTAAAAAATCAAAATAAATCCATAGAAATCTAAATAAATCCATAAAAATCCAAATAAATCCATTAAAAAATCCAAATAAATCCATAAAAGTCCAAATAAATGCATAAAAATCCAAATAAATCCATAAAAATCCAAATGAATACATTACAAAATCCAAATAAATCCATTAAAGTCCAACTAAATGCATAAAAATCCAAATAAATCCATTTAAAAAATCCAAATAAATGCACTTCAAAAAATTCCCAAGGAATAAAAAATGCAAATAAACTCCAAATAAATCCATAACGATCCAAATAAATCCATAAAAATCCAAATAAATCCATTTAAAAATCCAAATAAATCCATAAAAGTCTAAATAAATCCAGTACAAAATCCAAATAAATCCATTCAAATCCAAATAAATCCATTAAAAAATGCAAATAAATACATAAAAGTCCAAATAGATGCATAAAAATCCAAATAAATCCATTAGAAATCCCAAATAAATGCACTGCAAAAAATTCCAAAGGAATAAAAAATGCAAATAAACTCCAAATAAATCCATACAAAGCCAAATAAATCCATTAAAAAATCCAAATAAATGCATTAAAATCAGAATAAATCCACTAAAAAAAATCCAAATAACTCCATAGAAATTCAAAGAAATCCATAAAAATCCAAATAAATCCATTAAAAATCCAAATAAATCCATAAAAATCCAAATAAATCCATTAAAAATCCAAATAAATCCATAAAAATCCAAATAAATCCATTTAAAAATCCAAATAAATCCATAAAAATCCAAATAAATCCATTTTAAAATGCCAATAAATCCATAAAAATCCACATAAATCCATTTAAAAATCCAAATAAATCCATAAAAATCCAAATAAATCCATTTTAAAATGCCAATAAATCCATAAAAATCCACATAAATCCATTTAAAAATCCAAATAAATCCATAAAAATTCAAATAAATCCATTAAAATCCTAGTAAATATATTAAAAAATCCAAATAAATCCACAAAAATCCAAATAAATCCATAAAAATTCAAATAAATCCATAGAAATCCAAATAAATCCATTAAAAATTCAAATAAGTCCATTAAAAAATGCCAATAAATCCATAAAAATCTGAATAATTCCATTAAAAAATGCCAATAAATCCATTAAAAAATCCAAATAACTCCATACAATTCCCAATAAGTCCAAATCAATTCCAAATCAGTTCCAAATCAATGCATTTAAAAATCCAAACACATAAATCCAAATTCCAAGTGAATAATACATCAAAATCCAATGGAATGCCATCTGGGTGGTGGGCCAGTTTGCTTCACGGCTGTAGAGCTTCCCTCTTGGTGTAATTACAGCCTTAATGAATTCCACCTTAATTACCCCCCTGGCACCATTAATATTAAGAGAAGATGATGTCTGGTTTGCCAGTGACAGGAAGGTGGGTTGAGCCCAGGTGAAGCTGTGTGATGAGCAGGTAATTACTCTGCTTTCAATTACTTTGTCCTGAAGAAAAGGTTTTGGGGGTGCTGGGGGATGAGAAGCTCCACAGGAGCCAGCAGTGAGCACTTGCAGCCCAGAAAGCCTGGGCTGCATCAAGAGAAGAGGTGGGCACAAGCCAACCTCAGGAGGTTCAACAAGAGCAAGTGCAGGGTCCTGCAGCTGGGTCGAGGCAATCCCAGGCACAAATACAGGCTGGGCAGGGACTGGCTGGAAAGCAGCCCTGAGGAGAGAGACTTGGGGGTGCTGGTGGAGGAGAAGCTCAACAGGAGCTCTCTGTGTGCACTTGCAGTCCGCAAAGCCAATCAGATCCTGGGCTGCATCAGGAGAAGTGTGGCCAGCAGGGCAAGGGAGGTGATCCTCCCCCTCTACTCAGCTCTGGTGAGACCCCACCTGGAGTACTGTGTCCAGTTCTGGAGCCCGTCTTACAAGAGGGATCTGGAGGTGCTGGAAGGTGTCCAGAGAAGGGCCACGAGGATGATCAGAGGGCTGGAGCACCTATCCTGTGAGGACAGACTGAAGGAGCTGGGGCTCAGTCTGGAGAAGAGAAGGCTCCCCAGGAGACCCTCTTGTGACCTTCCAGTATCTGAAATGACCTACAAAAAAGCTGGGGAGGGACTTTTGAGGGTATCAGGGAATGATAGGACTGGGGGAAATGGATCCAAGCTAGAGGAGGGGAGGTTCAGATTAGATGTTAGGAAGAAGTTCCCCATGAGGGTGATGAGACACTGGCACAGGTTTCCCAGGGAGGTGGTGGAAGCCTCCTTCCTGGATGTTTTTAAGGCCAGGCTGCCTGTGGGCATTGATCCAGTGTGAGGTGTCCCTGCCTCCAACCCTGCAGGGGGTTGGAACAAGATGCTCCTTGAGGTCCCTTCCAGCCCTAACAATTCTGTGATTCTATGATCTTGGCTCCACATTCAAATGGCTCTTCTTTTCTGGCGGGTCTCAGGAGAGGTCTTTTTAAGGTCAGCAGCACATCTTTGCACAAACAATCCCCAGGGGAGATGATGAGCTCCTGGAGCTTCAATTTCCCTCTGGTTCCCTATCAGCTGCCTCCTGCCTGCGCATCCCTGCCTTCTGAAAGGGCTTGGAGACAGGGCTCTGCACAGGGTGCTGAGGTAAGGCTAATGAGATTCACAGTGATAGATGCATCATTGGAATATTAATTAGCAAGGCTCTGCTGGGCAGGGTGACCCAAAACTGCTTTGTTTAAAGTGATGCAAGGAGGAAACTAGAAACTGGAGCAGGGGAGATTGAGCTTGGGCAGCAGGAGGAAGCTCTTCACAATGCAGGAAGTAAAATACTGACACAGGCTGCCCAGGGATGTGGTTGAGGAGCCATCCCTGGGAAGCATTCAGGGTCACACTTGATGTGCTCCTGGGCACTGTGTTCTAGTTGAAGGTGTCCCTGCTGACTGCAGGGGGGGGGACAGGTTGACCTTTGAGGGTCCCTTCCAATCCAATGCATTCTGTGTACCTGTGAGCCATCAAGCCTCCAGCTGAGCAAACACTGTTCCTGGGAGGATGGAGAGGAAATGAGGCAAAAGCTGCACATTTTCCACTGTACTCATCACAGGGGAGGTCACACCTTGAGTACTGGTTTCAGTTTTGGGCCTCTCACTCCAAAAAGGACATTGAGAGGCTCAAGCAGGTCCAGAGAAGGGCAACAAGGCTGGTGAAGGGTCTGGAGTACAGGGCTGGTGAGGAGTGGCTGAGGGAATTGGGTTTGTTCAGCCTGGAGAAAAGGAGACTGAGGGGAGGCCTTCTGGCTGCCTACAACTCCCTGACAGGAGCTTGGAGCCAGGTGGGAGTTGGTCTCTTCTCGCTTGTAACAAATGATTGAACAAGAGGAAATAGCCTCAAGCTGCACCAGGGGAGGTTTAGGTTGGACACTAGAAGAAACTTCTTGACTGAAAGGATTCTCAAAGGTTGGGCCCAGGCTGCCCAGGGAGCTGGCTGAATCCCCATCCCTGGAGGTGTTGCAAAGAGGCAGAGCTGTGTTGCTGAGGGACGTGGTGTAGCTCCAGCCTTGGCAGAGTTAGAGAATGGTTGGACTCCATGATCTGAAAGGTTTGTTCCATCTGAAAGCATTCTGTGGTTCCCTGACCTCCTTGGTGTCAGTGAGGAGCAGGAACTGGCTCTGAAGAGGTTTCTGGCAGGGCACAATCCCTGGTTTATGGAAGTGTGTCGGTGTCTCGCAGCGCAGGATCTCTGCTGGGATGTCTCGGGGGGGTTACAGCCTGAAATGCACAGAAATGACAATGTCAGTCTGCATTTGGAGATGAGAGGAGATGAGATGGAGGTCCTGAGGCAGGAATAACAACGTTGCTGGTGCTCAAGGAGAGCTTCAGCACAGAGCGGCTTTGGGGCACCTCTGGGAAAGCTTCAGCACAGGGAGGTCTCCCTTGTTAACAAGATGGCAAGTTACTGGTTTGAAGAATCCCAGAGGAGAACAGTTTGGAAGCAAGCCTGCTGAGATTTGCCTTCCCAGCAGAGCATCTGTCTGGTTGTGGGGCTGGGTTCTTGTCATGCTTCCTGGACAGGCTCAGAAGGGCAGGATCTAGGGCAATCTTTTATCCTCTCTGCCATTAAGATGCCCACATTCCTGCTTTGTGGTAGTGTGAACTTCCACCTCACCTCGAGGGAAACCTTCTTTGCTGTGAGGGTGCTGGAGCTGCCCAGAAAGGTTGTGGGGTCTCCTTCTCTGGAGACTTTTGAGCCCCATCTGGTTGAGTTCAGGTGTGACCTGACCTCGGTGATCCAGCTCTGGCAGTATCTTCAGAGGTCCCTTCCAACCCCTACCATTCTGTGATTCTATGATTCTGTCTTGAAGTGGGCTACAGGAGAGCTGGTGAGGGACTTCAACCAAAGGCAATGCAGTGACAGGACAAGGGGCATGGCTTCCATCTGGAAGAAGCTGGGTAAGACATGAGGAAGAAATTCTTCCCCGTGAGGGTGGCTAGGAACTGGAACAGCTTGCCCAGAGAAGTTGGGGAGGCTCCAAGCCTGGAAGTGCTCAAAGCCAATTTGGATGAAGCCTTGAGCAACCTGCTCTAGTGGGAGGTGTCCCTGCCCATGACAGGAGACTGAAACTAGATAATCGAGGGAGGTCAAGGGAGGTGATCCTCCCCCTCTACTCAGCTCTGGTGAGACCCCACCTGGAGTACTGCCTCCAGTTCTGGAGCCCCTATTACAAGAGGGATCTGGAGGTGCTGGAAGGTGTCCAGAGAAGGGCCACGAGGATGAGCAGAGGGCTGGAGCACCTCTCCTATGAGGACAGACTGAAGGAGTTGGGGCTGTTCAGTCTGCAGAAGAGAAGGCTCCCAGGAGACCTCATTGTGGCCTTCCAGTATCTGAAGGGGGCCTACAGGAAGGCTGGAGAAGGACTTCTTAGGATCTCAGGTAGTGATAGGACTAGGGGGAATGGAATGAAGCTGGAGGTGGGGAGATTCAGGCTGGATGTGAGGAGGAAGTTCTTCCCCATGAGAGTGGTGAAGCCCTGGAATGGGTTGTCCAGGGAGGTGGTTGAGGCCCCGTCCCTGGAGGTGTTTAAGCCCAGGCTGGATGAGGCTCTGTCCAGCCTGATGTAGTGTGGGGTGTCCCTGCCCATGGCAGGGGGCTTGGAACTAGATGATCCTTGTGGTCCCTTCCAACCCTGACTGATACTATGATACTGTGATCCTTAAGGTTCCTTCTGACCCAAACCATTCCATGGTCTGATGTCAGCATGGCCTGTACAAGTGTTCTCATACCTGTGAGAAGTAGAGAAGACCTCTCCCAAAGTCTAAACATCCTCTAAGTTTGTGCATAGCAATGTCTGTTTCCCCTCCAGACCTCAAGAGCTTCCATCCTGTATCTTCCTTTCAGAAATCTTCACCCAGAGTTTGGAACAAAAGCCTTTCTAAGGCTAGCTAAGACCTAACTAAGGTCTAGCTAAGACCTTTCTCCCTGAACTGACTATTTGCTAGAATCTCTCCTGGAACAGACACCTCCTGTGTGATGCCTTCACATCCATAGCTGATCAGCAGTGCAGGGTTTTCCTTGGCTAACACTTCCAAATCAGTGATTTTAACCAAACCAGAGGTTCAGCATCACTGAGGACAGACTGGGGCCTTGGCACAAGCCTGGGTCACAGAGCTGCTTTTGGAGGCTATCACTCATTCCATCACTCATGTTCCAAAGCACTCCCAGGCACAGCAGATCCTGGTGTCATCAAATCTGAGCTCTTCTTCCCCTTAATTTGCTTCTTGCTGAGTTCCTGTAAATAAGAAGGACACATTTGATCATCTTCCAACCTCAGTATCAGCCTGAAGAATTAATGAGCTGGAAAACCTATTAAAAAGTGATTGCTTTTTTGTCCAGGAAGGCTTACAGCAGCGAGGGAATCTTTGTGTGCACTCTCCCTGCACGTACACACACAGTCTTTATGTGCACAGGAGTCATTTGCAAGGCCAGGAGCAGACAGACCTTTGGGGACAATGTTCCCAATTTAAGAGATCTTTGAGCATATTCTAGCATAGGTGAGCCTAAATGGTAGGATCTCATCCTTTTGCTTCTGCTACAGAGCCAAGGGGCACAGCAAACCACTTCAGTGTTACCTGGAGAGTCACATCCTGAGCTAACACAGAATGAAAGAATTCCAGCATGGTGGGGGCTAGAAGGGATCTCTAGAGATCTTTCCAGTCCAAGACCCCTCCTAAAGCAGGGGCACCCACAGCAGCTTGCCAGGACCACGGCGGGCAGGTGGGGTTGGAATCTCTCCAGAGAAGGAGACTCCAAAACCTCCCTGGGCAGCCTGCTCCAGGGCTCAGCATCCTCACACCAAACAAGTTTCTCCTCCTGTTCAGGTGGAACCTCCTGGGTTCGAGATTGTGCCAGTTGCCCATTGTCCTCTCACTGGGCACCACTGACAAGAGTGGGGCCCAGGCTGCCCAGGGCAGTGCTGGAGTCCCCTTCCCTGGAGGAGTTTCAAAGCCAAAGGGACATGGTTTAGCAGTGGCAGTGCTGGGCTAAGGGTTGGACTTGATGATCTTAAAGGTCTCTTCCATCTAAGGTGATTCTGTGATCTGCTCCACAGCAGTGCCATGTGAGGGCTTCCCTCATGCACATGTTCTGTCCAGCTTGTGTGGTCAGCTCCTCATCCCCACCTGGAGCACCTACAAGTGTTGCTGCAGCCCTGCTCACCCTGAGCCCACCATATCTGCTGCAGCTGGTCTGCAGCCTGTGGGATTGTCAGGGACTGTAGCTCTGTCTGCAATTCTAGGTCATCAGACATCCCAGACAAACCTCCCCCAGGAAAGGAGAACATGTCCAAGCAACTAAGAGCTGTCATGGCCTCATGCAGATCTGCAGAGGCAGATGAAGGCAATGCTCTGTCAGTGGCTGCTCTCTGCAGACAGGCTGCCCCCGTGGCCAGCTGCCTTCTCCTGGTAAACAAGAACCTGCCCTGGGGATACAACAAATTAGGGAAGCAGTGTCAGAGTGGCTGCCAAGGAGACACCAGTATGGGCTGGCAGTGCTGTGATGGTCAGGAGGGAAGAGGGCTGTAGCATAGTCACAGGTTGTCAAATCAAAGCAATCTTCTCAGGCTCTGCTAATTGCACCAGGAGAGCAACCACAGCCTCCTGATGCTGCTGATTTATCATGTGAGAGATTCATAGAGTCACAGAATGGGTTGGGTTGCAAGGGCCCTTAAAGAACATCTTGTTCCACCCCCCTCCCATGGGCAGGGACACCTTCCACTAGACCAGGCTGCTCAAGGCCCCATCCAGCCTGGCCTTGAACACCTTCAGGGAGGAGGCATCCACAACCTCCCTGGGCAACCTGTTCCAGTGTCTCACCACCCTCACTGTCAAGAATTTCTTCCTAACCTCCAGGCTAAACCTGCCCTCTTCCAGCTCAAAGCCATTGCCCCTTGTCCTGTCACTACAAGCTGTGTCAAAAATCCCTCCCCAGCTCTCCTGTAGCCCCCTTCAGGTACTGGGAGGCAGCTCTAGCATCTCCCCAGAGCCTTCTCTTCTCCCAGCTGAACAGCCCCAGCTCTCTCAGCCTGTCTGCATAGGGGAGCTGCTCCAGCCCTCTGATCATCTTTGTGGCCTCCTCAGGACCCACCCCAACAGTTTGATGTCCTTCTTGTGTTGGGGGCACCAGAGCTGGGCGTAGCACTCCATGTGAGGTTTCAGCAGAGCAGAACCTTCTCAGGCTCTACTAACTGCACCAGGAGAGTGACCCTGGAACCCTGAAGCTGTCCATTGATCCTATAACAGATCTCAAGGGGCTCATTGTAGCCACATTTCCCAAAAGCTGCCATGACAAGGAGGCTGAGGACCCAGAGTGGTGCTGCAGAAAGGTTCAGCAGCTGCCTTCAACCCAGAGGACCCCCCCCAGGGGTTCCTCGCTGGGGCGGAGATGGGGGTTCATATGTTGCCCCTATCTTGCCCTTGGGCTGCCCTTCCTCCAGGAGCAGCCTGAGCTGTGGTTGTCAGCCTGAGTTTTCTGCTCTGGCTCCCCATTTACAGCTTGAGTAGGTTCTCCCCCTCCTTGGAGAGCCTTCCCTTGGGAATGTCACCTAATAATGCCGCAGCACATCTCATTTCTGTGACCTGCTAAGCTCTAACAGGAAATAAGTCTTGTGGGCAGCCAGCTTCTTGACAGGCTGCCATGGATTTATGATTCTTCCATCTTTCTGCTTCAATTATTCATTTCCACTGCACTTCAGAGCTGATACAGCACAGAGGAGCTGAGCCAGGAGGTCTTTCTGTTCCCCATGCTGTGCTGGGTAGCTATGATCTTTAAACTGTACAGAAGGCTTGTGCCTCGCTCCTTGTGCCTCACCACTTGTTGTAGACCAGGTTGCCCAGAGAAGCTGTGGCTGCCCCTCTGAAGTGTTCCAGGTTAGCTTGGATGAAGCCTAAACTTCCCCTGGCACTGCTTCAGACACTGTCCTCTTGTTCTGGTGCTGCTTGCCTGGGAGAAGAGACCAACCCCCACCTGGCTACAACCTCCCTTCAGGGAGTTGGAGAGAGCAAGAAGGTCTCCCCTGAGCCTCCTCTTCTCCAGGCTAAGCAACCCCAGCTCCCTCAGCCTCTCCTCACAGGGCTGTGCTCCAGACCCCTCCCCAGCTTTGTTGCCCTTCTCTGGACACCTTCCAGCAAGTCAACCTCCTTCCTAAACTGAGAGGCCCAGAACTGGACACAGGACTCAAGGTGTGGCCTAACCAGTGCTGAGTCCAGGGGCACAATGACCTCCCTGCTCCTGCTGGCCACACTATTCCTAATGCAGGCCAGGAGGCCATTGGCTTTCTTGGCCACCTGGGCACACTGCTGGCTCTTGTTCAGCCTACTCTCAACCAGTACCCCCAGGTCCCTCTCTGCCTGGCTGCTCTCCAGCCACTCTGACCCCAGCCTGTAGCACTGCATGGGGTTGTCGTGGCCAGTGTGTAGAACCCAGCACTTGGATGTGTTCAATCTCCTGCCCTTGGACTCTGCCCATCTGTCCAGCCTGGCAAGGTCACTCTGCAGAGCTCTCCTACCCTCTAACAGATCAGCTCCTGCCCCCAGCTTGGTGTCATCTGCAAATTTACTGATGGAGGACTCAATGCCCACATCCAGACCAGGCTTCACCTATTGCTGCCACCTGAAGGCTTCATTTTCTAGAGATGAATTTTTGGAAGTCCAAAGGGTCCATGAGTAACTCTTTGTCTAGGCTGAGTGGTTCTCAATGGCTCCTATGTGTGCAGTCATCATAGCAGTGCCCCAGGGCAGATTTAGGTTGGACATTAGGAAGAAGTTCTTTACTGTGAGGGTGGTGAGGCACTGGAGCAGGTTGCCCAGAGAAGTTGTGGGTGCCCTGGAAGTGTTTCAGATCAGGCTTTGAGCAACCTGTGAGCCAACAGGCAGAGCTTGCATCAGGGGGACACGGTCAGCAGCTCTGTGGTTAGTGATGATTGAACTGAAGGTAAGTTGTCTGTGGTAAGGTGTTGGGAAATGTTCCCTCTCTGGAGGTGTTCAAGGCCAGGTTGAAATGGGGCCTTGAGCAGCCTGGTCTGGTGGAAAGTGTCCCTGCCCATGGTAGGGGGGTTGGAACTAGATGATCTTTGAGGTCCAACCCAACCCAATCTGTGCTTCTGTCATTCTGTGACTTGGCCATGGCTTTAGTGGAAGGGCCTGCTGCAAGACCTGGTGCTGCTGCTGATGCCAGGCATCCAGCTTTGCCCTACATCTGGGTCTGTCTGTGGCATGAAATACTGAAGTGAGCAGAAATGGTTAAAAATGAGCTGTGGTGGTTGCTAGTCCCTGCCTCAGCCTCCTGCCAGTGAGGGGAGGCTCAGATCTAGGTCAGGCTCGGTGCAGGCAGCTCGCATTAGGGAGGCGACGCCTGAAATCCCAACCTGCCCCGACACAGCCTGGCCCCAGGCTCACCCCAGCCCTGTGGAGATGCTGGAGAGCTTTGGGGTGGGGGGTGGGGGGGGTCCAGGGCCCCAGCAGCAGCGCTTCAGATTGCAGGTCTATAAATATTGATGAAGTGGAATGCTTTCATGCTCCTGCATGGCTCTGCTGAGCAGTGTGTGCTCACCACGGGTGTCGAGATAGATGGGGAGTGTTGGCTGGTTTCCCTTCAGTTGTGTATTTGGCTGTTATAAAGGAGAGGGAAAACCCCAGAATGTTGGGTATGGGCATCTTCTCCTGACCATAAATCCAGAAACATTCCCTGGGAGTTCCAGAAATTGCTCTTAGTTCTTAAATCACAGAATCCCAGACTGGTTTGGCTGGGAGGGGAACTTTACAGATCATCCAGACCAACACCCCTGCCGTGGGCATGGATGTGTGAAAGTCGGGCAGGTTGCTGAGAGTGCTCTAACCTGACTTGGAATGGCTCCTGGAGTGTTTCCTCAGTGCCCAGAAGACCAGCTGGCAGTGCCACTGTGTGGCACCGGGCTGGGGTGGGTACTGGAATGAGCCCAGATTCATGAAAGGCATTCATCTGATGGCTGCTGGGAGCTGAAGCCACCAGCTCAGGTTGATTCTTTTAATTCCTGGCCATTTAGATAGGATGGGATGGGATAGGATAGGATAGGATAGGATAGGATAGGATAGGATAGGATAGGATAGGATAGACCAGACCAGGTTGGAAGAGACCTTCAAGATCATCGTGTCCAACCCATCAACCAATCCAACCCACCCAAACAACTAACCCATGGCACCAAGCACCCCAGCAAGTCTCCTCCTGAACACCTCCAGGGATGGTGACTCCACCACCTCCCCAGGCAGCCCATTCCAATGGCCAATCACTCTCTCTGTGTAAAACTTCCTCCTAACCTCCAGCCTAAACCTCCCCTGGTGCAGCCTGAGACTGTGTCCTCTTGTTCTGGTGCTGGTAGCCTGGGAGAAGAGACCAACCTCTGCCTGGCTACAACCCCCCTTAAGGTAGTTGTAGAGAGCAATAAGGTCACCCTTTTTGGCCCTAAGCAGGACACCTCCAGGCTAGAAAAGACCATTTTAGACCCCAAACTGATCCCATCTTAGGCTTTTCAGCAAGAGGAGCTGAGGGAGCTGGGGTTGTTCAGCCTGGAGAAAAGGAGGCTGAGAAGAGACCTTCTGGCTCTCTACAACTCCATGAAAGGAGCTTGGAGCCAGGTGGGGGTCAGTGTCTTCTCACAAGGAACAAGTGATGGGAGGAGAGGAAATGGCCTTAAGTTGCCCCAGGGGAGGTTTAGATTGGACATGAGGAACAATTTCTTCCCCTGAAGGATTGTCCAGGTCTGGCCTAGGCTGCCCAGGGCAGTGTTGAAAGTCCCCATCCCCAGAGAGGATGTGGTGCTGAGGGACATGGTTTAGTGGTGAGCTGGCAGTGCTGGGTTAACAGCTGGACTTAGACTTGGTGATCTTGGAGTTCTTTTCCAACCCCAGTGATTCTCTGGCAGCCACTGAGGTCCCTGCCTGTGACACTGGGCACGCCATGAAGCAGCCTCCCACGGGCAGTCCCTGCAGCTTGTTGGGTGCCCAGGCAAACCTTATTCCACATTTTCAGCCACTTTCAACTTGCTTCAGCTGATGATCAGCTCCACTGAAGGTCGGCAGTGCAAGACATCACAAAGCATTAACTCAGGAGTTGAATCACTGCTGGGCTTAGCTCCTTTTTGTTATTCCCTCAGTGTTCCTCATCTTCTCCTCAGCAGCTGCAGGAGCTGCATGTCCCATGCTGGTGCTGCTGGCCTCTCTCAGCCATATGGTCATGAGGGCAGATGGCCCATCTGCTGAGCATCCCCCACAGCCACCAGCCACCCCTCATCCTGCTGGGGCCATAGGGCAGGCCAGAGGGTGTGAAATGGGATTTAGAGCTCAGGGTGGGGTGTTTGAACAAACCCCCAGCAAATCCCCTTAGCACAGCTTAGACTAACCAAACACGAATAGCTAAACATCTCCTTGCCCTGCAGCCCAGGTCAGGGCTCACAAAGGCTCCTTCTCCACATAGAATCATGGAACTGTTTGGGTTGGAAAAGCCCTCTCAGATCATCCAGTCCAACCTTCAACCCAGCACCACCATGGCCACTGAACCATGTCCCCAGCTGCCATGCCCACAGGTTTCTTGAATGCCTTCAGGGATGGTGACTCCACCACCTCCCTGGGCAGCCTCTTCCAATGCCTGACCACTCTTGCAGGAAAGAAATTGTTCTTAATCTCCAGCCTAAACCTCCCCTGGCACAATTTCAGGCCATTTTCCTCTTGCTCTATCACCTGGTACTAGGGAGAAGAGACCAACCCCCACCTCACATCAATCATTGTCCAGCTCTGGGGCCCCCAACACAAGAAGGGCATAGAACTGTTGGAGTGGATCCAGAGGAGGCCACCAAGATGATCAGAGAGCTGGGGCAAGGACAGGCTGAAAGAATTGGGGCTGTTCAGCCTGGAGAAGAGAAAGCTCCAGGGAGACCTTAGAGCAGCATTTCAATGTCTGAAAGGGACCTACAGGAAGGCTGGGGAGGGACTGTTTAGAAGGGTTTGTGGTGATAGGATGAGGGGCAGTGGTTTGAAACTGGAGCAGGGCAGCTTTAGGTTGGACATCAGGAGGAAGTTCTTCACAATGAGTGTTGTGAAATGCTGGAACAGGCTGCCCAGGGCTGTGGTTGAGGCCCCATCCCTGGAGCCATTCAAGATCAGACTTGGTGTGGTCCTGGGCAGCCTGCTCTAGCTGCAGCTGTCCGTGCTGGCTGCAGGATGCTTGGACAAGCTGATCTTTGAGGGTGCCTTCCATCTCAGTGCAAACTGAATCTTTGCTGGATGCCCACCCTGGGTTGGTCTCCCAGCAAGCTGGAGTGCTTCAGGAGCAGGGAAGGCTCAGGAGCACAAATGCTGGGGCTTCATCCATCACCAGGCATTTCCCATCTCCCTGACAAGTAACCTTGAGGCACAGCGAGGAGATCATAGTATCAGTCAGGGTTGGAAGGGAGCACAAGGATCATCTAGTTCCAACCCCCCTGCCATGGGCAGGGACACCCCACACTACATCAGGCTGCCCAGAGCCTCATCCAGCCTGGGCTTAGACACCTCCAGGGCTGGGGCCCCAACCACCTCCCTGGACAACCCATTCCAGGGCTTCACCACTCTCATGGTGAAGAACTTCCTCCTCACATCCAGCCTGAATCTCCCCACCTCCAGCTTCATTCCACTCCCCCTAGTCCTAGCACTAGCCTGAGATCCTGAGCAGTCCCTCCCCAGCCTTCCTGTAGGCCCCCTTCAGATACTGGAAGGCCACAATTAGGTCACCTCGGAGCCTTCTCTTCTCCAGACTGAACAGCCCCAACTCTTTCAGTCTGTCCTTGTAGGAGAGGAGCTCCAGCCCTCTGGCCAGTGGCATCCTGTCCTGCATCAGGAACAGTGTGGCCAGCAGGAGCAGGGAGGTCATTCTGCCCCTGGACTCAGCACTGGATAGGTCACACCTTGAGTCCTGTGTCCAGTTCTGGGCCCCTCAGTTTAGGAAAGATGTTGAGCTGCTGGAAGGTGTCCAGAGAAGGGCAACAAAGCTGGGGAGGGGTTTGGAGCACAGCCCTGTGAGGAAAGGCTGAGGGAGCTGGGGTTGCTCAGCCTGGAGAAGAGGAGGCTCAGGGGAGACCTTGCTGTGTACGACTCCCTGAAGGGAGGCTGTAGCCAGGTGGGGGTTGGTCTCTTCTCCCAGGCAAGCAGCACCAGAACAAGGAGACACAGTGTCAAGCTGCACCAGGGGAGGTTTAGGCTGGAGGTGAGGAAGAAATTCTTCATAGAGAGAGTGATTGGCCATTGGAATGTGCTGCCCAGGGAGGTGGTGGAGTCACCATCATTGGAGGTGTTCAGGAGGAGACTTGATGGGATGCTTGGTGCCATGGGTTAGTTGATTAGTTGGTGTTGGGTGATAGGTTGGACTTGATGATCTTGAAGTTCTCTTCCAACCTGGTCTGATCTATTCTATTCTATTCTATTCTATTCTATCCTATCCTATCCTATCCTATCCTATCCTATCCTGGTCTTTATCTTCTTCTGTAGGTTCCTGCACCACCCCCAAAGCTTCTGCTGGTTCTGAAAAGCTGTGAAGAGAATCTCCTGACACTGAAATGTTACAAACACTCTGGAGGCCTGTCCATGGACCACCTGCTTTCAACTGGACAGTGAGCAGCAGAGGAGCTGAGCTGCCAAGATGTGAGGAGATGAGCTGGTCAGGAAGGGTTACACTGCTGCTGGAGTGATCTGGTGTTTAACTCAGAGGTTGTGGATTTCTGTCATCTTATGGTGGGATTATAGAAATCATTTGGACATGAGGGGGGAGTTCTTCACCATGAGAGTAGTGAAACACTGGAACAGGCTGCCCAGGGATGTAGTTGAGGCCCCATCCCTGGAGACGTTTAAGATCAAGCCTGATGTGGCCCTGGGCAGCCTGCTCTGGTTGGAGGTGTCTCTGCTGGCTGCAGTGGGATTGGACAAGGTGACTCTTGAGGGTCTCCCTTCCAACCTGATGCAGTCTGTGACTCTGCAATTGAACAAACTGCAGTTCCCCCAGACACCAGCACCAGGGTTACATCAAGGAGCTGCACTTTTAACCCCTGCATTTCAAGCTCAAAATGTCTCCACTTCGTGTCCTACTTCAATACTTCATGTCTTAAACGATTTTGTTTCCCTGGAAGACCTTTGAACAGTAGGGAGGGAGCTGCAGCCAAAGGCATGAACAACCTGGTCTAGGCCTTGAGCAGCCTGCTCTAGTGGCAGGTTGTTCCTGCCCGTGGCAGGAGGGGTGGAACTGGATGGTCTTTAAGGTCCCTTCCAACCCAAACTATTCTGTGATGATTCTATGACTGATCCCTCGCTGGGAATCTGCAGGAATGGGCCATGCCAGCACCTCTGGAAGGGCCCTAATGGGATGACTGGGGTGCAGCCAAGCATCTTGGGGCACTGGGAATACTCTTGTGGTACCCAGGGCACTGCTGGGGATGGGCATGGGGACCTCCAGTGTGTTTGGAAGTGTCCAGGGTCCATCTCATCACTGTTTAGCCCTGTGTGTCTAGAGCTTGAGTTCCATTTCCTCATTAGTTAGACTTCATCATGGCCTTTAATTCAGAAGCTAACTGTACAGGCCAGGTGTGGCTGTAAATAAGGGACTGTGTTGTGTATATGTTAATATTTATCTGTAAAAAGAGCTGTACATAGGGGAGAAGGCAGTGGCCCCAAGAATGTCTCCAGAGCTGTTTCTCTCCCAGCAGTGCACAGCTGGGTAGTTGCCCAAACGTGCTGCTGGAGTCCAGCCTGAGGAGGTTGCTCCATTTTCAGTCCCCCCACTCTGTTTCTGACCCCACTGAGGTTTTTGTGCCGTGGGTTTGCACAGCAAGTGCTGGAGCGTGGCACGGAGCCTCCTGGAGCTGGTGCCACCATGAGATGGGCTGGGGCAGGTCTCCTTGGCTGCCTTCTCACCTCTGGCTCTTGTGCATCTTGTCATAATATGGTCTCAGCCACAGGTCCATGGTGTGGGGGTTGTTACCCAAACCTGGGGGGGTTCCTGCAGCCTCTCCTGCCCCCAGAGCAGAGGGAAAGCAGCAGAGGGAAGGAGGGGTGTGCAGCCTGGGGAGGCACCCCAGCCATGCTCCAAATGGTGAGTGCCTGCTCCTCAGGCACCAAGGTGCAAGTCAGTGGCTGCCAACCACTCCAGTTTCTCACCTGTAAGAACATGAGGAGAAAGTTCTTTGGTGTGAGGGTGCTGGAGCCCTGGAACAGGCTGCCCAGAGAGTTGTTGAGCCTCTGGAGAGATTCCAAACCCGCTTGGACATTGTGATCCTGGGCAAGCTGCTGTGGTATGACCCTGCTTTAGCAGGGGGGTTGGACTGGATGATCTCCAGAGGTCCCTTCCAACCCCAGCGTGCTGGGAGCTGGGGATCCTGTGATGAAGCCCCCAGCTGTCCTGCACATAACGATGGGGCCAGATAAACCAAGTGTCTCCCCAGGTGCGCTTCTGATGCATCACGGCCGCTGCGTTTCACCTCCCAGACCAGGAGCAGCACCTGTGGATCCATCACCTCAGAGGTGCAGGCTTCCTGATGGAGCCCCACAGCGGTGGGGACGCTCCCACCCGTGTCCCACCACCCCGGGGGCACAGCGCAGCTGAGCCGAACCCCGCTGGAGCCGCAGCTTGCTTCATCCACGGTCACAGGCTGGCCGCTCCAGGCCTGCGCTCGTCGCCCAAGCTGCCGGAGGACCTGTGGCCGTCCCTCAAAGTGTTCCTCTCTTGTACTCTCCGTAGCCTTCAGCCTATCCCCGAGTGCCTTACACAGCTCCTGAGCAAACCTCCTGGCCGTGAAGAGAAAGCACACCTCCTGCAGGGGGGCCTAGTGCCAGCTCCCTTCGCAGCCCGGGTGCCGGCGCCACCGCCCCCGCCCCGGGCGAGGGGCAGCGGTGTGGATTCGCTTTAGGCTCAGGAAGCAGCCTTGTGAGCCTGTGTGATAGACCCTGGACCTACCCCTGTGGCAGAGGAGCTGCCGCCACCTTATGCAAACCCCACCCCAGAGACCACCTTTGTCTCCCCCGGGCTGGCACGCTGTGACCCTGTCCTCTCGGAGAGCCCCAGAGACCTTGCCCTGACTGCTCCGTGGTGGCTTGGGCGCTGGAGGGGAGCAGTCAGCCCCACGGAGGGGCTGGCCTCAGCAGTTACAGAATTTTACAGCTATTTTTGTATGGTGATTCATATGATATATATATGGCAAGAGACTTTCTATTCATTTGTAAAATACCTAAAGTATTGTCCACTTTTAATAAAAAGAGACCTTTTAAACCCTTGACATCAGAGGAGCTGCGCTGGTTCTTTCCCCAGGTTGAGAGAAGCTGGACTGCTTCCTCCCCAAGGCTGCAGAGAGGTTGGGTTGGTTCTTTCCCCAAGGCTGCAGAGAGGTTGGGTTGGTTCTTTCCCCAGGGGGCACAGAGGTTGGGTTGGTTCTTTCCCCAGGGGACAATAGAGGTTGGGTTGGTTCTTTCCCCAGGTGGCAGAGAGGTTGGGTTGGTTCTTTCCCCAAGAGGCAGAGAGGTTGGGTTGGTTCTTTCCCCAGGTGGCAGAGAGGTTGGGTTGGTTCTTTCCCCAAGAGGCAGAGAGGTTGGGTTGGTTCTTTCCCCAGGTGGCAGAGAGGTTGGGTTGGTTCTTTCCCCAAGAGGCAGAGAGGTTGGGTTGGTTCTTTCCCCAGGTGGCAGAGAGGTTGGGTTGGTTCTTTCCCCAAGAGGCAGAGAGGTTGGGTTGGTTCTTTCCCCAAGAGGCAGAGAGGTTCGATTGGTTCGGTTGGTTCTTTCCCCAAGGGGCAGAGAGGTTGGGTTGGTTCTTTCCCCAGGGGGCAGAGAGGTTGGGTTGGTTCTTTCCCCAGGGGGCAGAGAGGTTGGGTTGGTTCTTTCCCCAGGGGGCAGAGAGGTTGGGGTGGTTCTTTCCCCAAGGGGCAGAGAGGTTGGGTTGCTTCTTTCTGCAGGTGCAGAGAGGTTGGGTTGCTTCTTTCCCCAAGGGGCAATGAGGTTGGGTTGCTTCTTTCCCCAGGTTAGAATCATAGAATTCTTAGGGTTGGAAAAGACTTCTGTAAGGTCATCAAGTCCAACCATCAACCCAACACCACCGTGGCCACTAAACCGTGTCCCCAGGTGCCATGGGACAAAGGGAAACCTTTGATTTTAGTGATTGTGCTGATTTTTGGAGTTGAAGTAGTTTTTCACCACTTAACTTCTACCTCAAAACATAGATTAAATGGGGAAGTAACAAAGACTCCTACAGCCCCAGGGCCTCCTGCTGGGCTGAGCTAAGCTTCTGCCAGTCTGCCACCACTCAGCCACTGCTGGGATCAAGCCCACTTGAAGCCAGGTATGGCAATAGGGGTGGGGGGATTGTTCCTGCTTGGAGGGCACGTTCTGCCATTGAATTAGAGAATCGTGGAGTCATGGAGTGGTTTGGGTGGGAAAGGAACTTTATAGCTCATCCAGACTAACCCCTTGCAGTCAGCAGGGACATCTGCAATCAGAGCAGGTTGCTCACAGCCCCAGACAACCTGACCTGCAAAGGTTCCAGGGATGGGGCATCTACCACCACCCTCAAGCATTTCTTCCTTCTCTCCAGTCTGAACCTCCCTGCTCAAAAGTCCGTCTTTAGCTTTTTTTCTCGTCTCTTTTAAGCACTGCAAGGCCGCTGGAAGGTCTCCCTGGAACCTTCTCTTCTCCAGCCGCCACTGGGATCAAGCCCAGCCGGTGCCCTGCGAGGCGCAGTGGCCCCGCTGTCGGGAGCGATGCCAGGCGAGCTGTGACAGTGCCAGGCGGTGACACTTCGCCTGGGGGGACAGAACCCTCCCCCAGACCCAGCGCCGACCCCGCAGCCCCGGTGGGGAGGGGGTGGGGAGCGGGAGGAGCGGCCGGGGCTGCGCTGCCGGTGCCAATTCCCGGGCTGAGAAGTGGCTCTCCGGTGGCAGCGGGACCGGGGGTGCCTGCGCCGCTTTCAACGTTCTTTGCAGCGGTCCCCGGGGCCAGCCATCTGAGGAGAGCACTGGGACCAGCACCAGGGAGGCGGCGGCGGTGGGGGCTGCCCGGGCCCTCCCGCCCCGGAGCCGATGTCGGTGCCGCGGGAGGAGGCTCTGCCCGCCTGCTTCGCGGGACTGGGCGCGGGCAGCCCGCGGCCGCGGCAGAAGCGCGGGGGGATGTTCTGCAGCGTGGAGGATGCTTTCGACAACAAGACGCTGGATTTCCCCTCGCTCAGCTCCTCCGAGCCCGGGACACCCCCCGCTGGGCACCGCCGTGGTCCCGCTCCAGACCCAGGTCCAGGTTCAGGTCCCGGCCCCGCCGCGGTCCCGCTGCCGGCAGTAGCTGTTGCCCCAGGAAAGCAGCCCGACGGCTGCCCGCAGGTGAGGATGGTTCGGGGGACTGGCATCCACTTTCCCTCCATCACGAAGCAGTCCTGTCCGAGCCCCCGCCGGATAGGTAGGAAGGGCCCTATCCCGTCCCGTCTCTCCCCATCACACCTCTTCGAATCCCATCCGTCTCGTCCTGTCCCTTCCCGTACCGTCCTTTCCCATGCCGTCCTGTGCTCCCCGTCTAGGTCCCTCCAGTCCTGTCTCTCCCCATCCCGTTCAGTCCGCTCCTCCTCATCCCATCCCGCGTGCTCCTTTCCCTCTAGTCCTGTCTTCCCCATCCCATCTCGTCTTTTCCCGTCCCGTCTCCTCCCATTCCCTTGTGCCCCGTCCCCTCCCGTCGTCCCTGTGCGGTCCTTTCTCTTCTCTTCCATCCCCTCCACCTCGTCCCGTCTCTTCTCAATCCCGTCTCCTCGCATCGCGTCTCCTCCCGTCCCGTCCCGTCCCATCCCGTCCGCTCCATCTCAGCCCCGCGGGAGCCTCGCAGCCGGGAACAAGGAGCCGGTACCGGGAACAGCTCGGGGGCCGGCTGCTTGCAAGTGACGGGCGAAGCGGCGGCGAACGGCCGCATGTCCTTGTGGGGGCACAATTTCCACTGGCCCCCGACGACCCCCGGCCGGTGGCTACGGAAGCGGACAGGGCCTGCGGGACCGGACAGGGCCTGCGGGAGCGACCACCAGGCAGCGAGAGCGGGCAGCGGGCTACAGGCACCAGACAGCGAGGGCGGGCAGGGGCTAGGGGACCGAACTCACCGGCTCCGGTCTCTCCCTGCCGTCCCCGCTTTGTCTAGGCGCCGGGAGCGCGGCGCCGGTGCGGGAGCGCGCACGCAGGCGGAGCCGCGCAGGGGCGGGCACACGCGCTGGCAGCGGGACAGAAGGGCTCGGGCTGGCGGAGCGGTGGGGTCATGTCGCAGCCGGGCAAGAAGAGCCTCCCCCGCGGCACGGTGAGCGGGACCCCCGCGGGGTGCGGGCACGGCCCGAGCCGAGACCAGGCTGGTGGGGGTCGGGACTCGCTTGCCTCTCCCAGCCGGAGCGGAGCTGGACCCCTGGGGCACGCTGCTGGGGTTTTGTGCCTAGCGGGGGTCGGGCGCCCGGGGGTCTGGGTTCCCGGCGGTCTCGGTTCCTCCGTCGGGGGTGGTCAGTGCCGCCGGAGCCGCGTCCCTCCGGAGCAGCGGGGGGCTGTGCAGCCCCCTCCCCGCGGGGCCGCCTCTCCCTTTGTTGGCCGCGGCCCGGCCCCCAGCCCGGCGGACCTGGCGCTTTGTCTGCCGGTGGCCGGGGTCCCTCCCGGGACAAAGAGCCAGCGCGACCGTCCCTCCCCGGGCTGCGGGACTGCCCCCGCTGCCCCGGCTTCCTTTCGTGGCTCGAAACCGCTTGTTGTGTTTTTTTGTTTTGGTTTGTTTTGGGTTTTAATCCGGCGGGTTGGTTCGAGGAGAGGATGGCATCTGTCCGCCTGTTCCCTGCACGGAGCCTGGGTCGTGCCCGCTGCCGCGCTCCGGTACCGCTGCCGGGATCGGGAGCAGCGGGAGCTCCCGAGCTGGCGTGGGAGGGATTCCCTCTGCCGCTGCCAGCCGCCTGACAGACGGGGTTGGGGATTCCTCTCGTTCTGCTGGCTCATGGCTGAGTGCCCCGAAAACATCCCGGGGCTGCGGGAGCCGGAGCGGCGGTGTGCGGGGATGAGGTGCGGCAGGGATGGGGTGGGGATGGGGATGAAAATGGGGAAAGGATGGAGATAAGGAGAGGATGGGGACAGGGTGAAGATGAGGATGGAGGTGCAGCGAGGATGAGAATGGGTTGAGGACAGGGATGGGAGTGGGTTGAGGACAGGGATGGGAGTGGGATGAGGGTGGGAAAGGGGACAGGATGAGAACGTGGTGAGGATGGAGATGGGATTGTGTATGGGGATGGAGTGAGGATGAGAATGGGATAAAGGTGGGTGAGTAAGAGGATGGGGACAGGCAGAGGATGAGGTTGGAAATGGGGTGAGGATAAGGATGAGTGTGGGGCAGGGGTAAGGATGGGAATGGGGTGAGGATAAGGATGAGGATGGGCCCCACAGGGGGAGGGGCCACAGGGTCTCCCTTGGGGCAGCCAGCCCAGAAGCTGCTTTGATTGGTTTTTATGGGACAAGGGAAAACAATGCAGATGCACTGAAAGCCTGGACACCTCTCCAGCCACACTGCAGCTCTTCACTCTGTCTGTGGGGGTTCTTAACAAGCCAGTGATGCTCTTTAACCCAGAACCCCACCTCACTGTCCAGGCTGTGTACCATCAGCACACAGGGCTATGCTGTAGGTCATCTCCACCTGCTCCCTCAGGTGTGTCTGAGCTTTGGCCATGCTCTTTGTGTGGCCACTGGTGAGCACTCCCCTAGCAGCCCGAGGGAGCAGGAACAGAATCCTCCAAAACTAGGCTGCATTTGCATACGTGCCACTGCTCTCTAGTCTGTCTGGGTAAAGATTCTTGCCAGCCTGACAAAGCTCCCAGAGGCTTGCTTTGAAGTGAGGAAAGTCCTTACAGCATTAGCTGCCTCCCACAAGACTGTGCAAACTAATGAATGTCAATAAATTACCAGGTTAATGAGATGCACACAGAAGTCTTCGTGAGCAGAGCTGCTGGAGGAGGCAGGTGCATGGCTGAGCTGTGGGGTGTTGCCCTGCAAGTGTCTAAAGCTGCTGGGAACCTTGGCCAGGCTCTGGACCTCCTCTGAAGGAACTCTTGGACCTCTTGGGGGTTGTATGCTTCCTGCCAGGCAGGGAAGGAGCAGACGAGGCTGTGCAGACCTCGAAAATGGAGCTGTTCTGGAGCTGGGTGGTGGGGCTGTTCTGGAGCCCAGAGCAGCTCAGAGCTGGTGGTGGGGCTGTTCTGGAGCCCAGAGCAGCTGAGAGCTGGGTGGTGGGGCTGTTCTGGAGCCCAGAGCAGCTCAGAGCTGGGTGGTGGGGCTGTTCTGGAGCCCAGGGCAGCTCAGAGCTGGGTGGTGGGGCTGTTCTGGAGCCCAGAGCAGCTGAGAGCTGGGTGGTGGGGCTGTTCTGGAGCCCAGAGCAGCTGAGAGCTGGGTGGTGGGGCTGTTCTGGAGCCCAGAGCAGCTGAGAGCTGGGTGGTGGGGCTGTTCTGGAGCCCAGGGCAGCTGAGAGCTGGGTGGTGGGGCTGTTCTGGAGCCCAGGGCAGCTGAGAGCTGGGTGGTGGGGCTGTTTTGGTCTCCAGGGCAGCTGAGAGCTGGGTGGTGGGGCTGTTTTGGTCTCCAGGGCAGCTCAGAGCTGGGTGGTGGGGCTGTTTTGGTCTCCAGGGCAGCTCAGAGCTGGGTGGTGGGGCTGTTTTGGTCTCCAGGGCAGCTGAGAGCTGGGTGGTGGGGCTGTTTTGGTCTCCAGGGCAGCTCAGAGCTGGGTGGTAGGGCTGCTCTGGAGCCCAGAGCAGCTCAGAGCTGGGTGGTGGGCCTGCTCTGGTGCTGGCCATGCCCCCAGGTTGGTACCACGCTGCATAGAGTGTTCCTCTTCCATGAGGACTTTGCCTGGTGGCAGAAAGCACTGAACTGGTGTCTCTGAAGTACCAAACCTGAAGCTCTGGATCTCAGGAAACTCAGCATGGGTCTGGTACCATCTCACTCAACTCACCTGTCCTGTCCTGTGTGTTTTTTCCCGTCAGAGTGACCGGCTGCTGATCAAAGGAGGGAAGGTTGTCAACGATGACCAGTCCTTTTATGCAGACCTCTACGTGGAAGATGGGGTCATAAAGTAAGTTAAAGATTAGGGGGTGGTGATGGAGCCTCCCAGCGTGGCTTGGGGCTGTGGGATCTGAAGGAGGTTCCTCTCCATCATTCTCCTCTGGGAGATATGCTCCTTTCTTGCAAAGCAAGGAGGGCTGCTCAGCGTGGTGGCAAGGAGGAGCCACCTGAGTGTCTTTCTGCAGCTGGAAGGGTAGAGAACGTGCTGGAAGTTGGTGCTCTGTTGTAAGTTGTGCAGGGAGCAGGTGAGGAGCCACTTAGGAGTACATCAGGAGCAGGAGAGAGAAGAGGAGGAGAACCTGGCCCAGGTTTGGTATCCTCCAGCAGTTCTTAGAAGTTGAGACCTGACCTGGACTTTCTGTGTCCAGCTCTAGAGCCCCAGACACAAGAAGGACATTAAACTGTTGGAGTGGGTCTGCAGGAGGCCACAGAGATGATCCAGGGGATGGAAGCTCTGTGCTGTGAGGCCAGGCAGAGTGTGTTGAGGTGGTTCAGCCTGGAGAAGTCTCCAGGGAAACCTTACATCAGCCTTCCAGTATCTGAAAGGGGCTACAAGAGAGCTGGGGAGGGACTTCTGACCAAGGCATGGAGTGCTGGGACAAGGGGGGGGTGGCTTCAAAGTGGAAGAAGCTGGGTTTGGATGAGACATGAGGAAGAAACTCTCTGTGAGGGTGGTGAGGCACTGGAACAGGTTGCCCTGAGAAGTTTTGGAGGCTCCAAGTCTGGAAGTGTTCTGAGCCAGGCTGGATGGGGCCTTGAGCAATCTGGTCTGGTAGGAAGTGTCCCTTCTCATGGCAAGGGGCTCAGTCTTGATGATCTTTAAGGCCTTTTGCAACCCAAAGCATTCTAGGGTGGTGTTGCATCTTCACTTACAAGCTGTTGTCTGTGAACTTGAGCATTGTCTGGGACAGCAATGTGCCCTTGGGCCAAGAAGGCCACTGGAATCCTGGGGTGCATTCAGAGGAGTGTGTTCAGCAGATCCAGGGAGGTTCTCTTCCCCCTCTACTCTGCCCTGGTGAGATCTCACCTGGAATATTACATCCAGTTCTGGGCTCCCCCAGTTCAAGAGGGACAGGGATCTGCTGGAGAGAGTCCAATGGAGAACTAGCAGGATGATGAAGGGACTGGAGCACTGCCCTGTGAGGAGAGGCTGAGAGACCTGGGGCTGGTTAGTCTGGAGAAGAGAAGACTGAGAGGGGATTTAATAGATGTCTGTCAATATCTGAGGGCTGGGTGGCAAGAGGGAGGGGACAGGCTCTGCTCAGCTGCACCCTGGGATAGGACAAGGGTCAGTGGATAGAAACTACAGCTCAGGAGGTTCCACCTCAACATGAGGAGGAACTTCCTCACTGTGAGGGTCACAGAGCCCTGGAGCAGGCTACCCAGGGAGGTTGTGGAGTCTCCCTCTCTGGAGCCTTTCCAGACCCATCTGAATGTGTGACCTGTGCTGGATTCTGTGGTCCTGCTCTGGACTCAGCAATCTCTGGAGGTTGCTTCCAACTCCCAGCATCCTGTGATCCTGTTTGCAGGCAAATTGGGGAAAACCTGCTGGTTCCTGGTGGTGTGAAGACAATTGATGCCTATGGCCAGATGGTGATGCCCGGGGGGATCGACGTCCACACCAGGCTGCAGATGCCCATCATGGGGATGACCTCAGCCGATGACTTCTTCCAAGGCACAAAAGCAGCCCTGGCAGGAGGCACCACCATGATCAGTAAGATGGAAGAGCTTTCAAATGGGCTTCTGAGTAGCACATTGTTTAGCAGGAGACCTGGGTCCTTTTAACATCTCAGGCATGATTTACCCTCTTGGAAGGGAAATGCTGATTTGTGCTGTGGAAATCAAAGCCTTGGAGCTGATTAAAATGCATCATGTCCCTTGCAGAACCTCCTTCTGCTGCTGCACACACACATGACAAATGCAGAGCTGCTTCTGCCTCACCTCCTAGGAGAAGAGAAAAGAAGAAAACTTTCAATAGGAAACTTTTGGTGACACCTTTTAATGTATTTTTAATGCCTTTGCAAGGAGCTTTTAGCATTTTGAAAGAGTTTTTCCAGCTCTGTGAGCACTGCTGTGTTCATGTCCCCTCCCTGGAGCTGTTCAAGGCCAGCTTGGATGGGGCCCTTGAGCAACCTGGGCTAGTGGGAGGTGTCCCTGCCCATGGCAGAGGGGTTGGGACAAGATGATCTTCAAGGTCTCTTCCAGCCCAAACCATTCTATAAGTCCATGAAATCATTTTGATGTTTGTTTTGCATTTCTCCTGCTCCTAAAGGCCAGGTGTGTGAGTGAGGGACCAGTCTCCCCACGGCTGGTGTAGCTCTGTGCTGACCTCCTCGGAACAAAGATGAGGGGAGGGGAGGTGACCGAGGGGCTCAAGAGAGCTGTGCAGAAACGTTCATGGAAGTGCTTTGGGGAACAACCTCCTTCAAATGCTGCTCCAGGCAGGCTGTGACAAAAGAAAAGGCTCACCTGGGAGTTTGGTTGTTCTGTTTGTTTCACTTTGTCTGGAAATCTTCCATCTGTATCTCAAGTCCAGCAGAAGTGGGATGGAGATGAGATGCGAGGAAGATGCCACCATTTGTGTTTTGTTGTAGAGCATCTTGAAGGGAACCTACAGGAGAGTTGGAGAGGGACTTTTGACAAAGGCATGGAGTGATAGGGTGAGGGGTGATGGCTTCAGACTGGAAGAAGCTGGGTTTGGATGAGACATGAAGAAGAAATTCTTCCCCATGAGGGTGGGGAGGCACTGGAACAGGTTGCCCAGAGAAGCTGGGGAGGCTTCAAGCCTGGCAGTGTTAAAAGCCAGGCTGGATGGGGTCTTGAGCCACCTGATCTAGTGGATCTGATCTATGGCAGGGGGTTGAAACTAGATGATCTTGAAGGTCCCTTCCAAGCCAGCCCATTCCATGATGTCCTGATTTAGGCAGCACTACCAAACCAGTGGGTGTGAACGCTCTCCGCTTCGCAGCAGCGAAGGCAGGCACGGGAGCGCTGGCGGCCAGGGCAGTCTCGCGGTGTTTCTGTGGCCTCTCCCATCCTGTGCTAACTCTGTGCAGTGTCTCCCCAGTTGACCACATCTGCCCAGATACTGGGACCAGTCTCCTGGCTGCCTACGAGCAGTGGCGGGGGGTGGCTGACAGCCAGGCCTGCTGCGATTACTCCCTGCACGTCGACATCCCGCGCTGGCACGAGAGCCTGAGGGAGGAGCTGGAAGCCCTGGTGAAGGACAAGGGTAAGAGCACCAGGAGCCATAATCTGGCCATAAACCCCAGCCTCCCTCTCCCATAAGTGCAGGTACATGAGTAGCTCACTCCAGGGTAAGTGCTGATGGTTGGTGCTCCCCTGACCCAGTGATGAGTGGGTATGTGGGGAGGAACACGCTGCTTTGCTGCTGAGGTGCCAGGAAGAAAGCCAGGAAGGGACTTTATACAAGGGCTTGTGATAGGGTGAGAGGGAATGGATTGAAGCTGGGCTGCAGCAAGAGAAGTGTGGCCAGCAGGGCAATGGAGGTGATTCTCTCTCTCTACTCTGCTCTGGTGAGACCCCACCTGGAGTACTGCGTCCGGTTCTGGAGCCCCCAGAACAGGAAGGATCTGGAGGTGCTGGGAGGTGTCCAGAGAAGGGCCACGAGGATGATCAGAGGGCTGGAGCACCTCTTCTATGAGGACAGACTGAAGGAGCTGGGGCTCAGTCTGGAGAAGAGAAGGCTCTGAGGAGACCTTATTGTTGCCTTCCAGCATCTGAATGAGGCCTACAAGAAAGCTGGGGAGAGACTTTTGAGGGTGTCAGGGAGTGATAGGACTGGGGGGGATGAAACAAAAATAAAGATGGGTAGATTCAGATTGGATGTTAGGAAGAAGTTCATCCCCATGAGGGCAGTGAGACACTGGAACAGGTTGCCCAGGGAGGTTGTGGATGCTTCCTCCTTGGAGGTGTTCAGGGCCAGGTTGGATGAGGAGCAACCTCGTCTAGTGGAAGGTATGCCTGCCCATGGCAGGGGGTTGGAACTAGATGATCTTTAGTGTCCCTTCCAACCCAAAGCATTCTGATTCTATGAACTCCTTATCCTCTGCCACCCTGGGGAAAGGTCTAGATAGGGCTCTGTCACCGGGTTGTGCCATATTGAAGGTTGGACTTGATGATCTTGGAGGTCTTTCCCTAGCATAATGATTCTATGGTTCTCTGATAACCCCTTGCTCATGTGCTCCCTCTCTGGGTGCAATGCACAGCCCTGTGATGGAAATCCGTTTGGGGAACTAAAGGGATGGGATTGGGCATTGTGATCCTAACTGTCTGAGGGACAAAAGAGAGGATTTTACTGCGAGGGTGCTGGAGCCCTGGAGCAGGCTGCCCAGAGAGGTTGTGGAGTCTCCTTCTCTGGAGAGCTTCCAACCCCAGCTGGCCATGGTGATGCTGGGCAAGCTGCTGTGGGTGCCCTGCTTTAGCAAGGGGGTTGGACTGGATGATCTCCAGAGGTCCCTTCCAACCCTGCCCACTCTGGGATTCTGGGACTCTCTGTGATTTCTCCCTCACATCCAGGATGATGCATGGAGCCAAAGCTGGAGAATTGCTGCTGTGCTCTTTGTGGAGAGAGGCACCAGCAAAGCACAACCAAACTGTGTTCCATGTGAAGGCACACATGGAAAACATCCAGGGTGAGCTGGGATGGCTCCATCCCTTCAACCACTCAGCACTGTAACAGGAAACTGACTGCACATTTCTCTGCTAATTGACCAATTAAACCCTTGCTTACAAGACTGCAAATTACACTGAAGTCACTGAGCTCCTCGTTAGCATATCTGAAGGGAAGATCTGGTTCCAAACATGGGAATTAGTGTTAATGAGATGCATGAATTCCTGATGCTTTCCAGGCAGCCTTGGCCAGCAGAGGCCTCGGGATGTGCAGGAATTGCAGCCAGGAAGGGAATCCCTATGGGAAGCCTAAAGCTGAGTTTTGTTCTGTAAGCCCCATGCTGAATGGTTTTATCTAAATCCCAGAACCCCAGCATGGAAGGGTTGGACATCATCTGGAGATCATCCAGTCCAGCCCCCCTGTTAAAGCAGAGAAGGAGCCTCCACAACCTCTCTGGGCAGCCTGCCCCAGGCCTCCAGCACCCTCACACCAAACAAGTTTCTCCTTCTGTTCAGGTGGAACCTCCTGGGTTTCAGTTTGTGCCCTTTGCCCCTTGTCCTATCAGTGGGCACCAGTGACAAGAGTCTGGCCCCATCCTCTTGCTCCCCACATTAGGTGTTGAGCAGCTCTGAGAAGATCCTCAGTCCAAAATGGACTCTGGGGTTTCTTTGCTTGAGCTGCATCCAGAGATTGAGGTGTGTTGTCTGTCATGGCTCTTGATCTTTGAGGTGGGGACAGTTCTCATATGCTTTGCTGTCTAGTGTAAGCCTTGGTGGCACAAACCCCAGGTTCAGACAGCCCCTGCTCAGGTCACCAAGCTCTCAGCTGGGACGGGGAGGTGGTGGGGTTGATATCCGTGGAGGTGGATGAGGCACTTAGTGCCATGGTCTGGTTGATTAGTTAGGGTTGGGTGATTGGTTGGACTTGGTGGTCTTGGAGGTCTCTTCCAACCTGGCTGATGGCTCTGTAATAAAGAGATGTGACGTTTCCTTCTCCCCAGGTGTGAACTCCTTCCTGGTTTTCATGGCCTACAAAGACAAGCTTCAGTGCACGGATGCCCAGGTAGGAAGAGGCAGTGCTGGGTGGCAGGCAGCAGCCCCAGGCTGAGCAGGAGCGGCGGTGGGGCTGACGTGGGGCAACCCTCTGTGTCTTGGCAGCTGTACGAAATCTTCTGCACCGTTCGCGAGCTGGGGGCCATCGCCCAGGTGCATGCTGAGAACGGAGACATCATCGATGAGGTACAGTGGTGCCGCGGCCAGGCCGTGCCTGCCGACCACTGCTGGCCCCCAGGGATCAGTACAGGCCCCGGTTCATAGAACCACAGAACTGTTGGGGTTGGTAAGGACCTCAAGGATCATCCAGTTCCATGCCCAGGGACACCTCACACCGCAGCAGGTTGCTCACAGCCACATCCAGCCCGGCCGCAAACACCTCCAGGCAGGAGGCTTCCACCACCTCCCTGGGCAGCCTGTGCCAGGCTCTCACCACCCTCATGGAGATGAACTTCTTCCTAACATCCAATCTGAATCTACCCATTTCTAGTTTTGTTCCATCCCCCCCAGTCCTATCAGTCCCTGACACCCTCAAAAGTCCCTCCCCAGCTTTCTTCCAGCCCCCTTCAGATACTGAAAGGCCACAAGAAGGTCTCCTGGGAGCCTTCTCTTCTCCAGACTGAACAGCCCCAACTCTCTGTCTGTCACAGTATCACAGTATCACTTAGGTTGGAAAGGACCTCGAGGATCATCGAGTCCAACCTATCAACACAGACCCCATGACTAGACCATGGCACCAAGTGCCACGTCCAATCCCCTCTTGAACACCTCCAGGGACGATGACTCAACCACCTCCCTGGGCAACCCATTCCAATGACGAATGTCCTCATAGGAGAGGAGCTCCAGCCCTCTGCTCATCCTCATGGCCCTTCTCTGGACACACTCCAGCATGTCCAGATCCTTCCAGTTCCAGTCAACATCTGCATGGATGACCTGGCTGAGGGGATGGAGTCAGCCGCTTGTCAATTTGCGGATGGGATACGGTGTGGCTCTGCTGGAGGGCAGGAGGATGCTGCAGAGGGACCTGGACAGGCTGGGTCCATGGGCTGAGGCCAGTAGTATGTGATTAAACATGGCCAAGTGCAGGGTCCTCTACTTTGGCCACAATAAGCCCATGCAGTGCTGCAGGCTGGGGGATGAGTGGCTGGAGAGCAGCCTGGCTGAGGCACCTGGGAGTGCTGGGTGACAGCAGCTGAACACGAGCCAGCTGTGTGCCCGGGGGGCATGGAGGGCCAAGGGCATCCTGGCCTGGGTCAGGAACAGTGTGGCCAGCAGCACTGGGGATAGAATTCTGCCCTGTACTAGGTACTGGTGAGGCCTCATCTTGAGCACTGTGTGCAGCTCTGGGCTCCTCACTTCAGGCAGGATCTTGAGGTGCTGGAGCAGGTCCAGAGGAGAGCAACCAGACTGGTGGCAGGGCTGGAGGGAAAGGCTGGTGAGGAAGGGCTGAGGGAGCTGGGGATGTTGAGCCTGGAGAAGAGGAGACTTAAGAGGGGACCTTGTCACCCTCTACAACTACATAAAAGAAAGTTGTAGTCAGGTGGGGGTCGGGCTCTTCTCCCAGGCAACTTGTGACAGGACAAGAGGTCATGGCCTGAAGCTGCTCCAGGGGAGGTTTAGGTTGGATATTAGGAAGCAATTCCTCACAGAAAGGCTGATTGGACACTGGGATGGGCTGCCCTGGGAGGTGGTGGAGTCGCCATCACTGGAGGTCTTTCAGAAAAGGTTGGCTGTGGCCCTGGCTGGCAGGGTTTAGCTGATGTGTTGTTAGGTCAGAGGCTGGACTTGATCTCAGAGGTCTTCTCCAGCCTCAATAATTCTGTGATTCTGTTTGACCAGAGTGTTGGGATGGAAGTCAAAGTGCTGGCTTCAGCAGGTGGGGGAAGTGCCTGGTGGGAGGTGGAGCATTGCCAGCACCTGTGAGCCTTCAGCTGGTGCTGGAGATTGAGCAGGGATTGGTCTAGATGGGAGACAAAGGAGCAGCCCACCATGACTTCCCAGGTGTTCCAGAACTGTAGCTGGGTGGAAGGGTGGGGAAGGTCCCAAAGTACTGTTGGAACACAGCACCTCCCAGTCTGGAAGTGCTTCCCCAGCATGAGCTGGGTCTGCTGGGAAGTAGCTGCAGCAGTTCATGGCGTGTCTCAGGAGCAGGTGGCGTTGTCTGGTTGTGTTCATGAGTTTCCATCACCCTTCAAGCCCTTCTGAACAAGGTGTTTTGTCCTCCACCTTGCTGCTCACACCACTGACTGCTCTTTTGTTCATCTTCATCCACCTAGGAGCAGAAGAGGCTGCTGGAGCTTGGGATTACTGGGCCAGAAGGACACGTCCTCAGTCGCCCCGAGGAGGTAACATCTCCAGCCCTTCCACACAATGTCCATGGGGTTTTCCCTGGAGCAGAGGTGCCCTGAGATGTTCTCTGGCTGTGTCTTGGTGTCCATAGGTGGAAGCAGAGGCCGTGTACCGTGCCATTACCATCGCCAAGCAGGCCAACTGCCCCTTGTACATCACCAAAATCATGAGCAGAGGCGCAGCAGATGTCCTAGCTCAAGCCAAGAGGAAAGGTAAAGCCCTGGTCCATGTCTGCACCCCAGCTGAGCCTGCAGAAACATCTCCAGGAATAGCATCCTGGCTGCAGGGGCTGAGAACTCGTTAGCACCCAGGGTCTGTCACTTTCTGAGGGTGCTAAAACTTGGTGTTGAGACTGCTTCACGTGGTGTGTGAGAGCTAATTGCTCTGAGCTGGAAGGGTCTGAGATGTGCTCAGAGCTTTGACACCTGCATATCAGTAGATGCAGCTGAGAAAAGAAAGAAATCATTCACTTGGGATCATTTGTCATGAAATAAAAGGGAAAAGAGTCTGGAGCAAGCTTCAGGTTCAGGATGATTAGAGGATGATCAGAGGGCTGGAGCTCCTCTCCTGTGAGGACAGACTGAGGGAGCTGGGGCTGTTCAGTCTGGAGAAGGCTCCCAGGAGACCTCTTTGTGGCCTTCCAGTATCTGAAGGGGGCTACAAGAAAGCTGGGGAGGGACTTTTGAGGGTGTCAGGGAGTGATAGGACTAGGGGGAATGGAACAAAACTAGAAGTAGGTAGATTCAGGTTATATGTTAGAAAGAAGTTGTTCCCCATGAGGGTGGTGTGACACTGGCACAGGTTGCCCAGGGAGGTGGTGGAAGCCTCCAGCCTGGAGGTTTTGAAGGCCAGGCTGGATGTGGCTGTGAGCAACCTGCTCTGGTGTGAGGTGTCCCTGCCCATGGCAGGGGGGTTGGAACTGGATGATCCTTGAGGTCCCTTGAGCAACCTGGGGTAGTGGAAGGTGTCCCTGCCCATGGCAGGTGTGGCATGTCTAGGCTGCTGCTTCAGGGGAGTTGGCTAGTGAGGGGAAATGTGACCCCTGAATGCTTTCAGTGTGTCTTCAGAGGCTTCTGTGTGGGGTCACCCACCCTGCAATCACTGGATGGTCTTTAGGGCCCCTTCCAACCCAAGCCATTGCATGAATCTGTGAATCTTGTGTCAGAAGAGGCTGGAGGACAGCTGGTCTGTGTGCCCTGACGAGTCCCTTGCCCACAGGCACGGTTGTGTACGGGGAGCCCATCACTGCCAGCCTGGGCACCGATGGCTCCCACTACTGGAGCAAAAACTGGGCCAAGGCTGCCGCCTTCGTCACCTCCCCCCCCATCAGCCCGGACCCCACCACGCCGGACCATCTCACTTCCCTCCTCTCCTGGTGAGTCCCTGTCAGCACCAACGATTCTGTGATTCCTGGGGACACCCTCCTCTTCTCCTGGGCACTGTGGGGTGCAGCAGGCACAGCAGAGGCTGGCACACAGCTCAGCCTTGGAATCGCTGCTTGGGGAGGGTGGGAAGGGATCTCTGGACATCACCTGGTCCAACCCCCCCTGCTAGAGCAGGGTCACCTAGATGACAGTGTAATCAAAGTAGGAAAATAATCTGTCAGGTGTTGAACTGAGGTCAGTTGTTGAGTACTGGGTTGAGTTTTGGGGCCCTCACTCCAAGAAGGACATGGAGGTGGTGGATGGTCTTTGAGGTCTCTTCCATCCTGATGTTTTGTGTGAATGCCCAGAAAGGGGCCATGAAGCTAGTGAAGAGTCTGGAGAAGAGCTGGTAAGGAGCAGCTGAGGGACCTGGGGTTGTTTAGTCTGGAGAGAAGGAGGCTGAGGGGAGACCTCTATCATGCCCTGCAAAGAGGTTGGTGTAAGGTGGGGGTTGGTCTCTTTTCCCAAGGAACAAGAGCTAGGACAAGAGGAAGTGGCTTCAAGCTGCACCCAGGAAGGTTTAGGCTGAAGATGAGGAACAATTTCTTCCCCTTAAGGGTTGTCAAAGCCTGGCCCAGGCTGCCCAGGGCAGTGGTGGAGTTCCCATTCCTGGAGGGGTTTCAGAGCTGTGGAGAAGTGGTGCAGAGGGCCATGGTGCAGTGGTGACCTGGCAGTGCTGGGTTCATGGCTGGGCTTGGTGAGTCTTTCCCAAGCCAAAGGATTCTGTGATCCATTGTCTGTTTTCCCTACCAAACGATCCTGAGTGAGGAGCCAAGGGACTCTAAACCAGAGCCTCACTCTGCTTTGGTGAACCCAGGTGGTAGCTACCAGGCTTGGTCTATAAAGATCAGGTTCTCACTGCCCAGTCCCTCCTCCAGAAGGGGAAGGGGGCAGACGGTGTCCAGCGGGGCCTGCAGGACCCCTCTGAGCCCTCTGCCGCTCTCTGCCCAGCGGGGACCTGCAGGTGACCGGCAGTGCCCACTGCACCTTCACCACCGCACAGAAGGCTGTGGGCAAGGACAACTTCACCCTCATCCCCGAGGGCACCAACGGCGTGGAAGAGCGGCTGTCCATCATCTGGGAGAAGTGTGTGGTAGGTACTGAGCTGTGGGAGCAGGGCTGCTGCTGGGGCAGGGCAGTGTCCTCCTTAATGCTGAGGAACCAGGAGGTGTGATGTGCCTGGGCTGCTGCCTCACAGGAGCTTGCTGGGGAGGGGAGACGTGACACTGGAATGCCTTCAGTGTGCCTTCAAAGGCTTCTCTGTGGCATCATCCACCCTGCAGTCACTTGCATGTCACTCTTGAGGGGCAGATGGGTTCCTCTTGCCTCGGTGGCTGTGGCCATGCCTGCCTGGCTTCAGGCCTCACCAGTGGGGACTGGTTCCTGTGACACCTCCATGACTCCTGGGCAGTGGAGCTTTACTGCTGAGGAGAGCTGTGGTGCACCACCACAGGGCTAGGGGTTTCAGGTCCTGTGTCTCTGCCCATTGGTGTACCCTGCTCTCCCAAGGAGCATCCCTGGAAGGCTCTAGCCTGCATCCCATGGAGGCAGCATCTCTGTGAGGACTGCCCAGGAGCTTGGGAACCAAGCTCCACTGAAGCCCCCATCTTGGGTAGGCTTTGTTCAAAGGCTAACAGGATTTATCTGAAAATATGAAATGAAGATGCTAAATAGTACTGCTGAGGTTCCCTTTCAGTCTTCACTGAACAATCCTTAGCCATGCAGGGCCACAGCAGTGATGGGAGGGCTGGAAGTCCTGTGCTGTGAGGTCAGCTGAGAGAGTTGGGGTTGTTCAGCCTGGAGAAGAGAAGGCTCCTGGGAGACCTTCTGGTGGCCTTGCAGTGCTTCAAGGGGTCATGAGAAAGCTGGGGACAGACTTCTGAGCTGGGCCTGTGTGACAGGACAAGGGGTGATGGTTTGAAATGAAAGAGGGAGAATCAGACTAGAGAGAAGGGAGAAATGTTTGACCCTGAGGGTGGTGAGAGCCTGACCCAGGTTGCCCAGAGAGGTGGGAGATGTCCCATCCCAGGAACCATTGCAGGTCAGGCTGTTAGGGGCTGTGAGCAACCTGCTCTAGTTGCAGATGTCCCTGCTGATGGCAGGGGGCTGGACTGGATGACCTTGCAAGGTTCCTTCCCACCCAAAGTAGTCTGTGATGCTCTTCTGTGATGCTTAGCGAATGTGAGACCCCTGTCCAGGGAGCTGGAGCCTACCAGTGAACACCTTGTTCTTCAGAGACCCATCTGGTGCATCATTTATCCCTCAGGGACAGGGCTCAGGCCCCACCTCTCCCTTCTCCCCATTAGTTGCAGCCCAGCCCCAGTGTAGATCCTCACACTCCCACGGTCACAGCCTTGGGTGCTGTGGTTTCTTCTCCCGCTGCTGGGAGAGTGCAGGTCCTGCCTGGGGATGGATCTCTGCCCGCTGCTGGGAGCAGGATGCATCTCCAGCCTTGGTCCTTCATCCCTCTTCTTTCCCAGGTGCCTGGGAAGATGGATGAGAACGATTTTGTGGCAGTGACCAGTACCAATGCTGCCAAAATCTTCAACTGCTACCCCCGGAAGGGGCGCGTGGCAGTGGGCTCTGACGCGGACTTGGTCCTGTGGAACCCCAAGGCTACCAAAATCATCTCGGCAAAGACTCACAACCTGGTAAAGTATGGCAGTTTTCATCTGCTTGGGCTGGTTGTAGAGCCAGAGCACAGCAGTGTGCTCCTGCAAAGCAGCAGGAGTGCAGCAAGGAGATGCTGATGCTCTAAAAATAGGAGCAAATGAAAGTCTCCTTTGGTTGCTGTGGAG
Organism: Melanerpes formicivorus; assembly: GCF_026170545.1. Lineage (NCBI taxonomy): Eukaryota > Metazoa > Chordata > Aves > Piciformes > Picidae > Melanerpes > Melanerpes formicivorus. Next base: position 29,560,244 of record NW_027142358.1, read on the forward strand.
AGGTGGGGTTGGAACTGGGTGGTTGTGATTCCACTGAGAGAGTCTGCAGCTGGTACAGGAGCTGCAGGATCACTGTGGGCTGGGAAATGTAAGTGCTGGACTTGTGTGAGGTAGGAAGCTGTTGCTAAAGGTCAGCACATCAACATCCTGCATCTGGCATGGCCAGGAGGGACCAGGGCAGGGATTGTCCCCCTGTAGTGGGAAGTGGGGAGGCTACACCTTGAAGTTTTGGGCCCCTCACTCCCAGAAGGACACTGAGGGGCTGCAACAGGCCCAGAGAAGGGCAATGATGCTGGTGAAGAACAGGTCTGGTGAGGGAGCTGGGGTTGTTCCCCCTGGAGAAAAGGAGGCCGAGGGGAGACCTACTGGCTCTCTGCAACTCCTTGAAGGGAGGTTGGAGCCTGGTAGGGGTTGGTCTCTTCTCCCTTGTAACAGGTGCTGGGGCAAGAGGAAATGGCCTCAGGCTGCACCAGGGAAGGTTTAGATTGGACTTCAGAAGAAAATTCTTCCCTGAAAGGGTTGACAAAGGCTGTCCCAGGCTGCCCAGGGAGCTGGCTAAATCCTCATCCCTGGAGGTGTTTCAAAGAGGCAGAGCTGTGGTGCTGAGGGACATGGTATAGTCCCAGCCTTGGCAGAGCTAGAGAATGATTGGACTCCATGATCTGAAAGGTCTTTTCCAACCTAAGCCCTTCTGTGGCTCTGTCCTTCCAAAGAGCCAAACGCATCCCAGGCAGGCTCCATGGGCACTGCCTGTCCATAGGGGTCACTTGGTCAGGAGACATTTGGGTGCATCCCAAAGGCATTTTAGCCACAATTTTCCAAGCCATGAACATCCCCAGTCTGATGTCCCACATAATTCTGGGACAGAAAGCTGCAGGTGAAAGAGGTGAGGTGGGGTGAGGAATACTGGTGACAGAGCTGAGCAAAGCCACTGCAGAAACATTTTGAGCCCTGGGGTTTGGGTGTTTTTTGCTAGGGTGGTGTCTGTTGAAGGAAGTTCTCTCTGGGGTTGTAGCACTCAGCTGTTTCCTCAGCAGCTTTCCTGCTGGTACAGAAAATTCCCTTCTGCTCTTTAAGAATGCTGCATTTTTTCACTGGGAACTCTGGGGCTTGGGCAGTTTGTTAGCGGGGGCCATGGGAGAGCGTTGGAAGGAAGCCACATGATTGTGTGTTGCCCACCACCAAACAGACCTGACTTTCCAGACCTGTTCTGGTGGAAATCTTGGGGAAGACTTGGAAGAAGTGAGAACTTCTGTCTCCAAGTAGAGAAGTGAAACAGGGTTCTTCAGGGGCTTAGGGAGATCCAATCTGGTCTGGTCCTATTCTCTTCTTCCTATTCTCTTCTTCCTATTCTCTTCTTCCTATTCTCTTCTTCCTATTCTCTTCTTCCTATTCTCTTCTTCCTATTCTCTTCTTCCTATTCTCTTCTTCCTATTCTCTTCTTCCTATTCTCTTCTTCCTATTCTCTTCTTCCTATTCTCTTCTTCCTATTCTCTTCTTCCTATTCTCTTCTTCCTATTCTCTTCTTCCTATTCTCTTCTTCCTATTCTCTTCTTCCTATTCTCTTCTTCCTATTCTCTTCTTCCTATTCTCTTCTTCCTATTCTCTTCTTCCTATTCTCTTCTTCCTATTCTCTTCTTCCTATTCTCTTCTTCCTATTCTCTTCTTCCTATTCTCTTCTTCCTATTCTCTTCTTCCTATTCTCTTCTTCCTATTCTCTTCTTCCTATTCTCTTCTTCCTATTCTCTTCTTCCTATTCTCTTCTTCCTATTCTCTTCTTCCTATTCTCTTCTTCCTATTCTCTTCTTCCTATTCTCTTCTTCCTATTCTCTTCTTCCTATTCTCTTCTTCCTATTCTCTTCTTCCTATTCTCTTCTTCCTATTCTCTTCTTCCTATTCTCTTCTTCCTATTCTCTTCTTCCTATTCTCTTCTTCCTATTCTCTTCTTCCTATTCTCTTCTTCCTATTCTCTTCTTCCTATTCTCTTCTTCCTATTCTCTTCTTCCTATTCTCTTCTTCCTATTCTCTTCTTCCTATTCTCTTCTTCCTATTCTCTTCTTCCTATTCTCTTCTTCCTATTCTCTTCTTCCTATTCTCTTCTTCCTATTCTCTTCTTCCTATATTGTAAAGATGAGTTTGCCCCAGGAGCCTGCCCCTTGTCTTCTGGACAAGCACACAGTGTTCTGAGGGCTTAGTTTCTCCCTTCCAGTGAGAAGAACTTCATTAATCTGAAGCATGAAAGTCTGGTGAGGTCCAGCTGAGGGCGAATGAGGAGCAGCACACAGGGCTGTAGCTATAGCTGGCCTCATTGTCACCATCTTCTCCAGCCCTCACCTTGGATCTCTTGGTTTGCTTTCCCCAGAACGTGGAGTACAACATATTTGAAGGCACAGAGTGCCATGGAGTTCCTACTGTGGTCATCAGCCAAGGAAGAGTTGTCCTTGAGGATGGAAACCTGTGTGTCACCCAGGGGTCTGGGCGCTTCATTCCTAGGAAGACATTCCCAGATTTTGTTTATAAAAGGATAAAGGCAAGGAACAGGGTAAGGAGATTTTCTTGGCCATGGGCCCTCATTTTGGTCACAGTCTCTCTGCACTGTTGTGTTAGGACAAACCTGCTCATGGAACAGGCAGCAGCACCGTGCCAACCACCCAACAGCCTGCCCGTGCCATCCTTGGTCTGACCAGAGCTATGGCCAGAAAGAGGGCTGGGAACATCAGGCAGGGTGTTTGATCACAAAATGTGCAACATGAGGAAGGTGAAGGTCTCAGGAGAGAGAAGCAGCTGCAGAAAATGCTCTGTCTTGATAACCTTGAGCAGCCTGGTCTGGTGGAAGGTGTCCCTGCCAATGCCAGAGGGGTCTTCGAGGTCCCTTCTGACCCTTGCTCTATGAATCTCTCAGTCCACGCTGGTTGAATTTGCAACCCAGCCCTTTGCATCTTCAGAACATGTCCCTTGTGCCCCTGGGGTTGCCAAGTGGCTGTCACTCTTTGCCTGGCAAGCAGAAGCAGCCATGAGCAAGTCCATGATGAAATGATGATGGTAATGAAGCCGTTAGGGGCTTTGGCTGCCCTGGCAGCCCTGAGCACTCAGAGCCACCCTCACCTTGCCCTCAGGGGGACATGATGGCCACACTGGGTGACATCAGCTGGGGCACAAGCCTGTAGGAGGACAACTCATGACCCAAGGAGACCACCTTGTGGCTTTCCAGTATCTGAAGGGGGCTACAAGAAAGCTGGGGAGGGACTTTTTGGGGTCTCAGGGAATGATGGGACTAGGGGGAATGGAACAAAACTAGAAGTGGGTAGATTGAGATTGGATGTCAGGAAGAAGTTCTTCCCCATGAGGGTGGTGAGAGACTGGCACAGGCTGCCCAGGGAGGTGGTGGAAGCCTCCTGCCTGGAGGTGTTTGCAGCCAGGCTGGATGTGGCTGTGAGCAACCTGCTGCAGTGTGAGGTGTCCCTGCCTGTGGCAGGGGGGTTGGCACTGGGTGATCCTTGAGGTCCCTTCCAACCCTGACAACTCTGTGATTCTCTGCCCCACGCGTTGAGCCTTCCCCTGAGCTCCCTGCCGTGCCTGACGCCTCTCTGCCTGCTCCCCTGGCAGCTGGCCGAGGTCCACGGTGTTCCGCGGGGGCTCTACGACGGACCGGTCCACGAGGTGCTGGCCAGCGCCAGGGCCCCCAGCGCCGCCGCCCGCATCGCCCCCTGCGCCGGCAAGGCTCCGGCGCCGCCCGTCCGCAACCTCCACCAGTCCGGCTTCAGCCTGTCCGGTACGGCCCCGGGGGGCGGCTGGGGCTGGGTCGAGTCCTGGGTTGTGTGAGCAGCAGGACAGGAACACAAAGGTCATTCTTTCTCGACCCAGAGGGGAAATGCAGACTGCCCCAGGGCCCCAGCACCCTCACACCAAACCAGTCTCTCCTCATCTTCAGGTGGAACCTCCTGGGTTCCAGTTTGTGCCCGCTGTCCCTTGTCCTGTCACTGGGCACCACTGACAAGAGTCTGGCCCCATCCTCTTGCCCCCCACAGGGCCTTTAGCTCTTGCTGAGCATCAGTCAGTTGCCCTCAGGCTGCTGTTACCCAGGCTCAACAGCCCCTGGTTTCTCAGCCTCACCTTGCAGGAGATGTCTCAGTCCCCACAGCACTGCAGCCAGCACACCCACACCTCTGGCCTGCATGAGGAGCAGTGTGGCCAGCAGGAGCAGGGAGGTCATTCTGCCCCTGTACTCAGCACTGGTCAGGCCACACCTTGAGTCCTGTGTCCAGTTCTGGGCCCCTCAGTTCAAGAAAGACCTTGAGATGCTCAAATATGTCCAGAGAAGGGCAACAAAGCTGGGGAGGGGTTTGGAGCACAGCCCTGTGAGGAGAGGCTGAGGGAGCTGGGGTTGCTTAGCCTGGAGAGGAGTAGGCTCAGAGGAGACCTTCTGGCTGTCTACAACTCCCTGAAGGGAGGTTGTGGATAGGTGGGGGTTGGTCTCTTCTCCCAGGCAACCAGCACCAGAACAAGAGGACACAGTCTCAGGCTGTGCAGGGGGAGGCTTAGGCTTGACCTTCACAGAAAGAGAGATTGCCCATTGGAACAGGCTGCCCAGGGAGGTGGTAGGGTTGACGTCCCTGGAGGTGTTTAAGCCTGGGTGAGGCACTTAGTGCTGTGGTCTGGTTGATTAGATAGGGTTGGGTGATCAGTTGGACTTGGTGATCTTGGAGGTCTCTTCCAGCCTGGTTGGTTGATTCTGTGATTCTCCTCTTGCTCCCCCAGGCTCGCAGGCAGATGACCACATTGCCAGGCGCACGGCCCAGAAGATCATGGCCCCGCCGGGGGGACGGTCCAACATCACCTCGCTGTCCTGAGGGAGCAGCCTGAGGCCTGTGCTCTCCCCCTGTGCCACCGTGGCTGTCTGCACTGCCACCAGCGCCACCAGCAGGGCATGGTCAGGTCCTGCTGGGGCCGCGCCAGCCGGGCAGGGGACAGCGGGTTGAGGAAGCTGAGGATGAGCAGCGAGCCTGTGTCAGCTGCCTCAGCCCCTTCTTCTCATAGCTAGAAAGTAGAGTAACCCCTGAGAGGTAGCACTCCCACCTCCAGCTCTCCCAGTTTGTGTTTCCAGTAGCTGCTTGGAAAGCCCTGACCCTGTGCATGTGGCCACCTCGATCTACCTGGGCAGCGAGCTCAGCCCCGGCTCTGGCCAGTGGACCAGACACGATGGAAGGGGCACTCTGGGTGGGACACATCCTCCTGGCAGCAGCCCATGTCCTCCCTGGGACGTGTTCCCCTGGCAGGACCTGCTGCCCTGCCTGTCCCAGGGACATCTGCCTCATGGACACTCCCAGTCTGTGGGGTCTGGGAGCTGCATCTCCAGCGGTTCCATCATCCTCAGGCAGGTCTCCACCATCTCACCAGGCTGTGCTCCAGCAGTGACCATCACTGTGCCTGTGAGTGGGGTCAGCAGCGTGTCCACCTGTGCCTGCAGCAGTCATGGTGTCCACCTGTGCCTGCAGTAGCTACCACCTCGGTGCCGGGTTGCAGGACGGGTGCTGGCTGCTCCCAGTCCCCTGGCCCTGGGGGCTGTGCCAGCTGTGGAGTCTCTCTCCTGGGGGGATGTTTTTTAAGGACAATTTCTAGAGCTTCTGGAGGCCCAAGTGCACATCCTGCAGGCAGCACCACAGCTCAGCTGGAGGCCAGCTGTGTGTCAGCCTCCCACACAGGTGCTCACAGCCCCTTTCTGCTTGAGGTCAGAGCAGCAGAGGTGCCCCTCTGTGCCACCAGGCCATGCATGTCCCTCCAGCAGTGGCTCGCCATGTGCTCTCTGTTCCTTGCTTTGATTAAAGTTTGATGGAAACCAGAAAAAGATGGAAGTGGTTGGGCCAGCTGAGTCCACCTTGGTGGTGTCTTGCTTGGGGGATTTTGTGCACCAAGGTTGGCAAAATGAGGTCACAGCAGGTAGGTGACCACACTGCCTGGTGGGGAGGGCAAGAGGATGAGTGGTAGTGCTGTAGGAACATCCTGCTTCTGGGGAGGGATAAGCCTCTGCACCAGTACAGGTAAGGGGTGACCTGCTGGAAAGCAGCTCTGTGGAGAAGGACCTGGAAGTGCTGGGGCACAAGTTCCCCATGAGCCCCAATGGGCCCTTGTGGCCAAGAATGGTGTCCTGGGGTACATGAAGAAGAGTGAACCAGCAGGTCAAGAAAGGTTCTTCTCCCACTCTACTTTCCTGCTACACATCTAAGAGTCCTGGGTCCAGTTCTGGGCTGCCCTGTTCAGGAGAAACAGGGAACTACTGCAGTGAGTCCAGTGGAGGCTGGGGAGATACTGAGGGGCCTGGAGCATCTCTGTGAGGAGAAAGGCTGAGAGACCTGGGGCTGTTGAGCCTGGAGAAGAGCAGGTCCCCCTGAGAGGGAATTGATCAATGCTCAGCAAGAGATAATGGGTGGGGGGCAAGAGGATGGGGCCAGGCTCTTGTCAGTGGTGTCCAGTGATGGGACCAAGGGGCAATGGGCGTAAACTGGAGCCCAGGAGGTTCCCTCTGAACAGGAGGAGAAACTTGTTTGGTGTGAGGGTGCTGGAGCCCTGGAGCAGGCTGCCCAGAGAGGTTGTGGAGTCTGGAGAGATTCCAACCCCAGCAGGCCATGGTGATCTTGGGCAAGCTGCTGTGGGTGTCCCTGCTTTAACAGGGGGCTTGGACTGGATGATCTCCAGAGGTCCCTTCCAACCCCACCGTGCCTGGATTTGGGCATCAGTCCCACCCTGCAGCCGATACCTGCCAGGGGCTGCTGGGTCAGTGGCAAACCTGTTTGCAGATGAAGCCACCCCCACCCCTGTGTGACACAAATGCTACCAGAGCTGCTGTAGCATCTGAGAGACACAGCCTCTCCTCTGGCAATGTCAGGCTTTGGTCTCCAGCTGGGTCTGAAAGCAGGGGACAAGGAAGAGGAGCTCCATTGGTGGAAGCTGGACTTGTACCCTTCAGCAGCTCTGGAGACACCACCCATGGGATCAAGAGGGCTGAATGTTTGCAGCTGAACTCACCCAGGTAAAGCAGGAAGGGATGGTTTGGATGGGATTTCTTTGGCTGACCTGACCTCCAGCTCCTGTCCTGATGCAGTGAGCTGCTGTGCTTCCTGCAGCAGCCCTGCCTGGCAGTGCAGTCAGCCACACGTTCCACGGTCAATCACGTTCCTTGGGTTTCCATGCAATTCACCAGGACTGTTGAACATCTCCTCACCTTCTTTCTAAACAGAGTTTTACAGTTTGGGGAGGATGAAGTTCAACAAGGACCCAGTGTGGAGTCCTGCATCTGGGGAGGAAGAAACCAGGCAGCAGTGCAGGCTAGGGGTTGTCCTGCTGGAAAGCAGCTCCATGGAGAAAGAGTTTGGAGTCCTAGTGGCCAGCAACTGATCCATGGGACAGCAATGTGCCCTTGTGGCCCAATGGGCCAACAGCATTCTGGGGTGCATTAAGAAAAGTGTGTCCAGCAGGTCCAGGGAGGTCCTGTCCCTCTACTCTGCCCTGGTGAGACCACACCTGCTGTGTCCAGTTCTGGGCTCCCCAATTCAGGAGAGACAGGGACCTGCTGCAGAGAGGCCAGTGGAGGCTACAAGGATGATTGTGGTACTTGAGCATCTCCCTTGTGAACAAAGATTGAGAGACCTTGGGCTGTTCAGTCTTGAGAAGGCTGAGAGGGGATCAGATCAGCATCTGAGGGATGGGTGTCAAGATGAAGGTGCCAGACTCTTTTCAGGGGTGCCCAGTGATAGGACAAGGAACAACAGGTACAAGCTGGAACACAGTGGAAACTCCTCTACTGTAAAGGGTGCTGGAGCCCTGGAGCAGCCTGCCCAGGGAGGTTGTGGAATCTCTTTCTCTGGAGACTTTCAGAGCCCACCTGGACATGTTTCTGTGTGACCTGCCCTAGATGATCCTGCTTTGGCAGGGAAGGGCTTGGACTTGGTGAGCTCTGTGACTCTATGTGCAGACAAGAACCATGATGACAACATCCACTTCTGAGAGGATTCTGTGGCTTCTCCTGCAGGTGCATGACCCAGAGATGACACCCAGCACTGGGAGTGTTAAAAACAGACATTTATTCCTGCACACAGGCAATGGCTCCTCTGCAGAAACAAAACCCTGGCAGAACTGAAATGCTTTTGTGGCATGGGACAACTTCCATGCAGTAGAATCAGAGGGATGTTTCAACATAAAGACCAAGGAAACACCTCCTCCAAGTGCAACCAAGGCATCAGATGTCAGCACTGCCCCAACACCAAGGTCATGCCCTTGGCCTTGTGGCTGTTGTTTTATGACTCTTCCTCTCTCTTTTGTTGGGGTTGTTTTTTTTGGCAAGGGACAAGGTAATAAAGAGTTGGCCACAGGAGACACGTCAGGACCTGACCCAGCATGTGTTTTCTACACCAAGTTCTCAGCGAGGTTTGTGGAGCTGAATGGAAGGACTGGAAGATGGGCAGCCCTGAAAGACTTGAGGAGACAACAGAGGTGAGGAAAGAACCCTGGTGAGGAGGTCAAGGAGAAGAATTGAAAGGTGATGGAGGCTTTGCAGAGCGAGGGCACGTCCCGTGCAAATCTGTCATACAAAAAGTCCCTGGATTCAAAGGGTCAGCTGCAGGGAAGGATTAGGTTCTGGCTGTGGTGGAGATGGCAACCAGAGCTCTGCTGACCTCCCTCTGCCTGGCAGGGTTTGGTGCCATGAGCATTTCCTGGCTTCACCGCAAGGTTTGCTCATGCCTGGAGCAACAGAGAGAGGTGCAGGAGAGGAGCAGTGCTGAGAACTCCACATTCACCTCTTTTCCCCAGCAAGGACCCTGTCAGAGATCCTTTTGCACCAGCCTGGTGTCCTCTCTGTGCCCAGTATCACGGCCAGGTCATCTGCTGGTCCCAGTGCTGGCAAGCTGCCCCTGACACCATGTACCCACCAGGCACTCAGCAGATGACCCTTCAGCAGCACCAGAAGCAGCTGAGGACTCCCTTCAGTGACACCAGCCCCAGAGGATGGTGTTGGGGGTAAGCCCACTGGACCTCTCCCCCACCCCAGACATCCTTCCCCATCTTCAGCCTGGTCTGTGCCAGATGGCTGCTGATGGCACCACATGTGATGGGGTGGCACAGATGGGGGCAGCTTTACATGGGACATGCTTTGAAGGAGCTATGGGGACAGGTCTTGGGCCAGCAATACTGTGACCAGAGGGACCAGGGCACTAGTGAGGCTGCACCCTGAATCCTGGGTTCAGTTTTGGGCCAAGAAGGACATTGAGGTGCTAGAGCAGGTCCAGAGAAGGGCAATGATGCTGGCACAGGGTCTGGAGAACAGGTCTGGTGAGGAGCAGCTGAGGGAACTGAGGTTGTTCAGTCTGGAGAAGAGGAGGCTAAGGGGAGACCTCATTGCTCTCTACAACCCTCTGAAAGGAGCTTGGAGCCAGCTGGAGGTTGGTCTCCTCTCCCTTGTATCTCCCTTGGTAGACTGAGAGGAAATGGCCTCAAGTTGTCCTAGGGGAGGTTTAGGTTGGACATGAGGGACAATTTCTTCCCCAGAAGGGTTGTCAAGGCCTGCCCCAGACTGCCCAGGGCAGGGGTGGATTCCCCATCCCTGGAAGTGTTTCAGAGCTGTGGAGATGTGGTGCTGAGGCACGTGGTTTGGTGGTGGCCTGGCAGTCAATAGTTGGACTTGATGACCCTGTAGGTCTCTTCCAACCAAAACCACTCTGTGATTCTCTGCAGTGCTGTCAGGGCTGAGCTCAGCTCAGCCAGCACAAGCTTGTGACAGGGACACAGCAATGGGCACAGCAAAAGGGCCCAGAGAGCAGCTGCACATTGGGGGCTGAAGGACCCCATGTCTGAAACCCAGGTGACAATGAAGCAAACCCAAACCTCCTTCCTATCTTTTGCTCCATTTTCCAGTGACTCCTTCCTTGTAATTTCTTCTCCAGGGTCTAGGCTGGAGCAGGCACCAATAAAGCTTGGTCCCTGGGCACTGGTGAGGTTTCCCCCTGTAGTACTTCAGGTCCAAGGTGAGTAACTGCAGTTAGACTTTACTCAGTGTCTCTCCTCAGCACAACCATCCCAGAGCTCAGTGTCCTCCTGCTTCACTCAGCAATCAAGGTTTGGGAATAGATGGAAGCAGAAAGTGGGGCTTCCACAGGAATCTGGAGTGGAACCATTACCTAGTGTCTCCCCAGCACCTCTCCCAGCTCTGCCAAGGGCATTTTGCACAATTTACCCAAGAAAAGGGAACCAAAAGGACCAGCATGGAGATGGTTTGGGGTGAGAAACACCCACTTGAGAAGTGAGGCAGCTCACACCAACCTCAGCCTCAAGGGCTGCTTACCCCTTGTCCTTCCTAAAAAGCCCTTGCAGACCCTCTCACTAGACATGTCCTACCAAACTGCTGCCCTCTCTCCTGGCCCAAGAGCTTCTGGCTGAACAGGATCTATCTGTATCTCAGGAGGGTTTGGTCCATAAGTAGGTTCTGCTCCTTGTCATTCTGATAGCCTGAACTTTTGTCCTTGTTTACAGAAAGGTGGCAAACACTGCAAGGGAGTGAGAAAGCCTCTCCACACCAGGGGGGCATCATCTCTGCTTGCTAACTTCTCAACAACCACCAGGGCTTGCCCTTCCTCCTGCTCCTCTTGCCCCACCTGAGCACTGGTAGCACAAGGGGCAAGTCTCTGCTCCTTGCAGGGCTGTCAGATGCTCTGCTCAGAAGCCAACCAGAGCCTGCTGTGATGTGGGTTTGTGACTTGAGATCAAAGTGTCACTGCTACCTTGGGCATGGTTGTGGTGTGGTGGGAGGTGAGCCCACCAAGACATCCCCTGGAGCTGGCAGCCAGGGTGCACCCAATGTGCCAGGACAGAGCTGGATGCCCTGGCATGGGGCACAGGGGACATGAGGACAGCACAGGGATGAGGACCAGGGTGCCCACTCAGTGAGCAGGGGCTGCTCACCACCATAATGAGACCCATCCAGGCACACATGGTCCTGAAGACGGTGTGGCTGAGGTTGGGGCCAGTGGTGTGGCCCTGGTCACCTGGGGCTTTATGGCCTGGAGAAGATTGAGAGGGGATTTATGTAAATGTTTCTAAATTTCTGAGGGCAGGGGGTCAAGAGGGAGGGGACAGGCTCTGCTCAGTTGCACCCTGGGAGAGGACAAGGGCCAATGGATATAAAGACCAGCACAGGAGGTTCCACCTCATGAGGAGGAACTTCTTCACTGTGAGGGTCACAGAGCACTGGAGCAGGCTGCCCAGAGAGGTTGTGGAGTCTCCTTCTCTGGAGACTTTCAAGACCCATCTGGATGCATTCCTGTGTGACCTGCACTAGATTCTATGGTCCTGCTCTGGCAGGGGGATTGGACTAGAGGATCCCCTGAGGTCACTTCCAACCCCTAACATCCTGTGGTCCCTCACTGGTGCTGGGTGCTCCCCACGCTGCTGAGAGCTGTCCCATCCAACAGCTCCACCTGGCTCTGGTCTGAAAGCAATCATGCCACGGTATCAGAGCTGTACCCATGGACCTGAGATCTTCTTAGGAGACCTCCATGCCCCTCTGCTCCTGCAGCATGCAGCCACCTGCTGATTTCCACATGAAGCTGTGGGAGATGCACACCCCGTGTCCTCGCTCACATGGAATGGTTCCTTGGCAGTTTCACCTTCTGTTTGTGCCCTGGAGGAGTCTGCACCTGGCAGGAACACCTTCTGTCCACCTCTGCCTTGTGAAGGTACAGCAGGGATGCAGACCCTGCCACCTCCCTGCATGTACCACCATGGTGGTGGTTTGGAAGTGAACACAGTGCCAGCCAACCCCCCTTGGCAGCAGGACCCATGGCTGGTTTTTATCAGTAGCAACCAAAAGCCCCTCCAGAGCAGACCAAGCACCTCAGAGAGTGAAGGCTTGTGGAATGAGAAGGCAACACCCACAGCTGGGCCAAGGCCAGGTGATGGCCTGGCTGGCTCAGACAGTTGAACAGGGCAGTTCCAGACAGCACTGGACAGGGAAAGTGAAGTCAGCTGAGGGGTGAAATCAGATGTTCCTCTCTCTGACCCCAGCAGCACTGCAAGGCCACCCACTCGGCCTCCAGTCAAACCTGAACCTGTGACAAACTGTGTCCTGCAAGCATGGAGAGCCAGCGCCAAGCCTCGGGCTCTGCCCTGCTCCTCGCCTCTGCAGCAGCTCCGGCAGGGAAGCGAATGCTGCGGCAGGGTCAGCCACGGCCCAGCCCCAGCAGAACTCAGGCAGTGCAAAGGAAAACATTTATTGGCCCCCAGGTGGGGAAGAAACTCTGACAGGTGAGGAGAGGACAAGGAGGTGCCTGGGATGTCCTTCTGCAGCCGGACCCCAACAGCTCAGGGCTCTGCGAGGCTGATGCCACCCAGAGCAGGACCCCAACAGCTCAAGACTCCAGGAGGCTGGTGCCACCTGACACAGCCTGGGGCTGCTCCAACACAGGCAGCAGGTGGCTTGTCCCTGCAGCAGCCTTTGTGAGCAGAAGACACCAAAGCAGAACTGAGAGCACTCCTTCAGCCTTCCTTCTTTGCCACCTGCTCCGTGTCCTCGGGGCCCTACCCAAGGATGTCACTTCTTGTCACCTTGCTGTGTCCAAACCACGAGCAGCTCAGCAACCTGGCATTCAAAAGGGCAAAGAGAAGCTGGTCCACCTCCTTGGCAAGTGGCGTGGTGAGGATCTCCAGCCACCACGGGCACCCAGCTGGAGAGCCATCAAATCCAGGAGCCCGGTTCCAAAGGAACTAACTCTCCTGCTACAGCTTTGAGAGACTCCTTGGTGCTCCTGGGTGGCAGCAGAGGACAGCCTGAGGTGCTCAGCACACCCTGAGGATGGGTTATTGGCACGGCCCTCGCCCAGCCTAGCTGCTGCCCGCAGAGGAGCAGACGGAGCTGCACATGTTCAAGCTGGAGGCCTCAGCCTCCGTCTCGGCCTCATCAGCGGTCTCAGGGTGGGACACGGAGTCACTGGTCAGCTCTTGGCTCTTCTTTAGCCTGTGTGGAGCAGAGGGAGCAGGCATTACTCAGACACCCCCAGAGCTAGCAGCTCACAGAGAGGGTGGCGGAAGGGGTGGTGGGAAGGCGCTCTGCAGCCAGCGTGAGCTGCAGCCAAGAGGTGCCCACAGCAGACCCATGGTGAAGGATTCTTCTAGGGAACATGAAGCACAGGGACACAGCCAAACACACTGAAACACTCTGACACTGTGAGGCAGTGTGTGCCCAGGTGGCCAAGAAGGCCACCAGCATCCTGGACTGGATCAGCAATGGTGTGGCCAGCAGGACCAGGATGGGGATTGTCCTCCTGTACTGGGTGCTGGTGAGGCCACACCTTGATTACTGATCTTGGGCCCCTCACTCTGACAAGGACGTTGGGGTGCTGCAGCAGGTCCAGAGAAAGGCAACAAAGCTGGTGAAGGGTCTGGAGAACAGCAGCAGCTAAGGAAGTTCAGTATGGGAGGCTGAGGGGAGACCTTCTGGCTCTCTATAACTCCCTGGCAGGAGGCTGATGCCAGGTGGGGGTTGGTCTCCTCTCCCCAGTAAGAAGTAGTAGGACAAGAGGAAATGGCCTCAAGCTGCACCAGGGAAGGTTTAAGGTTGGACTTTATAAGAAAATTCTCCATTGAAAGGGTTCTCAAACATGGCCCAGGCTGCCCAGGGAGGTGGCTGAATCCCCACTCCCTGGAGGTGTTGCAAAGAGGCAGAGATGTGGTGCTGAGGGACATGGTGTAGCCCCAGCCTTGGCAGAGGTAGAGAATGGGTGGACTCCGTGCTCTGAAAGGTCTCTTTCCAAACAAAACAGTTCTGTGATTCCACACCAAGCTGCAATGTCACAGTGCTGCTCAGCCAGACCTTGGCCACGTGTGCCTGGTGCTCCCTGCCACCCACCACCTCCTCCATGGAGCCTGCCTCCTGCTTTACTCATGAACCAAGCACTCAAACAAGGGGCAGCAGCTGCATTACCTCACCCTGCAGAGCCACTGTGGAGACCTTGAAGATCACAGAATCACAGAATGGTTTGTGTTGGAAGGGACCTGAAAGATCATTTTGTTCCAAACCCATAGGCAGGGACACCTCCCACTAGACCAGCTTGCTCGAGGCCTCATCCAACCTGGTCTTGCACCACCTCCAGGGAGTGGGCATCCACAACCTCCCTGGGCAACCTGTTCCAGTGTCTCACCACCCTCACTGTCAGGAATCATGACTGAAGTCTGGGTGAGCAGCACTGCTGAACGCTGAAGCCTTGCAGGTCAGTGTGGAATCATCAAGTCTAACCACTCTTTTTGGCAGGCTCCTCACATTCATGTTCCAAGCCATCATCCTCTACAAGAAGGATGGGTGAGAAGATGCAGTGGAGGAGCTGCACCAGCGTCCCACAGGTATGTTAAACCCAAGAAGTCTCTCTGCAGCACTCTCTGTGTAGTGGTAGTGATTAACAACCCCTGAGCTTGCCTCTCTTTTGGTCAGAGCAGCAGCACCTGAGCTCCTCGGTGGCCATCGGCCACCCAGAGCTATACTGGCAGTGAGATGCTCCCAGCCCTCAGGCTCTGGCACTCTGATTCCCAAGGGAAGTCAGGAGAAAGAGTCATTTTCCCTTAAAAAATGCCCCACCCCCACCCCACTCACTTCTCTCTGTTAAAGATGACAAAGTCCTGCTGGATGGCTTCAAGGCATTCTTGGAGATAGTCATTTTCCTGTTGAGGAAGAACACCACAGGCATAAGCAGTCCCATCCGCATCTCACTGCTGCCCACAAGCTCCAGCCACCAGGGACTTCAGCTGACACAGATGAGGGGGACAGCACAGCTCACTGCCTCCAGGGCTTTTTCCTTCTCCCCAGTAACAAGTGATAAGACAAGAGAAAATGGCCTCAGGTTGTGCCATAAGAGGTTTAGGTTGGACATGAGGAACAATTTCTTCCCCCAAAAGGTTGTCAGGGGCTAGCTCAGGCTGCCCAGGGTGGTGGTTGAGTTCCCATTCCTGGAGGGGTTTCAAAGCTGGGGAGATGTGGTGCTGAGGGACATGGTTTAGTGGTGACCTGGCAGTGCTGGGGTATTGCTTGCACTTGATGACCCTGAAGGTCTCCTCCAGCCTAACCAGTTCAGATTCTGATCTAGTTGAGGATGTCCCTCTGACTGTGGGGAGGCCAAAATAAATGACCTTTGGAGGTCCCTTCCAGCCTGGACCATTCTATGGTTCTTGAGCAGTGTGCCCAGCCCTCTCTTTGTCCTTTCATTTCCCAAAGCACAGGGTGCTGTGAAAGGGTTTGATCAAAACTCCCTAGGAGGAACATCTGGTTGTTGGGAGAACACCTGGGGCAGATTTATTCACCAAAATAACTCTGCAGTTACTCCATTGTCACAGAATCACAGAATGGTTTTGGTTGCAAGAGATCTCCAAGATCATCACATTCAACCATTAACCCAGCACTGCCAGGTCACCACTACTCCATGGATGGTGAGACACTGGAGCAGGTTGCCCACAGAGACTGTGGATGCCCCCTCCCTGGAGGTGATCAAGGCCAGGTTGGACAAGGCTCTGAACAACCTGGGCTAGTGGGAGGTGTCCCAGCCCATGGCAGGGTGGTTGGAACTGGATGATCTTTAGGGTCCCTTCCAACCCAAACCATTCTATGAATCTGTGTCCCTCAGTACCACATCTCCATGGCTTTGAAGTCCCTCCAGGGATGGTGACCACCACTTCCCAAACTACTGCTACCCACCCTCCCCAAACTCAGCAGCTCAGCCTCTTGCCCTGGCTGGCCACTACCCCAGAAAGCACTCACAGACTGGGAGCTGTCCTTGCTGTTATCCCTGGACTTGTTCTTTGCAAGCCTCTTCTTCTTCTTGTGCAAGGGTCTGGACTCCAGGATCATCTCCTCCAGCTCGAAGGTGGGGTCGCAGTGCAGGCGTCCCTTCTGCGGGACACAGGACCACACCAGTCAGGCACTGCGGCGACCTGCCCCTGCCAGTACCCTCAGAAACTGCTGCTCCAGCGGCATGCCTCTGCTGGGGGCAGCAGTGCCTCCCAGGAGGGGCAGCAGTGCCTCCCAGGAGGGGCAGCAGGATGCTGAGCAGCCCTACTCACGTTGGGGACGAAGCCTGGCTCCAGGCGCTTGGCACTGACGTCGCTCCAGACCACGCCGCACAGGTAGGCTGAAGCCTGCATGTCAGCCAGGCAGGAGAAGCGGTGCTCAGGGTTCACTGTCAGCAGCTGGGCAGAGAAGAGCATGCCAGGTTACAACCAGGTGCACAGAGAAACCTGACCCAGGTGAGCAGAGAGACTTGGTTTGCCCCCTCCCAGGGGGAGGGCGTCCCAGGTCTGTCCCATTCCCCCTTGCTGTTCAGCAAAGCCTATCTAAGGGCAGCCCTCTGCTTGGTTCTCTCTCTTGCTCCTGCCTCACCTGCTCCACAGGCATCTCTGCTCCCCTCTTGCTTCCCAAGTTACCACATGGCTTGCCTCCATGCTGCCTCCATGCCACATTCATGCTACTGCTTGATAGTAGGATGAACATGAGCTAGCAGTGTGCCCAGGTGGCCAAGAAGGCCTGCATCAGGAACAGTGTGGCCAGCAGGAGCAGGGAGGTCATTCTGCCCTGTGCTCAGCACTGGTTAGGCCACACCTTGAGTCCTGTGTCCAGTTCTGGGCCCCTCAGTTTAGGAAAGATGTTGAGATGCTGGAAGGTGTCCAGAGAAGGGCAACAAAGCTGGGGAGGGGTCTGGAGCACAGCCCTGTGAGGAGAGGCTGAGGGAGCTGGGGTTGCTTAGCCTGGAGGAGGCTGAGGGGAGACCATAGAGCTGCATTTCAGTATCTGAAGGGGACCTACAGGAAGGCTGGGGAGGGACTGTTTAGAAGGGCCTGTGGTGACAGGAGAAGGGGCAATGGTTTGAAACTGCAGCAGGGGAGATTTAGATTGGATGTTAGGAGGAAGCTCTTCACAATGGGAGTGGTGAAATGTTGGAACAGGCTGCCCAGGGAGGTGGGGGAGGCCCCATCCCTGTTCAGGGCTGGACTGGGCTCCGAGCAGCCTGGTCTGGCTGAAGATGTCCCTGCCCATGGCACGGGATTTGGACTAGATGATCACTAAGGTCCCTTCCAACCCAAGCCACTCCATGAAGTCTACCCTTCCAGGACTCTGCGCTGACTGCCCGGCTCCGGGGGAGCCCAGCAGATGGCAGTGTGAGCCTGCGGGACGCTCCGCCGCAGCCGGCGCTGACAGCACTGCCGCCAATTAAACCAAACTCTAATCGTGGCACTCGTCCACCCAAGGCTGACTGACAGCGCAGTCACTTAGTCGCTGTCAGCACGTGCCTGTCTTGTTGAGAAGCTTCTCCCAGCCCCTCTCCTCAGCTCTGCAGCAGGCAGAGCTACCACACAGCCTCCACACCAACTCAACAGCTTTCTCGGGCGGCAGTCGAAAGCAAGCAGCAGAGACCACCCCATAGCCGTGGAAACCCCCTGCAGGCACTGACCACACCAGGGCAAGTTCAACAGGGGCAAGTGGAGGGCCCTGCACCTGGGCAGGAACAGCTCCCTGCACCACTACAGGGGAGGAGTGACCTGCTGGGCAGCAGCTCTGTGGAGAAGGACCTGGCAGTGCTGGGGGACAAGAAGTTCCCCTTGAGCCAGCAGTGTGCTCTCGTGGCCAGGAAGGCAAATGGTCTCCTGTGGTGCATGAAGAGTGTGGCCAGCAGGCTGAGGAAAGTGCTCCTCCACCTCTACTCTGCCCTGGTGAGGCCACAGCTGCAGTCCTGGGTCCAGTTCTGGGCTCCCCAGTTCAAGAGAGGCAGGGAACTATGGGAGAGAGTCCACTGGAGGATCCGAAGATGCTGAGGGGCCTGGAGCATCTCTCTGAGGAGGAAAGGCTGAGAGACCTGGGGCTGTTGAGCCTGGAGAAGAGCAGCCTGAGAAGGAATCTGATCAATGTTCAGCAAGAGATAAGGACCTGTGGGGGGCAAGAGGATGGGGCCAGACTCTTGCTAGTTGTGCCCAGTGACAGGACAGGAGGCAGCAGTGGGCACAAACTGGAGCCCAGGAGGTACTGTCTGAAGATAAGGAGAAAACTCCTTGGTATGAGGATGCTGGAGCCTTGGGAGCAGGCTGCCCAGAGAGGTTGTGGAGTCTCCTTCTGTGGAGAGATTCCAAACCCACCTGGCCAATGTGATCCTGGGCCAGCTGCTGTGGATGCCCCTGCTTCAGCAGGGGGTTTGGACTGGATGAGCTCCAGAGGCCCCTTCCAGCCCCCACCGTGCCGGGATGCTGTGACAACACAAGGTTAACCTGTGCTTCAGCCTGAACACAGCCACAGCAGTTTCAATTTTACATCATTTCTATCAGCTGAAGGTTTCCCAGCCCATGCCTCACACACTCTAGCTACCACCCAACACCAACCACACCAAGAGGACCTTTACCTTTCTTAGCAGAGCCACCATCTCTTTTGACCATGCTGATGAGTACTGAACGCTGACGGTGCTGAAGAGCTGGACTAAGGACTCCACGGGGTTGTTGGAGTGGATGTCATAGGGTCTCTGGGGGAGGAAAGCAGCAAGATGAGAAGAACTCCCTCTCCTCTCAGCCAGAAAGCAACTTCTGCAACCTGGGGCCACCCAGGAGCCTTACCCAGCCCCGCAGCAGCTCGTAAGCCATGACTCCCAGTGACCACCAGTCAACCTCAAAGGAGTAGCCTGTCCCACCGCTCAGGAAGGAATGGAAAATCTCTGGGGCTGAACATAGGAAGGCAAAACACAACAGGTTGTTCCTTGACTTCAGTCTGCTCCCACTCAGCATCTCACCAATATCAGCATCTAAAGCTTCATGGTTATCTGCATGCACTGGGGCCCGGGGGAAGCCATCGCCAGCCAGCAGAGCAGCAGCAGCAGCAGACCAGCCCTCACTGAGCAGCTGGGGTTTGGGGTGCCCATGGGGAGATCGCTCTCAACCCAGCAACTGAACTGTAACAGAACCCCAGTAGCCACTGGGATGCCCCAAATACCATCCCAGGGACAGCAAGGAGGGCAGGGGGGTTTGGGATGGGAAGGTCGGGGTGGGATGGGATGGGGAGGTCAGGGTGGGATGGGATGAGATGGAATGGAGAGGTCAGGGTGGGGTGGGATGGAGAGTGCAGTGTGGGATGGCATGGGATGGAGAGAGCAGGGTGGGATTAGGAGGGAAGGGCAAGGTGGGTTAGGGAGGGGAGAGCAGGGTGGGATGGGGAGGACATGCTGCCAGAGGTTCATCACCCAGGAGTTCCACCTCTCAAAGGCTCAGGCTCAGCTGAGTGACTGAGGAGCATGCATTAAGGTGCTCAATTAATGTCCTTGATCAATTCCATGTCTCTGGGACGGGCAAGGGCTGGCAGGGGCATGTAGGGTGCACTCTGGAGAGGTGAAGCCAGGGGGTGAGGAGCAGGACCGGTCCTTACCCATGTACGGCTTGGTTCCTGCCAGGGCAGTGGCTCGCTCTCCATCCCTAATGATTGTTGCAATGTTGAAATCTGTGAGGTGGGCATGACCTTGGAGAGAGACACAGGTGGAGAAGGAGTTAATGGCAGCCCAGGACAGAGGTGGGCTGTTGTCACAACACACTTGTCTCGTCAGCTCCTGCTCTCCCACAGCGTGGCAGGGCCGCAGGCAGACCAGGGGCAGATCCCACCAAACAGCCCCACCAGATTCAATCACTGAATGGTTTGGGTTGGAAGGGACCTTAAAGATCATCCATGGCCATGGGCAGGGATACCTCCTACCACACCAGGATGCTCAAGTCTACATCCAACCTGGCTTTCAACACTTCCAGGCTTGGAGCCTCCACAATGTTTGTGGGCAACCTGTTTCAGTGCCCCACCACCCTCAGGGGGATGAATTTCTTCCTCATGTCTCATCTCAATCCAACTTCTTCCAGTTTGAAGCCATCACTCCTTGTCCTGTCACCCCATGGCCTTGTTAAATTTCCCTCTCCATCTCTCCTGTAGCCCCCTTCAAATCCTCTGAGGTTTTGAGGGAGCCTTCTCCAGACTGAACAACTCCAACTCTCTCAGCCTGGCCTCACAGCAGAGGTGCTCCAGCCCTTTCATTAGCTGTTGGGACACCTTCTCTCTGTTTCTGCTTCCTCTGTTCTTGGGGCTGAATGTGGGGATTCAGAAGAGGTCATTATTCTGAAGCCAGCCTGGTATAGGGCAAACCCAGCCACCTGCCCTGCTGGAGGCTGCTTTCTGCTCTCCATCCACAAGCCAGCTCCTCACATCTCCTTTCTCCCCTTTATCCCTGTGCTGTTTTCTAAGGAACTTCCATGCAAGTGCAGGTTTGGGTTTGACAAGACTTTGGGTGGTTTGGAACCTGCTGTCCTGAGAGATTGTGTCACTGTTTTGCAAGATCCACTGCTGGAGCAGCAGCATTACAAGACCTCTGGCAGTCCCTCTCCTCTGTGGACCACTGGGATAGATGCTCTCAGACCAACAGATCATGGAATAGTAGAAGTTGGAAGAGCTCTCTGGAGATCATCCAGTTCAAGCCTCCTGCCCAAAGCAGGGTCACCTAGGACAGGTCACACAGGAACACATCCAGGTGGGTCTTGAAAGTCTCCAGAGAAGGAGACTCCACAACCTCTCTGGGTAGCCTGCTCCAGAGCTCCAGCAGCCCCACACCAAAGAATTTTCTCCTCATCTTCAGGTGGAACCTCCTGGGTTCCAGTTTGTATTCATCCACAGGACACCAATGAAAAGACCCTGGCCATCTTCTTCTTGCCCTCTGCTCTTCAGATATTTATAAACATTCATAAGATCCTCTCTCAGGCTGCTCTTTCCAGGCTCAACAGCCCCAGGTCTCTTCCTCAGACAGATGTTCTCACATAGGTTTCAATGCTTTCATAAAGGTTCCTGAGCTCACTCTGCCTGGCTCAGCACAGATCCATCCCCTCAGAAGACACCAAAGCCATCCTAGAAGCATGTGCTCAGATCCCTCACTCTAAAGCTCAACAAGCCCAGTCCTCTGCTTTGTGCCTCCCACCACCCCAGGTGCCACAGTTCTGGCCTGGGGGCCTGTGCACAGGGACAGAGAGAGAGGAGGCAGAGCACAGGGGAACGAAGAGAGAGGCTGCCCTTGGTGGGACCTCCTTGGTGTTACAATGCACAGGTACATCCAACCAATGACCTCTCAGTTAGGAGGAGAGCTGCTTTTTGGACACTCTTCCCAGCTAAAAGGACACCCAGGATTCAAGCATCTGTCCCTCAGCTGAAGGAGGCAGGCACAGCAGAGCAGAGAGGTCCTACCTTGCTCGTCGAGGAGGATGTTGTCTGGCTTTACGTCTCTGGGAAAAGAAGCAAGGTTACAGCAAGAGGAGAGCTCAGTCAGGTCAAGGGTGCAACTCAACAACAACAACAAAACAACCTGCAGCTTTTAGAGCCAGCAAAAATTAGGACCAAATAACCCAAAAATACACTAAAGCAGAATCAGAGGAGAGTTTAGGTTGAAAGGGACCTTAAAGATCATCCAGTTCCAACCCCCTGCCATGGGCAGGGATGGAGAGGAGAGGTTCAGAGAGGAGAGGATTAACCAGGCTGGAAAAGACCTTTGAGATCATCAAGTCCAACCTATCATCCAACACCATCTAATCAACTAAACCAAGCACCCCCTCCAGTCTCTTCCTGAACACCTCCAGTGATGGTGACTCCACCACCTCCCTGGGCAGCACATTCCAAAGGCCAATCTCTCTTTCTGTGAAGAACTTCTTCCTAACACCCAGCCTAAACCTCCCCTGGTGCAGCTTGAGACTGTGTCCTCTTGTTCTGGTGCTGGCCTCATATTCCTAGCCTTGAGCACTTCTGAAGTCCCTTTATGATGGACTAGAAATATCTCTTTCCTGGGCAGCTGGGCAAAACAGTGGGAGCATGGGACTTGGTCAGGCATCACTTCCCAGGACAATCAGTAACATAACACTGGGCCTGTGTCTGTGGAGCTCTTGATTGCTGTGAAACCCATCCTAGAAGGTGCTTTTGAAGTGTCAGGCTTCCTCCAAGTGACAGGGAGCAGGACCAGCAGCTGAGGTGGCCCAGGACCAGCACTGACAGTGGTTTCATGCCAGCAGCTCCCTGACTTGGATATTGGGCCCAACACTGGTCAATATCTTCATAAGTGATCTGCTGGGGATCTGGATCTAGGACCACAGAATCCAGCAGGTTGGAAGAGATCATCAAGTCCAACCAATCACCCAACCCTAACTAACCTAAGTGCCTCATCCAGGCTTTTCTTAAACACCTCCAGATCAAGAGCACTCAGATGAAGTTCTGCAGATGACACCAAAAGGAGTGGGGAGGTTGACACTCCAGAAGGGACAGCCACCCTCCAGGAGTGGGCTAGCAAGAACCACATTAAGTTCAATGGGGATAAGGGTAGGACCTGGGAATATGGAGCCCGGGAGTGCAGCTCAGACTGGGCCCCCCCTGGCTGGAGAGCAGCCCTGTGGAAAAGGAGCTGGAGGTCTTGGTGGACAACAAGCTCAGCATGAGTGAACAGTGTGCTGCAGCAGCAAAGCAAGTCAACAGCATGCTGAGTTGCATCACCAGCAGAGAGAGAGAGAAGGAAGTCACTGTCCCTCCTCATTCCAAGCACACTATCACCTAGAAAGGTTGGACCAGGTGATCCCTGGGCTCCTTTCCAGCCTGGCATTCTGTGACCTGGGGACACCAATGGCATTCGGTAAGGACAGCATCAACCCCTCCAACCCAACCGTGGGCAGCTTCCCCCAGCTCAGAAGGGTCTGTGTGGTTACCTGTGGATGATGTGCTGGCTTCTCAGGTAGTCAAGGGCCAAGGCCATCTCACAGATGTAGAGCCTGACCGTCTCCTCCGTGAACTGAACGTTCTGCTGCAGGTGGTAGCGCAGGTCCCCGCCCAGGAGCAAGTCCACCACCATGAACATGTCCTCCTCGTCCTGGAAGGAGTACCTGTGGGGTCAGTGAGATGGCAGCAAGCGGGATGAGGCTCACAGGAGGCACAAAAACAGGTCAGGCTTTTCCCTCTCCTAGTCACACAGCTCCTGGGGAGCCTGCAGGAGCCCACCGTGGGCACACACTGGCTTCAGGGCCCACACCTTCTGACTCAGCAACTGCAACCCAAGGTGACCTCCTGGGTTTGAACCTCTTGCTGCACTAACAGGTGCACACCCCAGTTAATGTCCCCTTTGTCACCTCCTGGGGCATCCCATCCCCCAGCTGGCAGGGGTGCAGGCAGAGGTTCAGGCAAGGCTTCAGACAGGAGTTCAAGCAAATGGGTAAGCAGAGGGACAGGAAGGGCTGCAGGCTGAGTTGCAGGCAGGGGGCCAGGAAGGGCTGCAGGCTGAGTTGCAGGCAGGGGGGGCAGGAAGGGCTGCAGGCTGAGTTGCAGGCAGAGGGACAGGAAGGGCTGCAGGCTGAGTTGCAGGCAGGGGGGGCAGGAAGGGCTGCAGGCTGAGTTGCAGGCAGAGGGACAGGAAGGGCTGCAGGCTGAGTTGCAGGCAGGGGTGGCAGGAAGGGCTGCAGGCTGAGTTGCAGGCAGAGGGACAGGAAGGGCTGCAGGCTGAGTTGCAGGCAGGGGTGGCAGGAAGGGCTGCAGGCTGAGTTGTAGGCAGGGGGGGCAGGAAGGGCTGCAGACTGAGTTGCAGGCAGAGGGACAGGAAGGGCTGCAGGCTGAGTTGCAGGCAGAGGGACAGGAAGGGCTGCAGGCTGAGTTGTAGGCAGGGGGGCAGGAAGGGCTGCAGGCTGAGTTGCAGGCAGAGGGGGCAGGAAGGGCTGCAGACTGAGTTGCAGGCAGAGGGGGCAGGAAGGGCTGCAGACTGAGTTGCAGGCAGGGGGGCAGGAAGGGCTGCAGGCTGAGTTGCAGGCAGGGGGGGCAGGAAGGGCTGCAGACTGAGTTGCAGGCAGAGGGGGCAGGAAGGGCTGCAGGCTGAGTTGCAGGCAGGGGGGCAGGAAGGGCTGCAGGCTGAGTTGCAGGCAGGGGGGGGCAGGAAGGGCTGCAGGCTGAGTTGCAGGCAGGGGGCCAGGAAGGGCTGCAGGCTGAGTTGCAGGCAGGGGGGGCAGGAAGGGCTGCAGGCTGAGTTGCAGGCAGGGGGGCAGGAAGGGCTGCAGGCTGAGTTGCAGGCAGGGGTGGCAGGAAGGGCTGCAGGCTGAGTTGCAGGCAGAGGGACAGGAAGGGCTGCAGGCTGAGTTGCAGGCAGGGGGGCAGGAAGGGCTGCAGGCTGAGTTGCAGGCAGGGGGGGCAGGAAGGGCTGCAGGCTGAGTTGCAGGCAGGGGGGCAGGAAGGGCTGCAGGCTGAGTTGCAGGCAGAGGGGGCAGGAAGGGCTGCAGACTGAGTTGCAGGCAGAGGGACAGGAAGGGCTGCAGGCTGAGTTGCAGGCAGGGGGGCAGGAAGGGCTGCAGGCTGAGTTGCAGGCAGGGGGGCAGGAAGGGCTGCAGGCTGAGTTGCAGGCAGGGGGGCAGGAAGGGCTGCAGACTGAGTTGCAGGCAGGGGGGCAGGAAGGGCTGCAGGCTGAGTTGCAGGCAGGGGGGGCAGGAAGGGCTGCAGGCTGAGTTGCAGGCAGGGGGGCAGGAAGGGCTGCAGGCTGAGTTGCAGGCAGAGGGGGCAGGAAGGGCTGCAGATTCCATGTAGAAGGTTGTGAGGAACACCCAGCAAACACAACAAGGGAAGCTAAGAAGGTCTGAAGTTGATGCCACAACACTTCAGCATCTTCTGGCCTGCGTCTCCTGAATGCATCTCTTGTCACCAGTGACTTCCACCAGGGCAGCTCACTGAGATGCTCCCACAGATTTCTGTGCCCCCAGGAGGACACAAGAAGGTGGCTCCGTGGGCAGAGGGGAAGGAGCTGCTCACCAGAGGTTGACCAGGAAGACGTGCTCGATCTCCTGCAGGATCTCCAGCTCCCTGAAGACGTTGCGGACCTCGTCCCGCTCGATGCACTGCTGCTTGTTCATGTACTTCATGGCATACATCTTCTCAGTGTCCCTCTTCTGCACAATGCACACCTGAAGCACCACAGAGAGAATCACAGAACTGTTAGGGTTGGAAGGGACCTCAAGGATCATCCAGTGCCAGCTGACTCTTGTCAGTGGTGCCCAGCGACACAAACTGGAAGCCAGGAGGTTCCATCTGAGCAGAAGCAGAAACTTCTTCGGTGTGAGGGTTCTGGAGCCCTGGAGCAGGCTGCCCAGAGAGGTTGTGGAGTCTCCTTCTCTGGAGAGATTCCAACCCCAGCTGGCCATGGTGATCCTGGGCAAGCTGCTGTGGGTGCCCCTGCTTTAGCAGGGGGGTTGGACTGGATGATCTCCAGAGGTCACTTCCAACCCCACCATGGTCAAGCTCTCTGCCAGTGTCTGTGTCCCTTTCCTTCCCCCCTGCCCACTCGTTCCCCAGCACACAGGCTGAGCTGCCTGTTCTCATGGCCAAGAAGCAGGAGGCCACGGTGGGTCCCCTCCATGAAACATTTGACTTCCCACCAGCTGATGGCAGCCATCCCCTCCTGGCACATGCAGCCTGGCCACCAGCAGCTCCTGGACCAGGGGCAGAACCTGGCCCCCAACCCTGGCACTTGACACCAACTAAGCCAGCAGGCACAATGCCTGCTGGGCTGGCACAGGTCCCCATCCAGCATCGCCTCTGGTGTCCCTGCCTCAGCTCTTCTCATGAACCTTAATTACCAAGGTAGCTGTTTTCAGAACAGCTAATTAGTTAGCTTTAAATGAGCTAATGAAATGTCTCCTCCTGCTGTAATTAGGTCTGTCCTCTCCTCAGCACAGCCCTGCCCCTGGCTGCAGTGCACTGCCTCTGTCTCCTTGGAGAAGTCAGTCATTAGGTGTGGTGGCCATGGAGGAGTCCAGGGGAGGCTCCAAAGGTGCTGAGGGGCCTGGAACATCTCTGAGGAGGAAAGGCTGAGAGACCTGGGGCTGTTGAGCCTGGAGGAGAGAAGCTTGAGAGGGGATCTGCTCAATGCTCAGCAAGAGCTAAAGGAGCTGTGGGGGTAAAGAGGATGTGGTCAGACTCCTGTCAGTGGTGCCCAGTGATAGGAGTGGGGCAACAATGGGCACCAACAGGAACCCAGCAGGTTCCATCTGACCAGGAGAAACTTGTTTGGTGTGAGGGTGCTGGAGCCCTGGGGCAGGCTGCCCAGAGAGGTTGTGGAGTCTCCTTCTCTGCAGAGATTCCACCCCCACTGTGATGCTGCTGGTCAAGCTGCTGTGGGTGCCCCTGCTTGAGCAGGGGGGGTTGGACTGGATGGCCTCCAGAGGTCCCTTCCAACCCCACCAGGCTGCAGTGCTGTGAGCTGTGTCCTGTGCTTCAGCCCCACCGAGGCAGGGCAGCCTGTGCCCCACACCACTGAGCTATGGGGCTCAGCCCTGCCCCCCCCCGGCTGGCACATGCCCTCCAGTTCCTGTGGGGTGCAAAGCTCCTGGGTGCAGCTGCCAGGGCCTGTTCAGAACACAAAAATAATGAGGTAAAAGCCCTGCTTTGTGCAAAGTTAAGGATAATAACGAGCTTCCTCCTGCCATGCAAGGCACCAGCAGGATCCACCCCCTGCCTCAAGCAGACTCAACTGCTTGTGCTTTGAATTAACCAGGCAAAAATAATTTCATACTTAATTCTTTGAGCAGGAAAGACACCCCACCCCCCTCCAGAAATGCTTCTTTAAGTCATGGTCCCTGCTCTGTAACTCCTCTAATAGCAAGCCCTTCAACTGCCAGCCACCCAGGCAGGGAACACCACTCCTTCCCAAGTCACTTTATGTCACATTCTGGTTTGGAGCTCATTAATCTCTAAATTTGTATCATTATTTTAGGTTGTGGCTTGCTCTGTCTCAGCAGGCACTGCTTTTGATGGTGATGGGGTTTGCTTCGTGCTGCTCTGCAGGGGAAATGGAAACCTCAGGTAATAAATAGGGAAATGCTGACAGCTCCTGGGGCTCTGCAGCCATCATGGACTGCCCTGTGCAGCAAAGCTGTGCCCCCAGCTTTCCCAGGGACCTGGACTTGGGACAGGGCTGTCTAGTCTGTACAGGAACACCCAGGTGGGCATGGATGGGATACGGAATGCACAGAGTGCATTGTCTTGGAAGGGACCCTCAAAGCTCATCTTGGCCAGCCCCCCTGCATTCAACAGGGACAGCTCAGGCTGCCCAGAGCCACATCAAGTCTTATCTTGAATGTCTCCAGGGATGATGCCTCACCCACATCCCTGGGCAGTCTCTTCCAGTGTCTCACCCCTCTCATTGTAA
The DNA here is from genome assembly GCF_026170545.1 of Melanerpes formicivorus. NCBI lineage: Eukaryota > Metazoa > Chordata > Aves > Piciformes > Picidae > Melanerpes > Melanerpes formicivorus. The sequence goes on from NW_027142358.1 coordinate 29,587,477, forward strand.
AGAGCTTCCTCCTAATGTCCAACCTAAATCCTCTCTGCTCCAGTTTGAAACCATTGCCTTTTGTCCTCTCACCACAAACCCCTCTAAACAGTCCCTCCCCAGCCTTCCTGCAGGTCCCCTTCAGATGCTGAAATACTGCTCTAATTTCTCCCAAGCATCTTCTCTTCTCCAGGCTGAACAGCCCCAGCTCTCTCAAGCCTGTCCTTCTAGACCCCACCTGCAGTGCTGGAGCCAGCCCTGGAGTCCTCAGCACAGCAGAGACATGGACCTGCTGGAGTGGGGTCAGAGGAGGACACAGCAATGATGTGAGGGCTGGAAGCCCTCTGCTGTGAGGACAGGCTGAGAGAGTTGGGATTGTTCAGCATGGAGAAGAGAAGGCTCCAGGGAGACCTTCTGGTGGCCTTGCAGTGCTTAAAGGGCCCAACCAGAAACCTGGGGACAGACTTTTGAGCAGGGCTTGTTGTAACAGGACAAGGGGTGATGGTTTGACATGAAAGAAAGAGGATCAGACTGGAGAGAAGGGAGAAATGTTTGACCCTGAGGGTGGTGAGAGCCTGTCCCAGGTTGCCCAGAGAGGTGGCAGATGCCCCATCCCTGGAACCCTTGCAGGTCAGGTTGTTTGGGGCTGAGAACAACCTGCTCTAGTTGCAGATGTCCCTGCTGACTGCAGTGGGCAGGACTTGAAAGGTTCCTTCCCACCCAACCCAGCCTATAATTCTATGCTCTTTGGGCTCCTGATGGGCACTGCAGCAGGCACACCAGTGTTGGTGATTCCCCAGGCAAGCTTGGCCACCTTAGGACCCTGTGCCACAGGCAGGATCCCTTTGTAAGATGCCCTGTTGGTGAGAGCCGTGGTTTGTGTCTGTGTGTCCATCCCTGAGACACCAGTGCTCCACTACCTATCTTTTCCCTTTTGTGCTTCTCCTTTTGTGCATCTGCTCCTGGGGAAGGAACAAATCTGCTAACAAATCAGAGTGACCTTTGAAACGAATCTCCACCCATTTCCACGCAGATCTACAATGAGAATCAAGGTGGGGAGCAGAAAGAAGCCTCCCCTTTGTCCTCCTGCACACAAAGGGAATGATCAGTGGCTAAAGGCAGCCATCAGAAAAGACCTGTGGGTGCTGCTGCAGAAGGCATCAGCTGGCTGGGTGCTGCTCAAGACGTGGCACATAAAAGATTCAGCAGAGCCCCAGATCCCCCAGTGCTCAGCTGCTGTCCGGGGGTTTGCATGCAGCTGCCTTCCTCTGGCTGCAGGAGAGGCAGGAAGGGCTTGGAGCTGCCACTTGTGACTCAGGACAGAAGAGGTGCACTGAACATCTCCCGGTTCCACCTCCCTGCTGGGGCCCCAGACAGTGAGGACCTGCCTGTACTGTCACCAAAGCTGGCAGCTTCCTCTCACCTGAGAGGCTGGGGAAGGGTTTCTCAGGATCTCAGGGAGTGATAGGACTAGGGGGAATGGAATGAAGCTGGAGGTGGGGAGATTCAGGCTGGAGGTGAGGAGAAGGAGGTTCTTCCCCATGAGAGTGGTGAAGCCCTGGAATGGGTTGTCCAGGGAGGTGGTTGGAGCCCTGTCCCTGGAGGTGTTTAAGCCCAGGCTGGATGAGGCTCTGGCCAGGCTGATCTAGTGTGGGGTGTCCCTGCCCATGGCAGGGGGGTTGGAACTAGAGGATCCTTGTGCTCCCTTCCAACCCTGACTGATACTATGATACTATGAATCTGGGGCAACCTATCACTCCAAGCCCTTGTCAAAAGCCCCTCCCCAGCTCTCCTGCAGTCCCCTGCAGGTTCTGGAAAGCTGTTAGAAGGTCTTTGGCTTCTTGCTGCCCTCATCACACACCGAGCTGCTGCTTACACGAGTTGTTTCCATTTTCCACCCAGCCAGGGTTTGTGCTGGCATGGAAGGTGGAGAGCTGGGATGTGGGTGGTTTGGTGTCCAGGGGACTCAGACATTATGTCCTTTCTGGAAGCTTTTCTTGTTCCTCTAGGATGAGCTCTCCCCAGTCATCTAAATTTTTGCTGCCGTGCAGGATTTTGAGTCCAACTTTGCTCTCTCCCAGCCAGGCTTTGCCTTTTCTCCTTTAGAAATCCAATCACTGTTTTTTCCCTTGCTGACACTGAAGGAAGCCAGGAGCTGGACCCCACACAGATGAGAGGTCAGCTAATCATTTAATAGCCTGTCCTGACTTCTCTCCCACTAATTACCCGGGGCAGCACCATTTGTCCGGCCTCAAACAAAAGGCAGTGGCTGGCACTCTGGGCAGGCTCTGTGGAGCTGATAAATGCTGGAGATTGCTCCATCTGGGCAGCACAAAGATGAGTTTTGCCTCCTGCAAATGCAGATCTCATCTGGAATTGAGGCATCATCGCCCTGTCCTTTGCAGGAAGCCACTGTCACATCTGATGGACAGCCCCACAGCCAGCACAGCCCCACAATCGCAGCAGGATGGCGTTGGGAGGGACCTCTGGACATCATCCAATCCAGCTCCCCTCCTAGAGCAGGGGCACCCACAGCAGCTTGCCCAGGATCACAACAGACAGGTGAGTTTGGAATCTCTCCAGATTAGGAGACTCCACAACCTCTCTGGGCAGCCTTCTCCAGGGCTCCAGCACCCCCACACCAAAGAATTTTCTCCTCCTGCTCAGATGGAAGCTCCTGGCTTCCAGTTTGTGGCATCCAAGTTGCACCAGGGGAGGTTTAGGTTGGAAATGGGAAGAAACTTCTTCCCTGAGAGGGTTGTCAAAGACTGGCTGGTGGTTGAATCCCCATCCCTGGAGGTGTTTCAAAGAGGCAGAGACATGGTGCTGAGGGACATGGTTTAGCCTCAGCCTTGGTAGAGATAGAGGATGGTTGGGTTCCATGGTCTGAAAGGTCTCTTCCAACCCAAACAGTCCCAGGATGCTATGAACAGAGAGGGTAAAGCAGCTGAAGGAGGGTTTAATATCTGAGCAGCTGGGGGGACACCACTCCCACAAGCCTCAGAGGGAGTTGGGGAGGACTCTCCTTGCCAATGAACACCACAAAGGTCAGCAATGACTTGACAGGGCCATGGCATCACAGTGGCACAGGACCACCGCCTCCTCATTTGGAAACCAGCTCCATATCCATTTGCATTCAATGGCAATTGAAGCAGGATCTCTGCCTGCTAATTAACAGCTGCTAACACTCCTAATTAAAAAGATAATATTGGCTTGGTCACCAATTAAAGCCAAAACCAGCCAAGCAATTCTGCTTTGTAGGCACAGCCAAGGCAGCAGAGCTGGAAGCTGCCCCCAAGGTGTATCTGCAGCGCTGGAATTAGGTTCTCAGGGATTCATCAAGCACAGGAACCATGGTGAGCAGCAGGAGGAGGCTCTGCTGGAAGCATCTACTTGCTTTCCATGGGGCTGCCCATGACTTCTGAGTCCAGCCAGCAAGAAACCCAGGACCAAGGTGCTTCCCTGCAGCACTTCACAGAAGACCAGGCACAGGTGGACACAAAGGGGATGGCAAGTTTGCCAGGGCCATGGCTGCGAGTCAGGAGGAAGGGTTCATTCCCAAATCCTCTCTGTAGTGCCAGGCATGCTTCCCTGAAGGCCACCAGTGACTGCAAGTGGCCTGTGCCAAAATTATCCCATGCCTTCCCTGGGGGACACTGCCTGGGGCAGAAAATCCTCTGAACCTTGGTTCCCAGCTACTGCCTTGTCACAACCCACAGACAAAAGCTACTCCTACAACGTCCCAAACCCATGTGAGTTGTGGGTAGAGAACTGCTGACAACCTCCCCTCAAAATCACAGAATGGTCAGGGTTGGAAGGGACCTCAAGGATCATCTGGTTCCACCCCTCCTGCCATGGGCAGGGACACCTCACACTACAGCAGGTTGCCCACAGCCACATCCAGCCTGGCTGCAAAAACCTCCAGGAGTGAGGCTTCCACCACCTCCCTGGGCAACCTGTGCCAGTGTCTCACCACCCTCATGGGGAAGAACTTCTTCCTAACATCCAATCTAAACCTCCCCTCCTCTAGGTTGGATCCATTCCCCCTAATTGCTATCACTGCCTGACATCCTAAAAAGTCCCTCCCCAGCTTTCTTGTAGCCCCCTTCAGATACTGGAAGACCACAATTAAGGTCTCCTCAGAGCCTTCTCTTCTCCAGACTGAACAGCCCCAACTCCTTCAGTCTGTCCTCATGAGAGAGGAGCTCCAGCCCTCTGATCATCCTCGTGGCCCTTCTCTGGACACCTTCCAGCACATCAAAAAGCTTCCTGTACTAGGGGCTCCAGACCTGGATGCAGTACTGCAGGTGGGGTCTCACCAGAGCAGAGTAGAGGGCGAGCATCACCTCCCTTGCCCTGCTGGCCACACTTCTCTTGCTGCAGCCCAGGATACAGTTGGCTTTCTGGGCTGCAAGTGTGCACAGCATCACAGAAGGGTGGGGGTTGGAAGGGACCTCCAGAGATCATCAAAAGTCCAACCCCAGTTGGAAGAACCCTCCAAGATCATCGCCTCCAAGACCATCAACTCCAACCATTAATCAAGCACCACTAAACCATGGCCCTCACTATCTCCACAGCTTTGAAACCCCTCCAGGGATGGGCACCCCACCTGGGCAGCCTGGGACAGGGCTGTGCTAAGAGCCCCACAGCCAAGACACCCCCTCCAAGGGAGATTGTGCCACCATAGCTGGTGGCAAAGCCCTGGGAGCAGGCCTGCAGCTGCACACAGCCTACCCATGTCATGCCCTGCCCAGCTCAGCAGGGGCACCTCAGTCTCACAGTGTCAGGTCCTGGATAAAACCACACTTTGAAACGCCCCAGAACCTTCCCTGCTTGATGAGGCAGCTTGTTGGAGCAGAGCTTTGCTCTGGGAACAGCTTGACAGCAGTGTCTCTGGCACTGCTCCTCCCAGCTATTCTCTGCAGCACACAAAGGCCCCTGCATAAGAATGGGACATCTGCAGCGCCGGTGCCAGCGCCAAGCAGCACAGCAACCTTCTGAAGGAGGCCACCTTGGGGAATCCAAACACCTGGGGGGGCTGCTGGCCCCCATGGCTGTGCTCTTCCACCTCTCCTTGTCTCTCCAGCAACCTCCCTGCCTTTGGATGCTCACCTATGGGGTTGTGGCTCCCCAAAAAACAGGCACTCCCAGGTGTAACACTCACATCCCTGCTCCCAGACTGGCCCAGGGGGCATGCCAGACCCCACACTGGGAACACACGGTGCAAACAGGTGCCTGCTGTTCACTGCAAGTAACCCCACAGCTGGAGGAGCTCTCCCTGTGAACATCATAGAACCATGGAAGTGTTTGGGTTGGAGAAGACCTCTCAGATCATTGAGTCCAACTCTCAACCCAGCACCACTGTGGCCATTCAAACATGTCCCTAACCCTAACCTCATGAACTCATGAGGCTCAACAAGGTCAAGTGCGAGGTCCTGCACCTGAGTTGGAGCAAACCCCTGGTATCAGCACAGGCTGGGGGATGAAGGGCTGGAGAACAGCCCTGAGGAGAAGGATTTGGGAGGTGCTGGTGGATGCAAAGCTGGAGACATCACCATGTCCAGGGCTGATCCCCAGCAGTGTGGGCAGCAGGTGGGGGCAGGGGATTTTACCCCTCTGCTCTGCTCTGCTCTGCTGAGACCCCACCTGCAGTGCTGGGGCCAGCTCTGGAGTCCTCAGCACAGACATGGAGCTGTTGGAGCAGGGCCAGAGGAGGCCACAGCAATGATGGGAGGGCTGGAAGCCCTCTGCTGTGAGAGTTGGGGTTGTTCAGCCTGCAGGAGAGAAGGCTCCAGGGAGACTTTCTGGTGGCTTTTCGGTGCTTAAAGGTGATGAGCTGAAATCTGAGGACTGACTTTTGAGCAGGGCCTGCTGTGACAGGACAAGGGGTGATGGTTTGAACTGAAAGAGGGACATTCAGACTGGAGAGAAGGAAGAAATGTTTGGCTCTGAGGGTGGTAAGAGCCTGTCCTAGGTTGCTCAGAGAGGTGGGAGATGCCCCATCCCTGGAACCATTGCAGGTCAGGCTGTTTGGATCTCTCAACAACCTGCTCTGGTTGCAGATGTCCCTGCTGAGTGCAGGGGGTTGGACTGGATGAGCTTTGGAGGTTCCTTGCCACCCAAACCAGTGTGTGATTCTGTGCTCTCTGTGCTCCTGATGGGCACAGCAGCAGGCACACCAACTCTGTATGGCCAATCTCCAGCCTTCATGGTGGGGTGCACACACACAGGGCTGCACTAGGGTGTGGGTACCTGGCCTTCAGACACACTGGCACTGAAGCAGCTTTTCAGCAGTTGATGGTTTCCATCTGTTGGGACCTCTTTAGAGCTCCACCTCTAAGAAAAACAAGAAGTGTTTCAAGAACATCTGCCCTCCAGATGCAAAGGTCAGAACCAGAACCTCTCTACCCAGGTACAAAGCAAATTAGAAGGTGAAAGTTCATAGAGTCATAGAATGGTTTGGGTTGGCAGGGACCTTGAAGATCACCCAGTTCCACCCCCACCCTGTCATGGATAGGGACGCCTTCTACAAGACCAGATTGCTCAAGGCCTCATCCAATCTGGCCTTGAACACCTCCAGGGAGAGGGCATCCACACCCTCCCTGGGCAACCTGTTGGTTGCAGTAAGTTAACTCTGCTCCAGCAGAACCAGGACAACTGCCACCCCCAGGAGCCAGCTCATCTCAAGGTTACAGCTCAGTAGATCTGTCCTCACACCTTCCAGAGCAGATTTCTGTTCCAAACACCTTGCCACCTCTCACTCCTTGAGGTATTTTTCATGGAGCCTTGAGACCTTCCCTCTTCCCTGCTGAGAAGCAGACCTGCAGACCTCCTTGAAGCTCAGCAGACATTTAGGGATTGGTATCAGCTACAAACATGGCCCAGGAAAGTAAAACACATCCCACAGGTACAGCTGGGAGTGTGCTCAAAACACATCCCAAACTAGGCTTGCACATGGACAGAATGAACCTCATTTCTGTCTTGCTGTTGACACAAATGGCACAGGACCAGCCCACTGAAACCATGTCAGCAGAAGCTCTCCTGATCAGCACCTGCACACTGTAAGAAGGGAGCTGAGCTCTTCTAGCTGGTGTCTATCATGGAGTATTTCTGATGACTGGAGCATCTCTGTGAGGAGGAAAGGCTGAGAGCCCTGGGGCTGTTGAGCCTGCAGAAGAGCAGCCTGAGAGGGGATCTGATCAATGCTCAGCAAGAGCTGAAGGACCTGTGGGGGAAGAGGATGAGGCCAGACTCTTGTCAGTGGTTCCCAGTGACAGGACAAGGGGCAACAGTGGGCACAAGCTGGAACCCAGGAGGTTCCACCTGACCATCAGCAGAAAGTTCTCTGTAAGGGTGCTGGAGCCTTGGAGCAGGCAGCCCAGAGAGGTTGTGGAGTCTCCTTCTCTGGAGAGAGTCCAACCCCACCTGGCCATGGTGATCCTGGGCACACTGCTGTGGGTGCTTTAGCAGGGGGTTGGACTGGATGATCTCCAGAGGTTTCATCCAACCCCTGCCATGCTGGGAGTCTGTGAATACACCCCTCTTGTCCTACATGAACCCCTGAGAGGAGGATGCAGAAGGTTGCCTCCATGCTCTGGATCCTCTGCTTTAAACAGGGATTGGTGGTTCAGATGAAGGCCTTCCTTTTAATGTCACACTGGGAAAGCAGCATCTCCTCGGACATGAAGCAGATGCTTCTCTAATTGAGTTTTGGATATGGGTGATGATTTGACTTGCAGCTCAAAGGAAAAAACCCTCCAAGGCTTCTGCACCTCTTGAGAATCATTCATCCAAGTCAATGAGGGGAAACAAAAGAAGGGATGGCACATTAAAACTGAGAACCAAAACAACAAAAGGAGCAATTTGCTTTTGTTTGTCTTTGTTCTCCACCCACTGCCCTCTTGCACACCAGCTACGGGGTTCCATCATTTGATAGATGAGACCAGCATGCAAGTGGTTAATTTCCCTGCTGAGGAAAAAAGGCAGAGGAGAGCTGAGAGCCTCAGGGTGCAGCACAACGCAGGGACCTCTGCAACCAGCACAGGGTGGGCAACATTCCTTAACCATCTGAGAGGTGGCCAGCCACTACCTGAAAGGAGCCTACAAGGAAGCTGGGAAGGGACTTTTGACAAGGATGGGATAGGATAGGATAGGATAGGATAGGATAGGATAGGATAGGATAGGATAGGATAGGATAGGATAGGATAGGATAGGATAGGATAGGACAGAACAGACCCGGTTGAAAGAGACCTTCGAGATCATCGAGCCCAACCTATCATCCAACATCACCTAATCAACTAACCCATGGCACCAAGCAATGAGGGGCAGTGGCTTTGAGCTATAAGAGAGGAGATTCAGAGTGGAGCTAAGGAAGAAATTCTTTATAGTGAAGGTGGTGAGACACTGGAAGGGGTTGCCCAGGCAGGCTGTGGATGCCTCCTCCCTGGGGGTGTTCAAGGCTAGCGTGAATGAGGCCTTGAGCAACCTGGGCTAGTGGGAGGTGTCCCTGCCCATGGGCAGGGGGGGTTGGAACTGGATGATCTTTCAGGTCCCTTCCAACCCAACCCATTCTGTGAATCTTTTAACCTGTGAACTCCATCCCTTGCTAAACAGCACCTGAGAGCATGGAGGCTGTGAGGAGTGGCCCGGGGTCACTGCAGCACGTGAGGAACGTGGACAAGACACACGTTCCACTCCACACTGCCCCTTCTTCAGAGCAAATTTTAGCACAGACTTGACAAAAGCATTTTTAGCTCAGCAGCAGTAAGGCAGCACAACAACCCCACTGCAGCCCTGAGAAGGAACAAGAGAACAGAAGGATCCTTGGTGGGGTTTGGACAGAAATAGCAACCGGAGGTGAGAGTGAGAAGCAGAGACACAAAAGACTCCCGTTTAATAAATACTGCTCCTGCCCTTTCTTCTCCTTCTTTTAAACACCCCCAATAGCTCCCTGGAAGGAGGCTGGAGCCAGGTGGGGCTTGGTTTCCTCTCCCAAGGAACAAGCAACACCACAAGAGGAAATGGCCTCAGGTTGCCCCAAGGGGAGGTTTAGATTGGGCAAGAGGAAAAATTTCTTCCCCCAGAGGGTTGTCAAGGCTTGGCCCAGGCTGCCCGAGGCAGGGGTGGAGTCCCCATCCCTGGGGGGGTTTCAAAGCTGTGGAGATGTGGTGCTGAAGGACATAGTTTGGTGTGACCTGGCAGTGCTGGGTTAACTGAATCACTGAATGCATTGGGTTGGAAGGGACCCTCGAAGGTCAGCTTGTCCAACACCCCTGCAGTGAGCAGGGGCACCTTCAACTAGATCAGGTTGCTTAGGGCCCCATCCAGTGTGGCCTTGAATGTCTTCAGGGAGGGGGCCTCCACCACAGCTCTATCACCTTTCATAGATTCATAGAGTGGTTTGGGTTGGAAGGGACCTTGAAGATCAAGATGGACCTGATGACCTTGAAGGTCGTCTTCAACCAAAATGGTTTTCTGTCAGTCTGTTTCTGTGCTGGTGCTTCCTCCCTTTGTGGTTGTATAGGTACATACACACAGGGGCACACATCTCTACCTACCTACCCACGCTCTCCAAGTAGAACCCAGTTCCACAGGGCAGGATAACACCAATTAAAACAATGGTTGACTTCTCAGAGTCAATCCTGCAACTGTAAAGCAGCATCTCTTGATGCATCACTTCTCAGGGACCACTTGGGATGTGGGTGCCAGCATGGGGGCAGGGACCATGGACCAAGGTACACAGGGACATGGGAAAAGGTGCTCAGAGACTGATGCAGAGGGTGACCAAAGTCTGAAGCCATGCAATGGTACATGGAGGTCTCTGCAGCCTCAGCTGCTGGTGTGCAGCTTGGAGCTGCCAAATGCTGGGGTGCTCACGAGAGGGAGGAGATTCCATCCCAAACAGAAGCAACCAGAAATGCACTGCCATGGTCTCCTCAGCCTTCTAACATGAAGACCCAATCCTTTACACAGCCTTACCAATCCCCCTCTAAAGGTCTATCCCACAACAAGGACTGTTTGCACATCCTCTTTTTTGCCTGTCTCCAGAATCCATCAGCGTGGTTCACCTAGCACTGGATGGGGGTGGGGGGAGAACCTCCCTCCACCTGCTGGCCACAAGTTCTGAATGCTCTGCAGTTTCCAAGCAGTGCAGAGACACTTCAAGAGGAATGATGAACTTCAGGCTTCCCTGAAGGCTGATCCAACCCTCAAGAAGAAACAGACCATGTGAAGATGAGGAGAAGGTCTCTTTCTGCAGACATGACTGTGCTGTGGTGCTGCAGACAGTAGCAGGATGGGCACACCCCAGAATACTCTGGGTAAGTCCAGACAAATGTTCACCTTAAATCATAGAGTGGGTTGGGTTGGAAGGGACCTTAAAGATCATCTAGTTCCAACCCCCTGCCATGGGCATGGGCACCTTCCACTGGACCAGGTTGCTCAAGGCCTCATTCAACCTGGCCTTGAACTAATAAACTATTACAGGAGGGCTTGGAGAACATCTGCTGTATCATGCTGATATAATTTCATGAGCACAGGACATTGTCTCCTGATCATTTATGACATTAAGTGGTTTGTAATTGGATTGTGCCACCATGAGCACTACCAGAACATCCCAAACTCATAAGCTGCAGCTTCTAAGGACCTGTAGATGATGCTGATGTCCAGCAGAGCTTGGATGTTATCCCCTCCAAACCCTGCATCATCCCAAGCTCTTGATTCAATTAAGCAGCTTGTGGGGGAGTGCTGGATGATGGCTTGTCAGAACACAAACCAGATGCATAGGCTGGGCAGAGAGAAGCCACTGAGGAAGGCATCATTACCAGCAGCAAAGATTGGCTTTTCTTCCCACTTTAAAAATGAGACTTTTCTGCTGCCAACCCTGTGGGGCCAGCACTCTGGTGTGGCACAGAGGGCAGGCAGACACCATGGCCACCAGAGACAAGGTGGAGCCTTTTGAATAGCTGACAGCTGAGCACAGCTGGAAGGGCCTCTCTCTAAGGGTAGCACTAGGGGAACACTCATCAGATTGCCAGTGATCAGTCCAGCCAAAAGCCAACATATTCTGCTCCTTGTCCTCAGGGATGGACTACAGTGTATGACACCCAGTGATGCCTTCAAGTTGAGTTTTTTCATAGCCATGTCACCCAACCCAGCTCTGCCCTCTCCTTCTCTCACTGGTTTTCTTCTGAGAGTCCCTCAGACTCCTGCAGAACCTGGAGATCTCCCATGGAATCACAGAATTGGTGAGGCTGGAAGACATCTCTAGGCTCATTGAGTTAACCCAGCACTGCCAGGTCACCTCAGCACCACAGCTTTGAAACCCCTCCAGGGATGGGGACTCCACCACTGCCCTGTGCAGCCTGGGCCAGGCCTTGACAGCACTTCTGGGGAAGAAATTGTTCCTCATGTCCAACCTAAACTTCCCCTGGGCAACTTGAGGCCATTTCCTCTCATCCTACCACTTGTTCCTTGGAGAAAGAGACCAGCCCCACCTGCCTCCAACCTCCTCTCCTCAAAGACCCTTAGCTCTCCATCTTCTCAACCCATCATTAGGGTTGACCCTTCTGCCAGTTTTGGATTGGGAGACCCCTGCCACTCAACCGACAGTGGATGACAACCTCATGAGGTTCAACAAGACCAAGTGCAGGGTCCTGCATCTGGGTCAGGGCAATCCCAAGGACTGATATAGGCTGGGCAGGGACTGGCTGGAGAGCAGCCCTGAAGAAAAGGGCTTGGGGGTGCTGGTGGATGAGAAGTTCAGCAGTGTGCACTTGCAGCCCACAAAGCCAATCAGATCCTGGGCTGCATCAAGAGAAGTGTGGCCAGCAGGGCAAGGGAAGTGATTCTCCCCCTCTGCTCCACTCTGGTGAGACCCCACCTGCAGTACTGCCTCCAGTTCTGGAGCCCCTCTTACAAGAGGGATCTGGAGGTGCTGGAAGGTGTCCAGAGAAGGGTCATGAGGATGATCAGAAGGCTGGAGCACCTCTCCTATGAGGACAGACTGAGGGAGCTGGGGCTATTCAGTCTGGAGAAGAGAAGGCTCCCAGGAGACCTTCTTGTGGCCTTCCAGTATCTGAAGGAGGCTCCAAGAAAGCTGGGGAGAGGCTTTTTAGGGTGTCAGGGAGTGATAGGACTGGGGGGAATGGAACAAAAATAGGAATGGGTAGATTGAGATTGGATGTTAGGAAGAAGTTCTTCCCCATGAGGGTGGTGAGACACTGGCACAGGTTGCCCAGGGAGGTTGTGGAAGCCTCATGCCTGGAGGTTTTGAAGGCCAGGCTGGATGTGGCTGTGAGCAACCTGCTGTAGTGTGAGGTGTCCCTGGCCATGGCAGGGGGGTTGGAACTGGCTGATGCTTGAGGTCCCTTCCAACCCTGACAATTCTATGATTCTATGTCATCCCACAAAAAGGTCTTGTTAAACAAAGCCCTAGAAAGGAGGTAGCATCTGGGGCTTGGGTGGGTGGTGTTGGTGGTGTGTGGATCTTCTGCTAGAATTTCCTTCTGCAAGCCTCTCCCTGCTGAGAAGAGCTGGAGCAGCAAACAGCTCCTGGAGGGGCCTGGCTGGGAACAGGGTGATACACGCAGGAGATTTCTGCTGACACAGGGTGCAGCCGGCTCCATGGCATGGCTGGGCAGAAGCAGCCTGGTGGTTCACCTCAGGACATTGCTGGGGCTTGCAGACTGAGAGGAGCCCTGCAGGGCTGCCGAGCGCAGGCGCCCGCCCCGCCAGCCACCCCGGCTCTATCGATCGCGTCTGCCACAGCCGCCCCGGGCTCCTCTGCACGCAGGCTTCTCCAGCCTCCAGGCTTCACCAGCCTCCAGGCTTCTCCTGCAGCACCTTCTGCCACCTCTCCTCTGACAGCTACCAGCTGCTGGGCAAGCTGTGAAGCCACAGCAGTTCACAGACTCACAGATTGCACCGGGTTGGAAGGGGCCTCAGAGGTGCTTCCAACCCCCTGCGCTCCTATGCCGCTTTCCTGCCCGCAGCCTCTCAGCTGCTGGTGTGAACCAGTCCCACCTCCCGTCCCACACCAGTGTGACTCATCCACAAGGGATGCTGGGGGCTGAAAGAAGCCCCAGGCAGCTCCTAATGCAAATGTCAGAAGGCCCTGGATGTACAATAGTAACCAAAGTGGGCAGCTCTTCCTGAAGACCACTGTCTTCTGAAGTCTGAGCCTTCAGGAACCCTAAAGAGGTCCCCCCAGCAGGGGTGCACAGTGTCCCAGGCCTCCTTCCAGAAGTAGCCACCGCTCACTTGAGGTCTTCACAGCAATTTCTGCTCTGTAATTTCACTGCTGCTGGCCCCACACCCCGAGATCTGGCCAGTGAGGTAGTGCTGGGCCACACCGTCGCTTCAGCTCTTCACCCTTTGCCTTTCTCTCTCCCTTGGCTTTTACTGGTGACACCCCAATGGCTCAGCAATGGCCAAGAGTGGAAAACATCACCACCACCTTCCTACCAGGAGGTTGTATCAGAGCAGTGATCACCATCCTCATGCACCATGCTTTCCCATGCACCCGCTCTTGCTCACTCCCAGAAGGTAGCTCTGGGTCCTTGGTGCCCCAGGACTGAGGGACACCCCTCACCTGGCTGCTCCCTCCCAGCTGGACAGAGGGCAGGGTCCAATGGCATGAGATTGAACACATCCAAGTGCCAGGTTCTACACATTGGCCACAGCAACCCCATGCAGTGCTACAGGCTGGGGTCAGGGTGGCTGGAGAGCAGCCAGGCAGAGAGGGACCTGGGGGTACTGGTTGAGAGTAGGCTGAACATGAGCCTGCAGAGCCAAGAAGACCAATGGCATCCTGGCCTGTATCAGGAACAGTGTGGCCAGCAGGAGCAGGGAGGTCATTCTGCCCTTGTACACTGCACTGGTTAGGCCACACCTTGAGTCCTGTGTCCAGTTCTGGGCCCCTCAGTTTAGGAAGGAGGTTGACTTGCTGGAAGGTGTCCAGAGAAGGGCAACAAAGCTGGGGAGGGGTCTGGAGTACAGCCCTGTGAGGAGAGGCTGAGGGAGCTGGGGTTGCTTAGCCTGGAAAAGAGGAGGCTCAGGGGAGACCTTCTTGCTGTCTACAACTCCCTGAAGGGAGGTTGTAGCCAGGTGGGGGTTGGTCTCTTCTCCCAGGCACTCAGCACCAGAACAAGAGGACACAGTCTCAAGCTGTGCCAGGGGAGGTTTAGGCTGGGTGTTAGGAAGAAGTTCCTCATGGAAAGAGTGATTGTCCATTGGAATGTGCTGCCCAGGGAGGTGGTGGAGTCACCATCACTGGAGGGGTTTAGGAAGAGCCTGGATGGGGTGCTTGGTGCCATGGTTTAGTTGATTAGATGGTGTTGGGTGATAGGTTGGACTCGATGATCTTGAAGGTCTCTTCCAACCTGGTCTGGTCTGTTCTATTCTATTCTATTCTATTCTATTCTATTCTATTCTATTCTATTCTATTCTATTCCATTCCCTTCCCTTCCCTTCCCTTCCCTTCCCTTCCCTTCCCTTCCCTTCCCTTCCCTTCCCTTCCCATTCTATTCTGTACCACACTGCCCTTTCAAAACCCCAAACACACTGAGCAGCCTGGTCAGGTGGGAGGTGTCCCTGCCCATAGCAAGGGGGTTGGAGCTAGATGATCTTCAAGGTCCCTTCCAACCCAAACCACTCTGGGAATCTATGAATGTTGTCACCTCCAGAAGACAGAGCAGGTCCTCCTGGTGCCTCCTCAATGCCAGGGCTGGGGCCATCACTAGCATGTGAATGAGTGATGTGGCCAAGCTCCATCAGGGACATGTCTTGGAGACCCTGCCTGCAGCTCTGCCCAAACCTTCAAGCCAGCTGCAGAACAGCTAAGGGAAACACAAGGGCAAAAGCTGTCTGTGCTGTTCCTGTATCAAAGGATTCTCTTTCCAGCTATTCTTTGGGGGAAAAAAAATCCAACATTTATAAAGCTGGGAGGGGGGAAAAAAAAAAGGAAAAGAGGAAGGCTCAAGCTTGTGTGGGTATCAGAGGGCTGCAGCTGAGAATAGACTCTGAGGGAATTTTATTTACGGTGTATCTCCTGCGTGGGCAGCTCTGACCTTTAGAAGATGGATTAAAGCTTTCCTAGTCCCAGCTTCAGGCTGTGTGAAGAATTAAAGCAACAAAGCCACCGAGTTAAAGGCCTGCTGCAAAGCAAGCCCCGTTCCAAGCCAGCTACCTCTTCACAGCCGGCTGAGCGCCCCTCAGCCTTTGCAGGTCCTGTTAAAACTTCACAAATTACTCAAAAGAAAGGAGAGGGGGGAAAAAAAAACCCAACAAAAGACAATGAAAAATGCTGCTGCTGGGCGGCCTGCCCAGGTCCACCTGCCCCAAGATGTGTTTGTTCTCTCTGGGCAATTTTATTTCATGCTACTGCTGACTCCAGAGCCCAGCCCCTGGTTTAATCCCCCTTTCCAAGAGCAGGCATAGCATCATGGGATTGTTTGGCTGGAAGAGACCTTTCAGATCATGGAGTCCAACCATTCCCTACCTCTACCCAGGCTGGGGCTACCCCATGTCCCCCAGCATCACATCTCTGCCTCTTTGAAACACCTCCTGGGATGGGGATTCAACCACCTCCCTGGGCAGCCTGGGCCAGTATTTGAGAACCCTTTCAGGGAAGAAGTTTCTTCCAATGTCCAACCTAAACCTTTCCATGTGCAGCTTGAGGCCATTTCCTCTGGTCCTCCCAACACATAATGGAATGGAATGGAATGGAATGGAATGGAATGGAATGGAATGGAATGGAATGGAATAGACCAGGTTGGAAGAGACCTTTGAGATCATCGAGTCCAACCTATCATCCAACACCACCTAATCAACTAAACCATGGCACCAAGCACCTCTTCCTAAACACCTCCAGGGATGGTGACTCCACCACCTCCCTGGGCAGCACATTCCAATGGACAATCACTCTTTCCATGAGGAACTTCTTCCTAACCTCCAGCCTAAACCTCCCCTGGCACAGCTTGAGACTGTGTCCTCTTGTTCTGGTGCTGGTTGCCTGGGAGAAGAGACCAACCCCCACCTGTCTACAACCTCCCTTCAGGGAGTTGTAGACAGCAATAAGGTCACCCCTGAGCCTCCTCTTCTCCAGGCTAAGCAACCCCAGCTCCCTCAGCCTCTCCTCACAGGGCTGTGTTCCAAACCCCTCCCCAGCTTTGTTGCCCTTCTCTGGACACCTTCCAGCAAGTCAACATCTTTCCTAAACTGAGGGGCCCAGAACTGGACACAGGACTCAAGGTGTGGCCTAACCAGTGCAGTGTCCAGGGGCAGAATGACCTCCCTGCTCCTGCTGGCCACACTGTTCCTGATCCAGGCCAGGATGCCATTGACCTCCTTGGCCACCTGGACACACTGCTGGCTGCATGCTGAAGGACTTCAGACGTGTTTTTATTTCTCCACAGTGGCAGAGTGGAAATGATGAATCCCCACAAGCCTGTCCAGCTCTTCCTCCCTCAGGAAAAGCTGTGACAGATGATTCAAGGGGGAATGGAGTGAGAAGAGGAGGTAGTAGGAGGAACACAAGGATAATGCTCCCTCAGCTGCCTCCTGGTTCAGATGGTCAGCAGAGGTCACATTTTAAGAAGGGAGATGTCAGGATGCCAGCAGTGCAACCAACCCCTGAGATTTTCAGGTTCCTGCCCTTAGGGAGGAAATAACCCCAGGCACCTGTACAGGTGAGGGGTGACCTGCTGGGAAGCAGCTCTGTGGAGAAGGACCTGGGACTGATGAAGGACAACAAGTTCCCCTTGTGTTACAGGATCACAGGATGTTAGGGGTTGGAAGGGACCTTCAAAGATCATCGAGTCCATCCCCCTGCCAGAGCAGGACCACAGAATCCAGCACAGGTCACACAGAAATGCATCCAGATGAGTCTTGGAAGTCTCCAGAGAAGGAGACTCCACAACCTCCCTGGGCAGCCTGCTCCAGTGCTCTGTGACCCTCCCAGTGAAGAACTTCCTCCTCATGTTGAGGTGGAACCTCCTGTGCTGCATTTTATACCCATTACTCTTTGTCCTATCACAGGGTGCAACTGAGCAGAGCCTGTCCCCTCCCTCTTGACCCCCAGCCCTCACATACTGATAAACATTTATTAAATCCCCTCTCACTCTTCTCCTCTCCAGACACAAAAAGCCTCAGGGCTCTCAGCCCCTCCTCTCCTCACAGGGCAGTGCTCCAGTCCCTCAACCATCCTGGTGGTGTCTGCTGGTATCCAGGGGGAAAAAAAATCACTCTTGCAGAACCTTTTTTGTTATCTTGCTCTGAAAAGCACAGATTTTCCCACCAAGCAAAACGATAACAATGGAAAGCTTTCCTTGGGCTTTATTTTATGAAGTATTGCTGGGTTTGATCTTTTTAATGGAGGCAGAGCAAACCATGAGCTGCAGTTGTGCATTATGAAAGATTTATGGGAAAATAAAGTTATTTTTAAATCCCCTTCTTTCACCACCACCTCCCCTTTTTCTCTTTTCCCACCATATCTGCTCCTTTTCCACCCCACCTGCCCCTTTTTCCCCTCAAACCCAGAGCACCTGAGCTGTTGGAGTCTCCCCCCACCCCACCCCAGGTGTGGCCACTTGGCCCTCCCTGCCCACTCTCCTTTATAATCGCCCCCAGGAAAAGCAGGAGCCCCTAGCTGAGCCCATCTGGGCTGGAGGATCCTCCTCTCATCACTGGTGAGTCCTTATGGTGTGCACTGGGTGATGGTGGTGGTGACAACAAAGGCCGGGGGGCCTGGTGGCCCCCCGGTTGTTAGGGACAATATCGATTGCTACTCCAATATCATCCACGGGTGCTGGCTGGGCCTCCTGGCTGGGGCTGAGCTCTGAGCGGTATCTTGGCTGGTTGAGAGTCTTGCCCCTGGCTCTGGGATAGGTGAAAGAATGATACTGGTAGAGCAGAAGCTGTTTAGGGAGGGGAGAGGATGGTGTAGGGGGAGCAGGGGCTGCTTGGGGAAGGTGAAGCGGGGGTGGCGGTAGGGGAGCAGGGGCTGCTGCCTGGGGAAGGTGAAGCGGGGGTAGTGGTAGGGGAGCAGGGGCTGCTGCTTGGGGAAGGTGAAGCAGGGTGGCGGTAGGGGAGCAGGGGCTGCTGCTTGGGGAAGGTGAAGCAGGGCGGCGGTAGGGGAGCAGGGGCTGCTGCTTGGGGAAGGTGGAGCAGGGCGGCGGTAGGGGAGCAGGGGCTGCTGCCTGGGGAAGGTGAAGCAGGGTGGCGGTAGGGGAGCAGGGGCTGCTGCTTGGGGAAGGTGAAGCAGGGCGGCGGTAGGGGAGCAGGGGCTGCTGCTTGGGGAAGGTGAAGCAGGGCGGCGGTAGGGGAGCAGGGGCTGCTGCTTGGGGAAGGTGAAGCAGGGCGGCGGTAGGGGAGCAGGGGCTGCTGCTTGGGGAAGGTGAAGCAGGGCGGCGGTAGGGGAGCAGGGGCTGCTGCCTGGGGAAGGTGAAGCAGGGCGGCGGTAGGGGAGCAGGGGCTGCTGCTTGGGGAAGGTGAAGCAGGGCGGCGGTAGGGGAGCAGGGGCTGCTGCTTGGGGAAGGTGGAGCAGGGCGGCGGTAGGGGAGCAGGGGCTGCTGCTTGGGGAAGGTGAAGCAGGGCGGCGGTAGGGGAGCAGGGGCTGCTGCTTAGGGAAGGTGAAGCAGGGCGGCGGTAGGGGAGCAGGGGCTGCTGCCTGGGGAAGGTGAAGCAGGGTGGCGGTAGGGGAGCAGGGGCTGCTGCTTGGGGAAAGTGAAGCAGGGTGGCGGTAAGGGAGCAGGGGCTGCTGCCTGGGGAAGGTGGAGCAGGGAGGCGATAGGGGAGCAGGGGCTGCTGCCTGGGGAAGGTGGAGCAGGGTGGCGGTAAGGGAGCAGGGGCTGCTGCTTGGGGAAGGTGAAGCAGGGTGGTGGTAGGGGAGCAGGGGCTGCTGCCTGGGGAAGGTGGAGCAGGGCGGCGGTAGGGGAGCAGGGGCTGCTGCTTGGGGAAGGTGAAACAGGGCAGCGGTAGGGGAACAGGTTTTGTTGCTGCTCCTCCTTGTTTACTTCCACCCTAGGATAGGGCAGCCCAAGGCAGTGGTGGAGTCTTCCTTCTCTGGAGGGATTGAAAAGCCATGGAGATGTGGTGCTGAGGGACAAGGGTTTAGTGGGGACCTGGCAGTGCTAGCTTGGACCTGATTCTCTTAAAGGTCTCTTCAGACTAAAACAATGTCCTCATGGCCAAGAAGGCCAATGATCTCCTGGGGTCCATGAAGAAGAGTGTGGGCAGGAGGACAAAGGACATTCTCCTCCCCCTTTACTCTGCCCTGGTGAGGACACATCTGGAGCCCTGGGTCCAGTTCTGGTCTCCCCAGTTCAAGAGATATGGAGAACTACCAGAGAGAGTCTGTCTGCCCTACAGGTTGCTCTTCATGGGTCCCATCACTATGGGATCCCACCACTATGGGATCCCACATCAGCACCGATGCCACAGGTCTCTCAGTGAACACAGAAGGTCCACTTGAGATGGACAAGCCACTGGCCCCTAAGCCCCTTGCTGGAAGTGGGCAGGAAGAGCTGAAGTCAACCAAAGCCACTGAATTCCGTGCAAGGCTCAGCCGAGCTTCCAGGGCTGTGGTTGCACAGTGCCTGCACGCTGCGAGTTGGAGATGACTTTGCACATGTGAAAGAGCTTTTCTCAGCATCCCAAGGAAGTGCAGCATATTGACAAAACGAGCCCCAAAGTTGGCAGTTGAATCATCTCAGCCTTTTGTTGAAGTCTCTCCCCAGTTATGATGCCTGATAGACTGCTGCCTGCCAGACTTAACCTTCCTTTCATGTCCACAGAGGAGGAAGGAGGCAGCCATGAGGAGCAGCTCTCTTCAAAGCCGGAAAGGTCCTGCCCTAGGACCAGGATATTTAATTCTCCCTTTCTAGTTCTGAGCTAAATTAACTTTCCAGCAGCATGTGGTGGTGCTCAGCAGAGTCAAACCTCTTGTCTCTGGGTAGCTCACATTCAGGAGTATGAATCCTCTTGTATGAGCTCAGGAACATATCAGCTGCTGCTTTTTAGTAAGATTTTAAGTTGCATTTGGGTCTCTGATGATGAGCAGGAGTCACAAGACCCTGAGAGTTCTTATTCTCCTGAAAGGAGGTTGGAGTGAGGTCAGTGTTGGCCTTTTCTCCCACATTAACTAATAACAGGACAAGAGGAAATGGCCTCAAGCTGCACCAGGGGAGGTTTAGGTTGGAGATTAGGAACAGTTTCTTCCCTGCAAGAGTGGTCAGGCATGGGAACAGGCTGTCCAGGGAGGTGGTGGAGTCACCATCTCAGGAGGTGTTCAAGAAATGTGGAGATGTGGCACTCTGGGACATGGTTTAGTGGTCCTGGAGCTGTTGCGTAGAAGGCTGGAGGAGCACAACCACTGCTGAGGCACAGTATTGTACTACCACAGAACACCAGGCTGGAAGGGGACCTCAAGGAACATCTGGTCCAACCTTTCCTGGGCAAAGCCCAGTCTAGACAAGCTGGCCCAGCACCCTGTCCAACTCAGTGTCCAGTGTGGGAGATTCCACTAGTTTCCCTAGGGGGATGAGGTGCAAAAGGCAGGTGGCCCTGTCTCCTCCTCTAGAGACTTTCAACACCCATCTGGATGAATTCCTGTGGGGTCTGCCTGAAGTGACCCTGCTTTGGCAGGTGGGTTGGAGTTGATGACCTCTAGAGGTCCCTTACAACCCCTGTTCTGTGATCTTATGACCCTACAGCAGAGCAGCCAGGCAATGAGGTCACCTGCAGTGCAGATTGGTGGTGTGGGACATGCCCATGGAGAAGCAGCTAAGGGTTCTCTAAGCAGGGATGGAGTGAGAGCTGGTGACAAGGGAATGCAAAAGGAATAAACCCAGGAAATCAAGCAGCAACTGACTTCCAGAGCTCTCCAGCTCTTTGATCATCACCTCCCATGTTCTCCCACACACTTGGCAAAAGCCATTTGTTAAAAATAAACAACAAAAGCTTTCAGCAAAACTCATTGCTGAGTGGGAAAACAACCCAGGGCTTCAGAGAGCCCTCCTGCATGGCCATGCTGTGCAGCTCAGACACCCAGTGCATCCAACACCTTGCACAGATCCACAGTTGGCACTGAGTTGGAAGGGACCCTCAAAGCTCATTGTGCCCAACCCCCCAGCAGGGAAACCAACTACAGCAGGCTGCCCAGGGCCACATCAAGCCTCACCTTGAATGTCTCCAGGGATGGAGCCTCAACCACATCCCTGGGTAACCTGTTCCAGTGTTTCACCACTCTCATTGTGAAGAACTTCCTCCTAATGTCCAACCCAAATCTCCCCTGCTCCAGTTTCAAACCCTTGCCCCTCATCCTGTCACCATAAACCCTTCTGAACAGTCCCTCCCCAGCCTTTCTTTAGGTCCCCTTCAGGTATTGAAATGCTATTCTAAGGTCTCTCTGGAGCCTCCTCTTCTCCAGGCTGAAGGACCCCAACTCTCTCATCCTGTGCTCCAGCCCCCTGATCATCTTTGTGGCCTCCTCTGGACCCACTCCATCAGGTCCATGTCCTTCTTGTGTTGGGGGCCCCAGGGCTGGACAAAGCATTCCAAGTG
Source organism: Melanerpes formicivorus (assembly GCF_026170545.1). Classification (NCBI taxonomy): domain Eukaryota; kingdom Metazoa; phylum Chordata; class Aves; order Piciformes; family Picidae; genus Melanerpes; species Melanerpes formicivorus. The sequence goes on from NW_027142358.1 coordinate 29,609,017, forward strand.
AGATCTTGTCAGAGCAGAGTGGCAGAACCATTTCTGTCCATCTGCTGGCCATGCTGCTTTTGGTGCAGCCTAAGATACTATTTGCCTTCTGGGCTTCAAGTGCCCATTGCTGGCTCATGTCCAGCTTCTCACTCACTAGCACCCCTAAGTCCTTCTCTGCAGGGCTGCTCTCGATCTCCTCATTCCCCAGCCTGTGTTGGCTCGAGGGTTGCCCCAACCCCAGGTGCAGGACCTTGCACTTGGCCTTATTGAACCTCATGAAGTTCTGACTTACTGCTCCCCCTCACAGCCCACAAGCCTCTCAAAGGAGCAAACTGTGAAGATTTGCCATGAGATGGTCACAGTTGTGCTGCCAGTTTTAAACACACCTGCTCCACCGGTGTGCCAAGAGTCCAGGCCATGCCAAATGGCAATGAGGACTTTTCCTGAGCATGTTTTTTCCTGCCTTTACCTAGCAGCCATCATCTGACAACAGAACCCCAGCCAGTTCCAGCAAACCAGGAGGAGATAGCAGCAGGCACCCCACGAAGCAGAGGAGCAAACTCAAGCCTACCTTGCCAAAGCTGCCCTTCCCGATCGCCCGCAGGATCTGGAAGTGGTCAAAGTTCACTACAAGGTAAAGAAAAAGAAGAGTTTTAATTTGTATCACAGGCTCACAGGATGTCAGGGCTTGGAAGGGACCTCTGGAGATCATAAAGTCCAACCCCCCTGCCAGAGCAGGACCACAGAATCTAGCACAGGTCACCCAGGAATGCATCCAGATGGTTCTGGAAAGTCTCCAGAGGAGGAGACTCCACAACCTCTGTGGGCAGCCTGCTCCAGTGCTCTGTGACCCTCACAGTGAGGGAGTTTGTCCTCATGTTCCTCCAGCACCTCCTGTGCTGCAGTTTATATCCATTACCCCTTGTCCTATCTCAGGGTGCAACTAAGCAGAGCCTGTCCCCTCCCTCTTGACCCTCAGACATATATAAACGCTTATTAAATCTCCTCTCCAGACTAACCAGCCCCAGGGCTCTCAGCCTCTCCTCACAGGGCAGTGCTCCACTCCCCTAATCATCCTCATTGCCCTGACAGCCAGAGGAGAGCACTGAAGCCATGTTTGACTGACAGTGGAGAGACCAAATCCACACAGGAAGAGTGGGAGCAAAGCACTCCCCATAAACATTCCGAGTCCCACTCCCAGCTCTCAAATATCTGCACATCTGTTATCTCTGAGGACGAATCGAGAGCCCACGCATGCCCCTGGAGTTCCTATCACCCTTCTGTGCTAGGCTTGTGTCCAAAACATTGTTATTGTCACTTTTGGGGGGACATTTGCTGCAGGAGAACTAGGAAAACTTTGCCAAGTGAAATTGAAAACAGAGTCTGGGCCAGCTCCTGCCACGTATCTCCCCACGCTCCCAGTCCCTTCCATAAGCGGTGCTGAAGGGCAGATGCACCATCTACACCTCCAGGGCTCCCTGGTGCTCCCAATTCCACTCTCAGCCATCCCTTTGTTACTCTGTGAATCCCACCCTGCAGCCAGGTGTCCCAGTGCATTGTCTAATGAACTCAGCTACCTAAGGAAGGGTTTCCATCTGGCGTGTCTGGCACATGAGATCAGCAGCCTGGTCTGGCTAAAGATCACAGAGTGGTAGGGGTTGAAAGGGACCTCTGGAGATCATTGAGTTCACCCCCCCCACCAGAGTAGGATCACCTAAAGCAGGTCACACAGGAAGGCATCTAGGTGGGTCTTGAAAGTCTCCAGGGCTGGAGATTCCACCACCCCTCTGGGTAGCCTGTTCAGTGTTTTGCTGCCCTCAAAGTTCCTCCTCGTGTTGAGATGCAACTTCTACATCCAAGTTTGTGCCTACTACCTCTTGTCCTGTCACTGGGGACCACTGAGAAGAGTCTGGCCCCATCTTCCTGATCTCCCCTACCCTTTAGATATTTGTAAGCATTAATAGATCTCTTTCAGCCTCCTCTTCTCAAAGCTAAGTGTCCCTGCTCACTATAGGTGGAGGGGTGTTGGGCTAGATGACCTTTAAAGGTCCCTTTCAACCTAAAGCATGCTATGGGTGCATGAAGGCAGGTGAGGAGCACTGGAATGAGAAGAGGATGATCTGGAGAGGCAGTTAGCAGCTGGAAATTAGGCTGGCTTTTAGTAGACAACTGCTGCAGGGAATTGCCAGTGTGGAGGGTGTGGGGTTTGTTCCAGTGGCTTGGGTCTGTTATGGATTTAGGATCTGCCATCACTCTGCTCCTGACCCAAATGGAATCTTAGCAGCTTGTCAGGAAGGGTGAAGATAAAAGCAGACATGTCTAGAAGCAGGTCAGTGAAGGGGATTTGAAGGCTGGGATAGGCCTGCAGGAAGAGGTGTTGAAGAACGCTGTGGCACCTGGGGACATGGTTTGATGGCCATGGTGGTGTTGGACTCTCTGATCTTGGAGGTCTCTTCCAACTGAGACAATTCTGTGATTTCCCCAAGATTCTTCTGGAAACTTGAACTGTCAGCAGCACACACCATGCTGAAGCACTTAGAGCAGCAGATCTCATCCTTTTGCACCTGCAGGCAAACTTCTGTCCCTAAACCAGGCTCAGAGAGGACACCCAGCTGGAAGCAGCACCCTCAAAGCAGAGCCCTTCCCTGGCAGTCAAAGCCTGCACTGGTGAGCTGCGAGCGCTCCGGGAGGGCAGCTGTCGACAACTCTTTCTTCTCCTGTTTGGAATCGTGTGGGAAAAGGCAGTGCCTCTGAGAAAACAAACCCCAAAGTGTCATTCCCATGTCTCCATGGCTACAGCTGATCTGGAGAGCCTGCTCCAGGCAGCAGCCAAGAAACAAAGCGAGATAGGAACGTTCACCGGGCTCTGGGACCAGGCAAAGGTGTCACCTCCAATAAACTAAAGGGCTCAGCAGCTGAGAAGTGCAGGAGGTGCTGGGTGACCAGGCACTGGCTGCTTTGCTCAGCTCCATGATGCTCCTCAGGGATTAGTCAGCAGCCCCATTAGAGAAACACAACCCCCAGCATGTGAGGAGCCAACCATAGTAGCAGCGCCTTGCTTTCTGCACACAACACGCTGGGGGTTGCTAAAAAAGGCAGCAGATCACTACAGAATCTGTGACTGCCCCCAAAATAGCAGCCCTGAACCTGCTGCAACATCTCCCAGGGCTCCAGAGACTCTACTCTCTCTGAGCTGACATCAGAATCAGAGAACTATAGAATTGTTTGGGTTGGAAAAGACTTCTAAGATGGGCAAGTTCAACCTAACACCACCCCAGCTGCTAAGCCACGTCCCCAGGAGCCATGTCCACACGTTTCTGGAACACCTCCCAGCATGGTGACTCCTCCACCTCCCTGGGCAACCTATTCCAGAAGGTTGTCTCTCACCCACAGCCCCAGCAGCTGCTTCTCTGGGAGGACTGGCAGGAACTTGAGTCACAGCTGCTGGGGGATGCTGGTGACATGGGCTTTGGGTGAGCAGGAGGTGACAGCTGCTGCCTGTTCAGAAGACCAAGCTCACCACCACCACTGCAACTTCTGCACAGCAGAGCTTTGGCAGCTGCAGTCTGTATGGGCAAGGAATGGTTCTGATGTGAGGCTGGGCCAGAGAAGCCCTTGAGAAGGCTTCTGGAAGCCCTCTGTGATGTGTGAACATGGCAAAAGAACCCACCAGAAGGCTTCTGGAAGCCCTCTGTGATGTACAAACATGGCACAAGGGCACCCAAGAAGGGTTCTGGAAACCCTCTGTGATAAAAGATCATTGTATAAAGACCCTGGGTGGTGGTGACCACACAACCCTGCCCTGTTGGTCACACCACAACTCAATGCCATCTGCTGTGCTGAAGCACCCCAATGGTGTACCACAAAGCCTCAGATACAGAGTGGACAGCCAGTAAGGTTTCAATGTCAGAACCTGCTATTGTACTAATCATAGAATGGCTTGGATTCAAAAGGACCTTGAAGATCATCCAGTTCCAACCCTCCTGCCCATAGGCAGAAACACCTTCCACTAGACCAGGCTGCTCAGTGCCCCATCCAAGGTGGCCTTGAACACCTCCAAGGAGGGGGCATCTACAACCTCCCTGGGCACCCTGTTCCAGTGTCTCTGCACCCTCACTGTAAAGAGCTTCTTCCTAATCTCAGTCTAAACCTCCCCTCTTCCATCTCAAAGCCATCTCCCCTAATCCCATCACTAGAAGCCCTGTAAAAAGCCCCTCCCCAGCTTTCTTGGAGCCCCTTTCAGGTACTGGTTAGCCTGGTCTAACTGGAGCCAATGATGTCTCCCCTTCTGCCAGTGCACTTCTGCATGCTGACACAATTAACAGCGTTCCTCTACCCATGACATTGCCACAATGGCTTGGGAGGGAAGCACCACAGGACCTGATGTAGAAACATGAAGACATGGCCACAGAAACCACAGGTCTGCTGCCACAAAACACCACCTCTTTCATCCCACATTAAGGAGAGGCACAGCTGAGACTTAAAAGCCACCACTCAGATGGGTTCCAGCCAGAAAGGCCAAGTTCCATCCTTGCAGACTGCAGAATCACTGCATTGTTTCAGTTGGAAGAGACCTCTCAGGTCATGAAGTCCAACCATCAAGCTAAGACCACTATGGCCATTAAACCACATCCCCAGCTGCCATGTCCACAGATTTCTTGGAACAGCTGAAGTTCCTTCTGAGCCATGAGGCAGGGGTGGACACAGAGGGTGGCCAGGCTGTACCAGGGTGCCCCCAAGCGTGGCACAGGCATGGCCCCAGGGAAAATGGTTGTGGAAGTCTGAGGGAGAGAAGGACCCACAGTAGGATTAACAGGTATCAGGGTTAGCAGAGTTAGAGTTCTGGGATGGGGCAGAGCAGGGAGGTACTGAGAGAAGCTGTGAGGGAAGTGTAGGCATCCCTGCAAACAGAGACCTCCAAAACCTTCCAAAGAAACAGTGAGCCTGCTGAGAAGAGAGGGGAGAGAGGACAGTGGGGACTCAGAATGAAGAGCTTTACAAGTAGAGGATGAACCCAGTGAACTGAAAAGAGCATAGAATCACAGAATTGTTTTAGTTAGAAGAGGCCTTTCTGATCATCATGTCCAGCTGTCACCCCAGCACTGCCAGGCCACCACTAAACCACAGCCCTCAGCACCACATCTCCACACCTCTGAAACCCCTCCAGGGATGGGGACTCCATCACTGCCCTGGGCAGCCTGGGCCAGGCCTTCACAACCCTTGACTAGGGAGAAACTGTTCCTCATGTCCAACCCAAAGCTCCTCTGGTGCAAGTTGAGACCATTTTCTCTCTCATCTTTATTGCTTGTTCCTTGTGAGAAGAGCCTGACCCCCACCTCACCATCACAGCAGATCAGGAGGATCAGGATGGAGATTTGTGATTAGTGAGCAACCCAGGGGGAAAAGCAGAGGTATTTGATGGAGAGAGGGAACAAGAAGCAATGAGGAATCCCATCAGCAGTCCTCCTGAGCCTGAAACCCATTTTTCTGTCAGTGGCAGGCTCCACACGGCGCAGGAATCCTCCCCTCTCCTTCCCATCCCTGGCAAAAGCAGGAGCAGCACGTTTGGCGCCTCAGGCTGATCTGTTCTGCCTGTTCCCATCCACCCAGAAGATTACATGGGTGGGAACAATAGAAACACAGCAGGAGATGACTGCCAGGGACCTGCAGTGAGCATTAACTGCCCAGGAAGCCGGGGAGTGCTGGTGGATAATGACAGAAATTAGAGGAGCAGTCCCAGCCCAGGGCTGTAATGAGCCCCTGTGGAAGCCAAGAGTTCCAACACACCATTGGGAAGCAGCACTGCAGTTGTGTAAAACCAGGGAGTGACTGGAGGAGTGAAAGTGAATCTCTGCACCTCCAGAAGGAATCCATTCAAGAGACAGGGATCTGCCAGAGAGAGCCCAACAGAGGCTGCAAGGACAACTGGAGGACTTCAACATCCCTCCTATGAAGAAAGCCTGAGAGACCTGGGGCTGTTTAGTCTGGAGAAGGCTGAGAGGGGACCTTATCAATGTCTATAAATATCTGAGGAATGGGTGTCCAGAAGGGGCCAGGCTCCTCTTAGTGGTGCCCAGAAACAGGAGAAGGAGCAACAGCTGTAAGCTGGAACCCAGGAAGTTCCAGCTCAGCAGCAGGAGAAACTTCTTCACTCTGAGGGTGCTGGAACCCTGGAGAGGGCTGCCCAGAGAGGTTGTGGAATCTCCTTCTTTGGAAAGACTACAAACCCACCTGGATGTGTTGCTGTGTGACCTGCCCCAGGTGATCCTGCTTTGGCAGGGCGGTTGGGCTCGATGATCTTCAGAGGTTCCTTCCAACCCCTACCATTCTGTGCTTCTGTGAATCAAACACCATACAAAGCAACTGCAAAGCCATCTGAGGAAGCCTGGGTTATTGGTGCTGGGCACAGATGTGTTTGCATTGGCCAGAAACCATTCCCAATGAGAGCCAAACTACTGCTTGCCTTGGCCAGGAGCCCTTACAAAGGAGTGCAGGCCTGATACACCCCATCTGCTTCTCCATCCACCAGCCCAGGAGGCACTGGAGAGGGGGGAGGAAAACACCTCACCTCATCCCTTGTGCTCTGGCTGCTTCACAAAGGCTGCTTCTGTCAGAAACCCCTGCCACTGTGCAGGAGCAGCCAGGGAGTCCTCCAGGCTGTTCAGTAACCCCCATCTGAGCAACCAGTACAGAATGAGCTCTGGTGGTGGTGTCCCAAAGCACCTCTCATGAGGAAAGGCTGAGAGACCTGGGCTGTTTAGCCTGGAGAAGAGGAGGCTAAGAGGGAATCTATCAAAGCTTACAAATATCTAAGGGGTGGGGGTCAGGAAGATGGGGGCCAAACTCTTCTCAGTGGTGCCCAGTGACAGGACAAGAGGTAAGGAACATAAGAAGTTCCATCTAAAAATGAGGAGGAACTAATTTCTCCCTCATCTCCAGTCTCAATCTCCCCTCTTCCAGCTCAAAGCCACTGTCCCTTGTCCTGTCACAACAAATCCTTGTCAAAAGTCCCCCTCCCCAGCTCTCCTGCAGCCCCCTTCAGGTACTTGGAAGGCTCCTCTAAGGTCTCCCTGGAGCCTTCTCTTCCCCAGGCTGAACAGCCCCAGCTCTCTCAGCCTGTCCCACAGGAGAGGTGCTCCATGCCTCTTGGTGACCTCCTAGACCTGTCAGCTATGCTGGGGGCTGTGCTCCCATTCCAGCGCCACTGTTGGCCCAGGTGAGAAGGCAGTGACCCAGCCACGGGGTTGTGCCAGGGTTGCATCTCCACAGAGACACCCTGCCTGCCATGCCCAGGGTAAGGCAGAGCTGGAGTGGGTGCCTCCCATGGTGGAGTCACCATCATTGGAGGTGTTTAGGAGGAGACTTGATGGGGTGCTTGGTGCCATGGGTTAGTTGATTAGGTGGTGTTGGGTGATAGGTTTGACACGATGATCTTGAAGGTCTCTTCCAACCTGTTCTGTTCTGTTCTGTTCTGTTCTATTCTATTCTATTCTATTCTATTCTATTCTATATTCTATCCTATCCTATATTCTATCCTATCCTATCCTATCCTATCCTATCCTATCCTATCCTATCCTATCCTATCCTATCCTATCCTATTCTTTGAGGGTGGCAGAGCACTGCTTCTCTGGGTCCATCTCTGGAGACTTTCAAGACATGCTCCTCTGTGGTCCTGCCCTGGCAGGGGGGTTGGACTCCATCCCCAGAGGTCCCTTCCAACCCCTACCACTCTGTCATTCTCTGTGCTGTCCCCAGGCAGGCTGTTTAGGTCGGACACAGAGCTCTCACTCACAGCAGCCACCTCCCATAGGTCCAAGGTCAGAAGTGTTTGTGGAGGAGCAACTGCTGCCCCAAGGCCAACATCAGTGGTGGGTTTGCTTCCTGTGCCCCCACGTGCCCAGCTAGCATGTCCAGAGGGCACTGCCTCCCACAGCATTCTCTGCTCAATGGTCTGCTTCATGGTGGGGTCACCTGCTCAACAGCTTCCAGCCAGCTGCAGGGTGGTGGTATGGACAAATCATTATGCACAAATCATTATGCACAGGAGCCTTACAAGCTGGGCTGGGGTGGAAGGGACCTTCCAAGGTCATCTAGCCCAGCCCCCTTGCAGTCAGCAGGGACATCTGCAATTAGAGCATAGAATCATAGAACTGATCATCGAGTCCAGCTGCTCCCCTAGAGCTCACAATCCCACTGCTGCTGCTCTTAAGCCACTGCCACTAAATCAAGTCCTCAGCTCCACATCCACAGGGGTTGCTCAGACCCTATTCAACCTGGCCTTGAACACCTGCAGGGGCTGGGCATCCACAACCTCCCTGGGCAACCTGTACCAGTGTCTTACCACCCTCACAGTGAAGAATTTCCTCCTAATACCTAAATCTTCTCTGTTTCAGTTTGAAATCATCACCTCTTGTTCCATCATCACCCACCCCCTGATAAAGGTCCTCCCTAGCTTTCTGATCAGCCCCTCTAAGCACTGCAAGGCCACCAGAAGGTCTCCCTGGAGCCTTCTCTTCTCCAGGCTGAACAAGCCAAACATCCTCAGCCTGCCCTTATAGCAGAGGGCTTCCAGCCCTCTTCATGGCTTCCTCTGGGCCTCTATGTCTCACCTGTGCTGGGGATCCCAGAGGTCTGTAGGGACAGAGAAAAGCTTGAGGAGCTGCTGCCCACAATACAAGCAGCTGTATTCCACCATGGGCACAAGTTCACCTCTCCCTGTGAAGAACAATTGCAGGCTTTCTGGGGCAGAACCATCATGGGAAAACTTCACATGCAGTTGGAATAAAATCTGCCAAAGAATCAAACTCTTGCACTGAGCCTAAAGTAGAGCAGAGCTGAAGCTGTTTGATCACAGCATGATCTCATCTGGGCTGAAAGCACTGCTCATTAGAGCCCTACCAGCAACCACAGCCCTCCCATCCCAGCTCCTGTCACAAACCCCAGACCTGCTCCCTGGGACACATTTCAGCAGCTGATGCTGAGGTGCAGATTTGGATGGTACAAGGACCCTGCAAGGAAAAGCTGATGTGGCAAAGGAAACAAGTCTCTGCCCTCACAGCACCAAGGCCAGCAGAGCAGCTCCTGTGAGGAAGAGTGAGGAAGGGCAATGCTCTTGGTAGGACTTCTCACTGCCCAGCCTGGCACCAAGGCTAGAGCAGCAGGGGGCTGCCAGCTCTGGGAGGTGTCTGAGCACTGCTCATAGCCAAGCTTAGCTTTGATGACTGTATTAGAATTGTATTAGAAAGAATAGAATAGAATAGAATAGAATAGAATAGAATAGAATAGAATAGAATAGAATAGAATAGAATAGAATAGAATTAACCAGGTTGGAAGAGACCTTCAAGATCATCGAGTCCAACCTATCACCCAACACCATCTAATCAACTAAACCATGGCACCAAGCACCCCATCCAGGCTCTTCCTAAACACCTCCAGTCATGGTGACTCCACCACCTCCCTGGGCAGCACATTCCAATGGCCAATCACCCTTTCTATGAAGAATTTCTTCCTAACATCCAGCCTGAAACTCCCCTGGCACAGCTTGAGACTGTGGCCTCTTGTTCTGGTGCTGGTTGCCTGGGAGAAGAGATCAACATCCACCTGGCTACAGCCTCCCTTCAGGTAGTTGTAGAGAGCAAGAAGGTCTCCCCTGAGCCTCCTCTTCTCCAGGCTAAGCAACCCCAGCTCCCTCAGCCTCTCCTCACAGGGCTGTGCTCCAGACCCCTCCCCAGCTTGGTGCCCTTCTCTGGACACCTTCCAGCTGTGTCCTAAGCTGCATCAAGAAGTGTGGGCAGCAGGGCAAGAGAGAGGGGATTGTGCCCCTTTACACTGCTCTGGTAAGACCCCACCTCAAATACTGCATCCAGTTCTGGTATCCCCATCATAAGAAGGACACAGAGCTGTTGAAGTGAGTCCAGAGGAGGACCACAAGGATGATCTAAGGGCTGCAGCAGCTCTGCTATGAGGATAAGCTGAGGGAGCTGGGGCTGTTCAGTCTAGGAGGAGAAGACTCCAGGGGCACCAAAGAGCTGCCTTGCAATACCTGAAGTGTTCCTACAGGAAGGCTGGGGAGGGACTTTCCATCAAGGTGTAGAGCAATAGGGAAAGAGGGAATGGTTTTAAGCTGAGGGAGAATAGGTTTAGACTCGGTCTTAGGAAGAAGTTCATAGTATCATAGTATCAGTCAGGGTTGGAAGGGACCACAAGGATCATCTAGTTCCAACCCCCCTGCCATGGGCAGGGACACCCCACACTAGATCAGCCTGGCCAGAGCCTCAGCCAGCCTGGGCTTAAACAACTCCAGGGATGGGGCCCCAACCACCTCCCTGGACAACCCATTCCAGGGCTTCACCACTCTCATGGGGAAGAACTTCCTCCTCACCTCCAGCCTGAAACTCCCCACTTCCAGCTTCATTCCATTCCCCCTAGTCCTATCACTACCTGATATCCTGAGCAGTCCCTCCCCAGCCTTCCTGTAGGCCCCCTTCAGATACTGGAAGGCCACAATGAGGTCACCTCAGAGCCTTCAGCACAAGGGAACAAGCACAAATTCTTCAGCACAAGGGTAGTGAGACTCTGGAATAGGTTTCCCAGGGAAGTTGAGCATCCCCCCTCCCTGAATGTGTTTAAGGCCAGGCTGGATGAGCCCTTAAGCAGCCTGGTCTGCTGGGTGTCCCTGCCTGGGGCAGCAGGGTTGGAGCTAGATGGTCTTAAAGGTCCCTTCCACCCCAAACCATTCTATGACTCTATGAAAACAAATCTAATCCAATCCCAGCTTCAGCTCTCTTCTCAAGCTGACAGATTGGCCATGTGCTCCAGCCTTTAGCTGCTCTCTTCCTTTGGGTTGCTTGTTTTCCTTTCTCCCACTTCCACAGCTGAGGGGAATTTATTTCAAGTAACTGAAATTGATTTATCATTAAAAAGGGGGGAAAAAAAACCCAACCACAACAACAACTAACATCTTTATAGCACATGTTTAGAGCAGCACAACATGAGCAGCAACCAGCTGCTAAATGTTAGTTAATGTTTTCACAGCATATGCTAGCAGTGCTAAAAGGCTGACTCGAGGTGCTCAGGGCTGAGCTGTGCCTGCCACAAAGCCAAGCAGCGAGCAGAAAGAGTCTCCAGAAAGCCCAACAGGTTCAGGCAAATGGATTCTAACACAAAGGGTAAAGCTGGTGGCACCAAAACATTGGTCTAGGCTGGAGGTTTAGGAAGAAGTTCTTCACAGAAAGAGTGATTGGTCATTGGAATGTGCTGCCCAGGGAGGTGGTGGAGTCACCATCACTGGAGGTGCTTAGGAGGAGGCTGGAGAGGGTGCTTGGTGCCATGGTTTAGTTGATTGGATGGTGTTGGGTGATAGGTTGGACTGGATGATCTCAAAGATCTCTTCCAACCTGGTCTATTCTATTCTATTCTATTCTATTCTATTCTATTCTATTCTATTCTATTCTATTCTATTCTACTCTACGCTACTCTACTCTACTCTACTCTACCCTACTCTACTCTACTCTACTCTACTCTACTCTACTCTACTCTACTCTACTCTATATCACCACAGCTCATCCAGGGGCACACACACACCACCACCCCCCTGAAGTATTTCTTTCTAAAGTCACCTGGGTGCAGCAGCCACCCCAGCAGCCCACCTTGGGTTTTAGAGAATCAGAGAATTGTTTTGGTTGGAAAACACCTCCAAGATCCTTGAGTCCAAGCATCAGCCTTAGAGCAGAGTGTGAGGAGGCTGCTGCCCGGGACACTGACCCAAGCTCTGCTACGAAGGACATCTTTGTATTCAGTATCCTGCCTAACACCATAAACACAGAATCACAGATTTGTTTTGCTTGGAAAAATCCTCTAAGATCAAGCCCTCTAAGGTCAAGCCCAACCATCAACCCAACAGCACCATGGCCATTAAACCATGTCCCCAAGTGCCATCTCCACAGGTTTCTTGAACACCTCCAGGGCTGGTGACTCCACCACCTCCCTGGGCAGGCTGTTCTAATGCCTCTTGCAGGAAAGAAATTTCTCCTAATATCCAACCTTACCTTCCCCTGGCACAACTGCAGGCCCAGACCAAGTGGGCATGGAAATGCCCAGCTCCTCAGCTTTGTCTGGCTCTCCATGGGAGGCAGCAGTGAGGCTGGGCAGGCTCTGCAGAACCTCTCGCCCGCTGCAGATGTTGGAACAGCTCAGTGGCTTCCCAGCTCAGTGCAACCTTCCCCACCAGACCTTCCACCTCATAAAAAATGGATACTGCAGCACTCCCCAGCTCTGTGCCTGTGAAGACAACCTGCCCTGCACTCCCACGTTGTTGTTGGGCTGTGAAATATTTAAAGCCATGCAGCGATGCCTGATGAATTCCAAAGGCATGGCCATGCCAGCAGGGCTCACAGCTGGGCTCATGCAAACCCATAGTGAAGTGGAACAAGGAAGCAGCTGAAGCCCTGCCAGAGAGCAGCTCTGTCCTGAGGACACCATCACTGCCTCTCTCCTGCTGAAATGCAAGAGCTTCTACCAACCAAGGGGACCACAACCACTTGTTCTTATGGCAACCTCTTCAACAGCAATGTTCTATGTCAATAGTTTGGTGAGACCCCACCTGGAGTACAGCATCCAGTCCTGGAGCCCCTGTTACAGGAAGGATCTGGAGGTGCTGGAGTATGTCCAGAGAAGGGCCACAAGGATGATCAGAGGGCTGGAGCTCCTCTCCTATGAGGACAGACTGAGGGAGTTGGGGCTGTTCAGTCTGGAGAAGAGAAGGCTCTGAGGAGACCTAATTGTGGCCTTCCAGGATCTGAAGGGGACCTACAAGAAAGCTGGGGAGGGACTTTTTAAGGTGTCAGGGAGTGATAGGACTGGGGGGAATGGAATAACAGAAGAAATGGGTAGATTGAGATTGGATGTCAGGAAGAAGTTGTTCCCAATGAGGGTGGTGAGAGCCTGGCACAGGTTGCCCAGGGAGGTGGTGGAAGCCTCATCCCTGGAGGTTTCGAAGGCCAGGCTGGATGTGGCTGTGAGCAACCTGCTGTAGTGTGAGGTGTCCCTGCCCATGGCAGGGCTGGAACTGGATGATGCTTGAGGTCCTTTCCAACCCTGACAATTCTGATTCTATGATTTTTCTTGGCACCCACTCCAACATGACCTGAGATGGGTAAGGCTCCAGAGATGACCACCAATGGCATGCAGCTCTTGTTGCATGGGTAGAAATGAACTTGGGGACCTGCAGGCTGGTGTTTTTTACCTTGCTCTTGCATACAGACAGAATCATAGGGTGGCAAGAGCTGGAAGGGACCTCTGGAGATCCATTAGTCCAACCCTCTCACTGGAACAGGTTGCCCAGGGAGGTTGTGGATGGATGAGGCCTTGAGCAACCTGGGCTAGTGGGAGGTGTCCCTGCCCAGCTAGATGATCTTCAAGGTCCCTTCCAACCCAAACCATTCTGTTTCTATGAATTTGAAATCTCCAGAACTGGTAGCAGTCCCTGACAGACAGCCCAGGTGCCTCAGTCTGCATATTGCTGCTGGGCTCAGTGTCCCCTGTGTGTGGGTCAAGGCTGGCTTGTGTAGCTGCTGCCAATGAAACACTAAATGGGTCAAAGCAGGAGAAGCTGAGGCTTTCTGGCACAGCTTTAAAGCATTGCCCATTCCTCTGTCCTGTCTAAGAGAACATGGAGAGGCTTTCCACACTGGTGTCACAGGATAGCTGCATTCAGAGCCCCAAGCTCACAGTGCAACAGCCATAAAGTTTATACCAGAACTATTCTGCTGCTTCCATGGACTGAGCTCACCTGAGGGTTCTGACTGCACCAGGGAAGCCATCACCACACCAGAAGTTCATTCTTTATGTCATTTGACTCCACAACTTAAAAGATGACCAGTGGCAATGGCAGCTCTGAGGATCTGACACTGCAAACTGCTTCAGATCCTCAGGTCTTGATCTGTGTCCTGAGGACAAGCACACCGACACAGACTCCCTCTGGAAGGGACCCTCAAAGCTCATCTTGTCTGACCCTCCTGCATTCAACAGGGACAGCTCCAGCTAGATCAGGCTGCCCAGGGCCACATCAAGTCTCATCCTGAGTGTCTCCAGGGATCGTCCCTTCCAACCCTGAATGATACTATGATACTATACTATGATACTGTGATGCCTCAACCACATCCCCGGGCAGTCTCTTCCATTGTCTCACCCCTCTCATTGTAAAGAACTTCCTCCTAATGTCCAACCTAAACCCTCCCTGTTCCAGTTTCAAACCATTGTCCCTCGTCCTATCACCACAGGCCATTCTAAATAGACCCTCCCCAGCCTTCCTGTAAGTCCCCTTCAGATGCTGAAATGCAGCTCTGTGGTCCCCCCAGAGCTTTCTCAGCCCCAACTCTCTCAGCCTGTCCTCATGGGAGAGCTGCCCCAACCCTCTGATTATCTTCATGGCTTCCTCTGGACCCACTCCAGCAGGTCCAGTCTTGTATTTGGGGTCTCATAGCTGGACACACTACTCCAGGTGAGGTCTCACTAGAGCAGTGGCAGAATCCCCTCTCTCCATCTGCTGGCCAGGCTGCTTTTCATGCAGCCCAGGATGCCATTGGCCTTCTGGGCTGCAAGTGCCCATTGCTGGCTCATGTCCAGCCCCTCACCCACCAGCACCCCCAAGTCCTATTCTGCCAGGCTGCTCATGTGTCTTCTTTCAGCAGGAACCTCCTTTGAGTGACTTCATTTTGAGGATGCAAAGGATTCATGCAGAAGAGCCTATTTTGCTCCAAAGCAGGCTGCCTTTCATGGCAGAGCTCCTCCTCCATGGTAATCACTGCCAAGGCTGCTGAATTATTCACCGTTCAGAAAATGCATTTTCATTGCTGAGAGCTGGCAGTCAGCAGTGACTTCAGAACTAGGTCACCCTCACCCCATGAAGAATTAACACAGACTCTTCATGAGCTCCTCCCAGCTCTCAGTTCCCATTTTCCAGCTCTGCTCCACGTAAGGATGGGCCAGATTTAAACCCTCTGCATTTTTCATGCTGCTCCATCACGCCAAGCCCAGGGGCTGCACAGTGTGCCCTGACTTCACATCTTCAGCATCTCCCACCCAGCACACAGCCAGCACAGCACCTTGGGTCTGCTATGGCTGGAGACTCGTGTCCAGAGAAGGGCAACAAAGCTGGGGAGGGGTTTGGAGCACAGCCCTCTGAGGAGAGGCTGAGGGAGCTGGGGTTGCTTAGCCTGGAGAAGAGGAGGCTCAGGGGAGACCTTCTTGCTGTCTACAACTACCTGAAGGGAGGTTGTAGCCAGGTGGATGTTGGTCTCTTCTCCCAGGCATCCAGCACCAGAACAAGAGGACACAGTCTCAAGCTCCTCATAGAAGTTCCTCATAGAAAGAGTGATTAGCCATTGGAATGTGCTGCCCAGGGAGGTGGTGGGATCACCATCACTGGAGGTGTTTAGGAAGAGACTTGATGGGGTGCTTGGTGCCATGGTTTAGTTGATTAGATGGTGTTGGGTGATAGGTTGGACTCGATGATCTCAAGGGTCTCTTACAACCTGGTTAATTCTAGTCTACTCTAGTCTACTCTAGTCTACTCTACTCTAGTCTAGTCTACTGCCAGCAAAGTCTCAGTGACACTTGCAGAGAACCACAGAATGCCTTTGGTTGGAAAAGACCTTTCAGATCATGGAGTCCCACCATTCTCTAGCCAAGGCTGGGGCTACCCCATGTCCCCCAGCACCATATCTCTGCCTCTGTGAAACACCTCCAGGGATGGGGATTCAACCACTTCCCCGGGCAGCCTGGACCGGTGTTTGAGAACTTTTTAGAAGTTACTTCAAAGGTCCAACCTAAACCTCCCCTGGTGCAGCTTGAGGCCACTTCCTCTTGTGCTGTCACTTGTTCCTGGCTCCGATATCCTGCAAGGGAGTTGTAGAGAGCCAGAAGGTCTCCCCTCCGCCTCTTATTCTCCAAACTGAACAACCCCAGGTCCCTCAGCTACTCATCACCAGACCTGCTCTCCAGACCCTTCACCACCTTTGCTGCCCTTCTCTGGACCTGCTCCAGCACCTCAATGTCCTTCTTGGAGTGAGAGGCCCCAGACTGAGCCCAGGACTCAAGGTGTGGTCTTGCCAGTGACCAGTACACAGGGACAATCCCTGCCCTGGTCCTGCTGGTCAGACTATTGCTGATCCAGGCCAGGATGCTGGTGGCTTTCTTGGCCACATGGGGATGTGCTGGCTCATCTTCAGCTGTTGTTGACCAGCACCTGCAGGTCCTTTTCCACCAGGCAGTTTCCAGCCCCTCTGCCCCAAGCCTGAAGAGTTCATGGGGTTGTTGTGAACCAAGTGCAGGACCTCATCCCATTAGTCTCAGCCCATTGATCCAGCCTGGCCAGATCCCTCTTCAGAGCCTTCCTACCTTCCAGCAGATCAACAGTGCCACCCAATTTAGAGTCATCTGCAGACTGACTGAGGGTGCCCTCAAACCCCTCATCCTGAACATTGATGAAGTCTTTAAAGAGAATTGGCCCCAGTACTGAACCATGGGGAACACCATCAGTGACCAGCCACCAACTGGAGTCACCCTCATTCCCCACCACTCTTTGGGCCCAAACAGCCAGACAGGTTTGTAGCCATCCAAGCCATGAGCACTCAGAGGATCCAACCCAAGTTTTCCATGGCTGCTGTCTCAGATAACAGCTCTGAGAAACCCCCTCCCACCTGAAGGCAGCCTCACCATCACCACCCTCAGCCACAAGATCAAGCACAGTTCACCTGCCTTGGAGCCAGAGGCAGGTTCTGGTTCTCTTTACCTACTTACCTCCAAAAATCCCAGATTTTTCATGGCATTTAGAAAAAAAAGAGGGGGGAAAAGGCCCACTTCTGCTGGCACATTCCCTGCTCTGTTTTCCCACATGTCCACATCAACTGCCATGTGCTGAAGGGCTGTTCCCAGCAAGGTGTCAGCCCAGGCTGCTGTCTGTTGGGGCCACAACAATCTTTCCTCTCTGGGAAGCACAGAACAAGGGCCATGTTCAACTCCTGCCATCCTCAGCACAGGCAGAGGTGGCACTTGCCAGCCTTTGAGGACATGGGGATCACACTGGTATCTCCCAGACCCTGGGGAACGGGATTCAGGCAACAAATGGAACATGAAACCGAAGTACAAAGCAAGGGACTCAATGATCTTGAAGGTCTCTTCCAACCTGGTCTGGTCTGGTCTGGTCTGGTCTGGTCTGGTCTGGTCTATTCTATTCTATTCTATTCTATTCTATTCTATTCTATTCTATTCTATTCTATTCTATTCTATACTATTCTACTCTACTCTACTCTACTCTACCCTACCCTACTCTACTCTACTCTACTCTACTCTACCCTACTCTATTCTACTCTACTCTACTCTACCCTACCCTACTCTACTCTACTCTACTCTACTCTACCCTACCCTACTCTACTCTACTCTACTCTACTCTACTCTACCCTACTCTATTCTACTCTACTCTACTCTACTCTACTCTATTCTATTCTACCTATAAGACCATCACAAGAATTGAGAAGCAAGAGCAAAATCACACTCCAAGCCCAGCAGGCAGTGAGAGGAGCAAAGGAACCCCAGCTTGGCAGGTGGAAGGAAGGATGGAGGGGGACTATGGCACCACGTATCGCTGAGGACACAGACAGCCACCAGCCCTCTCCTCTATTCCCAGCTCCATCTGTGATCCAAAGTGAACTGAGCTGACTTTCTGCTGCCTGCTGCAAAGACCATCTTGCAGCACAAACCCCACCATGCACTGCATGTCATAAGCACAGGAGACTCCACAGCAGGGTCTGATCCTCGGCAGAGGCTGTGCAAAGATGTCCAAGCAGGACTCACGTGCAAAGGGACAGTGACTGCCCACAGCTCCCAGATGGGTAAAGAGCAGAAATAACAAGAGGCAAATGAATGTTGTTTGGCAACCCTGAAGTCCAAATTCAACTCTAAGGACAATGGCAGCAGCATTGCTGTCTACAAGTACCTGAAGGGAGGGTGTAGCCAGGAGGGGGTTGGTCTCTTCTCCCAGGCAACCAGCACCAGAACAAGAGGACACAGTCTCAAGCTGTGCCAGGGGAAGTTTAGGCTGGAGGTGAGGAGAAAGTTCTTCCCAGAGAGAGTTGTTAGATGTTGGAATGTGCTGCCCAGGGAGGTGGTGGAGTCACCATCCCTGGAGGTGTTCAAGAGGGGATTGGATGTGGCACTTGGTGCCATGGTTTAGTAGTCATGAGGTGTTGGGTGACAGGTTGGACTTTGAGGTCTTTTCCAACCTTATTGATTCTATGATTCTATGATAGCCTGGGGATGTTTTGGCCCAGCAGATTCAACAGGAGGCTTACAAATTACTTCAGAGAGACAAAGATTCCCTGGTAAAAGTCTGGAAGCTGCCCACCTTGCTGCACCAGGAACCATGAGCTGTGTTCAGTTTTGGTAAGCACCATGGACCTGCCTTAAGCCAGGCTCACAGCTACACCCCTTGGCATCAGCTGCTCTCAGCAGGGTCTGCAGGCACAAGGCTGGCAGAGGATCCATGGCTTAACCCTGTCCTTCACAGAATCCCAGCATGGTGGGGTTGGAAGGGACCTCTGGAGATCATCCAGTCCAACAGGGGCACCCAGGGGCAATGGGTTGCTGTGGCCAATGTGTAGAACCTGGCACTTGGATGTGTTAGATGTCATGCTCTTGGACTCTGCCCATCTGTCCAGCCTGAGAAGGGCCTCAAAGCCAAACCCTTTGATCAAGCAACCCCTCTGGAATTCTTTCCGTGTTATGGTTCGAGGACTCACCACAAGTCCTTTGGGTGAGTCTCAGTAGGTGTCACCCAGAACATGACTTCAGCCTGCAAGACCTCATTGCCTGTTCAGAAAACTCCAGCCTTCTCCTTCTATTAAAGCTAAATTCTGTGTTTCTGTCATTTCTCCAAGCAGAGAATTCAGCTGCTGTGAAGTCATCAGACATCGTGACCATGGAACCATACCCAAAAGGAAATCACAGGTTCAGCCGGATCCCAGCTATAGACTGTCCTCTCCCATCCTCTCCAGTCCCCCACCACACTTGATCCCCATCATCTCCTGGTTTATTTCACTCACAAATCCACATTCCTCACTCTGTGGCACACTGGTGCTCAGCTCCTGCTGGAGACACCCTGGGGGAGATGCTTTAATTCGTGTAAAATCCTTCCCGTTTCCCCAGTCCCGCCTGAGAAAGTTGGAGAGAGAAGACCATTGTGAAGTCTGAGACCATTAACCACGGTGCTGTGGCAGGAACAGCTTGCTTGTCACAGCAGGTGACACTTATTCCCAGCAGTACTGCAAAGAGAGAGAGTGTCACACTCCTCATTAGTGAATTAGCCTCTTTCTTGGGTAATAATTAACTTAAGACTCCTGCTTACCACCGAGGTATTCACCCTGCCAGCCATGGCCAGTCTGGAGCTGAACATAAAATCACAGGATGCATTGGGTTGCCAGGGACCTTTAAAGGTCATCTAGCCCAACCCCACAGGCCCTGAGCTTGGTGAGGTGCAGGAGACAAAAGTAGACCTCGGAGAGAACATGTTTTTGCTGGAGAACAAAGTCTCAGTAGCACCTCAAAAAATGTCTGGTGGAAGGGAATGTGCTGTGAACCAACCAGCTGGACAGTGTGAACCAACCAGCTGGACAGGAAGGATGCTCCTAACACTCAGAATGTGAATAGACTAGACTAGAATAGAGTAGAATAGAATAGGTTGGAAGAGACCTTCAAGATCATAGAGTCCAACCTATCACCCAACACCATCTACTCAACTAACCCATGGCACCAAGCACCCCATCAGGTCTCCTCCTGAACACCTCCAGTGAT
Source organism: Melanerpes formicivorus (assembly GCF_026170545.1). Lineage (NCBI taxonomy): Eukaryota > Metazoa > Chordata > Aves > Piciformes > Picidae > Melanerpes > Melanerpes formicivorus. The sequence continues at coordinate 29,628,847 of NW_027142358.1, forward strand.
GGTGACTCCATCACCTCCCCAGGCAGCCCATTCCAACAGCCAATTACTCTCTCTGTGTAAAATTTCTTCCTAACCTCCAGCCTAAACCTTGAGACTGTCCCCTTGTTTTGGTGCTAGTTGCCTGGGAGAACAGACCAACCTCTGCCTGTCTACAACCTCCCTTCTGGTAGTTGTAGAGAGCAAGAAGGTCTCCCCTGAGTCTCCTCTTCTCCAGGCTAAGCAACCCCAGCTGCCTCAGCCTCTCCTCACAGGGCTGTGCTCCAACCCCCTCACCAATGGAACCACTGAGGAACCACTGGCTGTTCTGAAACTGACTCCAGCTAACATAAGGATATACACCATCTATATTCCCTGTATCTGACTCAGACCTCCCATAGCAGACCAAAACCCAGCCTCCTTCAAGGGAGTTGTGGCCAGCCAGAAGGTCTCCCCTCAGCCTCCTTTTCTCCAAACTGAACCACCCCACTTCCCTCAGCTGCTCCTCACCAGCCCTGCTCTCCAGACCCTTCACCAGAGCTTTCTTGCCCTTCTCTGGACCTGCTCCAGTCCCTCAGTGTCCTTCTTGGAGCGAGGGGCCCAAAACTCACCCCAGGATTTGAGGTGCAGTCTCACCAGTGCCAAATTCAAATTATCAAAGGCATATTAATCCTGATAAGCAAACTCAATGCAACCAAACCCTTTCCCTTCCCTCAGCCTCACACCTGGCACCTCGAGCACTCCCCAGCTGGATTCAATGAACAGAAGGTGTTCTCTCCTTAGTCCTCAAAGGCAAATACTCTTCCTGTCTCCTGGGAAACAAAAAATTGTTCAAAATCAGCTTCCTTTCAATTAAGAAACAGACTGAATGTTTCCTAAATTAGCTTAATAGTATCCAGAAATATCCCCAAAAGCCATTAGAAGGGACATATCTGTCTCCACAGAATGGAGAGGAGCTATCTTCAGACCATAATTGATCACAGGGAGGAAAGGATTCATTGCCAGAGGAAGGGCCAAGTCTCCTGCTCATGGAATGAATGAATGGAGAGCCACTGTCTGCCAGAGCCCACAAAGAGAGAATCATGGAACTATTCAGCTTGGAAAAGGACTTTAAGATCACTGAGTCCAACCATCAACCCAACACTGCCAAGTCTACCCTTTAGCCATCAACCATCAACCCAACACTGCCAAGTCTATCCTTCAGCCATCAACCATCAATCCAACACAGCCAAGGCTCTCCCTCAGCCATCAACCATCAACCCAACACTGCCAAGTCTACCCTTTAGCCATCAACCATCAACCCAACACTGCCAAGGCTCTCCCTCAGCCATCAACCATCAACCCAACACAGCCAAGGCTCTCCCTCAGCCATCAGCCATCAACCCAACACTGCCAAGGATCTCCCTCAGCCATCAACCATCAACCCAACACTGCCAAGTCTACCCTTTAGCCATCAACCATCAACCCAACACTGCCAAGGCTCTCCCTCAGCCATCAACCATCAACCCAACACTGCCAAGGCTCTCCCTCAGCCATCAACCATCAACCCAACACAGCCAAGGCTCTCCCTCAGCCATCAACCATCAACCCAACACTGCCAAGGCTCTCCCTCAGCCATCAACCATCAACCCAACACTGCCAAGGCTCTCCCTCAGCCATCAACCATCGACCCAACACAGCCAAGGCTCTCCCTCAGCCATCAGCCATCAACCCAACACTGCCAAGGCTCTCCCTCAGCCATCAACCATCTACCCAACACTGCTAAGGCTCTCCCTCAGCCATCAACCATCAATCCAACACTGCCAAGTCTACCCTTCAGCCATCAACCATCAACCCAACACTGCCAAGGTTCTCCCTCAGCCATCAACCATCAACCCAACACTGCCAAGGCTCTCCCTCAGCCATCAACCATCAACCTAACACTGCCAAGTCTACCCTTTAGCCATCAACCATCAACCCAACACTGCCAAGGCTCTCCCTCAGCCATCAACCATCAACCCAACACTGCCAAGGCTCTCCCTCAGCCATCAACCATCAACCCAACACTGCCAAGGCTCTCCCTCAGCCATCAACCATCAACCCAACACTGCCAAGTCTATCCTTCAGCCATCAACCATCAACCCAACACTGCCAAGTCTATCCTTCAGCCATCAACCATCAACCCAACACTGCCAAGGCTCTCCCTCAGCCATCAACCATCAACCCAACACTGCCAAGTCTATCCTTCAGCCATCAACCATCAACCCAACACTGCCAAGTCTATCCTTCAGCCATCAACCATCAACCCAACACTGCCAAGGTTCTCCCTCAGCCATCAACCATCAACCCAACACTGCCAAGGCTCTCCCTCAGCCATCAACCATCAACCCAACACTGCCAAGGCTCTCCCTCAGCCATCAACCATCAACCCAACACTGCCAAGGCTCTCCCTCAGCCATCAACCATCAACCCAACACTGCCAAGGCTCTCCCTCAGCCATCAACCATCAACCCAACACTGCCAAGTCTATCCTTCAGCCATCAACCATCAACCCAACACTGCCAAGGCTCTCCCTCAGCCATCAACCATCAACCCAACACTGCCAAGTCTATCCTTCAGCCATCAACCATCAACCCAACACTGCCAAGGCTCTCCCTCAGCCATCAACCATCAACCCAACACTGCCAAGTCTATCCTTCAGCCATCAACCATCAACCCAACACAGCCAAGACTACCGCTCAGCTATGGGAAACCCGTGGAGCACAAGCTCATCCAGCCTGGCCTTAAACCACCCCTAAAAATGACAATCTGAGCAAGCAGGTGGCACCCAACTGGATGCAAATTGTACCACTGAAATCTTGTCCGCACAGGGATGGTGAGCACAGGCTACTCCTCTCACCTGCTTCTACCACTGCCACAAATCCCTGCTCCAGCACCTTCTACTCTGTCCTGTTTCCTCGTGGCTGGACAGTGTCTCCTGTGGTGCATCTCAGGCAACCACTACACCATGAACAGCACCCAGGACAGATTGCTTACATCTTGCCTTCACAGAATGACAGAATTATTTGAGTTGGAAAAGACCTCTGAGATCATCAAGACAAACCATCAACTCAACACCACCATGGCTATTAGACCATGTCCCTCCCAGCTTCAAAATCACTGTCCCACCACATCCTCAGCTCAGCAAAAACCAAAGCACCCAGGGGGCCATGAAAAAATGGAGGGGGGGAGAGAAGTGGGACAAGTAAGTTCAGCATTTCCCCAAGTTTTCTGCCTTGCCTTTCAGCTCCTCTTGGCATGCTGCTTTCCCAGGAGGTATTTTAAGCTGTGAGCTGTGGAGCTCATACGGCGCTTCCCCAGGCACAGAGCGGAGCTGTCAAGAGCCTGGCAGAGGAATCACAACAAACCTGAATGAGTCGTGCTCTGCCCTCCTCTCCATCACTCACTACTTCACCATTCACCAGCCACCTGCAGATTTCCACAGCTCAGAACAGTGAGATGACATTCTCAAAGAAGCAGAAACTTTCCATTCAATCAGACCTTGGCCTCAGCATTCCTTGGAGCAAGTTTCCTCCTCTTTATGGTGGAACACCTGCAGCCTGTTTGGTGATCCCAGCACCCCAGCGTGGTGGAGTTGGAAGGGACCTCTGGAGATCACCCAGTCCACCTGCTAAAGTAGGGGCACCCAGGATCACAATGGCCATGGCAGTTTGAATCATAGAATGGCTTAGGGTGGGAGGGACCTTAAAAGTCATCTATTCCAACCTCCTCACCACAGGCAGGGATGCCTCTCAGCTAGACTTGACTGCTCAAGGCCTCATCCAACCTGGCCTTGAACACTCCCAGGGAGGAAGCATCCACAACCTTCCTGGGCAGCTTAATCCAGAGTCTCACCACCTTCATGCTGAAGAACTTCAGATCTAGTCTAAACCTACTCTCCCTCAGCTTCAAACCATTCCCTCTTGTTCTGTCACTAGATGCCCTTCTGAAAAGTCCCTCTCCAGCTTTCATGTAGGATCCCCCAGAGTCTCCTCCAGGCTCAACAACCAAAGCTTCCTCAGCCTACCCTCATAGCAGAGGTGCTCCAGCCCTTGGATCATCTTTGTGGCCCTCCTCTGGACTCATTCCAACAACTCTATGTCCTCCTATGATGGGGACACCAGAACTGGGTGCAACATTCAAGGTGGGGTCTCACCAGAGCAAAGCAAAGGGGCAGAATGCCCTCTCTTGCCCTGCTGGCCACACTCCTCTTGATGCAGCCCATGGCACAATTTGCCCTGTGGACTGCATGAGGTTCTCATGAGGTTCTCTGCTGGCTCATGGGGAGGTTCTCATCAATCCACACCCCCAAGTCTCCTTCTTCAGAGCTACTCTCAAACCACCCTGCACCCAGCCTGGATTTTTGCTTGGGATCCAGATGCAGCACCTTGCACATCAATGGAATCTTTCCAGAGAAGAAGACTCCACAACCCCTCTGGGCAGCCTGCTCCAGGGCTCCAACACCCTGGATGCCGTTCATCCAGAGCGCCCAGGGCTCTCCGGGCCCCTGGGGACTCCTGTTTGGCAGCTTCAGGCAGCTCCATATCTGCCCAGTTCATAGTTTTTTAATGAGTCTGTAATTTCAAATACTGAACAAAATATGGAATAAATACCACTTGTCACTACCCAGCACTGCACCTCCCCTCAGCCTGTCATTACTCACAAAAGCCTTCTACTACTGCACGGAGCTCCCACTGATTCTTCCCTACTAAGTTCAGGCTGAAGCTGACGACTGTCATCTGAGAAGACATGAATTTGTGTCAAGCTATTTATCCCCCTGGTTTGATCCATCCCAAGGATGAGGAGAAGAGCAGAAATACAGGCAGGTCTAAGCTGGAAGACAGGAAGTTCCACCTCAAGATGAGAAGAAACTTGTTTGGTGTGAGAGGGTGCCAGAGCCCCAGAGCCAGGCTGCCCAGAGAGGTTGTGGAGCCTCCTTCTCTGGAGGGCTTCCAAACCCACCTGGACATTGTGGATCCTGGGCAAGGTGCTGTGGGTGACTCTGCTTTAGCTGGGCAGGGGTTGGACTGGATGGTCTCCAGAGGTCCCTTTCCATCCCCAACATTCATGATTCTATGCTACTTGTGCTTTGGAAAGTCCTCAAGAAGTTCCAGACAGGGCTCTGGGTGGCTGTGCAGGTCTCGGCTGCAGGATGCTCACCAACACCTTGCCAACATGCAGTGTGCTCCAGTGGGGATGCAGGAGGCTAACAAAGGAAGAAGGGATGAAAAGAGTATGGATAATGTGGCTTCTGCTCCCTGGAATGGTACCTGAGCCAGGTATGGAGACCTGTCCTGCCCTGCCCTTGAGAGTCCCCAAGGGTCCCCTGCCAAACATGCCTAGTGGTGGTAGAGAACTTCCCCTTTGGTGGCCCACTCAATGTTTGCCTAAACACACACAAAACACCTTTTCAAGCTTGCTGCCCAGCAAGGTCTGCCAAGTGTAGGCTCCAGCAGGGCAGCTTGCAGCCCTTCTCCAGCCCTGCGTCCTGCCGGCCCACAGAGGCAGAGCCGTGGGGATGTGACATTGTCCGCAGCCAGCGAGCCAGCTCTGCCCACGCCTCCTAACGACTTCCAATTGGTATGTTCATACAGGAGGTGGGGGATTTTTTATGTCTTTTGGGCAAGAAGTGCTCAGAATGCATTAATGTCTTGTTCTATTAACAAAGAAACTATGGCAACACAGCCCGAGCTGCCAAGAGAGTCCCCAACACCAGGTTTAACAGTTAATAAGCAGCCAGATGATGTCAGACTCCTCTCTTAAGACCAGTTTAAATCTGCCTATTAGAACCCAATGTCCCAGAACTTTGGGCTGGCCAGGATTAAATAGTCTCCCTTTTAGCCCAATTGCCAGTAATAAAGCCAGTTTTCTCCAGAACAGAGCAGAGCTATCCAAAATATGGCCAGACCTTGCCATCCAGGCTCTGAGCAACCTGCTGTAGTGTGAGGTGTCCCTGCCCATGGCAGGGGGGTTGGAACTGGATGATTCTTGAGGTCCCTTCCAACCCTAACAGTTCTATGATTCTATGATTCTGTTTTACAGCACAATTCTCATGCTCCTTTTGCAGCTTTCAAGGTATCAGAGATGAACCCAAATCTGATGTGTGAGTTACAGAATCGCTTCCACAGACTCATTTTGGGGTTGGAAAAGACCTTTAAGGTCATCAAGCATCAAAATGAGGAAACAGAGGCTGCAGGAGGTGCTCCCAGAAGACCCTTCCTGCAGCAGGCATGGAGGAAACCAAAGGCTTTGCTAAGCTGATGTTGGTGCTGATGAGTCTGTGAGTGTGCTGGTATTATTTTATCTCTTTTTAACTGATGTGAGCAAGGATTCTTCAGAAGCTATTTTCAGTTGCTCAAATGCAGTGACAATTAGTTTAGGGGTAAGCATTCACAGGTTCACAGAATGGTTTGGGTTGGAAGGGACCTGAAAGATCATCCAGTTCCAACCCCCCTGCCACAGGCAGGGGCACCTTCCACCAGCCCAGGTTGTTCAAGGCCTGGTCCAGCCTGGTCTTAAACACCTCCAGGGAGGGGGCAGCCATGACCTCTCTGGGCAACATGTTCCAGTGTCTCACCAGCCACACTGTAAAGAATTTTTTCCCAACCTATAGCCTAAGTCTGCCCTCCTCAAGCTTCAATCCATCACCCCTCATCCTATCACTCCATGCCTTTGTCAAAAGTCCCTCTCCAGCTCTCCTCTACCTGCCTTCAGCTACTGGAAGGCTGCTCTAAGGTCTCCCCAGAGCCTTCTCCAGGCTGAACAATTCAAATTCTCCCAGCCTGTCCCCATAGGGGAAGCTTGGCTTTGAGCAGGTTCCCAGCTGCACAGCTCAGTTTTCCACCCAGGAGTTTTCCAGAGACAGCAGAACATGGTCTGGGAGCCAGCTGCTGTCCCAGGCTCCCAGCACAGTGCTGTGCCCGGAGCGCCCTCAGCAGCACTGCTCCCTGTGCCGCAGAAACCCAGCACCCTGGGAAACCTGCCCCACCAAGCTGGCTGTCCAAGCCCCTGGGAACTCTTCCACAACATCCAGCCACTGTTTCCTTCCTGTTTATTACATCAGCTGTCATTTGTTCTGCTGCCAGTGGAGATGGAGAAAGTGTCCCTTCAAAGGCTGAGTCCCTCACTGAGTCTTCATAGGTTAGAGGTCCTGGTCATTGACAGTGGTCTCCTCCAGTCCCTCCCCAGACAGCTGCTTCATTTTGCTCATGGCCCACCAGTTGCAGGCATGACTTCTCTCTTTCTGGAGCTGCTCTCTAACCTATTTCTTCCCAGTCTCTCCTCACTGCCGCTGCTGTCATCACCTGAGACACGGCAGCTGCAGGAGCATCCATCAGACTCCCTGACACCTCCCTTTGTCTCCAGTGAGCCCTATTCTTAGCAACTCTCAGCTCACTGATCCTTTAAATCATCTCCTCTTTGACCTGCTGCGTCTCCCACAACTTTCTTTCATTTTAGCCTCCAGTGCTGCTTCCCCTGCAATCAATCACAGACCCTTGGTACGTTCAGAGGCAATGATGGGATGTTAGCTCTGGACTATTTCTAGCCAGCTCTTGATTACATCTGACTCTGCTCCCCTTTCACTCAATGCAAAATTAAAGTCCTCTGGTACCAAACTCCTCCTCCATCTCTGAATGCTTTCAGTACCATCCATCTCTAACCAGGTCACAGGGCAGAACTCTCTGTTCAGCAGCTGTGCTTCAGCCTGGCCAACCGTGGCTGGGAGGTTCAGAGTGTGGCATGGTCAGCAGAGGAGATCCAAGGAGGCACAGGCACCGGTTCCCCTAAGACCCCCTGGGGCAATCATCACCTTCCTGGTTGCCCATGAGGAGCAGGCAGCTCCTGTAATGAGCAGCCCAGCCCAGCCACACTCACATCTCAATGGCTCTGCCTGGTTTTGCCTGATTTCACCACGTCTGGCAGCTCTGCACTACAGCACTGGTAACTGGAAAAGAGTCACCAGTTACTGGGGCTAAACTGCTGCTCCCACCAGAGCTGGCTGGTCCAGAGCACATAGGAGAGGTCACCACAAGCCACCAGGATGCACAGAACAGAGAGCAATGGGCAAGCACAGGCAAGAATTCATTACCATAGAATCCCAGACTGGTTTGGGTGGGAAGGGACTTTTCAAGCTCATCCAAACCAACCCCCCTGCAGTCAGCAGAGACATCTGCAGCTAGAGCACAATGTTCACAGCCCTAAATAACCTGACCTGCAATGGTCTCCAGGGATGGGACATCTCCCACCTCTCTGGGCAGCCTGGGACAGGCTCTCACCATGCTCAGGGTCCAACATTTCTCCCTCCTCTCCAGTCTGAATCTCCCTGCTCGAGTTCATACCACCACCTCCTGTCCTGTCACAACAGGCCCTGCTCAAAAGTCTGTCCCCAGCTTTCTGCTTGGCCCCTATAAGCACTGAAAGGCCACCAGGAGGTCTCTGAAAGCACCAGCATGTGCTAGCAGCCTGGTGTTTTGGGAGCACCAAGTGCATGGTTTCATGGGATTTCTCATGTGTCCCCATCCACTCCACAAAGGAAAGCATTAAACAGCTTCCAAACCCTCATCTTTCCATCTGAACATCCCAGGAGAGATGTGGAAACGTTCTCTTCTCTATGAAGTGAACAGCTTAATAAGACAGAACAGATGGGCCCTGTTTGGATGTCTCCATCATAAATACCATACCCACCATTTGGACTGAAGGGAGCCATGCTGCTGCCCTGTGTGCTCACTGGGAGAGAGGTTTGTTCATTAAATAAGCAGAAACCATGTGGCTGGGGAAGGAGAGCAGGAGATGACAGCACATCAACAACAACATGAAGCTCTGATAAGAGCTTTGCTAGGTCCTCACAACGTTCATGCAGATGGAAATGAAACCAAGGTCCTGCAAACCTCCCTGGAACAAAGACACTTTCTCCTGTGAGCAGTGCCACTGGAAGGAGTAACTGCTCCCCTAAGTCCCTGCAGAAGGAGAGGGCTGGGAGCCTTCCCACTGTCCTCACTTGGGCAGACTGGCCAGCTGCTCCAACTGTGTCCCTTCCTGGGTCTGACCTTGACAGGTTTTCATTTGCTTTCATGGAGAATCACAAACAGAATGGTGGGGGTTGGAAGGGACCTCTGGAGATCATCCAGTCCAACAGGGGCACCCACAGCAGCTTGCCCAGGATCACAATGGCCAGCTGGGGTTGGAATCTCTCCAGAGAAAAGAGACTCCACAATCTCTCTGCTCCAGGGCTCCAGCACCCTCACACTGAACAAGTTTCTCCTCCTGGTCAGGTGGAACCTCCTGGGTTCCAGTTTGTGCTCCATTGCCCTTTGTCCTGTCACTACTGACAAGAGTTTGGCCCTCAACCTCTTGCCCCCCACCCTTTAGCTCTTGCTGAGCACTGATCAGATCCCCTCTCAGGCTGCTCTTCTCCAGGCTCAACAGCCCCCAGGTCTCTCAGCCTTTCCTACTCACAGAGATGCTCAAATGGAATCTCCTGGGTTCCAGTTTGTGCCCATTGCCCTTTGTGCTGTCCCTGGGCACCACTCCTCACCCTCAGAGAGTTCAGTTCTCCTCAGCACGTTTTGCCACACAACCCCCACCGCAGCTACTCAAACAAGCAGTAATCAAATTGGGCCCCTAATTGCCCTCTTCACTGGTGATGGACTCTGAGTGGCTGTGCTGTGGGCACTCCTTCCACTCCAAGGGCAGCTCAATCAATCCTGTCAATACCCCCAGCCCCCGGGGCCGGTGCCCACACGGTGCCATAACAACCGTCCCGCGTGACTCCAGCGAGGCCAGCAGCAGGCTGCGCCTGGTGGATCCAGGTCTTGCTGGGAGTAGGCGTAGAAAGGAGCATAAATCTAAACTAGGGATGAGATGACTCAGAGGAGGCCGTTAGAATGAGGCAGAAGATAAAAATACCCAAAAGACGTAAGGCAAATCTCACAAACACTCCCCGGGCTCCAAACCAGCCAGGCGGGGCCAGGGGCTCTGCAGGGGGAGGTGAGTGAGGTCAGGGGGAGAGGCAGGCAGGGACACCGACCTGCATGCTTCCCCACAGGCAGCACAGCCAAGCACACAGCCAGGCTGGCTGGAGAAAGGGCAGAGAGCAGCCCTGAGGAGAATGACCTGTGGGTGCTGGGTGATGAGAATCATAGAGTCCTAGTAGTGGGAGAAGTCATCAAGTCCAACCATGGACCACATGCCACTACAGTCACTATCACAGAATCACAGTAGCACCAAGGTTGGAAGAGACCTCAAAGATCATCGAGTCCAACCTGTCACCACAGACCTCATGACTAGACCATGGCACCAAGTGCCACATCCAATCCCCTCTTGAACACCTCCAGGGATGGTGACTCCACCACCTCCTCAGGCAGCACATTCCAATGACGAATGACTCTCTCTGGGAAGAACTTTCTCCTCACCTCCAGCCTAAACCTCCCCTGGTGCAGCTTAAGACTGTGTCCTCTTGTTCTGGTGCTGGTTGCCTGGGAGAAGAGACCCACCCTCTCCTGGCTACAACCTCCCTTCAGGTAGTTGTAGAGAGCAATGAGGTCTCCCCTGAGCCTCCTCTTCTCCAGGCTAAACAACCCCAGCTCCCTCAGCCTCTCCTCATAATGCTGTGCTCGAGGCTTCTCCCCAGCCCTGTTGCCCTTCTCTGGACACCTTCAAGTGTCTCAATGTCCTTCTTAAACTGAGAGGCTCAATGCACTAAACCATGTCCCACAGTGCCATGTCCACATGCTTCTTCAACACCTCCAGGGATGGTGACTCCACCACCTCCCTGGGCAGCCTGTTCCAGTGCCTGACCACTCTTGCAGCAAAGAAATTGTTCATAATCTCCAACCTAAAACTCTCCTTGCACAATTTCAGGGTGAAGGGGTTGTGCTCTACTGCTCTGCTTGGCTGAGACCACACCTGCAGTGCTGGGTCCCCAGGTGATCAACTACCACCTCACTCCAACCTCCTTTCAGGGAGTTGTAGAGAGCCAGAAGGTCTCTCCTCAGCCTCCTTTTCTCCTGACTGAACAACCCCAGTTCCCTCAGCTGCTCCTCACCAGCCCTGTTCTCCAGACCCTTCACCAGCTTTGTTGCCCTTCTCTGGACCCCCTCTAGCCCCTCAATGCCCTTCTTGGAATGAGGGGTCCAAACCTGACCCCAATACTCCAGGTGTGGCCTCACCAGTGGCCAGTACTGGGGGAAACTCTCACCCAAGAACTTCTGCAACGCTGCTCTGAATCAGCCGTGAGCCAAGCGTGCGCTGCACGCTCGGTGATGCTCTGAGCACCACGTGTCTGTGATTCCTCATCAACCAATTATGAAATGCAAAGCCACTGCCAAGTCACCCCCACAAGACAATGCCACAGCTGCTCTCCCATGACACAACAGGCTCTGCTGAAAGCAGGCAGGAAGTGATTAGCACAAAACCAGTCCCTTGTCGTGGAGGCAACAGAAGGTACCCGCTGCTGTGGTCAGAGCTGCCTCCCGGACTCCACTGTCGTGTGCCCGGCACAACACCTGGAGCTCCCAACTCAAAATAAGGCAGGAAAGTGGATTTCTCTTCTCCTTCCCTTGTTTTTCAGCTTCCTTAGGTTTACCTAGTTGATCCCAGAGATGTCATAGAATCGAAGAGTTTGGGTTGAAAGAGATCTTAGAGATCCTCCAGTTCCACCCCCCCTGCCATGGGCAGGGACACCTCCCACTAGACCAGGTTGATCAAGGCCTCATCCAGCCTGGTCCTGAACACCTCCAGGGAGGGGGCATTCACAACCTCCCTGGGCAACCTTTTCCAGTGTCTCACCACCTTCACCATAAAGAATTTCTTCCTGAGCCCCACACTAAATCTCCCCTCTTATAGCTCAAAGCCGTTGCCCCAAATCCCATCGCTACAAGCCCTTGTCAAAAGTCCCTCTCCAGCTCTCCTATAGCCCTCTTCAGGTACTGGCAGGCTGCTGTAAGGTCTCCCCAGAGCCTTCTCTTCTCCAGGCTGAACAGCCCCAGCTCTCTCAGCCTGTCTCCATAGGGGAGGTGCTCCAGCCTGCTGATCATCTGCACGGCATCTGTTTCTGCCTCGCAGGCAGGCTGCAAAACACGAACACAAGTGCACGGCTCCAGCTGAATTCAGTCCCAGCAGCCAGGCTCCAGTGCGAGAATGCATCTTCCACAGCCACATCTGACATGAGCAGAACATCTTTGTTTACACCAAGCACACCACACAACCTTCAGCAGCACAGGAGGAAGAGGAATCGTAATTAAATCTGCGCTGTAATTGTCAAAACAAACAAGCAACAGCGACTTTGCTCACTCCCTGGGAGAGATTAGCAGTGCAAAGAGGAACAAGCTGGGTGGGGGAGACCTGGGGGTGGGGGTCTGGAACCGTGGTCAGGGTGATGAGATTGGGTGCTGAGTGATGCTTGGGCACCAGGATCCTTCCCATGGCTGAAGGAAGCATCACAGGCAAGATGTGAGTTACCTCTGGGATGGAAGAGCATCCGCATGGAGTTATGTGTGGTGAGAACCAGAAAAGGCTGGGAGAAGAACTCATGCCCCCACTCCAGTCCTGGAAAGGGTTTTCCTCTTACTTGGCCTTTAATTAACTGCTGGTAATGAGCAGCAGTCAAGCAGCCCCAGCAGAGCACCTCTGAATGGTTTCTCACTGCCCTTACAACACAGCTCAATGCCTACTGGTCCCCAGCACCAAGTTCCTTCCAAGGTGCTTACCTGCTGCTGAGGCACTCTATCCATGCAGGCACAGAGAATAAGAAGGGCAAAGGGGAGGGGGAGCAAGAGAGTGGGGTAGGGGGTGGAAAGAGAAGGGGGGAAAGGGCAAAGGGTGGGGAAGAGGTAAGAAAAGAGAGGAGGTGGGGGGAAAGAGAGAGGGGAAACAAAGGGGAAAAGAGAAAAATGTAAGAGAGGAAAAGAAGGAAAAACGAGAGAGAGAGGAAAAGAAGGAAAAACGAGAGAGAGAAAAAGAGAGGAAAGAAGAAAAAGAGAGAAAGAGAAGAGGGAAAAGAGAGAAAAAGAAGGGGGGGGGGGGGGGGGATGAGAAAAATAAGAGCTCCACAACCATCCCACACCAACAGCAAACCCAGTGTGCTGCTTCTGCTCCCCTTTCTGTTCCTTCAAAACTTATGGCCACATCTGGATTTCACTTAAAGCCAGGATCAGCTGCACTGGGGGGGTGGTGATGCCTGAGGTGCAAGAAGCTCCAAATGCAGAATGCATCCCAGGCTTGAGAAATCAAGCCCTCAAAGAACGCCCATCCAGATGTGTACAGCCACAGCTGGCCTGTTCCTGGACTTCTCCCTGCTCCAAATGACCCTTTTTTTTCCCCCCTTTTGGCTCTTTTCCTTCATGCTCCCTGACACTAAGGGAGTAAATTTAGCAACAACAGACTCCTCCTCTAGATAGCAACAGCCAAGCAGTGGCCAGCAGCACCCTGAGACTGCAGCAGAGCAGATTCTGCAGCCCTGTTTCTTCTAAGGGCTGTCAGGTCCCGTTAGCACCAACTGGCTGAGATGCTAAGAGAGCAATAGGGATGCTCAGGCTTCTTCACCAAGATGTGCACTGAAGGGCAGGAGGTCAAAGAATCAGGGAATTGTTTGGGCTGGAAAAGCCCTCAAAGAGCATGGAGTCAATCTGACAGCACCACGGCCACTAAACCATGTCCCAAAGTGTCCACACGTTTCCTTAACACCTCCAGGGATGGTGACTCCACCACCTTCCTGGGCAGCCTGTTCCACTGCCTGACCACTCTTGCAGCAATGAAATTGTTCCTCATCTCCAACCTGAACCTCCCTGGCACAATTTGAGGCCTTTTCACAGAATCACCAAGGTTGAGAGAGACCTCAAAGATCATCAAGTCCAACCTATCATAGTATCATAGCATCAGTCAGGGTTGGAAGGGACCACGAGGATCATCTAGTTCCAACCCCCCTGCCATGGGCAGGGACACCCCACACTAGATCAGCCTGGCCAGAGCCTCATCCAGCCTGGGCTTAAACACCTCCAGGGACGGGGCCCCAACCACCTCCCTGGACAACCCATTCCAGGGCTTCACCACTCTCATGGGGAAGAACTTCCTCCTCACATCCAGCCTGAATCTCCCCACCTCCAGCTTCATTCCATTCCCCCTAGTCCTATCACTACCTGAGATACTGAGAAGTTCCTCCCCAGCCTTCTTGTAGGCTCCCTGCAGATACTGGAAGGCCACAATGAGGTCACCTCGGAGCCTTCTCTTCTCCAGACTGAACAGCCCCAAACCTGTCACTACAGACCTCATGACTAACCCATGGCACCAAGTTTCATGTCCAATCCCTTCTTGAACACCTCCAGTGATGGTGACTCCACCACCTCCCTGGGCAGCACATTCCAATGGCTAACAACTCTCTCTGGGAAGAACTTTCTCCTCACCTCCAGCCTAAACTTCCCCTGGTGCAGCCTGAGACTGTGTCCTCTTGTTCTGGTGCTGGTTGCCTGGGAGAAGAGACCAACCCCCTCCTGGCTACAACCACCCCTCAGGTAGCTGTAGACAGCAATAAGGTCTCCCCTGAGCCTTTTCTTCTATCACTTGACAGTAGGGAGAAGAGACCAACCCCCACCTGGTTGCAACCTCCTTTCAGGGAGCGGTAGGGAGACAGGTCTCCCTTCAACCTCCCTTTCTCCAGGATGAACACTCCCAGGTCCCACAGCTGCTTCTCACCAGACCTGTTCTGCAGACCCTTCACCAGCTTCCTTGCTCTTCTCTGGACAAGTTCCAGCAACTCAATGTCTTGCCCAACTGTTTGGCTCCCCTCAACAGCTGCTGGAACCACCAGACGTGGAGATGGAGTGTTTGGGTGGCTCAGAGCTCTGATTTGGAGCAGAAAGCATAAAGTTAAGGAGTGCTGCTAGCTGGGTAAGAAAAATGTAGGGGAAAAAATTGCTTCAGGAACTTTGACAAGATGGGAAGAGCTGGGATGGAGCTCTGCTGGACAGAGAGGAAAAGCAGAGAGGCACTGATGGCCACCAAGCAAGGAGAAGGGTTGAAAAGGGCACAGGGCATCCTGCCTGCACCTCCCTGAGCCTCTCCAGCACTGGGCACAGCAGTGGTGGGTCCACCAGCAGAGCCTCCAGTTGCTATGGAAATGCAGCTAATAACCAGCAACAAAAGGAACTGCAGAGCTTCCCAGTTGCTAATGGGAAAGCCAGGGACTTCCTGGTGCCACCCCAGGTCCTGAGGGGCCATCACAGAGAGGGAAAAGTGATGCTTTGGGTTAAAGGCCAACGGCTTGTGGTGCTGGGATTTGGGGCAATGGCTTTGAGCTGTAAGAGGGGAGATGTAGAGTGGAGCTTAGGAAGAGTGGTGAGACACTGGAACAGGTTGCCCAGGGAGGCTGTGGGTGCCCCCTCCCTGGAGGTGTTCAAAGCCTGCTTGGATTATTGCACTGGTATTTTACTGTAGATTTCCATGGCATTACCATGAGTAAAGTCGTACTGGTGGCTCCTCAGTCACCCTTTTGGTCCCCTATCACAGAATCACCAAGGTTGGAAGAGACCTCAAAGATCATCAGGTCCAACCTATCACCCAAGACCTCATGACTAACCCATGGCACCAAGTGCCACATCCAAGCCCTTCTTGAACACCTCCAGGGATGGTGACTCCACCACCTCCCTGGGCAGCACATTCCAATGGCTAACAACTCTCTCTGGGAAGAACTTTCTCCTCACCTCCAGCCTAAACTTCCCCTGAAACACTTGCAACTCCCTCATCTTCCCACCTTTATGATGGCACTGCTGATGAGGGCATGGAGCATCCCAGTTCCAAGAGAGAGTTTCAAGCCAGCTGAGAGCAAGGCAGAAACTGGCATGATGACTGCCTTTGAAATTGCAAGAGAGCCTTTCAGAGGCTGAAAGAACTGAAAAGCACAGAGCTTCTGGGGGACACCCTCCATAATTCCACTCCCTGTCACACATTCCACCCTGGTTTTCTGTTTCCTCACCACCCCTGGCTTTTTCCAAGTAAACCCACTAATGTGAAGGGTTTCCTGCAGCCTCGGTGTGTGACAGCCCCAAGACAAGGACTCTCTGTAACAAGTCTCCAAGAAGGTTGCCTACAAGCAGCTGCTTCTCTGGATCTCAATCAAAGGAAGCTTTTACTACTCACCACACCAGCAAATTCATGGTGGGACATGAAAGCCAGCTTTGTCCTCCTGCTGTGTCCCTGTGGCCAGGAACAACTATCAGAATATGGGGAGCCTAAACCAAATCACTTTGGAATAGAATAGAATAGAATAGAATAGAATAGAATAGAATAGAATAGAATAGAATAGAATAGAATAGAATAGAATAGAATAGAATAGAATAGAATAGAATAGAATAGAATAGAATAGAATAGACCAGGTTGGAAAAGACCTTCAAGATCATCATGTCCAACCTATCATCCAACACCACCTAATCAACTAACCCATGGCACCAAGCACCCTGTCAAGTCTCCTCCTGAACACCTCCAGTGACGGCGACTCCACCACCTCCCCAGGCAGCCCATTCCAGCGGGCAATCACTCTCTCTGTGTAAAACTTCCTCCTGACCTCCAGCCTGAACCTCCCCTGGCACAGCCTGAGACTGTGTCCTCTTGCTCTGGTGCTGGCTGCCTGGGAGAAGAGACCAACCTCTGTCTGTTTACAACCCCCCTTCAGGTAGTTGTAGAGAGCAATAAGGTCACCCCTGAGTCTCCTCCTCTCCAGGCTAAGCAGCCCCAGCTCCCTCAGCCTCTCCTCACAGGGCTGTGTTCCAAACCCCTCACCAACTTTGTTGCCCTTCTCTGGACTCGTTCCAGCAAGTCAACCTCCTTCCTAAACTGAGGGGCCCAGAACTGGACACAGGACTCAAGGTGTGGCCTAACCAGTGCAGTGTACAGGGGCAGAATGACCTCCCTGCTCCTGCTGGCCACACTGTTCTCAATGCAGGCCAGGATGCCATTGGCCCTCCTGGCCTGCCTGGGCACACTGCAGGCTCATGTTCAGCCTACCATCGACCAGCACCCCCAGGTCCCTTTCTGCCTGGCTGCTCTCCAGCCACTCTGACCCCAGCCTGTAGCTCTGCATGGGGTTGTTGTGGCCAATGTGCAGAACCCAGCACTTGGATGTGTTCAATCTCCAGATTTACCAACCAGATGCACCAACCAGATCCATCTGTCCACTTCCCTGCCCCTCTGCTCTGCCCTAGTGAGGCCACATCTGGAGACCTGGGTCCAATTGTGGGCCCCCCAGTTCAAGAGAGACAGGAAACTACTGGAGACTGTCCAGGGGAGGCTCCAAAGGATGATGAGGAACATCTCTGTGAGGAGGAAAGGCTGAGAGACTTGGGGCTGTTTAGACTGGAGTAGAGCAGACCTTGAGGAGACCTTCTCAATGCTCAGCAAGAGCTAAAGCACCTGTGGGGGGCAAGAGGATGGTACTAGACTCTTGTCATTGGTGCCCAGTGACAGGACAAGGGGCAATGGGCACAACCTGGAGCCCAGAAGGTTCCATCTGAACAGGAGGAGAAACTCATTTGTTGTGAGGGTGCTGGAGCCCTGGAGCAGGCTGCCCAGAGAGGTTGTGGAGTCTCCTTCTCTGGAGAGATTCCAACCTCAGCAGGTCATTTAATCCTGGGGTATCTGCTGTGGGTGCCCCTGCTTTGGAAGGAGGGGTGGTCCCTACCAGCCCCCTGACTCTGGGAGTCCAGGATTCTCTACCCCAGCAGTGCATCGATAGAGTTAAGAGCACAAACCACTTGGCTTTCCAGTGAAGACCACAGCAGACACTAGCAGCAGTGGCTCACTTCACAGCTGCACTCCCATCCCTGCTTATCATCTGTGGGTGTCTGAGAAGTGCTTCACTGGCAAGGGCTGCAGCGGGGGACATGCTTCAAAATGAAGAGTAGCTTGCTTGTTTTTTAACACAGGCTGTAACTACAGTGCTGCTGCATGTACTGCAACCACAGCATGTGAGGGTGGGCTCTGCTGCAGCCTCTCAATCCACTTGAGCGCCAGAAAGAACTGAAAATACATGAAAATCCCCCGAGAAAGGGCTGGAGTTGGCAGCTGCACTCATTTCTTGGCAAGTGGGTGCCTCAGCACCAAGGAAATGCAGCTGCTGCCTGCTTTGGGTTGTGGGGTTTTGAATGCCTTGTGTGCTAACCAATGCACTGAAACCCAAAACCCCAGCATGGTGGGGCTGGAAGGGACCTCTGGAGATCATCCAGTCCAATCCCCCATGCTAAAGCAGGGGCACCCACAGCACTTTGCCCAGCATCACAATGGTCAGGTGGAGTTGGAACCTCTCCAGAGAAGGAGACTCCACAACCTCTCTGGGCAGCTTGCTCCAGGGCTCCAGCACCCTCACAACAAATAAGTTTCACCAGTTCAGATGGAACCTCCTGGGTTCCAGTGTGTGCCCATTGCCCCTTGTCCTGTTGCTGGGAACCACTGACAAGAACCTGGCCCCATCCTCTTTACCCCCACAGGTGCTTCAGCTCTTGCTGAGCATTGATCAGATCCCCTCTCAGGCTGCTCTTCTCCAGGCTCAACAGCCCCAGGTCTCTCAGCCTTTCCTCCTCACAGAGATGCTCCAGGTCCCTCAGCACCTTTGGATCCTCCCCTGGACTCTGTGCAGTGGTTCCCTGCCTCTCTTGAACTGGGGGGCCCAGAACTAGACCCAGCACTGCAGCTGTGGCCTCACTATAGCAGAGCAGAGTGGCAGGAGACTCACCCTCAGCCTGCTGGCCACACTCTTCTTCATGCACCCCAGGAGACCATTGTCTTTGTGGCCACGAGGGCACGTTGCTGGCTCATGGTTAGCAGTGTGCTCTACTATCAGCCATGAGTTTCTCTGTGGTTCAGGAGCAGGCACTGGTGCTCTACATCATGGAAAGAGCCACCTTGGCATGTGACAACTTGCTGCTGCACCTTGGAGCAATTCACAGCTCGGATGCCCTCAGGGTATGAAGGTCCATAGGCATCTTCAAAAGAAAGTGTGCACCAAAGCACAACACAAAGCCTTTGCATCCTCACCAGGCAGGCCAGTATCATAGCTTACATATCACAGAATCACAGAATCAACCAGGTTGGAAAAGACCTCAGAGATGTAGGCTTATATAGAATCATAGAATCAACAACAAGGTTGGAAAAGACCTCAAGGATCATCAAGTCCATCCTGTCACCCAACACCTCATGACTACTAACCCATGGCACCAAGTGCCACCTCCAAGCCCCTCTTGAACACCTCTGTGGATGGGGACTCCACCACCTCCCTGGGCAGCACATTCCAATGGCTAACAACTCTCTCTGGGAAGAACTTTCTCCTCACCTCCAGCCTAAACCTCCCCTGGCGCAGCTTGAGACTGTGTCCTCTTGTTCTGGTGCTGGTTGCCTGGGAGAAGAGTCCAGCCCCCTCCTGGCTACAGTCTCCTTTCAGGTAGTTGTAGAGAGCAATCTGGTCTGGCAGGGGGGGATGAACTTGATGATCTTTGGAGATTCCTTCCAACCCCTAGCATCCTGTGATCCTGCAATCTCCAACCTAAACCTCCCCTGGCATAATTTCAAGATATCTCCCCTGAGCCTCCTCTTCTCCAGGCTAAGCAACCCCAGCTCCCTCAGCCTCTCATGGGGCTTATGGTTGAGGCCTCTCCCCAGCCTCATTGCCCTCCTCTGGACATGTTCAGGTGTCTCACTGTCCTTCTGTAGGCTCATAGATCATATATCATAGAACCACAGATTGCTTTGGGTGGGAAGTGACCTTTGAAGGCCACCCAGTCCGACCCCCTGCAGTCAGCAGGGACATCTGCAACTGGAGCCCCAAACAACCTGGACTGCAGTGGTTCCAGGGATGGGGCATCTCCCACCTCTCTGAGTGACCTGGGGCAGGTCTCAGCCCCAACAAGCCAAGAAGTCCTTCCCTTGCTTGCCCTGCAGCAGGAGCAGTGTGGTGCCTGCCCGCCCGCACGCCGAGCCGGAGCTGATTTATCCCTCCCCAGTCAGATCCTCCCCGCGACAGCCCTGTCAACACAGCCATCACCACTTGCAAACAAACTGTGGGGCTCCTTCCCAGGAGCAGCCCTGGCAGGGCTGGCACCACGCATGGGGCTATTTTGGGTGCTCAGTCCTATCTTTGTGCCAGCAGCGCGGGAAATGCCTTCCTCTGGGATCAATGGAGAGCTGCTCGCTGGAGACGCCACCGCGTCTGGATGCCTGGGGAGAGGCTGCTCCTCAGCTGACCTGGGCTTTGCTGGCACACAGAGCTGGAGAGGGATGTGCCAGCAGCACCAGCGGCTCACCCAGCTTTGGAAGGAAACCAGGCCATGCTGAGCAGGAGAGAATCACAGACTTGTCTCCGTTGGCAGAGGCCTCTAAGATCATCCAGTCCAACCACCAACCCAACACCACCATGGCCATTAAGCCATGCCCCACAGTGCCATGTCCACATGTGTCTTCAACACCTCCAGGGATGGTGACTCCACCACCTCCCTGGGCAGCCTGTTCTAATGTCTGACCGCTCCTGCAGGAAAGAAATTGTCCCTGTGAGACCTGTGCTAGACTCTGTAATCCTGGTCTGGCAGGGGGGGATGGGCTTGATGATCTGTGGAGATTCCTTCCAACCCCTAACATCCTGTGGTCCTGTAATCTCCAACCTGAACCTCCCCTGGCACAATTTCAGGTTATTTCCTCTTCTTGTATCTCCTGATATTAGGGAGAAGAGACAGACCCCCACCTCACTCCAACCTCCTTTCAGGGAGCTGTAGAGAGCCAGAAGGATTCCCCCCTCAGCCTCCTATTCTCCAGGCTGAACACCCCCAGGTCCTGCAGCTGTTCCTCACTAGACTTATTCTCTAGACCACTTGCAACAAAGCTGGGGAGGGGTTTGGAACACAAGCATTATGAGGAGAGGCTGAGGGAGCTGGGGTTGCTTGGCCTGGAGAGGAGGAGGCTCAGAGGAGACCTTATTGCTGTATCCAACTACCTGAAGGGAGGTTGTAGCTAGGAGGGGGTTGGTCTCTTCTCCCAGGCAACCAGCACCAGAACAAGAGGACACAGTCTCAAGCTGTGCCAGGGGAGGTTTAGGCTGGAGGTTAGGAAGAAGTTCCTCATAGAAAGAGAGATTGTCCATTGGAATGTGCTGCCCAGGGAGGTGGTGGAGTCACCATCACTGGAGGTGTTTAGGAAGAGCCTGGATGGGGTGCTTGGTGCCATGGTTTAGTTGATTAGATGGTGTTGGGTGATAGGTTGGACTTGATGATCTTGAAGGTCTCTGCCAACCTGGTCTGGTCTATTCTATTCCATCCCATCCCATTCCATTCCATTCCATTCCATTCCATTCCATTCCATTCCATTCCATTCCATTCCATTCCATTCCATTCCATTCCATTCCATTCCCCTGGATGCTGCCACTGTGAGCCCAGCAGCAGGCACAGCACGAGGCGCTGCCAGCTCCCAGGCTGGTGAACAACAGCTCCAGGTCAAGACCCTGAGGCACTGGAATGTGTTGCCCAGGGAGGTTGTAAATACCCCCTCACTGAGGGTGTTCAAGGCCAGGATGGATGATGCCTTCAGCAGCCAAGTCTAGTGGAAGGTGTCCCTACCCACAGGGTTTGGATGGGGAGGTTGGAATTAGATGATCTTTAAATCGCTTCCAACCCAAACCATTCCAAGTGCACTCCCAAAGTTGAAAGGATTCTCCAGGCATGTTCCATGTCAAACCTGATTCAGTGTGAGTTGTCCCTGCCTATGGCAGGGGGGTTGGAACTAGATGATCCTTGAGGTCCTTTCCAACCCTAACAATTCTATGGTTCTTCCACATGCTGAGCTGGTGAGACCCTCCATCCAGTTCTGGTGGTGGAAAAGGTTCCTCACAGCAAAAGAGGAGTAATGAGGACTAGGGCAGCATGAATGAGCAGCTGCTAGTCATACAGGCTTGTGGTTAGATCAATCTGGAAGGGACAAACAGAGCCACAGGAGAGTCATGGACAGCTGCAAGCTGTTTTTTGCTGGGGTAGGAGCAGTGATCCCCTTCAGTGCTCCCTGAAGGTAACACCAAGTCTGCTCTGTATTTCAGAGGTGTCAGAACAGATCCACTCAGTGGACAGGCTACACCAACGCACTGACTTGTCAGTGGTGACCAGACACAGGACAAGGGACAGCAGGTACAAACTTGAACCCAGGAGGTTCCACGTGAAGACGAGGAGAAACTTCATTACTGTTGAGCCTGGAGAAGAGCAGCCTGAGAGGGGATCTGATCAGTGCTCAGCAAGAGCTAAAGGGTGGGAGGCAAGAGGTTGAGGGCCAAACTCTTGTCAGTGGTGACAGTGACAGGACAAAGGACAACAGGCACAAACTGGAACCCAGGAGGTTCCACCTGACCAGGAGGAGAAACTTGTTCAGTGTGAGGGTGCTGGAGCCCTGGAGCAGGCTGCCCAGAGAGGTTGTGGAGTCTCCTTCTCTGGAGAGATTCCAACCCCAGCTGGCCATGGTGATCCTGGGCAAGCTCCTGTTGGTGACCCTGATTCAGCTGAGGGGTTGGACTGGATGATCTTCAGAGGTCCCTTCCAACCCCACCGTGCTGGGATTCTGGGATACAAGTGTGCTGAGCATTGCAGAGCTCAGGCTGCCCACCAGCACCTGCA
Source organism: Melanerpes formicivorus (assembly GCF_026170545.1). Taxonomy (NCBI): domain Eukaryota; kingdom Metazoa; phylum Chordata; class Aves; order Piciformes; family Picidae; genus Melanerpes; species Melanerpes formicivorus. The sequence continues at coordinate 29,651,466 of NW_027142358.1, forward strand.
GGAGCACAGGATGGGTGGCCATGACCGCTTGGGATTCATTCCCACTCAGCACCACGAGAGCAGCCCCACATCCACAGCCAGTGGGGAGGGCAAGCAGGATGACTCACCAAGTTTAACTTCTCTTGAGAAAGCAGAGATCCTATTTCTGTGGTAAGAAATGCTCTTGAGCACAGTTAGGTACCAGCTCACCCTGGAAAGACATCTGCTGAAGAAGACTTGAACCACCAGGAGGAGGAAAGCTCTGTCTCCTGCAGTGGCATGCAGAATGGTGGGCATCACCTTCCCCTCCAGTTCTGGCAGGTACCACTATGGGGTGCAGCCCTCACCCCATTACAAACTGCCCTGGTGCATGAGTGGGCAGCAGAGAGCCCCTGGAGATCCTCCTCCTCTCACCAGACAGCACAGCAGCTGGGCTACCTCAGCACAGATGGCTTGGGGTGGGGGGGGAGGAAACAGAGCCCCAGGGGCTCTGCCTTCACTCATCATCCCCACCACCAGCACCCAACACCACTGGGGCCACCCAGCTGCCTGCTTTCCACCCACACCAGCTTACCCCTGGGAATGAACCCAGAGTTAGAGCAGAGCCAGCATCAAAGAAGTCCCACTTCGGGGGGGGGAGGAGGAGGAAGACAGAGGCCTCTGGAGAGAGAAGGGGGAGAAGTGAGGGTACCTCTAGAGATGCTGAGCTCAGGGCATGGAAAACAAAAAGCAGGACTGAAGCAAACCCCAAAGCCCTCCCCGAGGAGTCAAGGAGGGGCAATCAGGGCAGGAATTGTTCGTTGATGCCTCTCCAGGTTTTGATCAACAGGAGCAGTTTGCTGCAGATAAAGAAACCTGTTATTTGGGGAATTAGCCCCACACTGCTCCCCAGCTCTCAAAGCCACACCGAGAACACCCAGCCTGCTGCAAGCATCAGTCCCCAGCTTGTCCTGAGCCTGTTCTGACACCTGCCTGCAGCTCTCCTGCTGTGCCATTCACTGTGCCATTCACTGTGCCATTCACTGTGCCACACAACCCCAGCAAGCAGCGATGATGATGCCGGTGGCCCCAGCACCACACAGACCCCACCACAGCTGCCCACACAGCTTCTGCTGGCACTGGTTGAGGTGTTACCCAGGGGCCATCACAAAGCCCCATGTGTTGGTGTACTCTGGAAGCTGCCAGTGGGTCTGACCCACGGGTCCGTCGCAGGCAGGCGACACACAGCTGCGGCCGGTGGGGTGCCCAAGCAGAGCAGGGGGGTGCCACCAGCAGCACCCCAAGTGGAGTTGGGTTCTCCTCCCCCTCTACTCTGCACTGCTGAGGCTGCATCTGGAATGTTGTGTCCAGTTCTGGGCCCCTCAGTTCAAAACAGGCAGTGAGCTACTCGAACGAGCCCAGCGCAGCACCATGAGGATGATGGAGGGAGTGGAACGTCTTCTGTACAAGGAGAGACTGAGGGAGCTGAGGGCTCTTTAGCTTAGGGAAGAGGAGACTGAAAGGTGAGCTCATCAATGTTTATAAATATGTAAAGGGGGAGTGCCCAGAGGCTGGAGCCAGGCTCTGCTGGGTGATGCCCAATGCAATGGGTGATGCACAAGGGGCATTGGTGGAAGCTGAGGCACAGGAAGTTGCACATAAATATGAGGGAAACATTTTTCACCCTGAGTGTGACAGAACACTGCAACAGGCTGCCCAGGGAGGTTGTGGAATCTCCCTCTCTGGAGATATTCAAAACCCACCTGGATGTCTTCCTGTGTGATCTGGTACAGGTGACCCTGCTCTGGCAGGGGGGTTGGACTGGATGATCTTTTGAGGTCCCTTCCAGCCCTTGAGTCGTGCTCCTGCGTGAGCCTGGGTTCACAGGAAGCCTGTTTCAAGCCAGCCATGAGGACAGTGGCCTTGACTGATGTGGTCCAATGTTCAGTTACTGTACCCCAGTAACTTTGCCTTGGATGCTGTCTTCTCTCCCCATCAGTCAAGTGAACTGCAACTGGATTTGCCAATTTTCTCTTGTTAGCTGCATGCCAACAGCCTCAGCTGCCCTCAGGGGTTGTTTCACCCCAACCTCCTCCCTTTAAACCTCCCCCAGACACACCAACCCCTCGAGGCCTGGCAGGACCTTTCCTCCCTCTCGTCCAGAAGATGCGAGGTGGTGGAGTCCCCATCCCTGGAGGTGTTCAAGAGGGGATTGGATGTGGCACTTGGTGCCATGGTTTAGTAGTCATGAGGTGTTGGGTGACAGGTTGGACTTGATGATCTTTGAGGTCTTTTCCAACCTGATTGATTTTATGATTCTATGCCTGGGGTGATGCAAGAGCAGAAGGATGTGACCACCCCATCCAGCCCCACTCAGCCACAGTGGAACTACTTTCCATAGCTGCATTTTCAGCATTCAAAGGAGGACATTTCCCCTCCCTCCCCCTTCATCAGCACAGTCCAGAAGGGTTTTCCCACAGGTTTCTTTGAGCACTCCTAAGAACAGACTGAGGTTCCTCAGAGGGGAGAGTGGCAGCAGTCATCAGTTGCTGAAGGAGAGAGGCAGTACCCCAAATGCTGTACCTCTCGACACGCAGCTGCAATCCTGAGTTCTCAGGCTTTAACCCCTTTCTTCCTTACCCAGCACAAGGAAAAGCTTCACACATGGCACTTCTGCAGTCCTCAAGGCTGAAGCAGGAGCATGGGCTCTGCTGGGGAGGTCAGGGAGCAGTGGGGAGCTTGTCTGTGAGCAAAGCACACCCAGCAGCCAGGAGCTGGGGGCAGCAAGGCTGGAGAACAAAAGCAACACGCAGCTGACAACACCAACCACAGCTCTTGTGACACCTTCTGTGATTCCCACTCCCTCCTCCCCCCCCCCCCCCCCCACCACTGACTTAGCTGCCACTTTGATAACACACAAAGGCTTGTTTCTTTTGGTTTTAAATAACAGGGACAGGCATCTGTGCTCCCAACCCACAGCCACAGAGCAGGCAGGCTATAGAAAAAAGTTTGCCCTGCAGAAGCTGATCAGTGATGACTTTAACAAGTAATTTGCAGAGCAAATGCCTTTATACCTGACCCTAACCAAATAAGACTGGGGATTAGTACAGCTGTACCTGACCCTAAATAAACAGCATTGGGGATTGATACAGCTGTACCTGACTCTAAGCAAACAGGACTGGGGATTTTAAAACCACTTTCCTGGGCATTAGTCCACAGATTTCCAATCAAAAGGGCAATGTTTCCTGCCCAGGGCTTGGAATCCCTGCCCAGGGCTTGAAATCCCTGCCCAGCTGAGACAATGAAGCCTCATGGGAGAAGCAGTGCCAGGCACCCAGCCATGAAAGGAGCCAGCCATGGGCAGAAGGAGCAGGCACAATGCTGCTGGATAGCTCCAGCCCCAGGGGACCCAGACAGGCTGTGCTGGCCACCCCAGGAAGCAGGGGACTCAAGACAGACCACATCCCAGGGACAAGCAGTACATGGTTCATGACACTTACCACTGTAGGACAGGGAGAGAAACTTCTCCTAGTTCCTGGGTCAGGGCCAGGACTGTCCCCTCTCCCACAGCCCCTCTTCCAGCAGGGCAGTAGGATGCTCCCAATCCTGGGATAATCCTGGCAGGAGGGGTTTGGGTCCCCACAGGTCAGGGACACACGATGAGGTCAGGTTTTGCTCCTTGTCCTCTCCATGTCTCTGTCACACCAACACTTCTGACATCCTGGACCCATACCCTTGTTCCCCTGAAGGTTCCAGCCCCTGGAATGAACAATCATGGAGGAGAATCCTGACCTGCCAGACTAACAGCCAGTGCTGTGGAGAATGCTGGGCACCTTACTCCTGTGCCATCAGAAAACAGGGAGCAAAGGGAGGAAATCCACAGCTTGCCAATCTGCAAGGGCTGAGCTCTGGGCTTCAGCCAACAGGACATAGGTCTGAGGGTACCCCTGAAGCTGGAAGCACCCAGGCCACCCAGCCAGAACAGGCTCAGCAGAAGGTGGCTGCAGGGGGGACAGGTGGGAGCAAGAGGTAGGGTTGGCACCAGCACACAGGGTTCCTTCTCTGCACTTGGAGCAGCTACACAAATGGAGCACTCTGGAGTCCACTTGTCAGAGGCAGGAGGGCTGCAGCCCCTGTGCTGTGTGTGACCCTGCAGCCTGCCAGCACGAGGGCTGAAACTAAACTGGGATCGTTTCATGCTCCCCCAGGGTTTGCAGCTTCTTGCCTGTTTCCATGGGGATGGGCACTGTGCAGCTGCTGAGGGTCTCCAGACTCCCAGTGGTCACACCAGGATGAGCAAGGACCATCCCTCCAGCTGCTGGGGAGTCCCTCGGGCCCAGCAGGTCCCTCAGGCTGGAGCACTTCATCAAACTGCAGGGTTAGGAAAGCACCATGACAGTTTCCTTGGATTACACAGAAACATGTCCTACAGAACAGCCAAAAGCTCACATCAGGCTTTTGCAGGGCAGCTCTTTTCTAAGCTGTAAACCCACAGCCACCCACACCCAGGGACCGTGGAAAAGACTCACCACCACAGGTACTGGGCATCGCTGGCCCACACACAGGATGGTGTCCCATGCCAGCAGAGCCAACCCAGAGCTGCAGAGGCAGCCCAGTCCCAGCAGAGGAGGGGGCAAGCACCCACCCCATGGCCCCAGAACCCAACACCTAACCTCATGTCCTCCCAGGAGAAGGCTTCTCTTGCTCCCCAGAACCTCTCAGCCTGCACATCCTCCTGCTTGCTGCCTTTGCAGTTGGGTTTCTTTGCTTCCCCAAGCTCCAGCTGATGCCTCCTCCCAGTTTCAAGCAGAGATTGCTCCCTGAGAGGGGAAACAAAGCCATCCCTGAGCCCACATCACTGTAAGCCAGACTGGTTCACTGGAGGAGCTGTACCTGTGGGCCGTGAAACTGAGAACTTGTTTGAAAAAGCTGATTTTGATGGAAGGGTGATAAGTTCAGGAGACTGCACCTGACCTCCTTACAAAGCACCATCTGCACTCTGGCAGGGAGAGTCAGACAAGGGACAGGCAAAGAAGTGATCCAGACAAAATCAGGATGAGAATCACTGGGCTGCAGTGACGAATTTAAGGCCAGCTGCATTAAAACAGCTGGAAATCAGGAGGCAGGAAGCAGGCAGGAAGCTCTCTGACCACTCACCTCAGTGCAAGCAAGGGAAGGAGCAGCTCAGCAGAAAGCACTGGATGGCTTCACATCTCCCTTGTCTTTTCACATGTCTCTTGCCTCTTTCCATACACATTTGTAGTAAGCCACTTAGATTCAGAGGAAGTCACCACCAAAATGTGCTCCTGAAATTCCCTTTCAGGCAGAGCTGCACATAAAGAACCCTCATGCCCTGGTTCCCCCGCCCTCACCATAACACACCTATGGGTGACACTGACAGCACTGGGTGTGAGAGTGCCCTGCAGTTCCTGCTCCCCAACCCTCTCTCCCAAGCCCCAGCAGCTCTGCTGAGTGCTGCTTTTAACTAGGAGGGTTGAAACACTCCTGTTGGTTGCACAGTGCCAGGTCCTCCTCACACAGCATTAAAAGCAAGACTTAAAAAAGGAGCAGATGCCAACAGAAGTTGCCTGGCCACGTCCCACAGTAATGACAGAACCTCCTGGCTGCCCACATGAAACCCAGCCCTGCTGAGGCATCCCAGTGTCCCATGCCCTGCCACGGGGAGCTGGTGGCTCACAGCAAGCAGAGGCAGCTGGCACTTGGGCCAGGGTGGAAAGCAAACACTGACCAAGTAAGAAGCTTTTAAAAGGTTCTCACAGGTAAAAGTCAGAAGGCCTAAAAAGCCCTCAGTTAAATCTTAAGAAGTCCCTAAAAAGCCTGTTTCTCCTGATAGGAAGCAGCAGTGGTGACAGTGACCAACCTACAAGGCCACTCCTGATTCACTGAGGTCCCCTCCCTCCAGCACACCAGAGCCCTCAGACTGCTCAGCCCTGCACCCTTCACCTCGGCCTGGTATTCTTCTTCCCACTCTTTTCATATTCTTTTCCCTTTTTCCATTCACTAACTCTCTGCTCAGAAACAGAACACACCTCCCCAAAAGCCATCAAACAGCATAAAGGCAGCAGCAGCAGCATCTGGAGCTGGCACCCAGCTGGTGTGTACCCAGCAGCTCTTGGGCACGGGGAGCGTTCTGTGCAAACAGCACCTGCTGAGGTGAGGCTCAGCAGCCAGGGGAGCCGAGCCCTCCCGTGCTGGTGGTTTCTGGTGGTACAAGCAGAACACACAGACCCCCTCCTCCCAAAGCAGCTTTCCTGGTAGTGGAATCCCAGCCCTGAAATGCTCCACAATACTTAGAATCACAGAAGTGTTTGGGTTGGAAAAGCCCTCTAAGATCATCCAGTGCAATTGCCAGCTCAACGTCACCATGGCCACTAAACCATGTTTTAAAGTGCCATGGCTACACATTTCTTGGACACCCGCAGGGATGGTGACTCCACCACCTTCCTGGGCAGCCTGTTCCGATGCCTGACCACTCTTGCAGCAAAGAAATTGTTCCTAACCTCCAACCTGAACCTCTCCTGGCATAATTTCAGGCCATTGCCTCTCCCTCTATCACCTTATACCAGGGAGAAGCAACTAACTTCCACCTCACTCCAACCTCCTTTCAGGGAGTTGTAGAGAGCAGTGAGGTCTCCCTGAGGTTCCACATGCAAATCTGGACAGTGAGATGTGCAGGCTGCAGCCAAGCTCAGCACCAAAAGGGTGACAGACAGATGGACTGTCCCCTCTACTGCAGCACATAAGGAACACAGAGGAGCAGTCACACTTGGCCTCATGGTCAAAAGAAGTTATCTGAACTGGGGGGAAATTGAGGGGCAGGAGACAACCCAGCACCCAGGGAGGGAAAGGAGGAGGGAACAGGATAGCTGCTCCTTGAGCACAGGTTGGACTCGATGATCTTTGAGGTCTCTTCCAACCTTAGTGATACTGTGATACTGTGAACTCTCCATAGTACTGCTCCACACCACCCTGTCCCTGGATGGACAGCAAGCCAGCGCTGCATGGGCTGCATCATCATCAACCAGCCTCCAGCCCTGCCAAAGCAGCGAGCTCAGTCTGCTATTAACAGGACTAAAACTGGAAAACATCAGGGCAGAAAAGATCCACAGGACAGGCTCAGGAATTGAAGACTCCAGAGCAGCTGTGGAGGCTCCAAGCCTGGAAGCATTGAAAGCTAGGTTGGATGTGGTCTTAAGCAACCTGGGTGAGCTGGAAGTGTCCCTGCCCATGGCAGGGGGTTGGAATTAGATGATTTTTAAGGTGCCTTCCAACCCAAAGCCTTCTAGAGCTCTAATATCAAGCTAACTCTCAGAGATTCTGAGAGCTCAATCCACACATCCCACCAAGGAGGGCAGCAGGTGGCTACAGCTCCAGCCTGTCACTGCTTTGGAACAAGGGCATGACAACAGGAGCTCCTGGGGTTTACAGAGGAGAGGTTTACATCTCCCAGCAGGGAGATGGGATTGGGCAGCCACAGCCTGCAGGGAAAGGGCAGTTTCTAGCTGTGAGGTTAGCAGTGGATAATCTCCAGGGCTGGGTATTCCACACCCGGGGCAGACACATCGCTGCCCACCCAGGACGCCCTATGTGCTCTGACTGAGCCACACCAGTTTGACCCAAGGCTGTTACTCAGTGAATTCTTGTCACCAGTCCCAAGGAGGTCAGGCAAGAGGGCTGTGAGGGCCTTCTTCCCTCAAAACTCTTCAGTTTGATTTATCTGTGGACAAATAGCAGCCTGTGTGTTACCACTCACTAGACTACTAACAGTTAACCTTCCTCTTACACACCCCCTGCCATAATTAACAGGACTTAACCAGTGGATTTATCCAGCCAGACTCCTTCCTGTGCATCCAGCTCTGGGAACCACCTTTGGGTAAGACTTCATAGACCAATCCATCTCCTTCCTTTCCCCCCCCCCCCCCCCCCCCTTTCTTAAATGCCATTTTAACTTGTCATCAAAAGAAATCCCCCTCCACATGAAGTCACACACAACCCCAAAGTATTAACTGGTGTCTTTATGTAAGGAAGTTATTGGAATGTCTTCAGAGATCTCCATGGCAACCATGCCCTGCCAGTAAATAAGAGAGCACCAGAGCAGCACTGCAATTGCTAAGGAGCAGTGATGGAGAAACGGGCAACACCAGCAAAGTAAGGTCCTACCAAACCCCTGCTGTTGCAAAAGCTCTGCTGGAACACACCTGACGAGATGCCGCCAGGGCTTTGCCAGGGCTCGCTCTCCTGCAGGACTCAGTTTCCCCCCACAGGCTCAGTCCACTGTGAAATGCTTCCTCCATTAGACAGCAAAACTTCCAGTTTCAGCATTCCCACTCGGCTCACTGGCTGCTCCTGCTGACCCACCACGTCCAAAGTGGAACACATTTTTCACCCTGAGCACACCGCTCTGGCCAAGCGCAGCGGAGAGCCGGCAGCCACACCAAGCCAACTTTACACACCCCCCTGGTGCAGAGGCACTGCTGACTGGGGGAGTCATTTGCAGTTCTTAACAACAGCAACTTGGTGGTCACAGCCCTGGGCAGCAGATGCTGCTCCAACAGGTGAGTTCTCTACAGTTCTGCAATGGAATCCTAGAATTGTTTCAGCTGGAAGAGACCTCCAAGATCATCGAGTCCAGCCTTCAACTTAAGACCACCACGGTCATTAAACCATGTCTCCAACTACCATGTCCACATGCCTCTTGAACACATCTGCAGCACAAGATGCAAAGGTGACCAACTCAGTGCGATACCCTGATCCACTAATAACAACCTGGTGGTGACACCAACCAGCTACCCCTCACACAAAGCTCACCCCATTAACCCCCCTCAGCTGCCAGGCACAGCTCAGAGGCTCCGGTTCACCCTCACCTAGGGGATGCCAGCAGACCCGGTACCAACCTTAAACTGGCACATCACATTAACAGATAGATCCAGCTCCAGGTTCATCTCCTGCAGAATTCCAGCACCTCACACCCCCGGGCTTGCAGCCGATGCCCGGTTGGTGCAAAAGACCAAGGCAGGTCTCTTTTTACCCGGGCATGGCTCCCAGCCCTCCAACAGCCTTTCCCCATCACACTCCTGCTACCCACCTTGGTCCCCTGGAACCTGCCGCTGCCCCCGAGCTCAGCGCGCCCGTGGCACTCTCAGGGTTCTCTGCAGACCCTCCCGCTGCGGAGGAAAGCCCCGAGCAGCACCGACGAGCCGTCACCCAAGTCTGACGGCCGGTCGCGCCCGATCCTCCCCCGTTACATCCCGCGATAGCCCCGCACGCATCCAAACTTCCCCGCTAACCCGACCCCTCGCCCGCTGCTCCTCATCCCATATATTACCGACCCGGTTCCGCGGGGTTGATGCCGGGGACTCCGCGCTCTCTGCCCGGCAAACCCGCACCCGGGGCACGGTCCCGCCACCCGCTCCTCCCAGGCTCGCAGCGCTGTGGGCAGTGCCCATGGGACGGGACCTTACGGGACCCGCCGAGCGGACCAGGGCTCAACAGGTCCAGGGTCGGCCATCCCGGGTCAGGGCTGGGCATCCCGGGGCCCTGCATCCCCGGGCAGGACATCGCATCTCAAAGCTGTGCTGGGTATCCCGGGACTTAGCATCCCCGATCAAGGCATCTCAAGGCTGCGCTGGATATCCCGGGACTCAGCATCCCCGACCAAAGCATCTCAAGGCTGATCTGGGTATTCCGGGACTCAGCATCCCCGATCAAGGCATCTCAAGACCGTGCTGGGCATCCCAGGACTCAGCATCCCCGAGCAAGGCACCCCAGAGCAGGGTATCCCGGAGCATCCCGGCCCGCACTCACCGTCCTCCCGCTCGTCGAAGACGGGTCTCTTGGAGGAGGAGGCGCTCGCTCCCATCCTCTTCTTCCACTTGCCCCAGTGAAACATCGGGGCGAGGCGGCTGGCATGAGCCCTACGCGCCGCTCCCCGCCGGCCAGCGGCTCGCACGGGCAACACCGGGCGTTGCGAGCTGCCGCCGCCCTCACTTGGCGCCGGCCGGCCGCATGGCAGCGCCCGGCGCCGCCGCCTCCCGACCTCCTGCCCGCGGCGGGGCCGAGCCGGGCTGAGTCGAGCCGGGCGGAGCCGAGCCGGACCGAACCGAACAGAGCCAGGCCGAGCCGAGCCGAGCTGAGCCGAGCTGAGGGCTGCGGGCGGCCGCAGCGGAGGGCGGTGAGAGCAGCGGGGCGGGGCGGGGCGGACCGGGCCGGGCCACACCGCCCCTAGCGCAGCGCCCCCGGCGGTGGCGGGAGGGCAGCGGCGCCGCCCGCAGGTGAGGCCGGGCCGGGCCCGGGGGCCGCCTCCTCCCGCCCCGCCTCCCGCCGCTCCTCCTCCTCCGCCCGGCCCGCCCCGAGGCCGGCGGACGCGTGGGTGGCTCCCGGGGGAAGGCTGAGCCTGCGCCCTGCTATGCCCTCCGGCCCCGCTCGCCGGGCGTTAGTGGGGACCGTGCCGCGGGAGGGCGCCGCGCTGAACCCCGGGCTGCGCGGTCCCCCACGCCCGCCCCGGGAGGGGAAGCGGCGCAGCCCAGCCCGGCCCCGAGGCCGCCGGTCCTGCCGCGGCTCCCAGGGGATAGCCGGTAGCTGCCCGAGGCTCTCACAGAGTTGGGTTATTTTGAGGTTATTTGGGGTTATTTTTAAACTCCTCCGTAAAGATCGCGGCCGCTCCGGAGGCAGCCGGCTGTACTACGGGCAAGGATGTCACCAGCGGGTGGTGGGGAGTCCCTAAGGACCCTCTAGTGATGTTTAACTTCATTAAGGTGGAGGCAACCGCCCTGATCCTTCACCAGCTCTTGCAGTTTAATTTGATTTAAATCAGTGGGTGGCTTGGGCAGTCAGTGTTCCTCTTGGACGGACATCCACGGCGCTTCAGAACCTCCCTCACTGTGAAGATCTTCACTGGGCTGTCTCAAGGTGTTATACGGGATGTTTCTGTAGAGAGAAGAAAAACCATCCTACCAATCTAGAGTTGGTAGTTTCAGCATGAAATGATGTTCTTTTCTGATGGGTGCAGTGCAAGAAGCCACACAAAAGTTAGAAAAACTGTGCCCAAACCGCAGGTGAAATCCCTTCCCCAGGCAGAACATGGGCAGATGAGATCTCTGGTTTATGCCATGAACTGCTGGGCCTATGACCTGGCTTTCAGGTTGTGAGGAGAAAAGTGTGAGCTCTGATGCTGCATTTCTGGTCCATGCAGCACTAGGTAATGGAAAAGCCACATTGCCAAAAGAGTCTTTGAATCTCATCAGCTCTGGAGAGTTCCTGCTCTGGGGTCAGTGAGGAAAGCTGGGATTGCTTCAGAGCTCCTCTGTGAAAAAGTCCACCTTAAATAGTACAGGCTTAGCAGGGTGCTGAGCTGGAGCCTGCTCATGATTCATAGATTCATAGATACATAGAATGGTTTGGGTTGGAAGGGACCTTAAAGATCATCTCATTCCAACCCTTCTGGCATTGGCAGGGACCCCTGCCACTAGACCTGTCCAACCTGGCCATGATGCTGGGTTTTATGGCTTGTTCAGTTGAAACAGCTCGGTCAGATGTGGTGCTGAGGGACAGGGTTTAGCACCAGACTGGGCAGAGAGAGATAACGGTTGGACCTGATGATCTTAAAGCTCTCTTCCAGCCAAAGCAATTCCATGATTCCATGAAACTTCCCAAGGAATATCTCATTATGTGCATTTCCTAGAGATACCTCACCCCATTAGCAGAGCATGTCAGAGATGTCACAGTGAAGAGCAGCTCTTCAGCCATCGGACTGTGCCTGTTCCTCCATCAGCAGGTTCCTCCATACCCCCTGAGCTGCTGCTGCTGCCTTTGGTGTAGTTTTCCATGGTGGCACACTCTGAAATGTATCCATTGGTTACTGCACTGCGCAGAGCATTCCCCTCCAGTCAGTCACTGCTTGAGGACCTGGGGGCTGGAAGAGGATTACAATGAAGGCTGTAATTTAGGAACAGGTTTCCAGAAGCAAAGAATAGTGCTTAAGAACATTTCCTGGAGGAAACAGAATGGATCACTCTCAGATAAAAACATTTGTGCAGTTTCTGCTTAGTGTTGGGGTAGGATTGTTGTTAAATACACTGCACATCTCCCAGCTCTCAGCTTCCCTCCCTCCTTTCTCCTGCCTTTCCATTCTGCAGGAGCATTTGAAAGACACCACCCAACAGACCTGCAGTCTGTCTGCTCCTCAGTTGTCACCTCTCTCATTCTCCATAGAATTGTTTGAGTTGGAAAAGCCCTCTAAGATCATCCAGTCCAGCCATCAATCCAACACCACCATGGGCATTAAGCCATAATCCCAAGTGCCATGTCCACACATTTCTTGAGCACCTCCAGGGATAGTGACTCCACCACCTCTCTGGGCAGCCTGTTCCAATGCCTGACTACTCTCACAGGAAAGAAATGTTTCCTAATGTCCAAACTAACCCTTCCCTGGCACGGTTTCAGGGCATTTCCTCTTGTCTTATCACCTGGCACTAGAGAGAAGAAACCAACGCCCACCTCACTCCAACCTCCTTTTAGGGAGCTGTAGAGAGCAATGTGAGGTCTCCCCTCAAGCCTCCTCTTCTCCATACTGAACAACCCCAGGTCTGTCAGCTGCTCCTCACAAGACCTGGTCTCCAGATCCTTCACCAGCTTTGTTGCCCTCCTCTGGACAATTAGATCCACAGCACAGAATCGTAGTCGTCTTCTCAGAAGTCTGTGAGTGGTAGTGTAGGAAAAAAAAGAGTGGGAAATAAGGATGTGATGCTCCTAACACCAGAGCAGGGGTGCATTCACCACATCTCCTGATCCCTTCACCTGCAAGAAGGTGCAGCATGGGCCCTTGATTAATTTTTGCTTCATTAGAAATGCAGTAAGCAGTTTTATCTTCAGGAATTTGAACTGGAGACAAATGAAACACCTTGTCACTTGAGTTTGGGACATTCTTAGAGCTGTCCAGAGCACTGCTAAGTGCTGCTCACCATTTTTGATAGAGATCCAGAGTCAGTAAAGCCAGGTCCTCTTCTCCCCTGCTTTCCAGAACGTCAGTCACAGGTGATCTAACAAATCCCTATGAAATGATCATCTGGCTGTCATCCTCACTATGACATCTGCCTGTCATAGTATCAGTCAGGGTTGGAAGGGACCACAAGGATCATCTAGTTCCAACCCCCCTGCCATGGGCAGGGACACCCCACACTAGATCAGCCTGGCCAGAGCCTCATCCAGCCTGGGCTTAAACACCTCCAGGGAGGGCGCCCCAACCACCTCCCTGGACAACCCATTCCAGGGTCTCACCACTCTCATGGGGAAGAACTTCCTCCTCACCTCCAGCCTGAATCTCCCCACCTCCAGCTTCATTCCATTCTCCCTAGTCCTATCACTACCTGAGATCCTGAGCAGTCCCTCCCCAGCCTTCCTGTAGCCCCCTTCAGATACTGGAAGGCCACAATTAGGTCACCTCAGAGCCTTCTCTTCTCCAGACTGAACAGCCCCAACTCTTTCAGTCTGTCCTCATAGGAGAGGTCCTCCAGCCCTCTGATCATCCTCCTGGCCCTTCCCTGGACACCTTCCAGCACCTCCAGATCCCTCTTGTAATAGGGGCTCCAGAACTGGACGCAGTACTGCAGGTGGGGTCTCACCAGAGCTGAGCAGAGGGGGAGAATCACCTCCCTTGACCTGCTGGCCACACTTCTCTTGATGCAGCCCAGGATCTGATTGGCTTTCTGGGCTACAAGTGCACACTGAGAGCTCCTGTTGAGCTTCTCCTCCCCCAGCATCCCCAAGTCTCTCTCCTCAGGGCTGCTTTCCAGCCAGTCATAGAGTCATAGAATCACAGAATCCAAGAGTCACAGAATCAGAGTCATAGAATCACAGACTGCTTTGGTGGGAAGGAACCTTCAAAGCTCACCCAGTCCAACCCTCCTGCAGTCAGCAGGGACATCTGCAACTAGAGCAGGTAGCTCACAGTCCCAAAAAGCTAAAGGCAGCTCTCCTGTTTTCTCCTGTTTTCCTGGACAACTTGTGCCACTTGAGCTGTGTCTGACCAAAATCTCCCTGCCAGTCAACAGGCAAAGCCCAGGTGCATTCATTTAACTGGGAGATGTGATACCTGTTCTAATCCAGGACAGGTCAAAGAAGTTCTTCATGGGATTTCAGGAATTGTTTCATCCAGTCACTGTCAAATACTTCAGTTCCCCAAGGGAACAAATCTCCTTTAAGAAATGACTGATCCTTCTCACTCCCAGGCATTGGGAGCTGTACATTTCTTAGTGTGTCAGAGTTGGTATGAGGGAAACTGAAGGTAGTATTTCAGGGTTTGTTTGCTAGTCTCACACTTCAGTCAAGCAGTCTGGATCCTGCAGCTTACCTCTTACCAAGAAGGCTACCAGCATCCTGGCCTGGATCAGCAGGACCAGGAAAGTGATTGTCCCCCTGTACCAGGCACTGGTGAGGTCACACCTTGAATCCTGGGTTCAGTTTTGGGTCCCACACCACAAGAAGGACACTGAGGGGCTGGAGTGGGTCCAGCAGAGAGCAATGAAGCTGGTGAAGGCTCTGGAGACCAGGTCTGGTGAGCAGGTGAGGGACTGAGGTGGTTCAGCCTGGAGACCTTCCAGCTCTCTACAGTTCCCTGAAAGGAGGTTGGAGCCAGGTGGGGGTTGGTCTCTTTTCTCCTAGGCAACAAGTGACAAGAGGAAACAGTCTCAAATTGCTCCCACAGGAGGTTTAGGTTGGACTTTAGAAGAAACTTCTTGACTGAAAGGCTGTCACAGGCTGCCCAGGGCTGTGGTTGAATCCTCATCCCTGGAGGGTGTTTTGAAGCCACAGAGGGGTGGTGCTGGGAGACGTGGTTTAGGACCAGCCGTGGTAGAGTTAGAGAACGGTTGGACTCCATGATCTCAAAGGTCTTTTCCAACCGAAACAATTCAATGATTCCATGACCCATGCTGTGTTCCTTATGGTTGCCTTCCTGCCCTTTCACTGGCTGCAAGGAATGGCGATGGTTTTCTTCCTCCCCCCCTGCACATCAGGCTCGAGCTCCCTGTTTCAGTGAAGTCCTGAACAAAAAGCAGCGTAAACAAAAATAGCAGCGCCCGCAGCAGCCTTACATTATTTATGGTTATCTCTTCTCGTGAGCTGATGGAAACGGCTCCTAAACAAAAATGCCACCAATTATCACAGAGCTGCAAAGCAGGCAAATGTTCTAAGCCACTCCTAATTTAGGCAGAGAAGCTGAGGGGGCCAATACAGCAGGATATTCCGTTCTTTGCCTGGCTGGAATGGCTGTAATTGCAGTGTTTAAGCTGATGAGAGAGGCACATTGCTGTGATTCTTTAAATCCACATGCCTTCCTCATCAAGAGGAAAGCCTCCAGAGAAAAGCCCATGTTTGTTTTTAAAAGTCCCTCTAAAAGGACACAGAATTCTTTCAATAAACATTACATAAGGAGGAAATTTTCACGTATTTTCCTCTCATTAGTGTGTCTGTAAGTAGTGCCACTTCTATTTTTAAAGACGCTAATGGTAATCATTCTGATCCAGCTGCTTCACAGCCCTCTGTCGTCACCAGCTAGCTGATAACCTTGTCCTGTTCGGGTCTCCTGCAGCGGCCCACAGTCCCAAGAAGGAGAGGAGAATTATCAGAGGACTGGAAGAGCTGCCATGGCAGGACAGGCTGAGAGAGCTGGCTGTGTTCAGCCTTGAGAAGAGAAGGCTTAGGGAAAACCTTACTGCCATGGACCAGGATGGTTGCCTGGGTGGCTACCAGGAAGATGGAGACTGCTTTTGGATGAGGAGTCCCATGGAAACAACAAGGGGTGATGGGGACAAGCTGTTGCTGGGGAGATTCCCATTGGATTCCAGAAGAAAATGTTTCCTCATGAGAATAGTTGGACTTTGGAATCACCTCCCAAGGGAAGTGGTGGAGTCCCCTGCATTGGGCAGTTTGAAGACTCAGCTGTACAGGGTGCTGGGCCAGCTCATTTCAGCTCTGCTGTTACCTAGAAAGGTTGGAGCAGGTGATCCTTGGGGTGCCTTCTGACCTGGCATTCTGTGATTCCATGACACAGCTCTCCCACCCACCTTCAGTTTAAACCTTGTCCCGATGAGTAGAAAAAGGGTCACACCTCTCACTGCAGGGCAGGGCTGCTGCTGATCCCCCCCGCTGCCAGCAGGGCTTTACAGGCCTGTTAACCAGCCAGAGCTCAAAGCCAGAGGGTGAGGAAGCGCCTGCATCCTCCCTGCCAAGCCTCCTCCTCTTCAGCTGCTGAGCTAAGCGCGTGCTGCTGCAGTGTCTTGTTTGGCTTTAGCCTTTTGCAGCGTAAAATATACATCCTGCTTCATTTTCTGTCTGCTGGAAGGCCTAATGCTGGGGGAAAGTGGGTTTATTGCTGGTACTGTTTGAGCAACTCAGCTCCTTTGGTTTCTTTGTGTTTCATTTTGCTTGTGTCTCTGTTCATTTCTCTGCTTATGTTATTTATTTAGGTGAACCAAATATTTCCCTAAGAACTCGAGAACATATGTTGCTAGATTTTCCTAAGATGCATGGTTAGAATTTGCTGCTCTAGTTCTCTCACTAATGGGAGTGTTCAGAAGAGAGCTATAGAAAGCTAAGCAGAGAAAGATTGATAGAGGCAGCAGTGACCTTTCTTGTGTTGTTCAATGCTCCCTGCTCCAGAAGAAGAAGAAAACTTTGCTTCCTAACTTATCTGAAGTCACAGAATCCCAGCATGGTTGGGTTGGAAGGGACCTCTGGAGATCATCCAGTCCAACCCTCCTGTTAAAGCAGGGGTACCCACAGCAGCTTGCCCAGGATCACAGTGGCCAGGTGGGGTTGGAATCTCTCCAGAGGAGACTCCACAACCTCTCTGGGCAGCCTGCTCCAGGGCTCCAGCACCCTCACACCAAACAAGTTTCTCCTCCTGTTTGGATGGAACCTCCTAGCTTCCAGTTTGTGCCCATCGCCCCTTGTCCTGTCACTGTCACCACTGACAAGAGTCTGGCCCTCTTCTCATGATACATCACAGATTGCCCCTTAATTAATTGATTAATAGTCGGCCTTTAATAACTGGTAAGCAATAACGAGACCCCACTCATAGGCTTCTCTCCAGGTTCAGCTGTGCCGTCTCTACGCCCGCCGGCCGCGGCTACCGTTCCCGGGCAGCTGCCGGGGCCGCGCTGCAGCGGCCGCGGTGGCCGCAGGGCGGGCGGGGGATGCCGGGGTGTCCCGGGCAGTTCGTAGCTCGTAGCTCGTTACCGTGGAGACGCGGCCCCGGACCGGCGGTGCCCGAGCGGCGCCTCCAGCCGCCCGCAGCCCGCCGCCGCCTCTCGGCTCCCGGGAGCCCATCGCTGCCCTCGAGCGGGCAGGGCTGGCCTGCAGCGGGGGCAGCGGGAAGCTGTGGCCGGTTTGACCTGAGGAGCCGCCGCCACCGGGAGCCCCGCGGCTGCCCGCCCGGGGAGACGATGTTCGGGGAGAGTCCCGGGTGAGGCTCATGGGAGCAGGGTGCGTGGGACGGCAAGGACAAGGGGTACGGCCAGGCACTCTGCAGCTCCTCAGCGCCTCCGAGGTGAGGAGAAATCGACGAACCTGCACCCAGGGGCGGTGCTCTCCTTGCGCTGGTTTGTGGCACGGAGAGCGCCACACGCCGGCTTTGGGGGATTGGGGTCACCCAGCCCGGGGCACAGGCAGGTGCTGCTCCAGGGGCTCCTGCTTACTGCAGAAGGGGCAGCCACTGTCTGTCCTCATGGGCAGTGCCACAGAGCTGCCAGCTGTGAGCAGCCCCTCACTGAGCTCTGGGGACAGGGCAGTGCCTGGGGAGGGATGAGCTCCAGCACTAGTGAAGCAACCGAGGCCCGAGGTGGTATCTGGATGAAGCAGCCGAGATCCTGGCAGTACGTGGGTGCAACATCCGAGATCCTGGTGGTACCCAGGTGAAGCAGCTGAGGTCCTGGTGGTACCTGGGTGAAGCAGCCAAGATCCTGGTGGTACCTGGGTGCAATATCTGAGATCCTGGTGATACCCAGGTGAAGCAGCCAAGATCCTGGTAGTACCCGGGTGCAACATCCAAGATCCTGGTGGCACCTAGATGAAACAGCTGAGATCCTGGTGGCATTCAGGTGAAGCAGCCAAGATCCTGGTAGTACCCAGATGCAACATCCAAGATCCTGGTGGCACCCAGGTGGGGCAGCTGAGATCCTGGTGGCACCCACATCTTCCAGCTGAGCTGATAAAAAGCCTCACTGTGCCCAAAACCTCCAGCGAGGCACCACAGTGAGGTGCAAGGGACCATGTAAGGTGTAGGAAAAAGGAAGAAAAGGACCCTTCCAACCCCAGCCATTCGAGGATTCTGTGAGAAGGTGGTGAGACCAGCCTTCAAAGGGCAGAATCATAGAATAGAATCATAGAATCAATAAGGTTGGAAAAGACCTCAAAGATCATCAAGTCCAACCTGTCACCCAACACCTCATGACTACTGAACCACGGCACCAAGTGCCATGTCCAATCCCCTCTTGAACACCTCCAGGGATGTTGACTCCACCACCTCCCTGGGCAGCACATTCCAATAGCTAACAACTCTCTCTGTGAAGAACTTTCTCCTTACCTTGAGCCTAAACTTTCCCTGCACAGCTTGAGACTGTGTCCTCTTGTTCTGGTGCTGGTTGCCTGGGAGAAGAGACCAACCCCCTCCTAGCCACAACCTCCCTTCAGGTAGTTGTAGAGGGCAATGAGGTCACCCCTGAGCCTCCTCTTCTCCAGGCTAAGCAACCCCAGCTCCCTCAGCCTCTCCTCACAGGGCTGTGCTCAAGGCCTCTCCCCAGCCTTGTTGCCCTTCTCTGGACACGTTCAAGAGTCTCAATGTCTTTCTTAAATTGAGGGGCCCAGAGCTGGACCTAAACTTTCCCTGGCACAATTTCAGGTCCATTTCCTCTGGTCTTACCACCTAATATTAGGGAGAAGAGACCGACCCCCACCTTACTCTGACCTCCTTTCAGGGACTTGTAGAGGGCAATGAGGTCTCCCCTCAGCCTCCTTTTCTCCAGGCTGAACAGCTCCCGTTCCCTCAGTTGCTCTTCACAAGACTGGACTGTAGGTGACTATTTTTACAGTGTGGGAGGGGAGGGAAAAACAGAGACCCACTATTACAAATCTGGTGTCACTCCTAAGTGACAATCAAGGACAGTTAAGGCAGAAAACATTAGCCATTAATCTGGTTTTGATGGTTGTCTGGCATGAAGTGTTGGGAGGATTAATCGGCTGTCAGTGGCTCAGGTGGAGTGTGTGAGAAAGGAGGAACACTGTGTTGCTGTGACCCTGGGAATCATTCTTCCTCTCAGGTTGCTGTCATCACCAAATCTAACTTCTCACCAGTTTCTTTTGTTGGGTTTTCTTTCTCTTTGTCCTTGGGCAACTCACAGATTCATAGAATGGTTTGGGTTGGAAGGGACCTTAAAGATCATCTAGTTCCAACCCCCTTCCATGGGCAGGGACACCTTCCACTAGCCCAGGTTGCTCAAGGCTTCATCCAACCTGGTCTGGAACACCTCCAGGGAGGGGTTATCCACGACCTCCCTGGGCAACCTGTTTCAGTATCTCACCAGCCTCACGGGCAAGAGTTTCTTAAGGTCCTTTCTAACCAAACCATTCCATGATTCTGTGAAACAGGAACGTCACCTCAGTTGTGGAAGTGTTGTCTAACCTGGTGTGCAGGGAGGGAAAGTACCACTCAAGACTTTTCCCTCTAGAGACCTCTCTGAGATCTGAGCTGGGATCAGCTGGGGGCTTGTTCCACACCATCGTTGGTTCAGAGGAAGCATTTGGGCAAGTGTTGGCAAGAAGGAGAGTTGGTTGTGGTGCAGGGCTGCAGCTCTCTGCTCAGGGCCACGAACACCTAGGGCTCCTAAGGCAGCAGGATCACCCTGACGTCCCCTAGTGCCTCAAACCACAGTGGAACTCAGGCTCTGGAGTCTCCCTTCTCCTGTGGCTATCATCTGGGTTTTTATTTTGCTCCAAATGCAGTCGAATCTCCCCTTCAAACCTGCAAACACGAACAGACTGCTGCGTTCAGCTCTTGACTGAGCCGAGATGGCTTTAAACAGTGCCACAAATGTTAATCCCCTGCTGAGCAGCTGCCAAAACATTTGGTTTGTTTTTCTTTCCTGGAGGTAAAGGAAAATATTTAGGCAGAAAGTAGCAAGCCTGCTTCCTGCTTTCTTTAACAGTAAAAGGGTCAAAGTGAAACAGTAGTCAATAAAAACCCATCCACGTGGCTGCTGGGTGGGCTTGTCCTCATAATGCACGGACAGCACCTTGTCTGGAGCACCTCGTCTGAGCTGATGTGTTGCTGCATATTAAAGCTGGTTCAAAGTCTGCAATTGAAGTGGCAGAATGAGGCTGGCAGAAAGCAGCAAAGAGGTAAACATGGTTTCTGCAGAGCCTCCATGTCACAGAACCACAGAATGTTAGGGGTTGCAAGGGACCTCGAGAGATCATCCAGTCCAACCTCCCCCTTCCAGAGCAGGATCACCTAGAGTAGGCCACACAGGAATGCATCCAGGTGGGTGCTGAAAGTCTCCACAGCCTCCTTGGGCAGCCTGCTCCAGGGCTCTGTCACCCTCACAGTGAAAAAGGATACAAAGACATAACCTCCCTCTCTCCTTAGTGTGCAGCCTACTCCAGTGCTCCATCACCCTCACAGTGAAAAAGGACACAAAGGCACAACCTCCCTCTCTCCTTGGTGTGCAGCCTGCTCCAGTGCTCCGTCACCTGCAGTGGAAAAGGGCAAAAAGGGACAACCTCCCTCTCTCCTTAGTGTGCAGCAGCTAAGAGCTTCCCCTCTGAGCTGCACCAAACAGCAGCTCTGAGCATTGTACTTGCTAAGCAATACCAGTTGTTTTCTCAGCATGGGCACACCGAGGGTTTTTTTTTCCAGGAGCCTAGTATTTGTCTAAATGTTAACAGATTTTTCAGCTGTATCCAAAGAAATATTACCTCACCCTAAGTGTTGTATGTGACCCCTGCCAGGCTTCCACGCAGCTTCCAGGAATAGGAAGGCTAGAGCTGATCAAAAGACTCTGACAAAATGAAATACAAAGAGGGCATATTCCTTTCTAATCTCATTATCAAAAATGGCTGAGCAGCTTTAGCTCAAATCTAGCCTGGGGAGCAGTCAGCCCCAGCAGCTGAAGCTCAGCAGCAGGGTAAACAAGTGAGAAGGATGTGTTTGTAATTGGAGCAGCCAGTGTCAGGCTGAGGGGATGAGCAGGCTGTGCAAGGGAAGATCAAACACTCTGATAAATGGGTACAAAAGCAAGCTCCAGGGGGTCGGACCAGCAAGCTTGGGCTGTGACCTTTCCAGCGTGACTTTTCTAGCGCTGTGGAGGTGTGGGCTTGCCTCGTGGGGTCCTTCCTGGGGTAGGAAACGAAAGCCAGGGGGGGAAAAAAAAACCATAAATTAAGGAGCAAAAGTATTCTTTGTGTTCAAATAAATGAAGTTTGCTGTTGCAGTCACTGCTCTTTTCTGCTTCTTTGCAAAGGCAACTGAAAACTCTGCTTTTAGAGAGGAAGCCTATAAAAGAGCTTACCTGCAGAGCTTGCTAAGTACTCAGTTCTTTTTGAGAAGAGATCATAGACCTTTGGGGGCTCTTAGTGCTGAATTCTGTGGTTGCAGTTTAAAATATTTTCATAGTCATCTTATGAATGGTTTTAAGTAATGGCAGATGTGCTGGGGGGGGTGGGGAGGAATTACTTATGATGTGTGTTACTTATGTGACAGAGGGTGTCAGTTGTTCCCCGCTGGGCCCCTCAGTTTAGGAAAGATGTTGACTTGCTGGAAGGTGTCCAGAGAATGGGAAACAAAGCTGGGGAGGGGTCTGGAGCACAGCCCTGTGAGGAGAGGCTGAGGGAGCTGGGGTTGGTTAGCCTGGAGAAGAGGACGCTCAGGCGACACCTTCTTGCTGTCTACAACTACCTGAAGGGAGGTAGCCAGGAGGGGGTTGGTCTCTTCTCCCAGGCAGCCAGCACCAGAACAAGAGGACACAGTCTCAAGCTGTGCCAGGGGAGGTTCAGGCTGGATGTTAGGAAGAAGTTCTTCATAGAAAGGGTGATTGGCCATTGGAATGTGCTGCCCAGGGAGGTGGTGGAGTCACCATCCCTGGAGGTGTTTGGGAAGAGACTTGATGGGGTGCTTGGTGCCATGGTTTAGTTGATTAGATGGTGTTGGGTGGAGTACTGTGTCCAGTTCTGGAGCCCCTATTACAAGAGGGATGTGGAGGTGCTGGAACGTGTCCAGAGAAGGGCCAGGAGGATGATCAGAGGGCTGGAGCACCTCTCCTATGAGGACAGACTGAAGGAGTTGGGGCTGTTCAGTCTGCAGAAGAGAAGGCTCCCAGGTGACCTCATTGTGGCCTTCCAGTATCTGAAGGGGGCCTACAGGAAGGCTGGGGAAGGACTTCTCAGGATCTCAGGTAGTGATAGGACTAGGGGGAATGGAATGAAGCTGGAGGTGGGGAGATTCAGGCTGGATGTGAGGAGGAGGTTCTTCCCCATGAGAGTGGTGAGACCCTGGAATGGGTTTTCCAGGGAGGTGGTTGAGGCCCCATCCCTGGAGGTGTTTAAGCCCAGGCTGGATGAGGCTCTGGCCAGGCTGATGTAGCATGGGGTGTCCCTGCCCATGGCAGGGGGGTTGGAACTAGATGATCCTTGTGGTCCCTTCCAACCCTGAATGAAACTATGAAACTATGAAACTATGAAGGTCTCTTCCAACCTGGTCTATCCTATCCTATCCTACCCTATCCTATCCTATCCTATCCTATCCTATCCTATCCTATCCTATCCTATCCTATTCCTGCTCCACATGAGGTGACCTGTTCCAGGAGTAACTCTGCTCTTTCAGCTCTGAGCTGATCAGTGACTGTATCAGAAAGATACTGTTTGTTGCTTTAAGCCTCTCAGAGCAGGATGGGCCACTGGTGTGCTGGCCTTTCTGCACTCACTCTTGTTCCAGGTGATGCTGTTTTCTGTCCAGAACAGGAAAGGGCCTAGGACAGGACCAGCAAAAAGGACAGGTCCAGAAAAAAATGACAGGTCCCAGGACAGGAACAGCAAAAAGGAGAGGTCCCAGGACAGGTCGAGCAAAAAGGACAGATCCTAGGTCAGGACCCTTTTCTACTGCAATCCATTGGTTGTTGCAGGTTTCCCACACTGGTGTTGAGATGAGGGAATTCCTGCCATGTGTGACATCTACCCATTTTTCCTGGCTGTGTGGCTGACAGGTACCAAGGAAAGGATGCCAGGTTACCGCTGTGCTGGAGGATTTGTTCCAGCCCTAGGGATTGGTAAGAGCTCTGCAGGCTTTTCAGAGCGGGTTTTGTTGGGCAGTAGCGTGGTGCTGACAGATGGCTGGAGGTATTTGTAGAGGCTGGCTGCAGCCAGGCTCCCAAAATGATGCATGTGCTCATTAGTGAGTGCTGCAGTGATGTCCTGACTGAGCAGGGGTGGCCCACGCCAGGCTGCTCTGCGCTGCCAGCAGGACCTTCAGCATCATTCCCTTAATCACTTGCACTCATTCCCTTCAGGATGAGGATCCTGGATGAGCCAGGCAGGATGCTTGTGCCTGTCCCACCATATGCCTTAGACTGGATGCTCTATTCCCTTGGCAGAGGCCATGGCATTGCCACCTAGAACTTGTGTACGCCACAGCAGCAGCATGCAGTGTGCACAGACACCTCTCTGTGTGTGTATGGAGGCCACACTCTGAGTCCTGGGGTCAGCTTTGGGCCCCTCACTCCAAGAAGGACATTGAGGAGCTGGAGTGGGTCTAGAGAAGGGCAACAAAGCTCTGGTGAAGGGTCTGGAGAACAAGTCTGGTGAGGAGCAGCTGAGGGAACTGGAGTTGTTCAGCCTGGACCAAAGGAGGTTGAGGGGAGACCTTCTGACTCGCTACAACTCCCTGAAAGGAGCTTGCAGTGAGGTGGAGGTTGGTCAGGTTGGTCTCTTCTCACAAGGAAGAAGTGTCAGGGTGAGGGAACAGCCTCAGGTTGCCCCAGGGGAGGTTTAGGTTGGACATGAGGAACAATTTCTTCCCCTTGAGAGTTGTCAAGGCTGTGCCTAGGCTGCCCAGGGCAGTAGTGGAGTCCCATCCCTGGAGGGGTTTCAAAGCCATGGGGATGTGGTGCTGAGGGCTATGGTTTAGTGGTGCCTTGGCAGTGCTGGGCTAAGGGTAGAACTCTATGATCTTGAAGGTTCCTTCCAACCCAAACCATGCTATGATTCTGTGATATCATCCCCATGGTTTGCCTCTCCCTGCCTCACCGCTGCTGAGCTGCCTCAGACCTGATTCCTTTCACAGCAGACAAGGTGAGACCTGGGGCAGTGCAGTAACTTGAAGCTCAGCTGGAGGACAGTAGGTGTGATGCAAGGGTTGTCTTTATCCAGGTCACTAAAGGCTTTTCCTGCACAGCCCAGGCAGCATGCTTACAGCTGTCTCCAGTGACAGGGACATGAGAGGTTACCAAGCAGTCCAGCTGGGAGTTGTGCTGTGTAGCCATGAGGGGCTGTCAACATCTAACAGTCTTACAAAACACTAAGCAGCTTCTCCTGACAAAATTTGCTTCACAAGATAATTCCCAGCCTGCTCTTCCTCCTACCTTTCCCTCTTCCTCTGCTGTCTGCACACTTCCCATCACAGAATCATCGAACTACAGAGAGGTTTAGGCTGGAAAAGACCTTTCAGATCATGCAGTCCAACCATTCTCTAACTCTGCCAATGCTGGGGCTCCACCATGTCCCTCAGCACCATATCTCTGCCTCTTTGAAACACCTCCAGGGGTGGAAATTCACCCACCTCCCTGGGCAGCCTGTTCCAGTGCCTCACCACCCTCATGGGCAAGAATTTCTTCCTCATATATAATCTACATGTAGCTCTTTCCAGTTTGAAGCCATCACACCTCATCCTGTCACTCCATGCCTTAGCCAAAATCCCTCCCCAGCTCTCCTGTAGTCCCCTTTAGGTACTGGAAAGCCACCAGAAGGTCTCCCCAGAGCCTTCTCTTCTCCAGGCTGAATAACCCAAACTTTCTCAGCCTGTTCTTACAGCAGAGGGCTTCCACCCCTCCCATCATTGCTGTGGTTTCCTCTGGTCCTGCTCCAACAGGTCCATGTCTCTGCTGTGCTGAGGACTCCAGAGCTGGCCCCAGCACTGCAGCTAGGGTCTCAGCAGGGTGGAGCAGAGGAGCAGAATCCTCTCCTTTCACCTGCTGCCTACAACTGTGCCTAAAGAAAGCTTTGCATAGGAGCTGGATCATTTTATTACTGCATCTACTTAGGGGTTCTTTAGAATGCTTGCAGAGCAATTTTACAGCATGAAGAATCTCAGCAGGTGATGCAGTTTAGAATGTGAGTAAATGACTCTGAAGAGGCTGCTGAAAGGCAGAGAGATGCCAGTCTGTGCCCTTCCACAGAATCACCAAGGTTGGAAGAGACCTCAAAGATCATCAAGTCCAACCTGTCACCACAGACCTCATGACTAAACCATGGCACCAAGTGTCCCATCACAGCTGCCTGCGGGTCCTGGAGAAGTCCCCCACTGTGCTCCTGCTCAAAGCCCAGCGGTTCTCAGCCAGATCCAAAGGAGATTGCATTTTTCCAGTGCTGGAGTCAGCCTTCTGATTCATTTTGATCCTTTCTGTTTAAAAATAGCTTCAGTTCCTTCATGCTCAACTATTTTGAATCTAATTGTGTTCCCAAATAGTTGTCTCCAAGGTGTGTTTTCAGAGCCAGCTCTTCTCGTTGGTCGTGGAGCTCTTCCTTCCTGCCTTTGTTTCTCAGCATCATTTGAAGTCATTTCTCGTTTGTGAATCACAGCTGTGTGAAAAAGGAGGCCTGGGGACCATAGCTCGATCTTTTGGAGCAAACTTTGGGGTCAGGTTGTTGGAACAGTCAGTTTGGCAAACCCCCCAAACCCTCAGCACTGCTGGCCAGTGGTAGCACATAGAGCGCAGCCAGGGGGTTGTTCAGGGCACGGAGTTCCTGGCCTGTATCAGGAACAGTGTAGCCAGCAGGAGCAGGGAGGTCATGGTGCCCCTGGACTCAGCACTGGATAGGCCACACCTTGAGTCCTGTGTCCAGTTCTGGGCCCCTCAGTTTAGGAAAGATGTTGACTTGCTGGAAGGTGTCCAGAGAAGGGCAACAAAGTTGGTGAGGGGTTTGGAACACAAGCCCTATGAGGAGAGGCTGAGGGAGCTGGGGTTGCTTAGCCTGGAGAAGAGGAGGCTCAGAGGAGACCTTCTGGCTGTCTACAGCTACCTGAAGGGAGGTTGTAGCCAGGTGGGGGTTGGTCTCTTCTCCCAGGCAACCAGCACCAGAACAAGAGGACACAGTCTCAATCTGTGCCAGGGGAGGTTTAGGCTGGAGGTTAGGAAGAAATTCTACACAGAGAGAGTGATTGCCCATTGGGATGTGCTGCCCAGGGAGGTGGTGGAGTCACCATCCCTGGAGGTGTTTAGGAGGAGACTTGACGGGGTGCTTGGTGCCATGGGTTAGTTGATTAGGTGGTGTTGGATGATGGGTTGGACACGATGATCTTGAAGGTCTCTTCCAACCTCTTATCTATAGTATCATAGTATCATTCAGGGTTGGAAGGGACCACAAGGATCATCTAGTTCCAACCCCCCTGCCATGGGCAGGGACACCCCACACTAGATCAGCCTGGCCAGAGACTTGTCCAGCCTGGTCTTAAACACCTCCAGGGATGGGGCCTCCACCACCTCCCTGGACAACCCATTCCAGGGCTTCACCACTCTCATGGTGAAGAACCTCCTCCTCACATCTATAGTATCATAGTATCATTCAGGGTTGGAAGGGACCACAAGGATCATCTAGTTCTAACCCCCCAACCTGGTCTGGTCTATTCTATTCTATTCTATTCTATTCTATTCTATTCTATTCTATTCTATTCTATTCTATTCTATTCTATTCTATTCTATTCTATTCTATTCTATTCTTCCTGCTCCCTGCACAGCAGCAGCAGAGCAGCAGCAGAGCAGCAGCTGCTTTGGCAGAGGTGCCACCCTCTGGGATGTGGCTCCTCCCAACCCAACAGCATACTTGGTCTGTGTGCAGTGAACATGGATTGTCAGCTTTATGCACTTTTGTTCCTCTCTGAGACAATTCCCCAGGTGGTTTCCTGTGCAGCTCTGCTGGCTGGTTGTGGGGTTAGTTTGCAATCAGTCCTTCCTTTGTGCCTTTTTATTTCCTATCTTCTGGCTGGTTTCTCTGCCCTGGGCTATTTCCCTTAAACTGTGGTACCAAGTAACTCCTCTTTTCTGACTTGAGAGGGTGCTTGGTGCCATGGTTTAGTTGATTAGGTGGTGCTGGATGATAGGTTGGACGCGATGATCTTGAAGGTCTCTTCCAACCTGGTCTGGTCTGGTCTGGTCTGGTCTATTCTATTCTATCCTATTCTATTCTATTCTATTCTATTCTATTCTATTCTATTCTATTCTATTCTATTCTATTCTATTCTATTCTATTCTATTCTATTCTATTCTATTCTATTCTATTCTATTCTATTCTATTCTATTCATCTCCTCAGAACCTTAAACACCTCCAGAGATGGGGATTCAACCACTTCCCAGGGCAGCCTGGGCTTCTCCTTCAGGGAAGTAGTTTCCTCTAATGTTCAACCTAAACCTCCCCTGGGGCAACTTGAGGCCATTTCTTGTGGTCCTATCACTTGTTTCCTGAGAGAAGACACTAACTGCCACCTGGCTGCAGCCTCCTTTCAGGGAATGTAGAAAGCCAGAAGGTCTTCCCTTAGCTTCCTTTTCTCCAGACTAAGCAACCCCAGGTCCTTCAGCTGCTCCTCACCAGATCTGTTCTCCAGACCCTTCACCAGCTTTCATTGCCTTTTTCTGGACCTGTTCCAGCTCCTCTCTGCCCTTCTTGGAGCGAGGGGCCCAAAACTGACCCCAGGATTCAAGGTGCAGCCTCAGCAGTGCAGAGTGCAGGGGAACAATCCCTGCCCTGGTCCTGCTGGCCACACCGTTGCTGCTCCAGGCCATGATGCTGGTGGCCTTCTTGGCCACCTTGGCCAAGTTCCGTGGGCTGTTGACCAGCAGCCTCAAATTTGTTTCATAGTTTCATAGTTTCATTCAGGGTTGGAAGGGACCACAAGGATCATCTAGTTCCAAGCCCCCTGCCATGGGCAGGGACACCCCACACTAGATCAGCCTGGCCAGAGCCTCAGCCAGCCTGCTCTTAAACACCCCCAGGGACGGGGCCTCGACCACCTCCCTGGACAACCCATTCCAGGGTCTCACCACTCTCATGGGGAAGAACTTCCTCCTCACATCTAGCCTGAATCTCCCCACCTCCAGCTTCATTCCATTCCCCCTAGTCCTATCACTACCTGAGATCCTGAGAAGTCCTTCCCCAGCCTTCCTGTAGGCCCCCTTCAGATACTGGAAGGCCACAATTAGGTCACCTCGGAGCCTTCTCTTCTGCAGACTGAACAGCCCCAACTCCTTCAGTCTGTCCTCGTAGGAGAGGTGCTCCAGCCCTCTGATCATCCTTGTGGCCCTTCTCTGGACACGTTCCAGCACCTCCACATCCCTCTTGTAATAGGGGCTCCAGAACTGGACACAGTACTCCAGGTGGGGTCTCACCAGGGCTGAGTAGAGGGGGAGGATCACCTCCCTCGACCTGCTGGCCACACTTCTCCTGATGCAGCCCAGGATCTGATTGGCTTTGCGGGCTGCAAGTGCACACTGAGAGCTCCTGTTGAGCTTTTTGTCCACCAGCACCCCCAAGTCTCTCTCTTCAGGGCTACTTTCCAGCCAGTCACTGCCCAGCCTGGATTTGTGCCTGGGATTGCCTCGACCCAGCTGCAGGAGCCTGCACTTGCTCTTATTGAACCTCATGAGGTTGGCTTGTGCCCACCTCTCCAGCCTGTTCAGGTCCCTCTGGATGGCCTCCCTTCCCTCCAGCGTGTCTGCTGCACCACACAGCTTGGTGTCATCAGCAAGCTTGCTGAGGGTGCACTCAATGCCACTGTCCAGTTTAGGTGCTTCTGTTCTCTATTTCGGGAAGCTGGACCACTTCTGCCTTCCATGTTGGTAACAGGATATGGCAGTAAATTCTCTGTGTGCCTGTGGTACATTTTTACACATAGCAGGTTGGACACATTAGGTCTTTGGTGTGAAGAATCCATTTCCAGCTGGGTCTCCAGTCTCTCTGTTCCCAGAAAGGACCCACCGGTTTCCCCCATCCTGCTGCTTGGGAAAGCACCTCTGCCCTCTCCAGCTTCCCAAGAGCAGCCTGGTGGCTGTTTCAGCAGCTCTCAGGCTGGTGGTTAATTGTTCTTTCTGAGGCTCCTTTGTCACTATCGCTGCGTTGCCATTCCCAGAGAAGTCAAGTCAAAGGGAGTTGTTAATCACATGGTGAGGTTTGTTGTGTAACAGCCCTTTCAGCTTTAATTGCTGGTAATTTAAAATGAAATGGCTGTGCTCTTAGTAATGTGTTTGTCACTTCTGCAAGGCAGCCTTCACAAAAGCCTTCCCAGAGGCAGACAGACTGGATCCTGCTGCAGGAGGAGAGCAGCTGGGCACAGGCAAGAGTTCTAAGCAGCCAACCTGTTAGAGTGAGGCAGAGCAGAGTGTACAGTCAAGCTCTGAATGAGATGGAAGTACCTGAACGGGGTTATAGGAGAGCTGGGGAGGAGTTTTGACACCGGCTTGTAGTGATAGGAGGAGGGGCAAAGGCTGTGTCCAGTTCTGGGCCCCTCAGTTTAGGAAGGAGGTTGACTTGCTGGAACGAGTCCAGAGAAGGGCAACGAAGTTGGTGAGGGGCTTGGAACACAGCCCTGTGAGGAGAGGCTGAGGGAGCTGGGGTTGCTTAGCCTGGAGAAGAGGAGACTCAGGGGAGACCTTATTGCTCTCTACAACTACCTGAAGGGAGGCTATGGACAGGTGGAGGTTGATCTCTTCTCCCAGGCAACCAGCACCAGAACAAGAGGACACAGTCTCAGGCTGCGCCAGGGGCGGTTTAGCTTGGATGTTAGGAGGAAATTCTATACAGAAAGAGTGATTGCCCACTGGAATGGGCTGCCTGGGGAGGTGGTGGAGTCACCATCACTGGAGGTGTTCAGGAGGAGACTTGATGGGGTGCTTGGTGCCATGGGTTAGTTGTTTAGGTGGGTTGGATTGGTTGATGGTTTGGATGCGATGATCTTGAAGGTCTCTTCCAACCAGGTCTGGTCTGGTCTGGTCTGGTCTGGTCTGGTCTGGTCTATTCTATTCTATTCTATTCTATTCTATTCTATTCTATTCTATTCTATTCTATTCTATTCTATTCTATTCTATTCTATTCTATTCTATTCTTTGATCTGGAAGAGGAGAGAATGAGACTGGAGATTAGGAAGAAATTCTTTACAGCGAGGGCAGTGAGACACTGGAACAGGTTGCCAGGGAGGTTGTGGATGCCCCCTCCCTGGAAGTGTTCAAGGCCAGGCTGGATGAGGCCCTGAGCAACCTGGTCTGGTGGGAGGTGTCCCTGCCCATGGCAGGGGCTTGGAACTAGATGCTCTTTAATGTCCCTTTCAACCCCAACCACTCTGTGATTCTATGAGGTCAGGTGTGACTCCAGTAACACCTATGACATATCTGGTTTACCCCGCTGGATTGAGACTGTCTGTGCGGTTTTCACTTCCTAAGTACATTATTCTGAGCCATTTCTGGGTCTAGCCCAAATGTCAGGGCAAAAGAGGATGTGTTGCCTTTCTTGTGGAGACTTGGTACATTTATTGTCTGCAAGACAGAGCCGGTTTCAAGCCTTGTGCTTTTTGTTTGAATCAAAACTGACCGAAGGTATGATCTAATTCTGCAGATCTAGTTAGGAAGGGGAACTGGCCAATTTTACTTTGCTTCCCTGAAGCATCATTTATAAATACAAATAATCAGCATAAATCTGGTTTCTGCAATGGATTGTGCATGTTCTGTGCTCTGTTCCTGTGCCAGCAGGCAGAGAGCAGAGCAGGACAGATGATAAATCCCCTTCCCTGTACCCGTGTAACTGTGTGCTGATGAGATGAGCAGCAGGCTGCAGCAGCCCTGGAGACTCATGGACTCACCAGCCCCTGGGAGGTTAAAGACTGATGACCCCCTTTATTCTTGGAGATGGTGGCTCTTTGCTTCCTTGGGCAGGAGGAGCTATGAGGGAGAGGCAAGAGAAACCCAGTGATTTCAGGGTAATCCAACCTATCAATACAGGCTGGGGGATGAGGAGGCTGAGAACAGCCCTGCAGAAAAGGACTTGGGGGTGCTGGTGGACAAGAAGCTGGACATGAGCCAACAGGGTGTGCTTGCAGTCTAGAAGGTCAATATCTTCCTAAGCTGCATTAAAAGCAGTGTGGCCAGCAGATGGAGAGAGGTGATTCTGCCACTCTGCTCTGCTGAGACCTCACCTGGAGTACTGCACCCAGCTCTGGAGCCCTCAACACAGGAAGGACATGGACCTGATGGAGCAGGTCCAGAGGAGAGCCACAAAGATTATCAGGGAGCTGGAACACCTCTTGTACAAAGACAGGCTGAGGGAGATGAGGTTGTTCAGCTTGCAGAAAAGAAGGCTCCAGGGAGACCTAATAGCAGCCTTCCAGTACCTGAAGGGGGCTACAAGAAGGCTGCAGAGGGACTGTTTGCGAAGGACGATTGGATCAGGAACAATGGTTTGAAATTAGAGAAGAGGAGATCTTGATTTGATGTTCATGAGGGTGGTGGAACACTGGAACAGGTTGCCCAGGGAGGTAGCTGAGGCCCTAAACCTGGGGATAATGAAGGTCAAGCCCGACAAGGCTGTGAGCAGCCTGATCTGGTGGAGGCTGGCCCTGCTAACTGCGGGGGGTTTAGCCTAAAGGACCTTTGGAGGTCCCTTCCAACCCAACCCATTCCATGATTCTGTGATTTCAGGCAGTACTCTGGAAAGAAACAACAGGAAAGCTTCAATGAAAATCTGTGATTGCTTTCATATGAAAAAATTCATGCAGGGTAAAAACCTGAGTGAGCAGCAGCACCAGTGCCATTCATTGTGAGGGAAAGCACCAGAACAGCAGCTGGGGATCCTGCTAATTAGCTCAGCCTTTGGGAAGAATTTCCCTTTTATTTTGCATGGGGCAAACCATTTGGCTGAGAGGGAGAAATAAAATAGGTAAGAAGTAAAAAAACCTCAAAGAGCATGAAAAGGTGGTGAAGCTATGCAGTGACAGAATATAATGGGGGGGAGGAAGGGGAAGGGAAGTTAAAGGAAGAAAAAAATGTGCCAAAATCACCAGAGTGGCAGAGCCTGCTTGGTACAAGTTCCTGTGAAACATCTCAGAAACCAAAATAAAATGTCAAAATGCCTGAAGTCCTCAGAGGGCAGAGCAGGTGTCACCTGCACCCTGCATCTCCTGCTCAGCTCAGGGATGTGTCACACAGAATCACAGAATGTTAGGGTTTGGAAGGGACCTGGAAAGATCACCCAGTCCAAACCCCCTGCCACAGCAGGATCACCTAGAGCAGATCACACAGGGACACATCCAGGTGGGTTGTGAGTATCTCCAGAGAGGGAGGCTCCACAACCCCCCTGGGCAGCCTGTTCTAGTGTTGTGTCATCCTCACAGGGAAATTTTTCCCCCCCTCTTGTTTCCATGGAACTTCCTGTGCTTCAATTTCCACCCATTGCCCCTTGTCCTGTCACTGGGCATCACTGAGCAGAGCCTGGCTCCATCCTCTTGGCACTCACCCTTTACATTCATGTTATGACCTTTATCTGGAAGAGCACCACGAATGTAATTTACAAACCCTCTGGAAAACAGCAGTGTCCCATGCTGGGAGAAGGAAGAAGAGCTTGACAGCAGAGATGATACATCTGGGTTTCCATTAAAAGCATGTGAAGTGATAAAATACAGGCTTGGCTGGTTCTGGATGTCTGGCACTGCTCTGCAGCTGGGCTTCAGCTCTGAGTTTTCCCACAGAAGCATCAGTCTGAGGGTGGTCTTAGCCAGGTACAGCAAATCAACAGCTTCAGTGTTCTGAGGAGAAAGTAAACATTTCCCTGGAGTGCTGTCTAGCCTGTCCAGCATGGGCTGAGCCTGGACAAATAAATATAACCCATCAGGGTGTGGGTAATAATAATCTTCGGTGTTACAGCACTGGTGGTACCATGTTACAGAAACATATCAGCTAGTTGTAGGTCTAAACTAAACAGCCTAAAACATCCCTGGACTTGGCCAAACAGAGAATTGAAGGTGCTACAAAACATCTGTGTGCAGTGGTCACTGTCAGAGAGGTCAGACCACAGGAAGCATGAGTCAGCCACTTCCATAGCATCACAGGCTCCCAGCATGGTTAGACTGGACATCATCCAGTCCAATGCTCCTGCTAAAGCAGGGGCACCCACAGCAGCTTGCCCAGGATTGCAGTGGCCAGCTGGGGTTGGAATCTCTCCAGAGAAGGAGATTCCACAGCCTTTCTGGGCAGCCTGCTCCAGGGTTCCAGCACCCTCACAGCGACAAAGTTTCTCCTCCTCCTCCTAATTCACCTGCCATATGTGCCTGAAAACTTGTCCATCTTTCCAAGTGGGGAAGGCTTGCCCTGATGATCTTCTGAAGGCTCTTCCAACCTGGTCTCTTCTGTGCTTGCTAAATGATAGTTTGTTTTTTTCCCACAGGAAACTGGACTTCATTGACAGCCTTGCATCTGAGAGATTGTCCCCTTGAATTTCCAAGGAGATAGGTCATACAGAAAGGATTAAAATCCATCTTCAGGATTCTGGGGGTGGCAGACTCCTCTGTATGGAGCCAGTCGCTTCAGGCATGTTGGAGCTGTGTTTGTCTGACTGTTTCCATCCTGTGTGTGAGCTCACATTCTTCCTAGAGAAGCACAATTTGCTCTTTATCACACTTTCTCTTCCCACCCCCCCCCCCCCCCCCCCCCCCCCCCCCCCGGGTATTGCAGTTATAAATTTACATTAGGAGGGTAAAATTAAGAAGTTGTCAGCAGAGAAGAAGAGATGCAACACAATTTGCATTATTTATGGCCTGATAGATTCCAGAAGTCATTAATGACAGAAGTGGTGGGCATATTCCCACAGAAGCCCTCTTCTCACACTTAAGCTTTCCTGTAATGGAGGCTAATTACTGTGGATCCCATTAGGATCAGCCTGCAATGAGGGGTGTGACACCATTAAAGGCAAGGCAGGAAATTCAGAGTAGGGCTGAGCCACTTCAACTGCTGGGGAGTTTGAGGAAGCAGAAAAATTCCAGCCCCAAAATACCGTGGTGCTGAAAGTGAGCTCAAGATGCTGAGGCAGAGATAATGACTTCTCTGTCATTCATCTCAGTTCCATACATGGTGGCATTAAAAGGCACTGTGAGCATTCCAGAGCTCCACGTGATCCTCTCAGGCTTTGTCTATAATTCTTAGTTTGAGACAAATGATATCCCAGCAGTCTTGCTTAATTACCACTGATTGCCTTCACAGCCTAGAATGAAGGACACCCTTCAGGTTAGCCTCTGAGGTGAGAGTTTGGTTTGGGAACGAGCAGCAGAGTGTCTGCCCAGGCAGCCAAGAGGGCCAATGGCATCCTGGCCTGCATCAGGAACAGTGTGGCCAGCAGGAGCAGGGAGGTCATTCTGCCCCTGTACACTGCACTGGTTAGGCTGCACCTAGAGTCCTGTGTCCAGTTCTGGGCCCCTCAGTTTAGGAAGGAGGTTGACTTGCTGGAATGTGTCCAGAGAAGGGCAACAAAGCTGGTGAGCAGTTTGGAACACAAGCCCTGTGAAGAGAGGCTGAGGGAGCTGGGGTTGCTTAACCTGGAGAAGAGGAGACTCAGGGATGACCTTATTACTCTCTACAACTACCTGAAGGGAGGTTGTAGCCACGAGGGGGTTGGTCTCTTCTCCCAGGCAGCCAGCACCAGAACAAGAGGACACAGTCTCAGGCTGTACTAGGGGAGGTTTAGGTTGGATGTTAGGAAGAAATTCTACACACAGAGAGTGATTGCCCATTGGAATGTGCTGCTCAGGGAGGTGGTGGAGTCACCATCACTGGAGGTGTTCAGGAGGAGACTTGCTGGGGTGCTTGGTGCCATGGGTTAGTTGTTTAGGTGGGTTGGATTGGTTGATGGGTTGGACGTGATGATCTTGAAGGTCTCTTCCAACCTGGTCTATTCTATTCTATTCTATTCTATTCTATTCTATTCTATTCTATTCTATTCTATTCTATTCCATTCCATTCCATTCCATTCCATTCCATTCCATTCCATTCCATACCATTCCATTCATTATATTCTGACAGCAGTGTGGTGCTGGTGGGGTGGACTCTCACATCTGGATTTCTGGTGCTGGTGGGGCAGACCCTTACCTCTGGGTTTCCAAACTCCTTTGCTGCTCGTGGGGTGAAAACTTACAGCTGGGTTTCTAAGCTCTTTTGGTGCTGGTGGAGTGGCCTCCTACAGCTGGGTTGCCAAGTTCCTCACCCATTTGTTGCATGCTTCCTCTCAAAATAATGCTCAAAACCCTCTAGCTACTTCCTTTGGGCTTTAACTCCCCTTCAGTGCTAGACAGTCTTGAAAACACTGAGGATTTGGTGAGTGTTCTTCACAACAGCAAACCCAAAGGGTTTTTCTTGCTTGATTTCTGTCTGCAGGAAAGTGTGGGACTGCTTTCTGTTCTGTGGAGTTCAAACACAATGGACTAGAATGGCAAAACAACTGCAAATTATGCTCTGGAGCAGCACTGTGACTTCATCCTGTTATTGTGTTTGCTGTTAGTTCAGATTGTGGTGTATTTAAAGGCAAAATGATCCCCTGGACTCGAATATTTAGAATCTGTGGGCATGCACACGAAGTTTGGGAACCTTCTGTAATATGCAGGAGTTTTGTGCTCCCTCCCACGTGGCCCATCTGTTCCTGCTGGATGAGAGCAGTGTGTAAGGGGTAGTGTGTGCAGGCTGCCTGTGGAGAAGGGAGCAGAATGTGGAGAGGGGAGCAGAATGTGCCTGGGAGTGAGGCTTTTGCTCTATAGAGTGTGAGAAGAGGAGGGAGATGGAATCCTTTGTGCTTCCCCTCTGGGATTCAGAGAACCTCCCGAGTCTCCTGTTCATACAAACCAAACCATTGTGTATCTCATCAGCTCTCAAGAGCGTGGCCAAAGGTGAGCTGTGATGTTTTAGCTGCTGTGGTTTCTGCTTGGGCAGCAGCAGGTCCGGGGTGCAGACCTACCCAAAACAGTAAGCAAAGAGCAACCAGCAAGAGTAGGGAGTTGTGCCCCTGTGCTTGGCATTGGTGAGCCCACATCTCAAGTTCTGAGTTCAGTTTTGGGCCCCTCACTCCAGGAAGGATATTGAGGGGCTGTAGTGAGTTTAGAAAAGGAAACCAAAGGTGGTGGAAAGGTCTAAAGGACAGCACTGGTGAGGAACAGCTGAGAGAATTGGGGTGGTTTAATCTGGAGAAGAGGAGGCTGAGGAGAGACCTTATTGCTCTTTACAACTCCCTGAAAGGAGGTTACAGTGGGCTGGGAGTTGGAATGGAATGGAATGGAATGGAATGGAATGGAATGGAATGGAATGGAATGGAATGGAATGGAATGGAATGGAATGGAATAGGATAGGATAGGATAGGATAGGATAGGATAGGATAGGATAGGATAGGATAGGATAGGATAGGATAGGATAGGATAGGATAGAATAGACCAGGTTGGAAAAGACCTTTGAGATCATTGAGTCCAACCTATCACCCAACACCATCTAATCAACTAAACCATGGCACCAAGCACCCCATCCAGTCTATTCTCCCAGGGAACAAGTGATAGACCACAGGCAATGGTATCAAGTTGTGCCAGGGCAGGTTTAGGTTGGATATTAGGAGCAATTTCTTTCCTACAAGAGCAGTCAGGTGTTGGAACAGGCTGCTCAGGGAGGTGGTGGAGTCACCATCCCTGAAGGCATTCAAGAAACCTGTGGACATGGCACCTGGGGACATGGTTGAAATGCCGTGGTGGTGTTGGGTTGATGGTTGGACTGGATGATCTTAGAGGGATTTTCTGACCAAAACAGTTCTATGATTCTATGAATTACTGCTGAGATGGGCACTTCTGTGGATACCCTCCTGGCATACTGGTACCAGCAGTTTGTGTGCTGGTGTGCCAGTCACACTCTGGAGTGCAGCACAGACACGCTCTAGAATGAACCATCGCTATGTGAGTAGGGATACACCTCAGTGAAGTTGTCACCTGAGCTACTGCTGGATTTGTTGGGGCTCAGCTGCCAGCTGGGGTGAAGTGCCAGGTGTGCCACAGCTCCCAGCAGGGCTCTGCTTTCCCTTGTGGCATTCCACTGCCTGTTTACATGGATTATGGTAAATCTCTCCTGTTTTGACTCACAGACTGCATTTGGGCACTCGTAGTATGTTAATGATTATTGTATCTGTTTGCTTTGCCTTTCTGCTTCCTCTGATACACAGAACATATTTTTATCTCCTATTCATCGTGCAGAGAGCTCAAATTCAGTCACACACAGCTCATGTAATGCTTATTTATACCCAAATCTGCACCAGCAGGCTATAAATGCTGCAGAGAGATGAAGTGAGAGAAGAAGTTAGGATTATATAGATCCCTCACTCCATCCTTATATGTGCAGCGTGATGTGAGGCTGAATTCTCACTCTGTTTTCCCCCTCAGAGTAGAAACCTCAGCACAAGACTGGGATTTTCCACTTCCATGTCCTACCCCAGTTGAGAATTCGCTGTTCATTCTGCATATTTAACATCTTGCACTTAAATCTTGCTGATGTCTGTGGCAGACTCACAGTTCACAGGCCCTTGGGCAGCCCTGAACGTGGAAGGGGTTCCACAGTGGCTTATTGGGTCACATGTGTGCATTGTGAAGGCAGCTTCAGTGAGCAGGACTATGGACACTGATCCCAGAGCTCTATTTCTGCAGGGTGTCAAGGAAAACATGGTTCTAAACTTGGAGTAAGTCAGAGCTATTGCCTCGGGAGGTCATGGATGCACTCTACCTGGAGGTGTTCAAGGCCAGGTTGGAGGAGGCTTTGAGCAACCTGGGCTAGAGGAAGGTGTTCCTGCACATGGCAGGAGGCTTGGAACTAGATGATCTTTAAGGTCCCTTCCAGCCCAAACCAGTCTATGAATTTATTAAGCCCTTAAGAAAAAAAGAGTGGACATTGAATGAGTTCCTGCATGGTGGAGCTGATAAAAAGCTGGGTGAAGAGTTTATGAGATATGAGATACAGAAATGATGAACCAAAAGGATCATAGTATCATAGAATCATAGTATCAGTCAGGGTTGGAAGGGACCACAAGGATCATCTAGTTCCAACCCCCCTGCCATGGGCAGGGACACCCCACACTAGATCAGGCTGGCCAGAGCCTCATCCAGCCTGGGCTTAAACACCTCCATCCACAGCCTGCTGGTTCCTTCCAGGGCACAGATTACTTCAGACTTGAGGAAAATCCTTGAGAATAAAATAAGTCTTAAAAGCCAAAAGGACCAACAAATCCCACTTAGAATCATAGAATGGTTTGGGTTGGAAGGGACCTTAAAGATCATCCAGTTCCAACCCCCTGTCATGGGCAGGGACTCCTCACTCAATAAGGTTGGAAAAGACCTCAAAGATCATCAAGTCCAACCTGTCACCCAACACCTCATGACCACTAACGCATGGCACCAAGTGCCACGTCCCTCTTGAACACCTCCAGGGATGTTGACTCCACCACCTCCCTGGGCAGCACATTCCAATGGCTAACAACTCTCTCTGGGAAGAACTTTCTCCTCACCTCCAGCCTAAACTTCCCCTGGTGCAGCTTGAGACTGTGTCCTCTTGTTCTGGTGCTGGTTGCCTGGAAGAAGAGACCAACCCCCTCCTGGCTACAACCTCCCTTCAGGTAGTTGTAGAGAGCAAGAAGGTCTCCCCTGAGCCTCCTCTTCTCCAGGCTAAGCAACCCCAGCTCCCTCAGCCTCTCCTTATAGGGCTGTGCTCAAGGCCTCTCCCCAGCCTTATTGCCCTTCTCTGGACATGCTCAAGAGTCTCAATGTCCTTCTTAAATTGAGGGGCCCAGAACTGGACACAGGATTCAAGGTGTAGCCTATCCAGTGCTGAGTCCAGGGGCAGAATGAACTCCCTGCTCCTGCTGGCCACACTCTTAGCTGATGGTACCAAACTGGAAGGGGTGGCTGACATCCCATTGGGCTGTGCTGCCATCCAGTGAGACCTGGACAGGCTGGAGGGCTGGGTGGAGAGGACCCTCATGAAGTTCAGTAGGGACAAGTGCAGAGTCCTGCATCCGGGGAGGAACGACAGCAGGCACCAGTACAGAGTAGGGGTCATCCTGATGGAAAGCAGCTCCATGGAAAAAGACCTTGGGAGTCCTAGAGGAAGAGTTCCCTGGGACAACAATGTGCCCTTGTGGCCAAGAGGGCAAATGGCATCCTGGGGTGCATTAAGAATAGTGGAATAGTGTGTCCAGCAGTCTAGTGAGGTTCTCCTCCCCTTGTGCCCTGCCCCAGTGAGACCACACCTGCAATGTTATGTCCAGTTTTGGGCTCCCCAGTTCAAGAGAGACAGAGACCTGCTGGAGAAAATCCAGTAGAGGCCACAAGGATGATTGTGGGTTTTGAGCATCTCTCCTGAGCATCTCTTGATCATCAGTCTCTGGTCACAGAGAGAGACTTGGGGCTGTTTAGTCTTGAAAAGGCTGATAGAGGATCTTATTAATCTCTGTAAATTTCTGAGGGGTGGGTGTCATGTACCAGGCTCTTTTTGGTGGTGCCCAGTGACAGCACAAGGAACAAGTGGTACAAGCTGGAACACAGGAGGTTCCACCTCAACATGAGGGGACACTTCTTTACTGTGAGGGTGCCCAGAGAGGTTCTGGAATCTCCTCTGGAGATTTTCAAAACCTGCTTGGATGCATTCCTGTTTGATCTGCCCTAGGTGATTGTGCTCTGGCAGGGGGGTTGGACTGGATGATCTCTGGAGACCCCTTCCAAGCACGTTCTGTGATTCTCAGCAGCTCAGGCATGAACTCCATGAATTCCCATTCCAATTGAGCAGAAAATAAAGCCATTTCAGCTCATTGACAGCTCCCTCTCCCTATAAACTGAAATCTAATCTTTGCTGACAGAAGGCTGCAGCTAGAGGGCAAACTCTGTGTCTTGACACAAAGGCTGTCCGGGGTGTAACAAGGAGATGTACTGAGCACAGTTTGCTAAAGGCACTTGTTTATAGCTCTGTGTTTTCCCTCTCTGTGCATACATTTGGACTGCTCCTCAGAAATCAATCCATGGGGCTGGGCTGGATGATCCCCAGAGGTTCCTTCCAACCCCCACAGTTCTGTGATCACAGACTAGACCCTGGCTCTGTCTATATCTGAAATGCCTGAAAGGTTTTGCCCCCAAAGTGATAAATTATTTTGCCCTGACATTTTCCTTCCTTTCCAGACAGGCCTGCTGCCCCAGCTGATGTTGGTTTTGGCCAACCTGATGATTATTTTGAGGACCACAGAAATGGGGTTAGAGCAGGCTTAGGAAGAGGCCCAGTGAACACTGTATAACATTCAACAAGTCAAAATACAAGGTCCTGCATCTGGGTTGGGCCAATCCCAGGCACAAATCCAGGCTGAGTGCAGAGTGGGTTGAGAGTAGCTATAAAGAAAAGAGACTTGGGGATGCTGAATGATGAGAAGCTGACCATGAGCCAGCAGCACAGAAGGCAAATTGTGTCCTGGGCTGCATCAAGAGGAGTGTGGCCAGCAGGGCAAGAGAGGGGATTCTGCCCCTTCACACTGCTCTTGTGAGACCCCACCTCAAATACTGTGTCCAGTTGTAGTGTCCCCATCATGAGAGGACACAGAGCTGTTGGAATGAGTCCAGAAGAGGGCCACAAGGATGATCCAAGGGGTGGAGCACCTCTGCTATGAGAATAGGCTGAGGGAGCTGGGGTTGTTCAGCCTAGAGTATGGAAAACTCCAGGGGGACCTGAAAGCTGCCTTCCAATACCTGAAGGGATCCTGCAGGAAGGCTGGAGAGGGACTTTTCCTAAGGGTGTCTAGCAACAGGACAAGGGGGAAATGGTTTGAAGCTGAGGGAGAGTAGGTTTAGTGTGGATTTTAGGAAGAAGCTCTTCAGTATGAGGGTGGAGAGACTCTGGTACAGGTTGCCCAGGGAGGTTGTGGATGCTTCCTCCCTGGAAGTGTTTGAGGCCAAGCTGGATGAGGCCTTGAGTATTCATTTAGTTGAGAGGTGTCTCTGCCCATGGCAGGGAGTTTGGAGTAGATGATCCCAGGCAACCAGCACCAGAACAAGAGGACACAGTCTCAAGCTGCACCAGGGGGGGTTTAGACTGGAGGTTAGGAAGAAATTCTTCATAGGGAGAGTGATTGGCCATTGGAAGGGGCTGCCCAGGGAGGTGGTGGAGTCACCATCACTGGAAGTGTTTAGAAGGAGACTGGATGGGGTGCTTGGTGCCATGGCTTAGTTGATTAGATGGTGTTGGATGATAGGTTGGACATGATGATCTTGAAGGTCTCTTCCAACCTGGTCTGGTCTATTCTATTCTATTCTATTCTATTCTATTCTATTCTATTCTATTCTATTCTATTCTATTCTATTCTATTCTATGATTCTGTGTATGAGGACAGTGTTACCATGACAGAGTCGTCCTTCACTTCCCTGTTCCCACAGAACCTGATGGGGAGCAGCCTGTGTTCATTCTACAATTTCTGCTGTGAAAGTTTTCTTCTTCTTTCAAAGAAAACCAACAAACCTTCCGGAAGGATCATTTTCAGGTGCTGAAACGGGACTTAAAGGATTCGAGTCAAACAAGGGGTTTTAAAAGAGCACCATCAGCAGCTGCGCAGGTGTTGGACAGGAGGTGGCACCACAGCACCACAGACAAAGCCAGGCTGGTCCACCCCCCACCGTGTTCCCACCCTTCGCATCAATACCTCATCAATACTGAAGTTAATGAGAGCTCTGCAACGCTTTTGTATTCCAAATATTGACTTTGTGCCCTCGTTTACTGCCTTTCTTTGTCCTCTCGGCGTCTTGATAAGGAGCAGATTTCATGTTCCTTGAGCGCTGCAGAGAATATTCCTCCTAAAGAGTTTTGTTTTCAAACTGTTCTTGCTTAAATCTGGGTGCGGATGTGCCTGCTCACTGCAGGGGCTGGGACTCCTTTGGGTTGGAAAGGACCTCCAAAGGACCTTCAGAGGTCTCTTCCAACCCAATGCACTCAGGGATTCTGTGAATGGGGGAGAAAAAGCCACAAAGCAGCTAATAAAATGTAATAATAGACTTCATAAGTAATAAAGCTGAAGTTTGCTTAATAGAACCGAGAATTCTTTTCCTTGTGGGAGGGGGGATGGTGCTGTGTCTGCCTGGTTTGTTCTTCAGTCCTGAAATGGGGCTGGTAAGGGTTTCACTTTGTGGTAGGAGGTTCTGTAAAGCATCAGCATTCCACTGAAGTTAAATAACTGAAGTAGATTTGGGGCTTCTTTTTTTCTTGGGGACTGAACACTTTGGGAATTGAATATGAAATGGATACCACATTGCAGCTGGGAATGTTACAGCTTGGTGGAAGGCAACCAGAGCACAAGAGAATGAGCTGCAGGATCCAGTTACAGGGCTCTGCCTTCAGCACAGGAGCT
This sequence comes from Melanerpes formicivorus, assembly GCF_026170545.1. Lineage (NCBI taxonomy): Eukaryota > Metazoa > Chordata > Aves > Piciformes > Picidae > Melanerpes > Melanerpes formicivorus. The sequence continues at coordinate 29,694,117 of NW_027142358.1, forward strand.
GGAGCAGGACTAGTGAGCAGTGTCACTGTGCAGCTCCCTTGGCCTCCACAGCATCAGCAGCCTTTTACTGAGCAATGAAGGGTGTTCAAGCCCAGCCTTCTCTCTTGGCCTCTGAGTCTTGTTGGCTGGGCTCTCTATCAAACACTTTTGCAGGTCTGGTGAGGGGCAGCTGAGGGACCTGGGGTTATTCAGCCTGGAGAAAAGGAGCCTGAGGGAAGACCTTCTGGCTCTCTTGAAAGGAGATTGGAGTAGGGGTTGGTCTCTTTTCCCTAGTAACAAGTGACAGGACAAAAGGAAATGGCCTCAAATTGCACCAGGGGAGGTTTAGCTTGGACCTGAGGCTGGCCGAGGCTGCCTGGGGAGGTGGCTGAATCTGCATCCCTGGAGGTGTTTCAAAGGGGCAGAGCTGTGGTGCTGAGGGACATGGCATAGTACCAGCCTCGGTAGAGTTAAAGGATTGTTGGACTCCATGATTTTAAAGGTCTTTTCCAACCAAAATAATTGTATGATCCTACAGAAATTGAAGCTTCTTCGTGCTGTGTGACAAAAGGGAACACACACAGAAGGTGTCTTCCTACAAATGTGTTCTCACACTGTCTCTCAGCAGCTTTGTGATGTCATTGCTGCCCTGCACCCCAGCACTGAGCTTCTGGTGAGGGTCAGGAACCAAATCCCAGTATTTGCCCAGCAGCCACAGATGACTAACCAGGACCTCCCAGAAGTCCAGCCTTTACAGCATGGTTTTATTCCAACATGAATCAGGTTTCATCGCTGGCATTTCCACGCAATGTGTTGGCATTGTGATTTGCTGTAGATAGCACAGAGTGCACCGTGTGCTCCTGCTAACATCACTGATTGTACCTTGAAAGAGGGAGAAGGGAAGCAGGGCTGTAGCCCTGGAATCACAGAAGAAAGGGTGCTGAAAGGAACAGATGGAGCTATGAGGTGGAGAGAGACTTTTCATAAGGGTGTCTAGCAATAGGACAAGGGAGAATGGTTTGAAGCTGAGGGAGAGTAGGTTTAGACTGGATCTTAGGAAGAAGTTCTTCAGTACAAAGGTGGTGAGACTCTGGAACAGACTGAAGGAGTTGGGGCTGTTCAGTCTGCAGAAGAGAAGGCTCCGAGGTGACCTAATTGTCGCCTTCCAGTATCTGAAAGGGGCCTACAGGAAGGCTGGGGAAGGACTTCTCAGGATCTCAGGTAGTGCTAGGACTAGGGGGAATGGAATGAAGCTGGAGGTGGGGAGATTCAGGCTAGATGTGAGGAGGACGTTCTTCACCATGAGAGTGGTGAGACCCTGGAATGGGTTGTCCAGGGAGGTGGTCGAGGCCCCGTCCCTGGGGGTGTTTAAGAGCAGGCTGGATGAGGCTCTGGCCAGCCTGATCTAGTGTGGGGTGTCCCTGCCCATGGCAGGGGGGTTGGAACTAGATGATCCTTGTGGTCCCTTCCAACCCTGAATGAAACTATGAAACTATAAAACTATAGGTTGCCCAGGGAGGCTGTGGATGCCTCCTCCCTGGAAGTGTTTGAGGCCAGGTTGGATGAGGCCTTGAGCAGCTGAATTTAGTTGAGAGGTGTCTCTGCCCATGGCAGGGAGTTTGGAGTAGATGATCCCAGGCAACCAGCACCAGAACAAGGGGACACAGTCTCAAGCTGCACCGGGGGGGGTTTGGACTGGAGGTTAGGAAGAAATTCTTCATAGGGAGAGTGATTGGCCATTGGAAGGGGCTGCCCAGGGAGGTGGTGGAGTCACCATCACTGGAGGTGTTTAGGAGAAGGCTGGAGAGGGTGCTTGGTGCCATGGTTTAGTTGATTAGATGGTGTTGGATGATAGGTTGGACATGATGATCTCAGAGGTCTCTTCCACCCTGGTCTGGTCAGGTCTGGTCTGGTCTATTCTATTCTATTCTATTCTATTCTATTCTATTCTATTCTATTCTATTCTATTCTATTCCATTCCATTCCATTCCATTCCATCCCATCCCATCCCATCCCATCCCACTCCATTCCATTCCATTCCATTCCATTCCATTCCATTCCATTCCATTCCATCCCATCCCATCCCATCCCATCCCACTCCATTCCATTCCATTCCATTCCATTCCATTCCATTCCATTCCATTCCATTCCATTCCATCCCATCCCATCCCATCCCATCCCACTCCATTCCATTCCATTCCATTCCATTCCATCCCATCCTATCTCTGAGCCCCCTTCCCACCCAAACTCTTCTGTGAATCTATGAAGGCCATGTTGTGAATCGTGCCAACCTAAAGCTGTTGATGACTTCCATTTCATTTTGTCAGCACTCAGTGCTCTTTTGCTATCCTCTGAAGTAAAAAACCCCTGCACCCTGACTAACACTGTGACCAGAAAAGACATTTCTAAAAACCAAGTTAAATCCAGGCTTCCTTTAAGTAAAAAGAAAGCATTTCAAAAGACCATCACATGGACCTGGGCTGTGTGCTGCTGCTCCTGCAACGCAAGGCCAAGGAAAGAAGCGTGCTCTCAAAGCTGTTCCTATTTAATGAGAGTCATTTATTTCAATAATAACCCAATTATTTTATCCTGTCTACACATTTTATAGCATCTCTGCAGCTGGCACTGATGCAGTGCCAAAGGGCTGATGGGAAGTCAGTTATCTCTGGTCCTATCTGAAAAAGCCTTGAGCAAGGCCTGGCCTAGTGGAAGATTAGAATAAACCTTTATTAGAATAAACCAAACCAGGTTGGAAGAGACCTTCAAGATCATCGTGTCCAACCCATCAACCAATCCAACCCACCCAAACAGCTAACCCATGGCACCAAGCACCCCATCAAGTCTCCTCCTGAACACCTTCAATGACGGCGACTCCACCACCTCCCCGGGCAGCCCATTCCAATGGGCAATCACTCTTTCTGTATAGAACTTCTTCCTAACATCCAAGCTAAACCTCCCCTGGCGCAGCCTGAGACTATGTCCTCTTGTTCTGGTACTGGGTGCCTGGGAGAAGACACCATCATCCACCTGTCTACAACCTCCCTTCAGGTAGTTGTAGAGAGTGATAAGGTCACCCCTGAGTCTCCTCTTCTCCAGGCTAAGCAGCCCCAGCTCCCTCAGCCTCTCCTCACAGGGCTGTGTTCCAAGCCCCTCACCAACTTTGTTGCCCTTCTCTGGACTCGTTCCAGCAAGTCAACATCCTTCCTAAACTGAGGGGCCCAGAACTGGACACAGGACTCAAGGTGTGGCCTAACCAGTGCAGTGTACAGGGGCACAATGACCTCCCTGCTCCTGCTGGCCACACTGTTCCTGATGCAGGCCAGGATGCCATTGGCCCTCCTGGCTGCCTGGGCACACTGCAGGCTCATGTTCAGCCTACCATCAACCAGTACCCCCAGGTCCCTCTCTGCCTGGCTGCTCTCCAGCCACTCTGACCCCAGCCTGTAGCACTGCATGGGGTTGTTGTGGCCAATGTGCAGAACCTGGCACTTGGATGTGTTCAATCTCATGCCCTTGGCCTTTGCCCATCTGTCCAGCCTGTCGAGGTCCCTCTGCATGAGCCTCTCTTACCCTCCAGCAGATCAACTCCTGCCCCCAGCTTGGTGTCGTCAGCAAATTTACTGATGATGGACTCGATGCCCTCATCCAGATCATCAATAAAGATGTTAAAGAGCACAGGGCCCAGCACTGATCCTTGGGGCACACCACTAGTGACTGGCCTCCAGCTGGATGTGGCACCATTCACCACCACTCTCTGGGCTCGGCCCTCCAGCCAGTTCCTAACCCATCGCAGTGTGCTCCTGTCCAAGCCAGGCAGGGTGTTGGAACCAGATGATCTTTAAGGTCACTTCCAAGCCAAACTGTGCTATGATTCTGTGAGAAGATGGACTAACCGAGTCCCAACTGATTGACAGTCAGGTTCATTCTGAGGGACACATGTGAGTGCTTGTCTTGGTGGCTCTCTGCCAGCCAGGCAGGGAAACACTTGAAATCCTTCTTCTTTAGGAGAACTTAATAAAGAAAGAGAAGGGAGAAGCACAAACATGCCCCAAACTTTGAAGAGCCTGGAAGATGTTTGATGCTATTTTGAGAAGGCATTCAAATGAAGTTTCAGGGTTGGTTTTTCTTCTTTTTCTGTTTGGTTTCAACAGGTATGGGGGGAGCCTGGAATGCTCTGTTTGTGTTTCTGGTCACGAGATTGGTTTGCTCCACTTCGCACTGCTGAGCCCTCAGGTGAGGCTGTGACTAACGGCACAAGCACGTTCTAGCCGCTGAGCTCAGGGCATGGCTCCTGAGCACACACAAACACACACCTGAAAGCGAAGGAAATCAGCTTTATGGCCAGAACAGGGGAGAGAGGTGGCCACAGACACCAGGGCTATGGTCAGGCAGGGCTGAGAAGCACGCAGTGCAGCAAATACTTTTATTTGGCAGCCACTGGTCTGTCAGCCCTGCTCTTGCATTGACTTTCAGATCTGTGTGAATATCCTCCCCTGCTGCTCAGCCCTGGTGAGGCCAGAGCAGGAGTCCTGGGTCCAGTTCTGGGCTCCCCAGGTCAAGAGAAACAGGGAACTGCTGGAGAGGGTACAGCAAAGGGCTACAAAGATGCTGAGGAGACTGGAACATCTCTCTGATGAGAAAAGATGGAGAGAAGTGAGGCTTTTTAGAATGGAGAAGTGGAGACCGAGGAGGGATCTCATCAATGCTGATCAATACTGAAAGGGTGGGTGCCAGGAGGATGGGACCAGGCTTGTTTCAGCGGTGCCCAGTGACAGGACAAGGGGTAATGGGCACAAACTTGAACATAAGCAGTTCCATCTAAACATGAAGAGGAACTTCTTTAATTTAAGGGCGATGGAGCCCTGGAGCAGGCTGCCCAGAGAGGTGGTGGAGTCTCCATCTCTGGAGGGATTCCAAACCTGCCTGGGCAAATTCCTGTATGAGCTTCTCTCGTAGCAGGGGTTGGACTTGGTGATCTCCAGAGGTCTCTTCCAACCCAAACCATTCTGTTTCTCTGTGACACCCATGGTGCACTGGGAAGGGCTGTACTCTTTGATCTGCTGCCCATTACCACTTCAAACTGACAGCCAATACAGTGGAAGAGTGGCTTGCATGTGCTGTGGCCTGGCCACGTGCACCAGGCACAGATCTGCTGCCCTTCATAGTTTCATTCAGGGTTGGAAGGGACCACAAGGATCATCTAGTTCCAAGCCCCCTGCCATGGGCAAGGACACCCTACACTAGATCAGGCTGCCCAGAGCCTCAGCCAGCCTGCTCTTAAACACCCCCAGGGACGGGGCCTCGACCACCTCCCTGGACAACACATTCCAGGGTTTCACCACTCTCATGGGGAAGAACCTCCTCCTCACATCCAGCCTGAATCTCCCCACCTCCAGCTTCATTCCATTCCCCCTAGTCCTATCACTACCTGAGATCCTGAGCAGTACCTCCCCAGCCTTCCTGGAGCCCCCTTCAGATACTGGAAGGCCACAATGAGGTCACCTGGGAGCCTTCTCTTCTGCAGACTGAACAGCCCCAACTCCTTCAGTCTGTCCTCAGAGGAGAGGTGCTCCAGCCCTCTGATCATCCTTGTGGCCCTTCTCTGGACACCTTCCAGCACCTCCACATCCCTCTTGTAATAGGGGCTCCAGAACTGGACACAGTACTCCAGGTGGGGTCTCACCAGAGCTGAGTAGAGGGGGAGGATCACCTCCCTTGACCTGCTAGCCACACTTCTCCTGATGCAGCCCAGGATCTGATTGGCTTTGTGGGCTGCAAGTGCACACTGAGAGCTCCTGTTGAGCTTTTTGTCCACCAGCACCCCCAAGTCTCTCTCCTCAGGGCTACTTTCCAGCCAGTCCCTGCCCAGCCTGGATTTGTGCCTGGGATTGCCTCGACCCAGATGCAGGACCCTGCACTTGCTCGTATTGAACCTCATGAGGTTGGCTTGTGCCCACCTCACATTCCCATTTTGTTACTGTGCCTTTTGCAGCTTTCCAACCGGTGTCAAATGCTGATGCTGGTGCCAAACTCCCCATCAGAGTTTCCTCTGGTGGAACCACAGGACCTTCTCAGAGAAGCTTTGGAGGCTCCAACCCTGGAAATGTTCAAAGCCAGGTTGGATGAGATGTTGATCAAGCTGATCTGGTAGGAGGTGACCCTATTCCATGACCTCATGCAGCTTCTCTGACCACACACCTCTCCTTTTTCCCTTCTTCATTCCATGATTCCATGACCTCATGCAGCTTCTCTGAACACACACCTCTCCTTTTTCACTTCTTCATTCCATGATTCCATGACCTCATGCAGCTTCTCTGACCACACACCTCTCCTTTCTCACTTCTTCATTCCACTCTTTGCCTACTTTTGGAATAAAGAAGCTCTCATTTTATCTGAAGCATCTTCTGGCCTCAAACCCGCAGTGACCTGATGAGAGCACAGCCTCCCTGCCACACCTAACAGGGCAGCTGAGTCAGACAGAAGGCAGAGCCTCTGTCCCTGTGCCAGGAAATGGTGACTGTGTTCTACAGTCACCTGGCTCCCTCCTGCTCCAGTATGTTGTGCACAGCTTGGTGCCAGCTGCGTGGTCCCAGCGTGGAGCTCACTCCTCAGGGTGCGTGTAGGAGTCATGGATGACAGCAGCAGCCTGGCATTTAGGAGTGGACTCTGTCCCATGCTGTGGGCTCCTGGTGCTCCAGGAGGAGCTCTCATGAGGTGGCACATGGCAGCTGCTCAGCATGGCCTTGGTTGCCGTGGCTGTTTCCCCCAGCAATCCGCCCTTTGGTTTCCCAATTCAATCAGAGAGTTTTGGTGCTACTCAGGAGGTCTTCCCTTAATTAGTGCCCTCAGGAATTTGGTAGCCCATCAGATCCTGCAAAGCAGAGGTCCTTCATTGGTGAGATGTGTTAGAGCTGGCAGGGCTGGCTGGCAGAGGGCAGCCCCAGGGCTGTGTGCCCACCTCACTGGCTCTGCCACCCAGAATTACACATCTTAACCTTCCTCATCTCACCAGGGTCACTAATGAGGGTCACCCAGCCAGTCCCACCACACTGACAGGAGAATCAGAGCACCTGCCTTGGGTCTGCTACACTTCTGAATGGGTCCTGTAGAGTGACATGGACTTCATCCACCTGTGATGAGGTTCCAGAAGATGTGTGTTGGTGAAGCCTGCTCACTGTCCATGCTGCTAACTCTGCACTGGTTCGTTTGTGTGTTGCAAAATTGTCTGCACCTCGCCCAAGCTACATTCAGAGTCTGGGTTTAATGAGTTTCCATGACTGCAGTCCAGCGATCCCCCCACACCCCAGCCCTCCTGCCACAGCTAGATGGCACAGCAAGGAGGGACTGTCCCAGAGCACTGCCAGCAGTGGCCTCTCTGCCCTTCCCTCCATAAATGGGGCTGTTAAGCAAGTACCATCTCTAGGAACAAAGCCCTGAAAGAGCTATTTGGCTATCTGTCAGAGGTCCTCTAAGTGCCATGTCTCCTGTCCCTCCTCCTCAGGGCCACAGGAGGATATGACCTCTTGATTGTTTTCTCCATATGAAAAGAAACTTCTTTGGTGTGAGGGTGATGGAGTCCTGGAGCAAGCTGCCCAGAGAGGCTGTGGAGTCTGCTCTGGAGAGATTACAGCCCCACGTGGACATTGAGGCCCCAACTTTGCTAGTGGTGCTCATTACTGTTTAGAGATGCAACCAGATATGAGAATTCCAGTGCACGAAGAAGAGTGTGGCCAGCCGGTCAAGAGAGGTTCTCCTCTCCCTTTAGTCTGCCCTAGTGAGGCTGTAGTTGGAGTCCTAGGTCCAGTTCTCAGCTCCCCAGTTCAAGATACACAAAACTACTGGAAGAGTCTCCAGGGGAGGCTCCAAAGATGCCGAGTGGCCTGGAGCATCTCTGCGAGGAGGAAGGGCTGAGAGCCCTGGGGCTGTTGAGCCTGGGGAAGAGCAGCCTGAGAGGGGATCTGACCAGTGGTCAGCAAGGGGTAAAGGACTTCTGGGGTGTAAGAGGATGTGGCCAGACTCTTGTCAGAGGTGCCCAGTGACAGGGCAAGGGACAGCGGGCACAAACTGGAACCCAGGAGGTTCCACCTGAGGATGAGGAGGTCCCTTCCGACCCCACCATGATGGGGTGCAGAGACAACCGTAGCCACCAGGGGGTGTACGGGGCCAAGAGGGGAAGGGGAGTGGCTAAGGGGCGGGACGTCTCCCAGCTCCGCCCCTGCCCCCACCCCTTCCCCTCTTGGCCCCTCCCCGTCGCACGTGCGCGGCAGCCCCCGTGCGGCGCTGTGACGTCACGTCGTATGTCAGCGGCGGGAGCGCCCGCAGCGTGAGGTCATCGCACAGCGCGGCCCCGGCCCCGGCCCGGCCCCAGCGGCCGCGGCGGGCAGCAGCAGCAGCATGGCGGAGGAGGCGGAGGATCCGTCGCCGCGGGTGGGAGCGTGGTTGCCGGTGCTGGTGGAGCAGATGGTGAACGACACGCTGGTGGTGACTCTGAGCTGCGGGGAGCGCCGCTTTACCGGCGTCCTGCTGGACTGCACCAAGAAGTACGGCGCAGGAGGGAGGAAGGGCAGGGGGACAGCTGGAACCGGGGGGGTGGGGTTGGGGGGAGCCTCCGCGCTGCCCCCCGCTGCCAGCCCCTTTGTTCGCTTGGCATGGCCCTAAGGGAACAAAGCGGCCCCGGGGCGCGGGGCCTGGCCCGGGGTGGGGGGTGGCGGTGCCGGTACCGTCCCGCTTCCGCCGGCACGCAGGGTAACGCCGGCGCCCCGCCGGCCCGTCCGCGATGACCGGCGAGGCTGTGCCGTGCCGCTGCGGCTCTCCGGGGGCAGGCGGTGGGGCCAGCCGCTGCCCCCGCAGCCGGCTCGGGGTGAGGTTGTCCCTGCCCCTCGCTGCCCCCCTCCCCCCCAGCCACTCGCTCCCGACCCCGCAGCGCCGCGGCCCGGCCGGGTGCCGGAGCTGCCCGCTCTGCCCGAGCTATCCGAGCTGCCCGAGCTGTGTGCGCTGCCCGAGCTGCCCGCGCTGCCCGAGCTGTGTGCGCTGCCCGCGCTGCCCGAGCTGTGTGCGCTGCCCGAGCTGCCCGAGCTGTGTGCGCTGCCCGAGCTGTGTGCGCTGCCCGCTCCCCTCCGCCGACCTTGCGCTGCCGCAGCCCCCACCTGGCCGGGCCGCCTTGGGGAGGGGGCTGCAGTCCTTTCCTCTTTCTTCCCTCTCTGAAGCCTCCTGGGGGTCCCCATCCCCTTGTGACCCCCTCTCCCCTCCGTGCAGCCCAGGCTCCACGGCTCTGCCACTTCGGGCCGTGGCTTCCAGAGGATCTTGGAGGATCTCCTGCCTGGTTTAAGGGTTTGCTCTGGCAGCCGCAGAGGCCCTGGTCCTGTCCCCGTGTGGTGTCACCCTGCTCCGGAGAGGTCATGGTCTCCTCTGAGGTGCAGAGAGGCCTTTTCCTAACAGCATGCATCGAGGGCCTGGGCTGCAGGCTGGGGAAGCGCTCAGCAGATGCCTTGTTTCGAAACAGCACCAACTTTTCAAACCATTTTCGATGCCCTGGTGGTTGCAGGGCTCCCCAGGGTGCCAGGCTCAGGAGAGGAAGGGGCAGCTACTGCCTGCTCAGGTCAGTGCTGGGGGGACACAGCCAGCTTCACCTCAGCAGTTCATGGCAGACCTACAAAGCGAGGCTCCTGAACTTCATTCCTGCAGTTTGTTTAGTTTGATGTGGCTATCTCAGGAAATTGGAGCCAGATTTGCAGCAGTATTCAGGCATCTGACTCCATTAGGAGCCTGTAAACCCTGCCTGGTGTCTGGTTCCAGCCGAAGCACTGAGAGGTGGGCAGCTTTTCCCTCCCTTCCCAGAGCCAGCTCCTGCTGGCTTCACTCTCCAGTTGTCTTCCCTGTACTGACAACGTGCACTTTTTTAACCTTGGTTTTTTTTCTTTCCCTAACTTTGCTCTAGAATTGTTTTTTATTCTGCTGTTGTTCTTTTTGCCTCCTCTGCCCCCACTGGAGCCAAAAAGGACCAGACAGGTGTTGCCTCCCAGGCTTTCAGGTGCTTCTGGTGCTGACCCAGCCATAGCTCCTGTGGTCTGATCTCTGCTGAGGGGGGAGGGCAGCAGGCAGCCTGTGAGCACCAGCAGTAGAATTGGCTCTGAGTGCTGGTGCTTGTTCTGCTGCTGTCCCATGAGCTAGGAGACCCTGTGGGTTGGCTGGGGGCTGCCTGCGGCTGTGGTAGGGATGTTGGAGCAGCATCCTCCTGTCTGACCCAAAGTGGAGTGGGGAAGGCAGAAGGAAAGGAGCTTGCTGATGTGTAGCACAGCTTCCCCATCTCTTCTCAACACCCCTGTAGTTGTCATCTCTAGGGATCAGACTTGTCTGAGGTGAAAGGTGACCTTCAGATGGGATCAGCTATTCCCAAGGTTACAGAGAGAAGGGTTTTTTGCTGTTGCCTCCAGTTGCCTTCACAGGAGCCTGTGAGTGAGTCACTGGTATGGGGGCACTGCTGCAGGTAGACATGGGAGGAAAAGCAGTGCTGGGGGCCACCTGGCACTGCATTTCTGTCACAGTTTCAGGGCCATGCTGGAGCAGGAGCACATTCAGCTGACTCTCCAGAAGTCCTGGGTAGATGTCGTGGCTTCCACTGCAGGGGCTGTGTCTCATCCGTGGTGGTTCCTGAGTGTTGGCTGGCCTGTCATCACAGAGTCCCAGCATGGTGAGGGTTGGAAGGGGCCTCTGGAGCTCAGCCAGTCCAACCCCCCTGCTAAGGCAGGGGCACCCACAGCAGTTTGTCCAGGATCACGAGGTCCAGATAGGTTTGGAAGCTCTCCAGGGAAGGAGATGACCAAGCCTGTGACACGTAGTGCCGAGGGGATGGAGCCAGGCTCTGCTCAGTGATACCCAATGACAGGACAAGGGGCAGTGGGTGGAAGTTGAGGCATAGGAAGTACCATGGAAACATGAGGAAAATTTTCTTCACTGTGAGGGTGAGAGAACACTGGAGCAGGCTGCCCAGGGGCTTGTGGAGTCTCCCTCTATGGAGATAGTCAAAAGCCACCTGGATGTGTTCCTGTGTGATCTGGTGTAGGTGGTCCTGCTCTGGCAGGGGGTTTGGACTGGATGAGCTTTCAAGGTCCCTGCCAGCTCCTGACATTCAGTGATTCTGTGTGTGATGTAGCCAACCAGCAGGAGGACAGCGCTGTGCATGAGGGGAGGGCCTGGCTCCTGGTGGACCATGGTGACTTCAGACGAGCGTGGAGAGCATGCTGGAAGCACCTCCTCCACTGCATGTTTGGGATGTGGTGGAGAGAAGGCCTCTTGCTCTTCAGTGTGACAGCAAAGCCCAGGGGGCAGTCTGCTTGGCATTGGAAGGTGAAGGTTGAGATGTGCCCCAGAGGCTGCAGGGATTTGTCAGCTTGCTGCTGAGCTTCCAAGGCTCCGTAACAGATATAGAATCATAGAATCAATAGGGTTGGAAAAGACCTCAAAGATCATCAAGTCCAACCTGTCACCCAAAACCTCATGACTACTAGAGCATGGCACCAAGTGCCATGTTCAGTCCCCTCTTGAACACCTCCAGGGATGGTGACTCCACCACCTCCCTGGGCAGCACACTCCAAGGGCCAACAACTCTCTCAGGGAAGAACCTTCTCCTCACCTCGAGCCTATATGTGGCAGAGGTGTTTGCCCTGCTCCTCCCTGCTGCCCCATTGATGAAGCAAGGTCTTGCTGGCCTGTGCCTGGTTCCTGCTTGCTCTGCCAGTACCTCCTGGGCAGTTGGCAGTGCCATGTGGGTGATGCTACCCTGCTAGAGAGGGGCAGGACTGGCAGGAGAAGAGCAGCTGGCATTGTTTTACCTGTGCAAAAAGAGAGGAGGGCCCCAAAAGAGGGCAAGCCTGTCTGGTGGCTTTGTGGTTTTTTTCAAACAGGGGTTGGCATGGCCTGGAGGATGAGTCTGTAGTATGTAAAGGGGGGAGGGGGCCAGGAGGATGGAGACAGACCCTTCTCACTGGTGCCCAGCAACAGGACAAGGGCCAGTGGGCACAGACTGGAACCCAGGAAGTTCCATCTGAACAGGAGAAGAAACTTGTTTGGTGTGAGGGTGCTGGAGCCCTGGAGCAGGCTGCCCAGGGAGGTTGTGGAGTCTCCTTCTCTGGAGAGATTCCAACCCCACCTGGTCACTGTGTTCCTGGGCAAGCTGCTGTGGGTGCCCCTGCTTTAGCAGGGGTATGTTGGACTGGATGATCTCCAGAGGTCCCTTCCAACCTCACCATGCTGGGATTCAGGGGTTGCAAGCAGGATGAGCTCATACCCTGCAGTATCTCCTGTTGCTTGTGATCCTTGCACGTGTGCCTATGCCCTGAACTCCCAAGCTCAGGCCCCCTCACCTTGGCTGGATTTGGGTCAAGCAGGTAGGTAGTAGAACTACATCAACTGCATTCAGATGTGTGCCAGCATGGGAAGAGCTCCTGAGATGGGTATTTCTGCTTGTGGTGAAAGAGCTTCTCCTGGAAAGCCAGGTGTGCCTGATGGAACATGTCCTGTTGTGCAGTGGGTGGAAAGGCTCTGGAGCAGGATCCTCTGAGGAGGAGCTGTGCCCACGTGGAAGGCGGCTGCGGGCTGCTGAGGGGGCGGCTGCTGGCTTACGCTTTCCAAAGGTAGGACTTCATCTCTCCTGGCTGGTGGTGGGAAGTCCTCTAGCCCTGCTGGGAACCAGGGCTGGAGGAGCCTGAGGCAGCTCAGTCTGTTGGTGCATCCCTGCCAGGAACATGCAGTGTGGAGGGACAGAGAAGCCAAAGGCAGCCTTGGGTGGTAAGAGAGATCTGTGTGTGGCTTCTCAGGAGCTGCTTTCCTTCCCTCTGTGCCTGACAAGTAGGACCAAGGTGCAGAGTCTTGTGGGGAGGTGGGCAGGGCCTCAGAACCCTTCTTACCTCTGCCCAGACTGGAGAAGGGATGGCTCCTCAGTACAGCTTGTTTCTTGGCCTAAGGAGATGCTTCCAGATCAAAGGAAAGAACTAGAGGTCCCTCAGGAGTGAGTGTGTCCATCACCTGGCTGTGGTGTGAGGCAGGGGTGCTGTGAGACCCTGCACTATGGGGTCCCAAGCTCAGAACCAGCCAGGAGGGTCTCAGACATCCAGTCACAGAATCACAAAGTTGTTTAGGCTGATAAAGACCTTTAAGAGCATCAAGTCCAAGTGTTATCCTAGCACTGCCAGCTCACCACCAAGCCATGTCCCTCAGCACCACATCTCCATGGCTTTGAAACCCTTCCAAGGATGGGGACTCTACCACTGCCCTGGGCAGCCTGGACCAGGCCTTGACAACCCTCAAGGGGAGCAATTGTTCCTCATGTCCAACTTGAACCTCACATGGGGCAGCTTGAGGCCTTCTCCTCTTGCCCTGTTGCTTGTTCCTTGGGAGAAGAGACCAACCCCCACCTGTCTCCCACTTCCTTTCAGGGAGTTGTAGAGCCAGAGGGTCTCTCATCAGGCTTCTCTTCTCCAGCTGAACAACCCCAGGTTTCTCACAAGACCTATTCTCTCCTCAGGTCAACACCCCAGCTGTGTCTCCTGTAGCACCCTGAGCTGTGGCTGTGTGGAGCAGAGCTCTGCCTGGTGCTGCTGGGTGCCATGGTGGGATGAAGCATGCAGTGCTGAGCCACCAGCATCAGTGTAGGAGCATCCTAGTTGTGCTACAGCAGGATTTGTGGAGCTCATCTGTCTCTGTATGGCCATGGCCCTCCCTGACAAAGCCTCTACCTGGCTGTGTGGAAGCTGCTGCCATGGGAAATGAGCCTTAAGCTGCTTTGTTGTTCAGCCTGGCCGTGGTGTAATCCCTCAGACAGGGCAGGTGGTGTTTTTTATAGCATCACAGACTGGTTTGGGTTGGAAAGGACCAATAAAGGTCATCTAGTCCAACCCCTCTGCAGGCAGCAGGGACATCTGCAACTAGAGCAGGTTGCTCACAGCCCCAGACAGCCTGACCTGCAATGGTTCCAGGGATGGGGCATCTGCCACCTCTCTGGGCAACCTGAGCCAGGCTTTCACCACCCTCAGGGTCACAACATTTCTTCCTTCTCTCTATTCTGAATCTCCCTCTTTGATTTCAAACCATCACCTCTTGTCCTATCACAACAGGCCCTGCTCAAAAGTCTGTCCCCAGCATTTTTCTCATCCCCTTTAAGCACTGCAAGGCTGCCAGAAGGTCTCCCTGGAGCCTTCTCTTCTCCAGGCTGGACAGCCCCAAGTCTCCTAGCCTGGCCTCACAGCAGAGGGCTTCCAGCCTTCAGATGATTTTTGTGGCTTACTCTGGACTGCTCTTCATAGTATCATAGTATCATTCAGGGTTGGAAGGGACAACAAGGATCATCTAGTTCCAACCCCCCTGCCGTGGGCAGGGACACCCCACACTAGATCAGGCTGGCCAGAGCCTCAGCCAGCCTGGTCTTAAACACCTCCAGGGACAGGGCCTCAGCTACCTCCCTGGACAACCCATTCCAGGGCTTCACCACTCTCATGGTGAAGAACCTCCTCCTCTTGGACCATTGGTCCCTGATTCATCTTTAGACTGAAGAGCTGCTGAACTGTTGCCCCAGCACAGGGTGATGGCTGGATCTGGGTCCCTGCTCTGGGGCTCTTCCTCATTGTCTGGGGCTTTTTCCCTGGATGTTTGTCCTCAGTCTGAGCTGGCAGGACCCCAATCTGAGAGGCTTCTGGTTCAGATGGCTTCACAGCCACTTCTCTGAAGTGACTGTCAGGAGCTGTCATGAGGTTCAAGCGAGCCTTAGTCCAGGGCCATGTGGTGGCAGGTACCTGAACAGAGGCTCACTCCTTGCCCTAGTGGGCTCATTTTGGAGGGCATTGGCCCACACTTCATGAGGCCAGGGTGTGCAGGAGCACATTCTTGTGGTGAAGTGGAACTGCTCAAACCTCAGCAGGTCATGATGTCCTGTCACCTGAACTTTACAGATGTAAACCATCCTGTGAAGTTAACCTGTCAGTGCTTCACTTCTGCCATGCAAGAAGCTCCATGATGTGTCAGATCCTTGGGAAGGGGTAGAATTGATGGACCTGCCTGCTTGGAGCCAGGTAGGGGGTCCTGGTAGCTGAGAAGCTGGACATGAGCCAGCAATGGGCACTTGCAGCCCAGAAGCTGAGTGTCTTCCTAAGCTGCATCAAAAGCAGTGTGGCCAGCAGATGGAGAGAGGTGATTCTGCCCCTGCTCTGCTGAGACCTCACCTGGAGTACTGCATCCAACTCTGGAGCCCTCAACACAGGAAGGACATGGACCTGATGGAGAGGATCCAGAGGAGTGCCACCAAAATGATCAGGAGGCTGGAGCACCTTTGTTACAAGGACAGGCTGAGGGAGCTGGGGTTGTTCAGCCTGGAGAGAAGAAGGCTCCAAGGAGACCTAACAGCAGCCTTCCAGAAAGGGGCTACAAGAAGGCTGCAGAGGGACTGTTTACAAAGGCCTGCAGTGATAGGACAAGGGGCAATGGTTTGAAGTCAGAGAAGGGCAGATTTGGATTGGGTGTTAGGAAGAAGCTCTTTACCATGAGGGTGGTGGAACACTGGAACAGGCTGCCCAGGGAGGCAGTTGAAGCCTCTTCCCTGGAGATACTGACGGTCAGGCTCGACAAGGCTCTGAGCATCCTGATCTAGTGCTGGCTGTCCCTGCTGAATGCAGGGCAGGTGGACTAGATGAGCTTTGGAGGTCCCTTCCAACCCATTCTGTGTTTCTGTAACCTGTCCTTGCCTGCAGGAGCAGAGGGAGCTGGGCTGGTGTCCACGTGAGGAGCAGAAGACTGGTGGGGTTTCTGGTGTGACTAAATCATAGTTTCATTGCATGAAGAACCCAAATTTATAGCCTGAGTTTTGGAAGGGAGGCTGCTTCCAGTTGTTTTATGGATGGTGCTGACATCCCTGGCTGCACAAACTGTGCCTGCTTCCTTGGATGTCATTTGAAGGGCACCTACAATCCCAGTTGTCTCTACTTAAGAAACCTCTTGGAACAAACCCACTCTGTTCCAGATTGGGCACTTTCAGTGGCTTAAGCCTCTTGGCTCACTAGGATTCAAACTGGGAGCTTCCCAGTTCAACCTACCTGTCATCTAACCAGCAAGTTCTTGCTCTCTTGCCCTCTGATGATGGGAAGAGACTATACAGAGTCCAGGTAACTGAGTGGTTTGTTTTGTTCCAGAGCAGGGGAAGGCCTGCTCTTGTCTCTGTTCTTGCATGGCTCATCAGCTTCTGGTGATGCTGGTTTCTGCAGGTGTTCCTGGGAAGGAGACATCTTCTCCCCTGCTCCTGGTGAGGGCAGGTGATGTTTTCAGGGTCTTTCCCCCAGCAAAGCTTTGTGGCCTGAAGGCAGAGTGAGGTAGGTGTGAAGAGTGTGGGTGCTTGTGTGGAGGAAGAAGGATTCACTCCATAGAATGGTTTGGGTTGGAAGGGACCTCCAAAGGTCATCTAGTCCAACCCTGCTGCAGTGAGCAAGCCATCAGCAAGCCCATGCTATAGTGGCTTTGTGTTTCTTTTGATAAGGGGCTTGTGTGGGTGCCTTCAGCTTCTCTTTGGTGCCCTTCTGCATGATGATTGCCAAACTCCTCCTTCTGGTAGCACCACCAAGAATCTGAGTACAAGTTGGAGCAGGTCCAGGAGAGGCCACAACAATGATCCCATTTTTAAACTCAGAGGGAGATTTAGAGTGGAAAGAAAGGAGAAATGTTTGACCCTGAGGGTGATGAGAGCCTGGCCCAGGTTGCCCAGAGAGGTGGGAGATGTCCTATCCTTGGAACCAATGCAGATCAGGTTGTTTGGGGCTGTGAGCAACCTGCTCTAGTTGCAGGGGGTTGGACTGGATGACCTGGAAAGGTCCCTTCCCACCCAAAGCAGTCTGTGGCTAGTGGCTGGGAGGAGGAGGATGGCTGGTGAGGAGGAGGATGCAGCATCCTGAACTAAAGCTGACGTTTAGTTGGCAACTGTTTTTCATCCCCTCTGTTTTCCATGCTCCTCTCCACAGCCTTTTGTGATCATTATAAAAGCTGAAGCACTGTACTGGTGGTGTCCTCTCTGCAGAAGGATCTCTGGAAAGCCAAGACAGGGCATGGCCCATTCCCAGTCAGCATTCCAGGGCAAATACTTGTGCAAGTGCTTTGTTAGCTTCATATTTCTAATGTCAGGCCAAGGGCATGAATTCTGCTGCAGAAATCCAAAGATGTGACTTGTGGTTGTGACTTGGTGTTTCAGAGGAGTTGCTCTTGCCAGTCTCTGTGCAGGATACCAGAGCCAGGCTTCGGTAGCCTGAAATGGGACTTGGCATCACCAGGCCTACACCATCATCATTAATCTTGCTGCTCTGCAGTGGGTGGAGCATTCCTTATTTTAACAAATCAAGTGATGTATGGAGGGCCCTGGGGGCAGAGCAGCAGAGCTGTGTGCTGGTGAACCTTGGCTGGAAAGTGTCTGTTATCCATCCAAGTCAAGGTGTTCAGATTGTCAGTGAGAAGCTGAAAAATCAGCCCTGCAAGTACAGTGTGAAGAGAGAAGGTTGAAGAGCTCCCAGAGGGTTTCAGTAATCTGTATCACAGCCCTCCTCAGGGCTTCACCTGCCTGCTGGCCAAGTAAACTGCTATGTGGGGTATAACTTGGAGCTTCTTGGAGCAAAACATTGTGCAGAGTTCATGGAAGTAGAATCCTGGAATGCCAGGTTGGAAGGAACCCCAAGGATCACCTGCTCCAACCTTTCCAGGTAACAGTAGAGTTGAAATGAGCTGGCCCAGCACCCTGTCAAGCTGAGTCTTCAAACTGCCCAATGGAGGGGGCTCCACCACTTCCCTTGGGAGATAATTCTCAAGTCCAACAGTTCTCATTTTCTTCTGGAGTCCAATGGGAATCTCTCCAGCAGTAACTTGTCCCTGGATTTTGCTCTCCATGCATTTTCTGTCAGCTTTCCTAAGGTTTTGTTGTTTCCAGCAGCAGAACTGCCTGCCCTGTCTTGAACACCAAGGGACAAAGTTGTGTCCTTGGGCTGTTGAGGCTGTGGTAGGGTTTGTGTTTGTTAGTTTGGCTTGGTCTGGGGGCTTTTTTGTTTTTAAACAAAGTGGTGTCTTTGCTGTGTGCTGTCTTCCCAGGGAAGCATCTTTCATAGAATGGTAAGGGTTGGAAGGGACCTCTGAAGATCATCCAGTCCAACCCTCAATACCAAAGCAAGGTCACCTAGGGCAGGTCACACAGAAATGTATCCAGATGGTCTTGAAAGTCTCCACAACTTCTCTAGGCAGCCTGCTCCAGGCCTCCAGTACCCTCACACCAAACGAGTTTCTCCTCCTATTGAGGTGGAACCTTCTGGGTTCCAGTTTGCACCCATTGCCCCTCATCCTATCCCAGGACACCACTGAAAATGCCCCCCACCCATCAGATATTTGTAAACATTCATGACATGCCCTCTCAGAGGTTTCAAACATTCTGACTCTGTCTCTCCCCCACCCCGTCCTTCTCGCCCTGTCTAGGTCTGGGCTCTTTTGCCTCCCGTCCTCCCTCCCCAGGCCCGAGGATCCTCACGCCAATGGTGCCGCCGACAGCGGGGACGCAACGCAGAGCGCGACGGAGCCGCACCCCGACGGCCAGCAGCCCCCCAAGGGCAGGGGAGATGAGCAGGTGCCCCCTCTGCTGCCTGCCCCACCAACAGGCAACCTCCCCCCTTACCCACCCTACTTTGAGGGAGCCCCCTTCCCCCAGCCGCTCTGGCTGCGGCACACGTACCAGCAGTGGGTGCCTCAGCCACCGCCGCGGACCATCAAGAGGACGCGGCGGCGCCTGTCGCGGAACCGCGACCCGGGCAGGCTGATCATGAGCACCATCAGGCTGCGGCCCCGGCAGGTGCTCTGCGAGAAGTGCAAGAACACCCTGAACCCCGAGGATGCCGGTGCCCCCCGGCAGAGCGCCAAGACCAGGAGGAGGCTGAGCATCCAGGACAAGGAGCAGAAGAAGCACGGCGACTCCGACTACGCGGAGAAGAGGAACAAGCGAGAGAAGAGGGAGGATGAGAAGTTCTCTGGGGAGCTGGTGCATCGCACGCCGGTGATCAAAATCTCCTACAGCACTCCGCAGGGGAAAGGAGAGGTGGTCAAGATCCCTTCCCGGGTTCACGGCTCCGTCAAACCCTTCTGCCCAGAGCGCGTGCTGCAGAACGGAGAGGAGGACCAAGAGGAGGACAGAGACTCGGAGCGGTGTCGAGAAACCAAATGCTGCCTGGAGAAGTCGCCGGGCGGGCAGCTGGCTTCCATCCCCAAGCTGAAGCTGACGCGGCCAGTGGCCGCCAGCACCGAGGCGCCGCCCCCCAAGATCCGGCTGAAGCCTCACCGCATCCATGACGGGCAGAGCGTTTCCATCTACAAGGCGGAACTCATCGACGAGATCAACGTCCTGCAGGGCAGCCGGGACCCCGACCCCGCCGCCTTCTACAACGACGAATCCGCCGACAGGAGCTTGGCCGAGATGTCCTCGGGGAGCTCGGGGGAAGACGACGACTTCAAGCGGTTCCCCCAGGGTAAAGAGGGGCACGAGAACCTGGCCTTCCTGATGAACTACCGCAAGAGGAAAGCGGACTCCTCCAGCTTGTCCGTCTGCAGCAACGACAGCTTGGATGAGTCCAAGTCCTCTAGCTCGGAGGTGATGTCTCCGGAGCTGTGTGACTTTCTGCCCGGCGACGAGGCCTCCGTCTCTTCCTCTTCCAAAGACGAGCGCAAAGTGGTGCCGCCCCTCACCGTCAGGCTGCACACCCAGAGCGTCGCCAAGTGCGTGACGGAGGATGGCAGGACCGTGGCCGTGGGGGACGTTGTTTGGGGTAAAATCCACGGGTTTCCGTGGTGGCCGGCGCGCGTGCTGGACATAAACCTTAGCCAGAAGGAGGACGGGGAGCCCTCGTGGCGAGAGGCCAAAGTGTCGTGGTTCGGTTCTCCCACCACCTCCTTCTTGTCCGTTTCCAAACTCTCCCCCTTCTCCGAGTTTTTCAAGCTGAGGTTTAACCGCAAGAAGAAGGGGATGTATCGCAAAGCCATCACGGAAGCCGCCAAGGCCGTGGAGCACCTGACTCCGGAAATCAGAGAGCTCTTAACGCAGTTTGAGACATAACCTGGCCTCCGGTATCAGGTGAGTGCTTGCTGGGCTGCTGCTGCCTCCCGGGGACAGCCTCCTGCTGGGTTTTCGATCTGCGCTCTGCCGCTTCTCCGCCTGGGCGTTCCCATCGAAGGCTGCGGCTGACAGGCGTCCAGCCGCAGTGCTTGCAGGTTAGTTGGTGGTGGTTCTCCATGAGAACCTCCTGGAGCGCCTCTCCTAGGGGGACAGGCTGGGAGAGATGAGGTGGTTCAGCCTGGAGAAGAGAGGGCTTCAGGGAGACCTTTTGATGGCCTCACAGTGCTTAAAGGGGACGCGAAGAATGTGGAAGCATCTCTCCCCAGAGCTGCTTCGGCAGGAGGGTGCAGCGTTCCCTGCAATGGATTCTGAAATGGTGCTTTGGAATGAAAGATGGAAATTCAAGAGGGCTGGAGCTCCTCTGCTGTGAGGCCAGGCTAAGAGTTGGGGTTGTTCAGCCTGGAGAAAAGAAGGCTTCAGGGTGACCTTTTGGTGGCCTTGCAATGCTTAAAAGGAACAAGGAAAAAAGCTGGGGGCAGATTTCTGAGCAGGGCCTGTTGTGACAGGACAAGGGCTGATGGTTTGAGTTCAAAGAGGGAGATTAAGAATGGAGAGAAGGAAGAAATGTTTGCCCCTGAGGGTGGTGAGCCTGGTGTTTGCCCCTGAGCCTGGCTCAGGTTGCCCAGAGAGGTGGGAGATGCCCCATCCCTGGAGCCATTGCAGGTCAGGCTGTCTGGGGCTGTAAGCAACCTGCTCTAGGTGCAGAGGGTTGGGCTAGATGACCTTGAAAGGTCCCTTCCCACCCCAAGCAGTCTGGTTCTGTGATTGTGTGCTGGAAGGATTGTGTGTTGACACACTAGTTCTAATCCTGCTGTAAAGCAGCAGGGCTGTGATGATCACTGCTTGTGCCAGCTGAGGGGGCAAAAAGGATGCAGCCTCTGCCATGGCACTTCACCACTTGAGTACCTTGAAGGGTTTGATTGCTTGAGTTGTTACTCCATCCCAGTAAGCCTGGCTGGAGTAGATAATCAGTGTGTGCCCCCTCCCTGGAAGGTGTTCAAGGCCAGGCTGGACAAGGGCTTGAGCAACCTGGTCTACTGGGACATGTCCCCTGCCCATAGCAGGACAGGTGGAACTAGATGATCTTTAGGGTCCCTTCCTACCCAAACCATTTCATGAAACTCTGAATCCTGTGTGCTGAGGGTGTCTGGAGAGGTGGACACTGGAACAGCTGAAAATGTACAATGCAGTAGCAGCATTGGAGCTTCATTCTTGATCTCACTTCTTCAGCTGCTTCTTAGTTCTGGCTCAAGACTTCATCATAAGGAGAACATTTGGGTTGGGCCCAGGTTCCTGTTAGCCAGAGCTGGAGTATAAACAAACCTGCTGCCCAGAATGTGCTGTTCTCTCTGTGGCCATCCTGGTCAGCATCCATTGCTCCTGCAGGAGCAGGGCTCCACTTCAAGGTGCAGCAGAGTTCCTCCTGAACTCTTTGCTGTGCTGTTTGGGACAGCTTGGGCAGAACAAGTGTTGTCACCATTTCCTGATAGCTGGCTTTGCTGCTGGGCCCCATCTGGTGGCTTCTGGGCAGGGAAGTAGCAGCTAATAGTAGAATCACAGAATGGTAGGGGTTGGAAGAGACCTGGAGATCATCAAGCCCAAACCTTCTGCTGGGGCAGGATCACCTAAAGCAGATCACACAGGAACACATCCAGATGGGTCTGGAAAGTCTCCAGGAAAGGAAACTCCACAACCTCTCTGGGTAGCCTGCTCCAGGGCTTCAGCACCCTCACAGCAAAGTTGTTTCTCCTCATCTTGAGGTGGAGCTTCCTGTGCTCCAGTTTGTATCCACTGCCCCTTGTCCTATCACTGGGCACCATTGAAAAGAGCCTGGCCCCTTCTTCCTGACAGCCACCTTTCAGATGCTTCAAGGCAGTCAGTTTGGCCATGCCAATCAATCCATGTGGAGTGGAGGCTATCGCAGGAGAACCTCTTGTGCTTTGTGTTCACTTCTGGGATGCCTTCCTGTTTAATCTTGGAGCTGTGTAAGCTTCAGGTTCCTTGAGCCAAACATCTTCCACAACTGTGAGCAGCCCAGCTAAGGTATGGTGTTACAACAGGAGGTTTTCTCCTGCCTGAGGTGTTGTACTCAGCTGTGATGGGTGTGTGGTGTGGGGTGCTGGCACACTTCTGGTCTGGATCAGAACCTATCACCAGGGGTGGACCCTTCAGGGCTGGTGTGACCTCACACACATGGTGTTGGAAATGAGCAGTGGATGGAGCTGCAGATCCAGCTCTGAAGGAGAGCCATGTTTCCATAGGCCACCCTGCCCCTGCTGCAGGAAACACATCAGATGGCAGGATCAGGGGCTTCCCAAGTGGTACAGAATCATAGAACTGTTTGGGTTGGAAAAGACCTCCAAGGTCATCAGATCCAGCCATCAGCCTATGTTCACCATGGCCACTAAACCATGTCCCCAGGTGCCATGTCCACACATTTCTTGAACACCTCCAGGGATGGTGACTCCACCACCTCCCTGGGCAGCCTGTTCCAGTGCCTGACCACTCTTGCAGCAAGGAAATTGTTCCTAATATCCAGCCTAAACCTCCTGTTGCTCCAACCCCTTACTCAGTGGTAAGAATGATGATCCATGCAGGTACTTCCTGCAGTGCCATGAGACTGGGGGACTCATTTTGCTCTGTGGTCTTCCTGAGCAGCAGCTCAAGACAGATCCTCCCTCCTTGCCTACAGCCCTCTCAGGCAATGAAGCTTCATTAAAACTTCTGGCAGGTTTTCATACACACCTCTGCAGCAAAGAAGTTTACAGTCACAGAAGGCCAGGTTGGAAAGGACCCCAAGGATCATCTGCTCCAACCTTTCTAGGTAACAGCAGAGCTGAAATGAGCTGGCCCAGCAGCCTGTACAGCTGAGTCTTCAAACTGCCCAATGCAGGGGACTCCACTGCATGCCTTGGAAGGTGATTCCAGTGTCCACCTATTCTCAAGGGGAAACATTTCCTTCTGCAGTCCAATGGGAATCTCCCCAGCAGTAGCTTGTCCCCATCACCTCTTGTCTTTCCCATGGGACTCCTTGTACAAAGGGAGTCACCATCCTCCTGATAGCCACCCTTTATGTCCTGATCCATGGCAGTAAGGTCTCCCCTAAGCCTTCTCTTTTCAAGGCTGAACACAGCCAGCTCTCTCAGCCTGTCCTGCCATGTCAGCTCTTTCAGTCCCCTGATCAATCTCCTGGCCCTTCCCTGGACACTTTCCAGCCTTTCTTGTGCAGCAGGGACCCAGACTGCGCACAGCAGTGTTCATGTTCATGTGCTTCTGCACTCTGGAGAGCCCTTTACTCTTCCTCTCTCTTTGTCCCCACACCCCCAGGCTGTGGAACCATTAAAGTAGAACAGACCAGCTTCTGGAGGTCCTAATTTGGCTGCCCTTGGCTTAGCAGCCTCTCAGAGTCAGCAGCCATGCCCTGTGCAGCAGAGCCCCAGCTGATGGCACACTGCTATATATAGCAGCTCCAACGTAAGGGTTGGAACCTTGGGTGGTGACTTCACCTCCAAAGAGGCTCAGGGTGTCTCTTGCCAGCAGGTTAGGAAGCAGCATCACTCACTCTGCTTTTTCCCTTCTCCTCTTCTCCCCTGCTCTGCCAGTGGCATGGAGAGGCTGCTCACATTGTGCAAAGCTGTGCTGGTGGTGGCTGTGGAAGCTGAAGCTTCAGAAACACCTGCCTGGTTACAAGGAACATTTCAGCCCAGCAGAGGAACGCTTGAGATGTTTCTTGGCAGGGTTTCAGGATGCTGCAGTCAGCTCAAGCCAAGCTCCCAGCTTAATTACTGGTTCTGAGTCTTCCTCCCAGCAGCTTGGAGCCAGCGTCTCTGCATGCTGACACAAAGCAGGAGAACCAGTCCCAAACCGGTGCCTGTGTGCCCTGGCACTGGGTGTCTGCAGCAGGGACTGTGGCACCCTGCAGATCCCCCTGCTCCCCCGAGCCCTTGCGCTGGGCCCGGCACCGTGCTGGGCCCGACACCGTGCTGGGGGACATCCGTGCTGCTTCTCCCTCCCTGTGCCATCTGCTGCCCCTTTTCCCTTCTCTCCTGGGTGCAGGGTTGGACATGCCAGGGGCCATGCATTGTGCTATTTCTGACTGCACAGGGGCTCTGCAGATGCCCAGGAACACGATCTGCTTACGTGAGCTGGAACTTCAGCTGCCAGAGGAGATTTGTGTCAACCAAAGAGCTTAGCAGCTCCCTTAGAAGCACAGCAAGCTGCTTCCTGGACTGAGGGTCTCCAAGCCCCATCTGGAGCATTTGGCATCTGCTGGTTGCAGTTTTCAGTCCCCATCTAGAGCTTTAGTTGTGCTAGCTGAGCGTGGCCACGGTGGGCAGAGCCCCTCTCTGAGGTGTGGCTGCCCTGCTGCCTGCTCTGTGCTGGCTGCATCTGTGCAGGAGCAGGGTCTGTGCTGAGGGACCAAGGTGATGGCTGCTTTTTGTGGGGTGTGCAGAAGGGCAGGCTCAGCAGAGCAGCTCCATCCCCAGCATGGCTTCCCAGGCTGGGACAGGCAGGCTGTGTCTGGGTGGTGGACAAAGAGCAGAGCCTGGAAACTTGTGTTCGTTGAAAACTTTTACAAGTGGTGTGAAAAGGAAGTTTCTGCAGCTTTTGGTGCTGTATGAAGTTCAACAAGGCCAAGAGCTGAGTCCTGTACATTGGTCACAACAACTCCAGGGACACTCCAGGTTTGGGGTAGAGTGGCTGGAAACTGCCTGGTAGGAAAGAACCTGGGGGTGTTGGTCAGTAGTAGCTGTAGATGAGCCAGTGTGTGTCCAGGTGGCCATGAAGGCCACCAACATCCTGGCCTGGATCAGCAATGGTGTGGCCTCCAGGGTAGGGATTGTCCTTCTGGTGAGGCTGCACCCTGAGTCCTGGGTTCAGTTTTGGGCCCCTCACCCCAAGAAGGACTCTGAGGGGCTGGAGCAGGTCCAAGGAAGGGCTGGGAAGCTGGTGAAGGGTCTGGAGAACAGGTCTGGTGAGGAGCAGCTGAGGGACCTGGGCTTGTTCAGCCTGGAGAAAAGGAGGCTGGCCTTCTACAACTCTTGAAAGCAACTTGGAGCCAGGTGGGGGTTGGTCTCTTCTCCCAGGAAACAAATGATAGGACAAGGGGAAATGGCCTCAAATTGCCCCAGAGGAGGTTTAGGTTGGACATGAGGAACAATTTCTTTGCCAAAAGGCTTGTCAAGGCCTGGCCCAGGCTGCTGTGGATTAGCCAAGCCTTGGTCATGCACAGGCAGTGCTTGGCTCCTGGGGCCTGGTGACAGAAGGGGTGACACATTAAGGTTTCCTGTTTTAATGCTGATGTGTTAAAGGTAGGACTTGGAACCCAAAACCAGAGAGCAAAGCTCTCAGAAGGTTGCAGGCTTGCAGTGTGGTTTTCCAGCCTGATCTGTGGATTGCTTTCTTTCTGGCTGTCACTGGGATTGAGGTGGGAGGAGTGTGTGGGCTGAGTGTCAGACTGAATGCTGCTGAGGAAGGGCTTCAGGAAGGCCTTGGCTGGGTATAAACCTCAGCATATCAGCATGAGCAGGAGCTCCTTTACTTGGAGGGTGGCAGAGCACTGGAGAAGGCTTCCCAGAGAGGTGGTGGAGTCTCCTTCTCTGGAGACTTTCAAGGCCTGCCTGGACATGTCCCTGTGTGATCTGCTTTAGCTGATCCTGCTCTGGCAGCGGGGTTGGACTCCAGAGGTCTCTTCCAACCCCCACCATGCTGTGTGTGATTCTGTGTGGCTGCCTGCCTGTGTTCCTGCCAGCTGGCTGAGGAGGAGCTGGTGCTGCTCTCTGTTCTACACCCACCTGGTGCAGCTGCTTTGCTCTGTGGGTGCCTGTGCAGTGGGTCACTGATGTACCCTTGCATGTCCTGGGGTTGCGGGCACCTGAAACAGGCTGCTTCTGGCTGGCAGCAGTGACAGATGGAGTTTAACACCTTGACTTCTGGAGGCCCTGCACCCCAAGTCTCCAGCTCTTCCATCAGCTGGGAAGTGCTGTCCCACTTCTGGTGTGGTCCTTGCCCCAGACCAGTCTGAAGCTCTCTAGTATGAGGGTGGTGAGACACTGGAACACGCTGCCCAGAGTGGCTGTGGTACCCCTCTCCTGGAGGTGTTCAAGGCCAGGTTGGATGAGGCCTTGAGCAAGCTGGGACAGTGGGAGGTGTCCCTGCCCATGGCAGGGGGTTGGAGTAGATGATCCCTTCCAACCTAAGCCATGCTGTGATGATTCTAGCTGGCTGCTGGCACAATGTCCATCTGGTGTGCAGGGTGAGGACTGTGTCTTCTGCCCATCCCAAGGCCACTGGAGCTGGTGCCTATGGGCAGTAGAAGGCTCTTTGTGCTCTGTTCCCCATGGATGCAACATGGAGTGGGGGTCCACATGTGGCTGCTCCACCTGTGCAAACAGTTGCCACTCATCTCACCTCCACAGGAGTCACCAGTGCTCTCCAGCATCATGTGCCCAGCCTTTCCCACCTGGACCCTTCAGCTGCCCTGCTGTACAGAACATCTCCAGGGCCCAGGGTGGTGTCTCTGGAAGGGAGGAGCTGGGCAGTGTTTCAGTCAAGGCTTTTTTCATGGAGCTGATTGATTCCTGGAGTGGATGTGTGTGACTGATGGACAGGTCCTGGTTCAGCTGCATGAGATGGAGGATCAGAGACTTGATTTCCTCATGAAGCACATCCCCTGCCTGCTCTCTGCAGCTGAAGAGATGAACTGTAGCTAAATTGCTGGTTTAGCTTCCCCTCTGATGGATGGCTTGCTCTGCTTTGCTTCAAGCTGGTAAGCTGAGCTGTCCCTTCCTGCCAAAGCTGCCCTTTCTGGAAGCAGAAAGCCCTCAACCTTGGCACAGGGCTTTTCACTGCTCAGATGATAGAGTCTGATACTGGAGAACACAGCTCCAGCCTGTACCAGTCAGATGGGTACCGGTGCCTTGGGAGTTGAGGTGGTTCCACCCCCCCCATCTGGCAGGTTGGTGAAAGCAATCCACTGACCCCCAGCCCTTCTGCTGCAGTTGGAAGGCACAGGAAGGAGGGACTGTCCAGAGCACTTCCAGCACTGGCCTCTCTGCCCTTCCCTTCGTGGCTGGGGCTGGTCCCATCTTTAGAAACAAAGCCCTGCAGGAGCCACTTGGCTGTCTGTCAGAGGTCTTCTAGGTTCCATGGCTCCTGTCCCTCCTCCTCAGGGCCACAGGAGGATAGGACCTCTTGAATGCTTTCTCCATGAGAACAAATTTGTTTGGTGTGAGGGTGCTGGAGCCCTGGAGCAGGCTGCCCAGGGAGGTTGTGGAGTCTCCTCTGGAGAGACTCCAACCCCACCTGGCCATGGTGATCCTGGGCAAGCTGCTGTGGGCTCCCCTGCTTTAGCAGGGGGTTGGACTGGATGATCCCCAGAGGTCCCTTCCAACCCCACCTTGCTGGGATTGTGTCATCTTCCTGAGCTTGAGCCAGGGCTAGCTCACTGCCTTTCCACCCCCCTGTGGAGAATGCCTGGGAGAAGGCTGCTTTGATGGTGCTCAATTAGCCTGCTGTTAATTGAATTATGATTAGAAAATATTCCTCCAAGTTGGCTGCTCCAGTGGAGAAAATGAGCAGGCTTCTTGTGCCATCAGTACCCAGCCTGCCAGGACATGCAGGCTGAGAGGGCTGGGGCTGCTGGGATAGGGAGGGTTTCAGTGCTGCAGCACTCCAGGGCTTTCCAGAGAAACCATCTGTAGGAGATGAGTTTCCAGACCTCACCCTGTGCACATGTGGTGTGTCTCTTGGTCTTCACTTGGAGCTGATCCCTGCCTGCTGGTGGTACAGCCCAGCAGCATGTCCAGGAGCCCTTTCATCAGTGCACATGGCACTGTCATAAAGGCAAAAGGCCCAGCAGGGGAGTGGATGGGGTGCCAGGGATGCCCTGTGCTTATGGTGCCTCAGAGGTCAAAGTGTGAGCTCCCCAGGCGAGGGCAGAGCAGGGTCTCCGCCACCCACATGCCTTGGGGAGGGCACATCAGCTTTCTGCACTCTGCTGCAGGGCTCAGGCCTGACTTTGTGAATGGCTTTGTTTGATCCAAAACTTGGTGCTTTTGGGTGTAATGGAGCACTTGGCTTCAGGAGACCTTGCTTGGCTTTCCTTTTGACACAAAGCTCAGCACACAGGGGCCTGAGCAGCTCTGTTCTGCCTACATTGCTTGTACGTGTGTCAGGTCTACAGCAGCACCCAGAATGTTCCAGCTGCTGCTCCTTCTGGAAGATGTTTGGCTTTCTTTAAACAGAATGCCACCATGGTGAGTTTGGAAGGGACCTCTGGAAATCATCCAGTCCAACCCCGCTGCTAAAGCAGGAGCACCTACCACAGCTTGCCCAGGATCTGTCCCTGCTCTCTTCCATCAGTGTAGGAAGCTGACAGGGGGCTTGAGGACCCATCAGAGATGGCATTGTGCTTTATGTCTCAGCAGGGGTGGTAGTTCTGTTCTGCTGACTCTAGCTGTGTGGAAGAGCAGGAATGGCTGGCAGCAGAAAGGAAAAGTCAAGTGGAATCAAGCAAGGAGAAGAATGTAATTTGAAGCACCCCCTGAGGGCTTGCCCTCTGCCCCATTACAGAATGGAGGCATTCTGCACCTGCCCCTCAAGGTGTTTCTGTGAGGTGGGAGATGTGAATTTGTGTTCTGCTGAATGTGGGATGAGAATCAGATGCTTTCTGCAGAGGACACTCTCCTGCAGTTTGAGGTCCAGCTTTGCTAGGAGGAAGGCAGCAGACAGCCTCTGTGGGCTCACTGGAGAGGGCCTGCAGCTGTCTGCTGAGCTGGAGTGCACAGGCAGTGATCAGGAGAAAGGAGGTGTGGAGCTTTTTCATGCAGAAGAATCTTACACTGCCTGCTCTCCCCAGCACCTTCTCCTTGTCCAAGGAATTGGACATTTGTCAAGTCCTTTTTCTCCTAGGCTGTTTTTCCCAGGGGGTTGATCTCTGAAGTTTTGTAGCTTGAAATGAGAACATCTGAGGGACTGTCACTGTGTTTCTCCTCTTGAACCCATGGTGAGACCTCTCCCAGGAGGTTGCTCAGAACAGACCCTTGAGATCTGGCAGTGGTGGCCCCTGCCCCTTCCTCAGCCCTGGGCTGCAGAGTGTGGTGAGTCTGTGCTGGGGACAATCAGCCTCCCATCCACACAGAGCTGAGGCTTGGACACTGCAAGCTGTGGAGCCTCAGCTGCTCTGAAGCAGTTTGATGTTTTGCTGGTAGCACCAAGGTTCAGGTCCCAGAGGAGGGACTCCCTGATCTTGGCTCCCGGCGAGCAGCCGCAGCTGGTGCCTGGCTCTGCCCTCGCACGGGGAGCAGCCTTCGCTGGGAGGTTGCTTGGTGTCATTCTTCTGTTGTGATGCTTCCTTCCTCCAAGTTTGAAAATCACAAAGACTGGCCCCAGGGCTTGTTGCTGCCTCCCCAACAAGGAAATGCATTTTTCCTGTTTAGACCAAACATTCTCCGTGTCTGCTCTGGCTCTGAAGGGTTGGCTGTGGGCGAAAAACCATCTGGGGGGTGTCGTGCCCAGTCCAGGCACCTCACTAAGGTCTGGGTGGGAGGAAGGGAATAAAACTTCATCAGCATTTATTGAATGTTCATAAATACCTGAGGGCTGGGTGTCAGGAGGGAGGGGAGAGCCTCTGCTCAGTTGCACCCTGTGATAGGACAAGGGGCAATGGGTATAAACTGAGGCACAGGAGGTTCCACCTCAACATGAGGAGGAAGTTCTTCACTGTGAGGGTCACAGAGCACTGGAGCAGGCTGCCCAGGGAGGTTGTGGAGTCTCCTCCTCTGGAGGCTTTCAAGACTCATCTGGATGCATTCCTGTGCAACTTGCACCAGATTCTAGGGTCCTGCTCTGGCAGGGGGGTTGGACTCGACGATCTCCAGAGGGCCCTTCCAACCCCTAACATCCTGTGAGCCTGCAGGGGAGCTTGCTGTGTGCCCTGGGAGGTCTCACAACCCAGCAGAAGCCACATGGAGAGGTTCTCCTGCAGGGCTGAGTGAGGACTGTAGGTGACAGAGGCTTGTTGTGAGACAGCCCACTTTCTGAGCAGTGGGATGGTTCTGCTCACTACTGTAGGAGCTGGTGAAGCCCAACTGCAGTCCTCTGGAGTGGAATTTTCAAGGCAGATGTTCAGGGTGCACTGAATCAGCTCTTTGAAGTCTCCATTGTTTGGGCAGCGCTGAAGGTCGCTCTGGAGGCCGCGTCGGAGCAGATCAGCGTCGCGTTTGGTCCTGTGCCCACAGGAGAGCTGCTGGAAATGTGGTCATCTTCCTGTGTTTGGTGTCAGTGTGCTGGGCTGATTGTGCTCTCTGTAAGACAAAACACTCAGCTGCCAGGGGGTTTTAAAGGTCTTTGATCTTTTGCCTTCCAGCACTAACCCCGTTTGTCAGGGACACGGATCTGAGCCCATGCGTCCCGTGGCTCTGACTCGGCCACGTTGGCTGATCTGGCACGGATGTGTCTGAGGGCTGGTCAGGCATTGGGACTGACTCAAGCTGGATTGGGTCTGAGGTGTGGTGCTGTGATGCTTTTGCAGCTGAAAAGCTGAAGTGTAAGTCTCCATGCTGGTTTTTCGTTCCTGTGTCACTGAGTTGTTTCCCGTGTCTCCTGTGTGTTGTTTCCAGTGCGGCCTGCCCTGGGTGATCCTGCTCTGGCAGGAGGGTTGGACTGGATGATCCTTTGAGTTCCCTTCCAACCATTAACATTCTAGGATTCTGTCTCCTGATTGCCTCATTTGATCTTGAAGGCAAATGGATCCTTCTTTTGAATGCTTCCAAGTCAAGTTAATCTGTAACCTGACTTACAGGGCTAGTTCAAATACCTCTTCCATGCAGGGACACAGATGAGGACTTCCCTCTGAAGATTTTGCTTTGATGATCACATCCCTCTTCAGGAGATGCATCTCTCAAGCCTGCCATCTGCCCTCAGTGGATGGTGAGGAGGCCAGATGACAGTAGTGTAACACATCAGGCATGGGTAGCTCCATCACCCTCTGGTGGTTTGGAGTGGGTGGCTTTGCCCTTCTGAATAAGCACCTTGTGTGCCTGTAGTGCCTGGAGGCTGCTCAGTTGTGATCTGGTGCCTGAGAGAGTCCAGAAGAGGCTATGAGGATGATCAAGGGACTTGAGCATCACTTCTGTGAAGAAAGACTGAGAGACCTGGGGCTGCTTAGTCTTGAGAGGAGAAGACTGAGGACATCCTAGTGGATGTCAAGATGAAGGTACCAGGCTCTTTTTGGTAGTACCCAGTGGCAGGACAAGGAACAATGGGTAGAAGCTAGAACACAGGAGGTTCCATCTCAACACAAGGACACACTTTCTTTATGGTGAGGGTGACAGAGCACTGGAGCGGGCTGCCCAGAGAGGTGGTGGAGTCTCCTCCTCTGGAGACTTTCAAAACTCACCTGGATGTGTTCCTGTGTGACCTGCCCTAGGTGATCCTGCTTTGGCAGGGGGCTTGGATTGGATGATCTGTTCCAACCCCTAACATTCTGTGATCAGGGGTTGGAGCACCTCTGCTACGAGGACAGGCTGAGGGAGCTGGGGTGGTTCAGCCTGGAGAAGAGGAGGCTCTGGGGAGACCTAATAGCAGCCTTCCAGTACCTGAAGAGGGCTACAGGAAAGATGGGGAGATGAGAGACTGTTTAGAAAGGCCTGCAGTGACAGGACAAAGAGCAATGGCTTCAAACTAGAGAGGGGCAGATATAGACTAGATGTTAGGAACAGGTTCTTTACGCTGAGGGTGGTTGAGCACTGGAACGGGTTGCCCAGGGAGGTGGTTGAGGCCCCATCCTAGGAGACAGTCAAGGTTAGGCTTGACAGGACTCTGGGTGATCTGATCTAGTTGGGGATGTCTCTGCTGACTGTGGGGAGGTTGGACTGGATGACCTTTGGAGGTCTGTTCCAGCCTGGACCATTGTATGATCTTCAGAGGGCTGTGTGGGAGGGGAGCAGTGCGTGGTCCTTTGAGAGACACCGGCCATCCCGAGGGCTCCACAGTGCTGCCGTGGCACACACTTGCTTCTGCAGCCTGAAATGAGCTGTGGCCTGGGGTGGGAAGAGTGAGGGGCCCAAGGGGAAGGAGGCAACATGAGAAGGTGTCATGGCTGCTCAGCTTCTTCATCCAGCCGTGACTCCTGCGAGCACCTGCGAGTGCCGGGGCGGCAGCCGGCATCTTCAGCAGCGGCAGGTACTTAGAGAAGCTTCGGCTCAGCTTTGCTCTCCAGGGGAAACTAATCCTATTTTCTGGCCTGTGTTTGGAAAGTGGAGGCAGATGTTCTTCACGTGGCACGCTCTGCAGGAGCCCGTGGCAGATTAACCTCCGGTAACCCACCCGGCCAGGGCCGCGCCGGTCTTTAGGCCGGAGAGCAGCGATGTGTTCCCCTCGCCGTGACTCGTACCGTGCCTGCTTGGAGAAAGCTCCTGCTCCTGCTCTGCCTTTGTTAACTTGATGGGCTCCTTCCAGAGCTGTAGCTGCCTCTGGCTCTTGCCTGCCAGACTGGCCAGGAGCAGCAGAATTCCTTGCCTATATTTAGAGGGCCCCTGCAGTGTGTGCCTGTCCGCTAACACCGGGCTGTGCCCAGCCACCTGCAGTGACCTCTCCCTCTTTCGCTTTCTTCAAGGTAACAGAAGATAAGAGCACAGCTGTTCTCCTAGAGGGTCACCCAGGCTGTCAGCACCCTGACACGCTCCCCGGGAGAAGCTGGAGGCCGCCGCGCGCGTGGCAGGAGGACGCCTTCCCTTGTCGGATCGCGCTGCTCTTCGTCCGGGACGGGGGACAGGGGAGAGGCACCGGGACCTGCGGTCAGAGGTGGCTCTTCTGGTGTGAGGCTGCTGGGAAAGTCTTCAGGATATCTCACCCTAGGCTGAGAAATCTGACAAGTCACGTGGGAGTGCACTAGGAGAACAGCAAAGCCCACAACTCGGAATGTATTTATTACTCAAAAGTTAGCTATTCTTGATAAAACAAAAGCCCACCACCAACCAAACCCAACCCCCTCCCAGATTATTGCTGCTGCTTCTTTTCCTTACAGATTTCACACACTTGTTAACTCTAAAGCTGCCAGACCTTTGCTCAATTCTGTGCTCTGAGAAATGTAATGGAGCAGGACATGCAATAGGATGAAATCATTGTAGTGTCTTAAGTACAATGGACTCACTTTGGTGTCTATTAAAACATGGAAAATGTGCAACCCCTACCCCTGTGGCTGTCATTGCATCTCTGACACTTCCTGTGTCCTTTGCTGCACAGCTGAGAGAATTCCTGCTGCCAGGTAGGTGAACAAAGCAGGCTCCTGGTAACTGGGATGGCTTTGTGTCCAAATGTGTGCTTCCAGTCACCTGGAACAGCCCAGCCTTGGCTTGTGCTCGAGCTGCATGGAGATGGGTCGGTAGCCTTATGGCTCCAGAGAGAGTGAAGGAAGGTTTTGACCTGACTTTGGTGATGACAGCTAGTCCAGGAGTGTCATCAAAGGCCCTTGAACGCATGTTGCTGGGTAGAAAGGGTCTTCATTCTTGCAGGTGACTAGGAGACAGAAAGGCACTAGAGCAGGCTGCCCAGAGAGGTGGTGGAGTCTCCTCCTGTGGAGACTTTCAAACGCTACCTGGATGCATTCCTGGTCTTTTCCAACCTGTTCTCCTCTCTTCTGTTCTCCTCTCTTCTGTTCTCCTCTCTTCTGTTCTCCTCTCTTCTGTTCTCCTCTCTTCTGTTCTCCTCTCTTCTGTTCTCCTCTCTTCTGTTCTCCTCTCTTCTGTTCTCCTCTCTTCTGTTCTCCTCTCTTCTGTTCTCCTCTCTTCTGTTCTCCTCTCTTCTGTTCTCCTCTCTTCTGTTCTCCTCTCTTCTGTTCTCCTCTCTTCTGTTCTCCTCTCTTCTGTTCTCCTCTCTTCTGTTCTCCTCTCTTCTGTTCTCCTCTCTTCTGTTCTCCTCTCTTCTGTTCTCCTCTCTTCTGTCCTCCTCTCTTCTGTCCTCCTCTCTTCTGTCCTCCTCTCTTCTGTCCTCCTCTCTTCTGTCCTCCTCTCTTCTGTCCTCCTCTCTTCTGTCCTCCTCTCTTCTGTCCTCCTCTCTTCTGTCCTCCTCTCTTCTGTCCTCCTCTCTTCTGTCCTCCTCTCTTCTGTCCTCCTCTCTTCTGTCCTCCTCTCTTCTGTCCTCCTCTCTTCTGTCCTCCTCTCTTCTGTCCTCCTCTCTTCTGTCCTCCTCTCTTCTGTCCTCCTCTCTTCTGTCCTCCTCTCTTCTGTCCTCCTCTCTTCTGTCCTCCTCGGACTACCCTAAGTGATCCTGCTTTGGCAGGGGTTTGGACTCAATTATCTCTGGAGGTTCCTTCCAACCTCTAATGTACTGTACTGTGAAAACAAGGAGCCTACAGCTTTTGTACCAAGTGTAGAGTGCCAAGTGGTTTACAAACTCAAGTGACCTATGGACAAGCTCTTGGAACTGTGTGGGTTAATCTTTTGAGGTTTGCATGAGTCTGGATTCCCTCAGTCCAGAAAGATTAATTGATGCCAGCCTGTTGGGTTCTGATGCTGGAGAGCACAGTTCAGAGTTGTCCCTGCTAGGTGTCAAGTGGTGTCTGCCTGTAGAGGATAGCTTGCAGCTGCAGGATGGCTGCACAGAAGATAAGATGATGGCTTGAAGCTGCAGGATCTGCACAGATTCTGTTTCCTGTTTGCTCTGGGTCAGTGCAGCAGAGGCTGTGGGGAGCTGTTGTTGAGTTAGGAGGAGCAGGTTGGAAAACAGGGAAGCTGGCGTTTTCCTGGGTCATGCTGTGGTCTTCTGGATGTCAGCAGGAGAGGTCAGAGCTTCCCTCTTCCCTCTAACACAACCAAGCCTAACAAGAGCAGTTCAGCACCAAGCCCCCTTCTGCTGAGTCTCGGTGGGAGCATAGAGTGAGTCTAATCTGTGTCCCTTTGAGTGGCTGGGAGCCTGTGGTGTAGGACCCAGACTGAAAGGCAGAGCTGGAACAGGACAGCTGCCTCCCAGGGCCCATTCTAGCCACTTCTGCAAACAAACCAAGGAGCTTCCTGCTTGCCAAAAATAAGTGTCAAAGGGCAGCAGTATCTGGGGAGGACATGTGTCCTGCACCGTCTGTGAGGCCTTTGTGAGCTGCTTGTTTACCTGGGCACCCACTCTGCCCATCTGCAGAGCAGAGGTGCCCTGACTGCCCCTGCTCATGGAGAAAACAGTTCCACCTTTATTCACCCCTGGCTGCCTGTCTTCAGTTTATTTGTGGGTGCTTTTTTTCCTAGCATCTTCTCAAGCTAGGCCTGGGCTTTGCTGATGGCTCTGTGAGGTCCTTCTTGTGTGTATCAAAAGCGTGGCTGAGCCTTTTGGCTGCGGGCTTCCAGCAGTCAGCGGAAGGGGTTTACAAACAGCCTCTGTTTGTCTGGAAAACCAAGCAGACAAAAAAAGGCAGAACAGAAATCACCAGGCCCCCACTCCCTGCTCAGAGCAGATGCCAAGAACAGCAGGAATGCCCTCCTGGGAAGGCTAGCAGATGTCACCCAAGGCCTGTGGACAAGCAGAACCATCCCCAAGACCAGGCATCCAATCTCTGCTGGGGGTGAGGGAGAGTTCTGATACCTGAGGCTTGGGATGTGAGGCAGGTGGAGAAGGTAGCTGGGGCTGTTCAGTCTGCAGAAGAGAAGGCTCCGAGGTGACCTCATTGTGGCCTTCCAGTATCTGAAGGGGGCTACAGGAAGGCTGGGGAGGGACTGCTCAGGATCTCAGGTAGTGATAGGACTAGGGGGAATGGAATGAAGCTGGAGGTGGGGAGATTCAGGCTGGAGGTGAGGAGGAAGTTCTTCCCCATGAGAGTGGTGAAGCCCTGGAATGGGTTGTCCAGGGAGGTGGTTGAGGCCCCGTCCCTGGAGGTGTTTAAGCCCAGGCTGGATGAGGCTCTGGCCAGGCTGATCTAGTGTGGGGTGTCCCTGCCCATGGCAGGGAGGTTGGAACTAGATGATCCTTGTGGTCCCTTCCAACCCTGACTGATACTATGATACTATGAAGGTAACCCACATCCAGTGTCCATCTTCTACTGCTGGATGTGGTGTTTAGGAGGGGGTGTCCAGGAGGTTTTTTCCTATGATACTCTGGCTCTGCAGTAAAACCCCTGGTGCACATAAACATCTGCCAGATGGAAACCTGCCTGCCTTTGTCTTCTGCCTGGGTTGCCATTGTTGCCTCATGCCCCCAGAGCAGCGGTTGTGCTCCTCAGTGCTGATGGAGGAGTAGCTGGAGGAACCTTGCTGGTCTTCCTTTGCATGTTGCTGTGTCCTGCTAGTCTCCTGTCCCCATGGGCACAGCTCCTGCTCTCCTTTTACCAGCTCTTGTCCTTCCACCTGGATGTGTGACATTCTTGGCATTGCTGGGCCCTTACAAAGCAAACAATGGGCTTGTACTGCAGGAGTCCTGGCCAGTGCTGAGGTCAAGGGAAAAACATCAGTCTCATGTCCTCCAGGTCCTGTGAGCAGTGGGAAGGTTGGGAGGACTGGTTTGCTGCCCCTTTCTGCTGGGAGGGACCCTCCTCCAAAGAGGACCAGGGGCTTGCCTGTGCTGGGACTGCTGTGTTTGCCTTGTGCTCCCGTGGTGCCAGGTGGCCTGACCCCTGTGTGTCAGCACCAGCTCACAGGATGGAGCAGGCTGGAATTCCAGCAGGTGAGTCACTGGAGTTTTGCCACTTTAATAAGAACCTGCAGAGAGTTTCAGTTTCGTGACGGCAGAGAAAATGGTGCTTGGAAGGGACTGGAGGCCTTCCTGGAGTCAGTGGCTCTGTGCCAGAGGTGGGGTTAGATACCATCCTGAGCACCATCCTGAGCACCATCCCAACCAAAGCCCAGCTCGGTCTGCAGGTGAGAGCTGAGCAAGCTGGCTGCCCTCTCTTGGTGTTATGATGGCTCCTTGGGTTTGGCAAGGCCTTGAGGCATGGATCCTTGGATGAGGCCTTGAACAACCAGGTCTAGTGGAATGTGTCCCTGCCTGTGACAGGGGGCTTGGAACTAGAAGATCTTTAAGGTCCTTTCCAACCCAAACCATTCAATGGTTCTATGAATCCTACAGCAGATGGCTGCTTTGCCTCAGGGTGGTGCAGGGCAATCGGAGCAATTCCTCAGCAAATCCAAAGGCACAAACCAAGGGCATGGTGATGGCAAGTCCCTGAGCTGATGTAAGAAAGCCCAGGGAGAAGTTTCTGAATGTCCTTTTCAGTAATGTGATGGTGAATGGCTGCCTTGGGTCTTTCTGTTGTGCCAGAGGAAAAGTTCTGTTGGGTTACAACCTAAACTGCAGTGCTCAGGAGTAGAAAGTAGGCTTTGAAGCTCATCGATTCATAGAATGGTTTGGGTTGGAAGGCACCTCCAAAGGTCATCCAGTCCAAACCCCCTGCAGTCAGCAGGGACATCATCAGCTAGCTCAGGTTGCTCAGAGCCTTGTCAACCTTGAATATCTCCAGGGATGAGACCTCAACTGTCTCCCTGGGCAACCTGTTGAAGCATTCTACCACCCTCATGGTGCAGGATGTGGTCCTAACATTCAGTCTAAATCTACTGATCTCTAATTTCAAACCATTGCCCCTTAGTTATGGTTGGTGCTGTGCAGGGGCCTCACACCCTTCTGTTGCTGTGGGCTGGCTCAGAGGAGATGCTGGTGAGGGCTGGTGGCTGCCCTACAGTGCCCAGGTGGGAACCCAGCTGTGGGTGTGAATGTGGTGGTTTCCCTAGGGGCTGGGGGCTGTGTCACACACAGCAGCTTGCCCAGAATCATGTCGAGCCTGGTGAGGAGCAGCCTGAGAGGGGATCTGATCAATGCTCAGCAAGAGCTGAAGCATCTGTGGGGGGCAAGAGGATGGGACCAGACTCTTATCAGTGGTGCCCAGTGACAGGACAAGGGGCAACAGGCACAAACTGGAACCCAGGAGGTTCCATCTGAAAAGGAGGAGAAATTTGTTTGGTGTGAGCTGGAGCCCTGGAGCAGGCTGCCCAGAGAGATTGTGGAGTCTCCTTCTCTGGAGAGATTCCAGACCCCCCTGGCCGTTGTGATCCTGGGCAAGCTGTGGGGGGCACCCCTGATCTCCAGAGGTCTCTTCCAACCCCCACTGTGCTGGGATTTGGGGATTCTGTGGAACTCTCTGGAGCCAAATACCCTGAAGTGCAGCATCATTCCTGCATCTTTTTGCCATGCCCTCGGTGGAGAGGCTGCCCAAGGGCTGCCCCCCTCACCCAGGGCAGCCCCACACCCTGCTGGGCTCCACTGGCACTGGGTTGGGGGTGGGGATCCTCTCGGCTTGGATTCTGTTTATGACTTTCCTCCACCCCATCATTTTGCTCAGGAAGGTCGTTTGCTGAAGCCTGTGACGACTCTGCCTGGCTTTAATTTGCTGCTGGGTGTGAGCTAATGAGTGGTTTGAGATCAGGCTGTGCGGGCTGGGGCCTCCTCACCCTGCTCCTGCTCGGCCAGACCCTTTCCTGGCTGCACTCCGCTGCAAGCGGCCGCCGGT
Source organism: Melanerpes formicivorus (assembly GCF_026170545.1). Taxonomy (NCBI): domain Eukaryota; kingdom Metazoa; phylum Chordata; class Aves; order Piciformes; family Picidae; genus Melanerpes; species Melanerpes formicivorus. The sequence goes on from NW_027142358.1 coordinate 29,732,747, forward strand.
GGTGACCAGCGATGGGATGGCACAGATGCCTGCGCACACGAGTTTAAACCAGAGCCCTGGTGCCCCCATGGCCTCTCCAAAGCCTTCTTTCTCGTTTCCCCAGCCCAAGCCCTGCTGCCGAAGGAAAATGACTTTCCCCGCGGGGCGTGCGGAGGTTGCTGGCTGAGTCACGGCGCTTCCCTCCCCGAGCTGAGCTCTGCTGGGAGTTACTCACTGCCTGCTGGGGGCTGAGGAAACTCTGCTTTTGAGGGGATAATTGGGGAATTTGGCTCTCTCCCCTGGCGGGGGGGGTGCCAGTGCACGGGGGTGCAAAGCTGCCTGCGTGGGCGCCTGCTGCGGTCCTGAGCACATCCTAAAGCATGAAGGCGAAGCGCAGAGCCTGTGCTGCTTTCTCCAGGTGGATCCACCTGTGAGTGCCAGTTATGTGCAGATGCTTTTAAACCCTTAAAAAGGGCTTGGAAAAGCCCTCTAAGATCATCCAGCCCAACCATCAACCCAACACCACCATGGCCATCAAACCATGTCCCCACATGCCATGTCCACACCTCTCTTGAACACCTCCAGGGGGATGGTGACTCCACCACCTCCCTGGGCACAGTTTTAAGCTGTGCCAGAGGAGGTTTAGGCTGGTCATTAGGAAATATTTCTTCACTTGAAAGGGTTCTCAAACATTGGAATGGTCTGCACAGGGCACTGGTGGAGTCACCATCCCTGGAGGTGTTCAAGCAGTGTGTGGACTTGGGGCTTAGGGACACGGTTTAATGTTGACCCTTCAGTGCTGGGTTGAGGGTTGGACTGGATGATCTTTGAGGTCTCTTCCAAGCAGGTGTATTCTGTGCTTCCAATGCTGAAACTCAGGAACAGTTATTCCTGAATCTGGCCCCATGCCAGGTCTGTATTGGGCTAGCTGGGTTGTGAAAGTGAGGTAATGGCCCCAGAGAGAGGAGGTTGAGGAGAACAGGGCTTGTGTTAGCAACCTTGGGTGTTAAGTCTGGAATGATGGGGCAGAAAAGTGGTTTGGGGGCAATTCAGTGGTTTTCAGCTCTTACTCCACAGATTGTGCTGTTTCCTTAGAGAATCACAGACTGCTTAGGGCAGGGAGGGACCTTCAAAGCTCATCCAGCCCACCCCTTCATCTGCAACTAGAGCAAGTTGCTCACAGCCCCAAACAACCTGACCTGCAATGGCTCTAGGGATGGGACATCTCCCACCTCTCTGGGCAACCTGGGCCAGGCTCTCACCACCCTCAGTGTCAAACATTTCTCCCTTCTCTCCAGCCTGAATCTCCCTTTTTGAGTTCAAACCATCACTCCTTGTCCTCTCACAACTCCTCAAAAGTCTGTCCCCAGCTTTCCTCTGGACCTTTTAAGCACCGCAAAGCCACCAGAAGGTCTCTCTGGAGCCTTCTCTTCTCCAGGCTGAACAACCCCACCTTCTTCTGAAGTCCCTCAGGAGCTGACTGAGAAAGTAAGATCACATGTTCTCTGTGGAACATCTCTTTCCAGTGGAAAATGCAAAGGGGTTGTGAACCCAAAAGCCCTGGCATGTTCCTGGCCAGGCTCACATCTCCGCAGCTCCCTGGTGCAGCGTGGCAGCACCACTTGGTTCCATCAATGCCTATGACTGGCTGTGGAGGACCACACATGCTGCTAGGGGACACCATGTTGCAGGGACTGCGCTCCCAAAACTCACCCCATGTTGGCCTGGAGAATTTGTGGCTAAGCATCCATCTGCTTCTGAGGGAGAGGCAGAAAATGCTCTCTGGAGTGAGCTGGCTGCCAGGGAGGTTGCCCAAACACTGCACAGCTGATGTGCAGCCTGCAGCACAAGGGCTGATAAGGGCTTGCTGGTTTTAGCCATGGGAATGTTTGTTCTGGTTTCTGAGAGCTGCCTGTTCAGCAGAACATCTCGTGATGGGGAGCTCTGTGCCACTCAACCTGCCTGAGGGGCATTTTATTGGCTTTGCTTCCTCTGAGTTCAGTGTTTAGCTAAGGATTGAACTTCCATCAGTAACCTTTTTCTGCACTGGAACTGGGCAGTTCTTGTTTTCTTTCCTTCTTCTCTCTTGGCTGGTTTCTAATCTCTGCTCCTCAACAGAATCAGAATCATACAGAATGGTAAAGGTTGGAGGGGACCTCTGGAGATCACCCAGTCCAACCCCCCTGCTAAAGCAGGGGCACCCACAGTAGCTTGCCCAGCATCACAAGGTCCAGGTAGGTTTTGGAGTCTCTCCAGAGGAGACTCCACAAGTTTGGAGTTGGATGATCCCCACAGGTCCCTTCCAACCCCACCATGCTGGGGTTCTGTGATGACTTGGCTGTGGGTGGGTTGTGCTGGCCAGCCCTAGAGGTGAATGGGGTGGAAGAAGGGGCAGCATTGCCTATGGGGTGGGGAGAGAAGAGGTTTTCTTTTGTGTGGTGAAGATGTCCTGACAGCCAGGGGAGCAGGGAAAACCTGCTGTGCATTAATGCCAAGCCAACTCCAGGCTGCCTGAGCCATGGGTAGATTGGGGTTGGTCTCACTGGGGAGAGCCAAGGCCTGGCTTTGGTGCCAGGCTGCCCAAGATTTGTGACATCCAGAGACTTGAGAAATGTCACTTCCCTCAGGAGTGGGGACAGCCCTGCTCAGCCTCTCCCTGCTCTGCCTGCAGCTTCAGCTGGCTCTGCCAGGCACAGGGGGCACAGACTTCTCCACAGGGGCTAAATTTGGCTATGTAGTGCAGTAGAGAGGGCTGGTGACATGGGAACTGCTCTGTGACCCTCAACCCTACAAGGGGACAACTCTGCTGATAAGCAAAGACCAGGCTGGCTCAGACCACTGGCTGCAGAGCTGCTGCTGTGGTGCAGTGGAATCCTGGAACCACAGCATCATTAAGGCTGGGAAAGACCAAGCATCAAGCCAGCACCACCATGCCCACTAAACCACGTCCTGAAGGGCCATCTCTGCATGTTTTTTGAAGCCCTCCAGGGGGGCTTGGTGATGCTGGACATGTAAACAGAGAACAGCAGCAGTAGCTTGCTGACACACAAACTGATCATTAAGGTCCCTTCCCAACCAAACCATTCTATGAATCTGTGAGCTGCTATCTGGAGGAAAGATTTTGGGCTTTTGGGGAGTCTTCTTTCCCCTCCTTGTTGGGGGGACAGGTCATGCAGGCTGATTAAACCTGCCCAGGACTGTTGTCATCTTTGCTGTTTGCTGCCTGGTCCCAACCCCATCATCCTGGAAGGGTGAGTGGTAGGCTCCTGCTGCTGCTCCTCTCACTGGGAGTGGCTTTGTGCCTAAATTGAGTTCATTTTTATTCCAAGGTCAAATGCTGCTTCCCATCACAGATGCTAATTATCAGCTGTAATTAATGGGGGGTTCCCCTCCCATTACAGATACTGAAAATTAGTTATGGTGGTGCTTGCACAGCAGTGATGGATGCTCTGTTTTGGGTACAGTCACAAGCAGTTCCCTTGGTTGGATTCAATGACCTCAAGTGCAAGGTCCTGCATCTGGGTTGGGCCAATCCCAGGCACAAATCCAGGCTGGGTGCAGAGTGGGTTGAGAGCAGCTCTGAAGAAACTTGGGGGTGTTGGTTGCTGAGAAGCTGACCATGAGCCAGCAGCACAGGAGGCAAATCCTGTCCTGGGCTGCATCAAGAGCAGTGTGGCCAGCAGGGCAAGGGAGGGGCTGCTGCCCCTTTACTCTGCTCTGCTGAGACCCCACCTCAAATACTGCATCCAGTTCTGCTGTCCACATCATAAGAAGGATACAGAGCTGTTGGAGTGAGTCCAGAGGAGGGCCACAAGGATGATCCTCTGCTCTGAGGATAGGCTGAGGGTGCTGGGGTTGTTCAGCCTGGAGAAGAGAAGATTCAGAGAGACCTAATAGCTGCCTTCCAGTGTCTGAAGGGATCCCACAGGAAAGCTGGAGAGGGACTTTTCCTAAGGGTGTCTAGCAATAGGAGAAGGGGGAATGGTTTAAAGCTGAGGGAGAGTAGGTTTAGACTGGATCTTAGGAAGAAGTTCTTCAGTACAGGGCTACTGAGATTCTGGAATAGGTTGCCCAGGGAGGCTGTGGATGCCTCCTCCCTGGAGGTGTTTGAGGCCAGGCTGGATGAGGCCTTGAGCAGCTAAGGCTAGCTGAGAAGTGTCCCTGCCCATAGCAGGGATGTTGGGAGCACATGGTCTCTGAAGTCTGTTCCAACCTAATCCATTCTATGATCTGCAGGTCTTTTCCATATGGTTGATGAGCCACTGATGTCTGGGGGGGGATGGAGAAGCTTTCTGTTGAGAAAAGCATTTTTTGTGCAGGGCTTTGGGCTTTTCCCTTCCCTACAAGTCAGCAGACAGATTGTTGTTTACCAGTGCTGTCTGTGCCTAGCATCTGCTGCTGAAACACAGAGCCTCTGGTCCTCTCTGTGAGGGAAGAAGTGACTGTGGCCAAAAGTCAGGAGCTTTGGAATGTGTGGCCACAACAGTCATTCCTGTCAGAGGTACTTTGTGTCTGCTGCAGCAGAAAAATCCAGCCATGTTTCACCCTCTATTAGGTCACCCAGACTTCTGGTCCTGATGGTCTTAGGTGGTGTTGGGCCTAGGATCATAGAATCAACAAGGTTGGGAAAGACCTCAAAGATCAACAAGTCCAACAGGGAATGGTTTGAAGCTGGGTAAGAGTGGGTTTAGACTGGATGTTAGGAAGAGTTTCTTCTATATGAGGGTGGTGAGACTCTGGCATGGGCTGCCCAGGGAGGCTGTGGATGCCCCCTCCATAGGGGTGTTCAGGGCCAGGTTGGATGAAGCCTTGAGCAGCTAAGTCTAGTTGAGAAGTGTCCCTGCCCATGGCAGGAAGGGTGGAGTAGATGATTGCTCAGATCCCTTCCAACCTGAGCCATTCTTTGGTTGTGCTGGGCCACGTGGTGATTTGTCCTCACACAGCATGCAGGCTTTGTGCTTCATTCTAGCTTTGACTTGTGATGGCTTCAGGGCTGTCAGCAGCAGCTCCCCTGGGCCGTAGAGTCGCTGTTAGCAGGTACTTGATGAGCAGCTGCAGCACACTGGTGGTTGTGTGAGTGCTTAGGAGGACCATGGCACAGCTACCAGGCCTGCTGCCTAGGCCAGAAGCATAGAATCAGTAAGGTTGGAAGAGACCTCAAAGATCATCAAGTCCAACCTGTCACCACAGACCTCATGACTACTAAACCATGGCACCAAGTGCCACATCCAATCCCCTCTTGAACACCTCTAGGGATGGTGACTCCACCACCTCCCTGGGCAGCACATTCCAATGGCTAACAACTCTCTCTGGGAAGAACTTTCTCCTCACCTCCAGCCTAAACTTCCCCTGGCACAGCTTGAGACTGTGGCCTCTTGTTCTGGTGCTGGTTGCCTGGGAGAAGAGACCAACCCCCTCCTGGCTACAACCTCCCTTCAGGTAGTTGTAGAGAGCAATGAGGTCACCCCTGAGCCTCCTCTTCTCCAGACTAAGCAATCCCAGCTCCCTCAGCCTCTCCTCACAGGGCTGTGCTCAAGGCCTCTCCCCAGCTTTGTTGCCCTTCTCTGGACACCTTCAAGAGTCTCAATGTCCTTAAACTGAGGGGCCCAGAACTGGACACAGGACTCAAGGTGTGGCCTAACCAGTGCTGAGTCCAGGGGCACAATGACTTCCCTGCTCCTGCTGGCCACACTGTTCCTGATGCAGGCCAGGATGCCATTGGTCTCCTTGGCCACCTGGGCACACTGCTGGCTCATGTTCAGCCAGCTGTCAGTCAGTACCCCCAGGTCCCTTTCTCCCTGGCTGCTCTCCAGCCACTCTGAGCCCAGCCTGTAGCTCTGCATGGGGTTGCTGTGGCCAAAGTGCAGCACCCAGCACTTGGACTAGAAGATGCTACTTGGACAAAAGCTTGCTGGAGCAGTGTACAACCACATCTCTCTTCTCTGTCTCAGAGAGCTGAGGGTTGGATCTGGATGACCTTTAAAGGTCCCTTCCAAGCCAAACCATTCTGTGAACCTCACCAGCTCTGCACCCACCGTTCAGCACTGTGGGAAAACCCCTCCTGGCTGCTGGGTGGAGGACAGGACACAGCTTTGCAGGGCCAAGGCAGGGGCTGGGAGGTGAAGCAGCTGCCTGGAGCTGTGGGGCCGCTGACCTGCAGTGACCAAAGCTGCAGAGTGGTCTGGGGAAACTGAAAATAAAGAGCAGTGAGGTCGTGCAGCAGGAGCAAAATAAGAAGCACATTCCTGGCCAATTGTCTTTGTTTTCCTGTCTAGAAAACATGTTCCTGACGCTCACATCCGCTGGTGGGGCTGGAGGCAGAGTTATCTCCATCCCAGTGAAGGTCCTGGCCATCCCTGCTGTGCCCATGCTGGCACAGTGCCTTGGCATGGTGCTGGGGAACCCAGCCCCTCCCCTGCTCCTGCTCCAGGAGGGTCCAGAGCAGCCTTGGTGGGGCTGTGTTCTGCTCACATCCATGTGCTGATCGACAGCCGCCTGAATATGAGCCAGCAGTGTGCCCAGGTGGCCAAGAGGGCCAATGGCATCCTGGCCTGCATTAGGAATAGTGTGGCCAGCAGGAGCAGGGAAGTCATTGTGCCCCTGGACTCTGCATTGGTTAGGCCACACCTTGAGTCCTGTGTCCAGTTCTGGGCCCCTCAGTTTAAGGACATCAAAACACTTGAAGGTGTCCAGAGAAGGGCAACAAGGCTGGGGAGAGGCCTTGAGCACAGCCCTGTGAGGAGAGGCTGAGGGAGCTGGGGTTGTTTAGCCTGGAGAAGAGGAGGCTCAGGGGTGAGCTCATTGCCCTCTACAACTACCTGAAGGGAGGTTGTAGCCAGGAGGGGGTTGGTCTCTTCTCCCAGGCAGCCAGCACCAGAACAAGAGGCCACAGTCTCAAGCTGCACCAGGGGAAGTTTAGGCTGGAGGTGAGGAGAAAGTTCTTCCCAGAGAGAGTTGTTAGCCATTGGAATGTGCTGCCCAGGGAGGTGGTGGAGTCCCCATCCCTGGAGGCATTCAAGAGGAGATTGGACGTGGCACTTGGTGCCGTGGTCTAGTCATGGGGTCTGTGTTGATAGGTTGGACTCGATGATCCTCGAGGTCCTTTCCAACCTTAGTGATACTCTGATACGGTGATACTGTGATGCAGAGCACCACCAAGCCTCGTGGCAATCTCCTTGTGCATCTCTTGTCCAATGAGGTTTGGAAGCAGAACCTGCAGATCAGGGTGCCTGCTGCAGCTCCTCCCTGCTCAAATCACTCAGCTGGCCTCAGATACAGCCCCAAGTAATCAATCACTGCTGCAGGAGTGCCTAAAGGACAAGGAGGGGCTGCTTAGGTCAGCAGACATCTTTTTGCAGCAGGACTTCAGAGCCAGATGGGCACAGGGAGGCTCCTTACAGCAGTTCAGGTGGTCTGCTTAAAGGGAATAAATCAGGAAGTCATAGAATGGTTTGGGTTGGAAAAGCCCCCTAAGATCATCCAGCCCAACCACTGACCCAGCACCACCATGGCCATGAAACCATGTCCCCAAGAGCCATGTCCACAGGTTTGTTGAGCACCTCCAGGGCTGGTGACTCCACCACCTCCCTGGGCAGCCTGTTCCAGTGCCTGACCACTCTTGCAGCAAAGACATTTTTGCTTAGCTTCAACTTAAACCTCCCCTGGCACAATTTCAGGCCATTTCTTCTTGTCCTATCACCTGATCCTAGGGAGAAGAGCCCAACCCCCAGCTGGATTCTTTATCTGCTGGATATGTGAGGTTTCCAGCACTTGGGTCTGGCTCTCTAGCTGCATTCATTAAGTCCTGCTAAATTAATTGCAAGCACTGGCAGTAACTTCATGGCTGTGATTTGCAATTAGCTCAGGTAGAGCTTTCCAGGTGGGAATTCCTGGCTTGGCTCATTTGCTGCTGAAGCCTCAGCAACAGAAGCCTGATGGTGGTGGAATGTGGGAAGGGATGGAGGAGCAGATCAGACCTGTGTCCCTGGGCACCTCTGCAGGGAAGAGCCCAGCCACAAAGCCATCCCCAGGCTAGCTGTGGGACCAGTGGCTTTGCAACAGCCACTGCCTTGCCTGGTGCATCTGAGCATCCCTAGAGGAGATGCCAGCAGCTGAAGGGGGGACAAAAGAGGCGTGGAGGAGCTGAGGGGATGAGGGAAAGTCTGTGCTTCTCCAGGGAGAGACTAGAGTGTCCTCAAAGCCACCCCAGAAAAGTGTCTTCTGCTCTCATTCCCACCTCAGGCTCTTCATGAGCAGAGCTTGGCTCCTGCCTGGCTGGTTCCTGCTTTCCATGGTGCCACTCAGCAATCATAGTGTGAAGCTTTGGTGTGTCCTCTCCTCCTCTCAGCTCTGGGGCAGCCCTGCCCAGCTGTGGCCTGGGGTTCCCATCAGGATTTCCTGGGAGGTCCCCAGGAATGGAAGCTTTAAAGGTGTCATCAGTGCTGGTTATGGGAGAGGCTCCTGTGGCACTTCCATTCCTACTGCTGCCCTGGGTGTGTGTCAAGGTGCTTCTGCTTTGGAAGTTCTCAGTGGGAGCAAGGCTGTGCAATGCCTTTGGTGCCCCTGAGAGCTCCTTCCCCAGCTCTTCTGGCAAAGATGGCCAAGTTGTGCTGAAACCAGTGAAAGCTCCCAGGGTTCCTGTGCCATAGGGAGGGACACAGCAAGGATGAGCTGGAACCCCTCTGCTGTGGGGTCAGGCTGAGGGTGTTGGGGTTGTTCTCCTTGGAGAAGGCTCCAGGGAGACCTTAGAGCAGCCTTCCACTATCTGAAGAGGGCTACAGGAGAGCTGGGGAGGGACTTTTGACAAAGACATAGAATGACAAGCCTGGGGTGGTGGCTTCAAACTAGAAGAAACTGGATTGAGATGAGACATGAGGAGGAAGAAATTCTGCCCCATGAGGGTGGTGAGATGCTGGAGCAGGTTGCCCAGAGAAGGCTCCAAGCCTGGAAGCATTCAAAGGTAGGTTGGATGGGGCCTTGAGCTGTCCCTGGCAGGGGAGTTGGAACTAGATGATCTTCAAGGTCCCTTTCAACCCAAACCATTCCATGATTCTGTGACCCTCCTCTGGTACACTGCCCATCCTGAAGGGATGATACCACATCCCTGCTGCAGGGGGGAGCATGGCTGGCACCAGCTTGGTGCCACCTCCTCATGAAACATCCTTCCACAGCAGCAGCAGGATGTGAGGGTGATGCCAGCCTGGCTGATCTACCATGGAGCTGCCCAGCATTCTCTGGAGCTGCTTGGCCATGGCCATCTTCAGCTGTGCTGAGGTGAGCCTGAAACCAGGAGCTTGTAGGACTCATTGACTAGATGAGTCTTTGGCTTTTGTGGGCCCTTGGAGTTTCCTTTTGGTGGCCTTGGTTCCCTTTTGCTTCCCCTCAGACAGGCAGATTAGAAGCTAATGTCTTTTTCCAGGGCAGACAGCTGCACAAGGTAGTTTTGCTGGGGGTACTGGGAGGGGGAAAAATATGGTGAGGTGCTGAAATGATGAGCATCAGCAACACCTCTTCCCCTGGCCATGTTTTCAGGGGTGAGCAGAGCAGAAGCTGCCCCAACAGCACCCTTGGTGGAGCAATAATAAGCTGCAGAAATCCCTCCCTGCATTCTGCTGTTAAAGCTGCTGTGTTTGCTCAGAGGGTGTTCCTCAGAGTGCTGAGGTGGCTTCTCACTGCACCTCTGACTTTTTGATGATATTTGAGCAGGGCAGATTTAGACTGGAGATTAGGAAAAGATCCCTTACAGTGAGGGTGGTGAGACACTGGAACAGGCTGCCCAGGGAGGTTGTGGATGCCCCCTCCCTGGAGGTGTTCGAGGCAGCTGACTCCTGGACCATGCTCTATTGTCTCAGGAAGTCTCCAGGGTGGAAAACTGAGCCCTGCAGCTGGGAACCAGCTCAAAGGCAGGCTTCTCCTAGGGGGACAAGCTGGCAGAGTTGGGGTTGCTCAGCCTAGAGAAGACTCGACTCCAGGAGGACCTTAGAGCAGCCTTCCAGTACCTGGAGGGGGCTACAGGAGAGCTAGGGAGGGACTTTCAACAAAGGCATGCAGTGACAGGACAAGGGGCAAGGGATTGAAGCTTGAGGAGGGAAGATTTAGACTGTAGATTGGGAAGAGATTCTTCATGGTGAGGTTGGTGAGACACTGGAACAGGTTACCCAGGGAGGTTGTGAATGCCCCTTCCCTGCAAGTGTTCAAGGCCAGGCTGGATGAGGCCTTGAGCAACCTGGGCTGCTGGGAGGTGCCCCTGCCTGTGGCAGAGGGGTAGGAAGTAGATGATCTTTAAGGTCCCTTCCAACCCAAACCATTCTATGAAGCTATGAATCTCTGCACCAGGCAAACCTTCTTACTGGAAGGCTGTAGGTGGGACAGACAGGGCTGGTGTTAGGGGTTCAGTTACTTGTGGTCCCTCACTGAGCAAGCATCCAGCCTGTGCCTGGTGGAAAATGGACACTTCCTGCAGAGGGGCATTAGATGGGGAGCTAAATTTAGATGCTGTTGCTCAGCAAGTAAATAGATGGCTGGAAGCTGCTGCTGCTCCACGTGCCACCCCCGTCCTGCTCCCTGCCTGCTGGCAGCCTGCAGGCTCCCACGCAGGGCCTGGGTCAGGCTGGCAGCCAGCAGCAGGGAAACCCTGCTGGAAGCCACCCGTGGGTGATGAGAGGAAGAGCAGATGTGGGGTGTCCATCAATCACAGGTGCCAGTCAGGGTTCCTGGAAAGAGCAGGCGCCTCCAATAAATCAGCAGGAGAAAGGAGCTGGAAGCCTTCGCCTGCCTGGCACGGGGCAGCTGCCAGCTCTCCCAACTGCCAGCCTCGCACATGCTTGTTGGTGTGATTCATGGGCCCCTCCATGGGCAGCAGCTTCTGGCCAGGGAGGGGTGACATGGTGACTTTGCTGACTTTCCAGTAGCCTGGAAAAGACACATGGTCAGTATGGACATCCCTGCAGTCCCAGCATGCGAAACTCAGAGCTGTTTGGGTTGGGAAAGACCTCCAAGATCATCCAGTCCAACCAGTGACCCAGCACCACCATGGCCAGTAAACCGTGTCCCCAGCTGCCATGTCCACAGGTTTCTTGATCATTTCCAGGCATGGTGCCTCCACCACCTCCCTGGGCAGCCTGTTCCAGTGCCTGACCACTCTTGCAGCAAAGAAACTTTTCCTTAGCCCCAACCTAACCCTCCCCTGGCACAGTTTCAGGCCATTGCCTCTCCTTCTAGCACCTGATGCTAAGGAGAAGAGACCAACTCCTACCTAGCTCAAATCTCCTTTTAGGGAGTTGTAGAGAGCAATAAGGTCTCCCCTCAGCCTCCTTTTCTCCAGGCTGATCAACCCCAGCTCCCTCAGCTGCTCCTCACAGGCTGTTCTCCATACCCTTCACCAGCTTTCTTGAGACAGAAGTGATGGCAGCCCTGTGCCCACCAGGCCAGCCAGAGGCTTTGCCTTGGTTGCAAAGCTTTCAGAGGTCTCAGTCAGGAAGCATTGCCTCGAGCAGAATGATCCCTGCCCTTCTTTGGCTTCTCTTTCTTTACCCCATTTGTTGCCCCCTGCCCCATCCCCTCCCTGCCCAGCACACAAGTGGATGCACACTACACTGTGGTGGTTGCTGCATCCCATAAGCCCCATCCCAGCAGAAAAAGGTCAGTAGGAGCTCATCCTGTAGGTGCTGTAGCTCCCAGCTATTTGCTCTTGCAGGGCAGGTGGACTCTGCACAGACCTGAGCCAAGAGCACCCAGGAGAGGAGCTGAAGCACAGGCTGCTGCTCACTGGGAAGACTGGTCAGAGCTGAGCTTGTAAATCAAACTGAGTTTGGGCTTGGGCTTGTAAATCAAGCAGGAACTCAGCTGAAGCACACACAAGATCTGTTTTCAAATCCTGGGTTCAGCTTTGGGTCCCTCACTCCAAGAAGGACATTGAGGTGTTGGAGCAGGTCCAGAGAAGGGTAACAAAGCTCTGGTGAGGGGTCTGGAGAGCAGATCTGGTGAGGAGCAGCTGAGGGAACTGAGGTTGTTCTACCTGGAGAAAAGGAGGCTGAAGGGAGAGGTTCTGGCTCTCTACAACTCCCTGAAAGGAGGTTGAAGACAAGGTGGGGGTCAGTCTTTTCTTCTAACAACTGACAGGATGAGAGAAAATGGCCTCAAGCTGTACCAATGGAGGTTTAGGATGGCCATGAGGAACAATTCCTTCGCCCTGATGGTTGTCAAAGCCTGCCCCAGGCTGCCCAGGGCGGTGGTGGAGTCCCCATCCCTGGAGGGGTTTCAGAGTCATGGAGATGTGGTGCTGAGGGCCTTGGTTTGGTGGTGACCTGGCAGTGCTGGGTTAAGCATTGGACTTGATGGTCTCCAAGATCTGTTCTCACCAAACCCCTCCTATGGTTCTGCAGCCAGGTTCTCTCTTACATTTTGCAGCCTGGAGCCGAGGGCCAGGCTGCAGCCAGCGGCGCTGGGGTGCCATGGGGCAGCTGTCCCGGAGCGACCTCTGTGTTGCATCTCTAGCTGAAACACCCCAGGGCACCAGTGTGCCCTCACTGGCTGTGATGGACTCAGCAGCTGCAGGTGGTGCAGGTGTTGTGTTTAAACAGAGAATGTCCTCTGCCAGCTCCTGCCCACCTCAGGAGTGCCCTGATCATAAGTAGATGGGGCTTGCTGACGAGCTAGGTGGATTAGAGGCACATAAGCTGCTGGCAGGATGTCCCTCATGATGTGCCTTGATTGGAAATCCTCTTGCTCTGGTGTAATCTGGTTTGGCAAGCTCCCAGAGGCTCCCCTGAGACCCACCAAAGGATTTGGTGAAGGGTCTGGAGAACAGGTCTGGTGAGGAGCAGCTGAGGAACTGGGGTTGTTCAATCTGGAGAAAAGGAGGCTGAGGGGAGACCTTCTGGCTCTCTCTACAACTCCCTGAAAGGAGGTGGGAGTGAGGTGGGAGTTGGTCTCTTCTCACAAGTATCAGGTGATAGAGGGGAGGAGATGTGCTCCAGTTGCCCCAGAGGAGGTTTAGGTTGGTTATTAGAAGAAATTTCTTTGCTGAAAGGGTTCTCAAAGACTGGCAGAGGCTCCCCAAGGAGGTGTTTGAATCCCCTTGGAACACTTGGAAGCGTTTCAAAGAGGCAGAGACGTGGTGCTGAGGGACATGGCTTAGCCCCAGCCTTGGTGGAGAGTGGTTGGACTCCATGATCTTAAAACTCTCTTCTAACCAAAACAATTCTGTGAGTCTATGATCTCAGGACATGGCATCACCATGCAGCCACCCCAGGCCAGGGAGCATCACCCAGAGCCCCAAGTGCTCCCTAATGAGCTCTGCTGGCTGTGCTTAATGAGCACGTAGCCCCTGGCTTGAGTGTGGCAAATAAATCAGCTATGGATGGGGTTTGGCAATTGTGAGCTGCTCAGCACAGCCCCTGCAGGGCCACCCCCCAAGCAGGATGTGGAGCTAGGGCCAGGTTTTGATCCTGGTCTTAGTTTTCTGCCTGAGTGCTACTGAAAAGAGGGTTTCTGATCAGCTGGAGCTGCCTTCCATCCCAGCCCTGCATGACACTGGCTCCTGGGGCACACTGCTTGTCTTACATCAGTGCAAGCCCCTCAGGCTGATGGTTGGTGGGCACCTCAAGGCATCTGCATGCTTTAAGGCATCTCCTGTGGCATGTGGGGCACCCCCTGAGGACAGAGCAGCCCATGCTGGTGCTCAGCCCAAGTAGCCAAGCTGCCTCACAGCAATGCTGGGAGGCTTGGCTGAGTCACAAAGGTGCAGCACCCAGGACCACACCCCTCCCAAAACAATCAAACCTCACCCTGATAGGGAGCAGAGTTCCTCTTCCTCTGCTCTTAACCTCTGCAAGCACTGCAAGGACACAGACTTGTCACCCTGAGCACGTTAAAGATGGGAAGGGGAAGAGGCGGTTGGCAGGTGGGGCTGGAGTGGTGTGTTGGGAACGCTGGGTCTGGATGCTTGCCCCAGTCTGGGGGGAAAGAGTCATCCCAGGGACTGAGGGGAGACCTTCTGTCTCTCTACAACTACCTGAAAGGAGCTTGGAAGCAGGTGGAGGTTGGTCTCTTCTCCCAAGGAACAAGTGATAGGACAAGAAGAACTGGCCTCAGGTTGCCCCAGGGGAGGTTTAGGTCAGAGGTGAGGAACAGTTTCTTCCCCTCAGACCTGGCCCAGGCTGCCCAGGGCAGTGGTGGAGTCCCCATCCCTGGAGGGCTCTCAAAGCTGTGGAGATGTGGTGCTCAGAGACACAGTTTAGTGGTGCCCTGGCAGTGCCAGGGTTAAGGGTTGGACCAAAAGCTCTTTTCCAGCCGAGCAAAGACTGGGTGTTTCTCTTCCCTGGTTCTCTCCTGGAGTTGTCTGTTGGGCATTGTGTGCCAGGCAGTGACAGCATTGCTACTGCCCTCCCTTCAGCACTGATTGCACATTTCATAGGCTTAAAAGAGGCAGCAGCTGCCCACATCTCCTGCCCACCCCTCCCAGGCCAGGGCACTGCTCCCCAGCCGGGTCCCCAGGATTTACCCTCCTGCAGAAGAAGGCTGCTGGAGCAGGAAATCCTCTCTGCTCTGCTTTATTTGCCTGTCACTTGTGTGTGCTTGGGGCTGACTCACCCTGGCAGTTAAACAGACAAAGGGATTAAGGGACAGCAGGAGGTGGAACCGCATCACCCAGCCAGCCAGCAGAGAGGAGAACCTTGCCTGACTCACAAGGCAGGGTGGCCTGCCAGGGTGACAGCAGTGGGCATGTGCTTGGTTTGCCCCTGCTGTGAAGCATCTCCAGAACCCAAGGGTTTCTTTGTTTGCCACTCTCTTTTTGTTTGGTTTTCCCTGCTTGTTTTTTACCCCCTTGAGCTTGTTGAGGTTTAATCTGTCCAGAAGCTCAGTGCAGGAAACTATCAACAGTTGTGACAGGGGCTGGAAGCTGGAGATTTATGGCCAGGGCTTTGGACACTTGCTTTCATTAGCACCTCTTGCTGTGTGGGGCCTTCCAACCTCTGGGGGGGAGCGAGAGCGTGGTGCAAGCTCTGCCAGCTGCAGAAGCACAACCCAGGGAGAAACCCTCCCCCAGCACCCCAGGCTTGCTCCAGCTCACCCAGGAAAGGGTGGGGACAAGCTGCCATCCCAGGACTTTTCTCCTCAGGACCTGAGGGCAGAAAGAGCTTTGCCAGCTCCTTTTTAGAATCATAGAGTTGTTAGGGTTGGAAGGGACCTCGAGGATCATCCAGTTCCACCCCCCCTGCCAGGGGCAGGGACACCTCACACCACAGCAGGTTGCTCACAGCCACATCCAGCCTGGCTGCAAACACCTCCAGGGATGAGGCTTCCACCACCTCCCTGGGCAACCTGTTCCAGTGTCTCACCACCCTCATGGGGAAGAACTTCTTCCTAACATCCAATCTCAATCTACCCATTCCTATTTTTGTTCCATTCCCCTCAGTCCTATCACTCCCTGACACCCTCAAAAGTCCCTCCCCAGCTTTCTTGTAGCCCCCTTCAGATACTGGAAGGCCACAATTAGGTCTCCTGGGAGCCTTCTCTTCTCCAGACTGAACAGCCCCAACTCTCTCAGTCTGTCTCCATAGCAGAGCAGCTCCAGCCCTCTGCTCATCCTCCTGGCCCTTCTCTGGACACACTCCAGCACCTCCACATCCTTCCTGTGCTAGGGGTTTGACCCTTTCACCCTTTGGCAATGAAGAAACTTTGTCTGTGTCTGGGCTGCTGCCTGCCAGCGGGGACTGCAGGGTGGTGGCAGCGGGACAGGGGCACTGTCCCCTTCTCTAGGTGCCATGGTCTGTGCCCTGTTTGGTTCTGGGCAAGGTTTGTGTGTGCCCTGGTTCCAGCCCCTGCCATGCCCACCTTGTTTGTGCCGGTGGCCATCAGGGGCTATATTTAGCGCCACGGACGTGATGGCCACACAAGCTCTGGGATTTATTTTCAGTAGCAGCAGCAACCACTTCTAAATATTGCCCAGCTGCTGAGGTAGGTGTTGGAGAGCACAGAGAGCTTGGGGGCAAAGCTGCAGGCCTTGGGGTTTACTGCAGAGCTCCCAGGTTTCTCCTGCTTGGAGCATGTCAGGCTGCAGGCAAAGCTTCCCTTGCAGCCTGAAATTCAGCCTGGCCTTTCCCCAGCCTGCTGGGGTGTGAGCTGACAGCAGTTAGCACAAATACTGGAGTTCAGAGGATGTGCTCCTGAAGGACCTACAGGAAGGCTGGGGAGGGACTGTTTAGAAGGGCCTGTGGTGATAGGATGAGGGGCAATGGTTTGAAACTGGAGCAGGGGAGATTCAGGCTGGACATCAGGAGGAAGTTCTTCACAATGAGAGTGGTGAGATCCTGGAAGAGGTTGCCCAGAGAGGTGGTGGAGCCTTGTCCCTGGAGACATTCACCATCAGGCTTGATGTGGCCCTGTGCAGGCTGGTCTAGTCAGAGGTGTCCCTGCTGACTGCAAGGGGCTTGAACAAGAGACCTTTGAGGGTCCCTTCCAACCTGATGCAGTCTGTGAATCCATCACTCCGTGACATCACAAAAGAGAATTTTCTAGCACTGAGAGGCAGAGGAAGCCTCATGCTCAGGAGGGCAGGGAAGATGAATCTGGGCTGCAGAGTTTGCTCTCCTTGCCATTCTTTTTCAGTACTGCTAATGTGTGTGGAGACCAAAGGTCCCACGTGTTCCACATGCACATGAGGGCTCCCTGTGCTCTGTGGAGCACACCTGTGTGTGAGCACCCTCAGCGTGGGAGCCCCTCCTGCCAAGTTTAGAATCTACAGACAGTGTAAGAATAATCCCAAACCAAAGGGAAGTTGGCACTTTGGAGCAGAAGGATGGGCTGGTCCTGAGCCCTCAGCCTGGTCCAGCCTTCTGCAAACGCTGCCCTGATGCAGGCAGGTGGAAGCTGGTAGTGAACTACAGCACTGAAGGTTCCACCTCGACATGAGGAACTTCTTCACTGTGAGGGTCACAGAGCACTGCAACAGGCTGCCCAGAGAGGTTGTGGAGTCTCCTTCTCTGGAGCCTTTCCAGACCCATCTGGATGTGTTCCTCTATGACTTGTGCTAGATTTCTGTAGTCCTGCTCTGGCAGAGAGAAGTTGGACTTGATGATCTTCGAAGGTCCCTTCCAACCCCTAACATCCTGTGATCCAATCTGGCCAAATGCTCACCAAGGAGCTCCCTCACTGCTGCACCTTTCCAGGGGTGAAACAAGCAGGATTTTCCACCTGCTTGGTGGGCCTGAGAATTGCTTCAATTCACAGGTTTTTGCCTCAAAAGGTGGAAAACAGAAGTGGGTTTGCATGGTGCTCTGTTGATTTTCGAGGGACAACCCCAGAGTGAATTCAAAGGGCCAAACAATCTGGGAGAGCAGCAGTAGGTGTTCTGAGCATGTCCTTTAAAGAGTCTTCCTGGAGATCTGTGTAATTCCCAAGGGTCTGAGTTCCTCTTCTTTCTCAGGTCGAAGTTATGGTTGAAATTCAGATCAGTTTCTAAGGCCTAGTGCTGATGATCGTTAACAGCAGCATGTTCCAGGAGGCCATGTGCAGGTGGAGATGTTGGTCCATTCAGAACCACCAGAAGCAAGGTCCTCCTCTCAGGGTATTGTCTCTCTTTGGAATTCACTTCTGCAGAAGATCCAAGCAGTGAGGCTGCCTGGAACAGAAAGGAAAGCTTTGGCTGGGCCATCTTGTGTCTATTTCTAACATCTGTGGCTATGCAGGCTCCTGCCAGCTACATCTGAGCAACCAAGCACCCAGTGCTAGGGCAGGGGAGGCTGTGCAGGCAGCAGCACCATCACCCTGGGCTTGGGGCTGGTCTCTGGGTGCTGACAGTGGTGGCATGAGGGACACGGGGGTGCTGGAGTAGGTTTGCTCTTCCATAGCCACCCTGCAGCACCCAGGAGTCATTGATCACTGCTCCAAGGACCCTTTCACCTGCCAAAATACACACCCAGGGAAAAGCTGCAGCTGGTGGAGGGGCTGAGGCTGCAGCCTGGCACTTGGGGGGCCTGCTTCACCAGCTGATGAAATGTTGGTGCCATGGCTTTTCCCTGCAGAGCTCTGCCCATGAGCTCCTGGGCAGCATAGGGCTGGGGAGGGGGACAGGGATGTGCACAACCTTGTGCCCATCCATGCACGGTCGGCAGCCAGCTTTGGAAGCAGCAGCAGCTTTTAGAAGGGGTTGGATGAAAATCTGAGGGTGTAAACCACTGCAGAAATCTGTGAGAAAGGGGCTCTCACACCCCCCCCCCCCCCCCCCCCCCCAAAATGGACCCAGGCTGGATGGCTGTGGCTGCTGTGTGGCAGGGCTGGCTGGGGGAGGAGTAAGGGCACTGCCTTGTGGCTCCTGTGCAGAGCCCATCCAGGGATGAGTCCCTTGGCCTCGCTTCTGGCCTTGGGTAGATCACAAGGATGAGGTTTGTTTCTCCTATCATGAGAGCTTCAGATTTTGAACCTGATCTGAAACCTGCTGGCAGACCCTGGAGTCCAAAAAGCAGGACCTGGGCTGCTGTGCCCATAGCAGGAGGCAGATGTTTGCTAGGAGGGAGAGGTTCTCTTGCAGATCCACTTCGACACCTTTGTGCTATTGCAGACAGAAACCAGTTGTGGTGTCCACTGCAGGCTTCTCTGCACAACACTCTGCAGGGTGCCCAGGCAGCCAAGAGGGTCAATGGCATCCTGGCCTGCCTCAGGAACAGTGTGGCCAGCAGGAGCAGGGAGGTCATTCTGCCCCTATACCTGCACTGGTTAGGCCACACCTCAAGTACTGTGTCCAGTTCTGGGCCCCTCAGTTTAGGAAGGAGGTTGACTTGCTGGAAGGTGTCCAGAGAAGGGCAACGAAGTTGGTGAGGGGTTTGGAGCACAGCCCTGTGAGGAAAGACTGAGGGAGCTGGGATTGCTCAGCCTGGAGAAGAGGAGACTCAGGGGAGACCTTCTTGCTGTCTACAACTACCTGAAGGGAGGTTGTAGCCAGGCAGAGGTTGGTCTCTTCTCCCAGGCAGCCAGTACCAGAACAAGAGGACACAGTCTCAGGCTGCGCCAGGGGAGGTTTAGGCTGGGTGTTAGGAAGAAGTTCTACACAGAGAGAGTGATTGCCCATTGGAATGGGCTGCCTGGGGAGGTGGTGGAGTCACCATCACTGGAGGTGTTCAGGAGGAGACTTGATGGGGTGCTTGGTGCCATGGGTTAGTTGTTTAGGTGGGTTGGATTGGTTGATGGGTTGGACGCGATGATCTTGAAGGTCTCTTCCAACCTGGTTTGGTTTATTCTAAATGGTTTATTCTGCTGTGTACTGGTTGGGTTTCATGTACAGCAATGGGATCCTGGGGGTCCCAGCTTGGGTTTCTTTGGAGTTATCACAGTATCACAGTATCACTTAGGTTGGAAAGGACCTCGAGGATCATCGAGTCCAACCTGACACCGCAGACCCCATGACTAGACCATGGCACCAAGTGCCACGTCCAATCTCCCCTTGAACGCCTCCAGGGTCGATGACTCAACCACCTCCCTGGGCAACCCATTCCAATGCCGAATGACTCGCTCGGTGAAGAACTTCCTCCTCACCTCGAGTCTGAACCTCCCCTGGCGCAGCCTGAGACTGTGTCCCCTTGTTCTGGTGCTGGTTGCCTGGGAGAAGAGGCCAACTCCCTCCTGGCTACAACCACCCTTCAGGTAGTTGTAGAGGGCAATAAGGTCACCCCTGAGCCTCCTCTTCTCCAGGCTAAACAATCCCAGCTCCCTCAGCCTCTCCTCATAGGGCTTGTGTTCAAGGCCTCTCACCAGCCTTGTTGCCCTTCTCTGGACACGCTCAAGTGTCTCAATGTCCTTCTTAAACTGAGGAGCCCAGAACTGGACACAGTACTCAAGGTGCGGCCTAACCAGAGCAGAGTACAGGGGCACTATGACCTCCCTGCTCCTGCTGGCCACACTATTCCTAATGCAGGCCAGAATGCTATTGGCCCTCCTGGCCACCTGAGCACACTGCTGGCTCATATTCAGGTGGCTGTCGATCAGCACACCCAGGTCCCTCTCTGTCTGGGAGCTCTCCAGCCACTCCGACCCCAGCCTATAGCTCTGCATGGGATTGCCATAGCCAAAGTGCAGCACTCGGCACTTGGACTTGTTGAAAGCCATCCCATTGGACTCTGCCCATCTTTCCAGTCGGTCGAGGTCCCTCTGCAGAGCCTTTCTACCCTCTAATTGACTAACATCTGCCCCTAACTTTGTGTCATCTGCAAACTTGCTGATGACTGACTCTACCCCTTCATCCAGATCATCAACGAATATGTTGAAGAGGACAGGGCCCAGCACTGATCCCTGGGGGACACCACTGGTGACTGGCCTCCAGCTGGATGCGGCACCGTTCACGACCACTCTCTGGGCCCGGCCCTCCAGCCAGTTCCTAACCCAGCACAGAGTGTAGTGGTCCAATCCACAGGCTGACAGCTTAGTCAGCAGTTTGCTGTGGGGGACGGTGTCAAAGGCCTTGCTGAAGTCTAGGTAGACCACATCCACAGGCCTCCCCACATCCACCAGGCGGGTCACCTGATCATAGAAAGAGATCAGGTTGGAGAGGCAGGATCTGCCCTTCCTGAATCCATGTTGGCTGGACCTGAGCCCTTGGCCATCCTTCAGGTGCGCAGTTATTGCTGCCAGGATAATCTGCTCCATCACTTTCCCTGGCACTGAGGTCAGGCTGACTGGCCTGTAGTTTCCAGGTTCCTCCATCCGACCCTTCTTGTGGATGGGGACCACGTTGGCCAGTTTCCAGTCATCTGGGACCTCACCAGTGAGCCAGGACTGGAGGAAAATGATGGAGAGTGGCCTAGCTAGCACATCCGCCAGCTCTCTCAGCACCCTAGGATGGATCCCATCTGGTCCCATGGACTTGTGGATATCCAAGTGGCTCAGCAGGTCCCGAACTAACTCCTCATGGATTTCCAGGGTATTACTCTGATCCCCGACCCCAACGCCCAGCTCCGGAGACCACTCGTCCTGAACTCCTGCCTTGCTGTTAAACATTGAGGTAAAGAAGGTGTTCAGGACCTCAGCTTTATCCTCATCCTCAGTAACTGTGTTCCCCTCCAGGTCCACTAGGGAGTTCAGGTTCTTCCTGCCCTTCTTCTTATTGTTAATATATTTATAAAAATGCTTTTTATTATCTTTGACTGAGGTGGCCAGCTTCAGTTCCAGCTGGGCCTTAGCCTCCCTAATTTTATTCCTACATAATCTAACAGCTTCCTTGAACATACCTCGAGAAGCCTTCCCCTCCTTCCAAAGGTGATACAGCCTCCTCTTCCCCCTTAAATCCTCCAGGAGCTGCTTGCTCATCCAGGCTGGTCGCCTTCCCCGCCGGCTTGCCTTCCGGCACATGGGAACACATGGGAGTTAGGGAGTCCAAAGAGTGTTCACAGGCCACAGAGAAACTGCAGGAGTGATCCAGTGCTCAGGAGATTTGATTTGATTAAATTGTCCAAATAATCTGCTTGGCACTCTCCACAAGCACTTGGCTTCTTCCTGGCTTCTTTCCTCCCCTGCCAATCCATAATGTAAAGTGTTCTGCAGGAGGAGAGGATGTTCCAGTTCACCTCATCTCATTGATGTTCTCATTTATAGCTGCAGAGAGCAAGGCATCTCCACAGAAAGGGTCCCCAAACCCCCTTTCTTTCCAACAAAAAGAGGAATGAGGGGAGTGGTTCTCTGGGAGCTGTTTTTCATAGCTATAAAGAGAGTATGGAAATGTTTCCCTTCCTACATCTACATCCTTCCCACTAACGAAGGGATTTCCTTCTCTCTGTGCTGATTGGGAAGTTCTCTTCTGGAGGTTCTGCTTTTATGCCTCGGGAAAAGAAACCCCAGATTAGCAAATCAACAGGAAGGGATTAGCACAGCCCTGCTCCCTGGGCCCGAGATGAACCCTGGGGCTGGGCTCCTGCTGGCTTCAGGCAGGAGAGGAGAATGGCAAAGCTGTTGGCTTCTGACCACGGTCTGGAAGCAGTTAGTCTCTGACAATGTTCTGGAGCTCCCCACAGGCATCAGGATGTGATTTGGGGTGTCTGGAGAGCACCACACAGTGTGGGAGCTGCTGAGGGACAGGCAGAGGGCATCCTGCGTCCCCCACGGCTGGCACTGACCCTGCACTGCCCAGAGCCTGCTGGCATGGGGTACCCCAGGGAGCTGCCATCCCCATGTCCCCCCACCTTGTAGACTCCACTCCTCCATGGCATCTGAGCCCCTTGGATGCAAGGCTGGGGATAAATCCCTGAGTTGCAGGAGTCTGGGGGCACAGGAGCTGTGGGACCCCCTGGCTGAGATGTGTCTGCTGTGCACTCCTTCTGCCTGGGAAGCTCAGCTGGGACAGCTCCACCTAGGGCATTTAGGGCTGTCCAGGGTCAGTGTGCTTTTGGCAGCAAAGCCCTCTGTCCCTGCTGCTCTGGCCAAGCAGTGCCTCCAGTCCTCCCTCTGGTCCCTGCCAAGAGCAGATTCTGACCCTTGAGCTCCTGGGAGTCACACAGCAGCCTGGGCAGGACCTCATTCTCTTCTCCCATCCATTTCCTGGGGCAGAAACCAAATTCCTGCTCCACATTTGTGTGAAATTAGAATCATGCTCAACAGCTGAGCCCCAGGCCGGTGTCCAATGGTGGTCACAGCACCTGTGTTCCCATTCTCATCCCCAGCCACACTATGAGGACCACATTCACATCTCTCATCCCCATCCCCAGTCCTGTCACAAGGAGCAGGTCCCCATCAGCATCCCCAGCCACACTATGAGGACCAGGTGCCTGTCTCCATCCACACCTCCAGCTGCACTGTGTGGACCATGTCCCATCACTGCCCTTGTCCCCATCCCTGTCTGCAGCCACACAAGGACCAGGCTCCATCCCTACCTCTGGATGTTGTGGGAACCAAGTCCCTGTCCCTATCCCCATCCACACCATTAGGACCTGGTCCCCATCCTGATTCCTGTCCCCATGGGCTGGCAGGGCCAACAGGAACCCTCCAGCCTTGCCAAGCCCCACAAGGCTAGCAGGTTGAAGGTCCAGGTCTGGGAGCCATGCCCCATTTCCTCTGTTGGGCAGAGCCTGCCCTGTTTCTCTGAAGTATAAATCCCACAGCTCCCCCTGCCCTGTGCTGTGCTGCAGCCAGGAGGGGGCTGGGATCTGGGGGAGAGGGAGTGGTTAAAGTGGTTATTTATTGGCTGCTTCTGGCGTTGGAACAGGGTGAAGAGAGATTAAACAGGAGAGATTAATGTGGGAGAGCTGGAAATGGGGCTGAAAATAGCCCCTGGGCTCCTGCACAACCCCTGGGCTCTGCTGCTGACTGCAGGAACGTGGTGTGAAGACCCCTCCCAAGGAAGGGGTCAGCCATGGGGAGCAGGGCTGGGGAAGGGGCTGGAGGAGCTGTCTCATGGCTGTCACCAGCTCTGACCCAGCTGGTTGCCAGGCTGCCCGTGGAGCACTCACTGGGGCTGTCTCCTGGGCCCATGGCACTGACTTTACTGCTGTGCTTAGCTCAGCAGGCGCACGCAGCCGCGGCTTCCACCAGCCCAGCACACAGCTCCCCACCACACATTTCTGGGGGGACATTTCCCAGCCTTGTCAGAGCCACCAGCTCCTCCTGCTTTTCCAGCAAGGTCTATCCCAGCCCCTGCACACCTCAGCTGACACTGTCACCTGGCTGGCAGCAATGCATCCCAGTCAGAACAAGGGCTGTCTGCCTTTGACCCAGAGGACCTGGAAGAGCTTGGACAGCAGGAAGCCGTCACAAAGATTCACAGAGTCATAGAATGGTTTAGGTTGGAAGTGACCTTAAAGGTCATCCAGTTCCAACCCTTCTGCCGTGGCCAGGGACACCTTCCACTAGCCCAGGTTGCCCAAGCCCTCATCCTACCTGGCCTTAAACACCTCCAGGGAGAGGGCATCCACGATCTCCCTGGGCAACCTGTTCCAGTGTCTCACCAGCCTCGCTGTAAAGAATTTCTTCCTAATCTCCAGTCCAAATCTGCCCTCCTCAAGCTTCAGTCCTATCACTACAAGCCCTTGTAAAAAGTCTCTTCCTGGCCTTTTTGTAGCCCCTTCAGGCACAGGAAGGCTGCTATTAGGCCTCCCCAGAGCCTTCTCTTCTCCAGACTGAACAGCCCCAGCTCCCTCAGCCTGTCCCCACAGGGGAGGAGCTCCAGCCTGGGTCATTGTGCAGGAGCTGCCCGGGAGGGAATGGAAAATCAGGGATCTGGGAGGCGATGCCTGGGCAAGGTGGGGGAGCTTTCTCCACTGCTCTTGCAGCAGGGCTGGGTGCAGGCAGGGTCAGTGCCACCACTGGAGCCTGCAGCCTTCCCTGCTGGGGCATGAGCCCCATGCACGGCGTGGAGCCGAGGCAAATGGGGAAGGCTGGCACCCGGCTCCAAAACCAGCTCAACGAGAACCAACCTTCTGCTTCGGTAGGTGGATAATTGAGAAGTGCCAATTACATGTGGCAGGGGCACCCAAGGATTACTGGGTGCAGAAAGGCTCCTTTGTCTGGAGATGTTGCCCGTTGGTACTGCAGGCATTCCCCTCCCTCTGAGCTGTGCAAACAGCCCTGCCGTGCTCGCCCTGCCTCCTCAGCCCTGCCTCCTTAACTCTCCTGTGCTCGCCCTGCCTCCTCGGCTCTGCCTCCTTAACTCTCCTGTGCTCGCCCTGCCTCCTCAGCTCTGCCTCCTCAGCTCTGCCGTGCTCGCCCTGCCTCCTCAGCCCTGCCTCCTTAACTCTCTTGTGCTTGCCCTGCCTCCTCCGCTCTGCCTCCTCAGCTCTGCCGTGCTTGCCCTGCCTCCTCAGCTCTGCCGTGCTTGCCCTGCCTCCTCAGCCCTGCCTCCTCAGCTCTCCCCTGCTTGCCCTGCCTCCTCACTCTGCCGTGCTTGCCCTGCCTCCTCAGCCCTGCCTCCTTAACTCTCCCGTGCTTGCCCTGCCTCCTCAGCCCTGCCTCCTTAACTCTCCCGTGCTTGCCCTGCCTCCTCAGCTCTGCCTCCTCAGCTCTGCCTCCTCAGCTCTGCCTCCTCAGCTCTCCCGTGCTTGCCCTGCCTCCTCAGCCCTGCCTCCTCACTCCGCCGCTCGTGCCCTGCCTCCTCAGCTCTGCCGTGCTTGCCCTGCCTCCTCAGCTCTGCCGTGCTTGCCCTGCCTCCTCAGCTCTCCCCTGCTTGCCCTGCCTCCTCAGCTGGACGCACCGAGCTGCCTTTGCCTGCCTCTCGGTCCCAGCTCTACCGTGCCTTAACTGCTCCGTTGCCGGCTCCTCGCTGCTCTGCTGCTGCCACAACGGCTGCAGAGGGTCCAGAGAAGGGCAATGAAGCTGGTGAAGGGTCTGGAGAGCAGGTCTGGTGAGGAGCAGCTGAGGCACCTGGGGTCGTTCAGGAGAAAAGGAGGCTGAGGGGAGACCTTCTGGCTCTCTACAACTCCCTGAAAGGAGGTTAGAGCCAGGTGGGGGTTGGTCTTTTCTCCCAAGGAACAAGTGATGTGACAAGTGATAGAAGAGGAGGAAATGGCTTGAAATTGTACTGGGAGAGGTCTGGGTTGGACATGTTGACCAATTTCTTGGTGAGGCATTGGAACAGGGAGGTGGGACAGCCTCTTCTCACTTGTGCCCTGTGACAGGACAAGGGGCAATGGATACAAGCTCCAGCACAGGAGGCTCCACCTCAACATGAGGAAGAACTTCTTTACTGTAAGGGTCCCAGTCCCAGAGCACTGGAACAGGCTCCCCAGAGAGGTTGTGGAGTCTCCTTCTCTGGAGACTTTCAAGACCTGTCTGGATGTGTTCCTGTGTGACCTGTGCTAGATTCTATGGTCCTGCTCTGGCAGGGGGGTTGGGCTCCATGATCTCAAGAGGTCTCTTCCAACCCCTAACATCCTGTGCTCCTGTGGTAGAGTCACTGTCCCTGGTGGATATGGCACTTTGGGACATGGTTTAATGGCCATGGTGGTGATAGGTTAATGGTTGGACTCAATGGCCTCAGAGGTCTCTTCCAACTGAAGCAATTCTATGGTTCTGTGATTCTGGCCAACCCCAGCAGAGGAGGAAGGAAAATTCAGAGCTACAGTCCTGTGTCTCATGTGACACACAGAGTCAGGCATGCCTGGCCTGAGTCACCCACAGGAGCTCTCTGTGCCCACTTTTACTCACAGAAAGCATGGCTGGTTTGGCTGTAGGACCCACACAGGTTCTGCACAGACAGAGGCAGTTGGTGTTTATTGGCACTTGGGGGGTGCCCAAGGGGAGAATCTTTGGCATTTGGGGAAATGAGGACTTTAAATGTAGCCAGTCGTAGAAAACTCAGGAAATGCTGAGTGCCCTCTGCTCTGCCCTGGTGAGGCCACAGCTGCAGTCCTGGGTCCAGTTCTGGGCTCCCCAGTTCAAGAGAGACAGGGAACTACTGGAGAGAGCCCACGGGAGGCTCCAAAGATGCTGAGGGTCCTGGGGCATCTCTGTGAGGAGAAAAGTTGAGAGGCCTGGGGCTGTTGAGCCTGGAGAAGAGCAGCCTGAGAGGGGATCTGATCAATGGTCAGCAAGAGCCAAAGAACCTGTGGGGAGCAAGAAGATGAAGATGAGGCCAGACTCCTGTCAGTGATGCCCTCTTGTCAGGGGCAACAGGCACAAACTGGAAGCCAGGAGGTTCCATCTGAACAGAGGGAGAAAATTATTTGGTGTGAGGGTGCTGGAGCCCTGGAGCAAGCTGCCCAGAGAGGTTGTGGAGTCTCCTTCTCTGGAGAGATTCCAACCCCACCTGGCCATTGTGATCCTGAGCAAGCTGCTGTGTGTGCCCCTGCTTTAGCAGGAGGGGTTGGACTGAATGATTTCCAGAGGTCCCTTCCAGTTTAACCATGCTGGGATTCTGGTCTAAGCCAGGTTTGCATGGACTGAGTTGTTGCCCTCTGCTAGAGGCTCTGACACAGCTTGGGCACTGTGGTCAGAAATCATCTGAGCTGCAGTATATGACATATGGTCATGCTGGGGCTGCAGCATCAGCCATTAGTGCAGCTGAACGACCTGACAGGAGACTTACAGCCTTTTGTGGCATAAACTGTGCCTGACCTGTAAAACCTACCTGTGGGAGGGCTGTAGACCAGCTAATGCTCATCTGCAATCACCTCTGGTCCCCATCATGGCCACAGGGTAACAGCCCCGCAGCCCTTCGCCTGTGTGCTGTGTTTCAGTCCACCACTCCCATTTGGATCTTGATGGCTGGGCTGAGGCTCTGGCTCATGCTGTCTGGTGGCACCTCCCTGATACCCTGAGATTTCCCAGGTTTCTCAGGCCCTCTCAGCTTTCCAGTACAGATGCCCTCTGACACCACTCCCTGAGCAGCTGCAGAAGAGGTTAAGGCCCTCTGGACACCACAACTTTCCTGAAGCTAGAGGAGTGGTAACCACAGCATCACATTTCCACGTGGCAGAGTAACAGACCCCAGGGGGTTTGTGCCAGGGGTGTGGTGAGTGAAAGGTCCTGGTCTAAAATGAACTCTTCAGCCCTGGCTGGACCTGGTGGGCACTAGGAACAGTGGCTGGCATTCCTGAGCACCTTCTACTCCATCCAGCTAATGCCAAGTGTTGCCTTCCCTCTGACTGAGTTTAACCCCAACATCTGTGTTTGTGTTCTGCAGGGATCTTATAAGCAGCAAAAAGGCCACGTGAGAGCAGTGCCTGGAGGAAAGGTGGAAACCCTGGCAGCATGAGCCACATCTCTGCTCTTCCAGAGCATCCCAGCTGGGGATGGACCATGGATGGTGCCTCAGAGGAGACCACCACCCCAACCTCAGGTTTTTCTGCTACCTAAAACCAGATGGAGATTAACATCACCTTCAGAGAGAGAGAGAGGAAAGGAGCTCTGCTGGTCAGATGTGCAACTCAAGGATGAAATCCCCAAGTCAGGGTTCAGAAATGGGAGCCAAAGGCTCTGAGAGGTTCATCCATGGCTGAAACTGTGCCAGTGAATAACTCACAAGGTCTGCCCCCAAAATCATGAATCATTCCTGAAAGCTGTAAAAAGTTTCATAACCTTAATGACTTTGGATAAACTCTGAACATCCTGTTTGCTGCCGGCCTTTGTTCCAGGGCTTTGACTCACTCACCATGAGGGAGGTTCTCCCTGAAAGCATGGGGGCTTGAAGCTTGTCCTGGAGAAAAATGAGTAAAGGGAGATGCACTTTTGACCAAAATGTGTTGGCATTGATGCTTCTCCATCACCTGGCTGTGAGAAGAAGGAATGGCTGTGCTCCCTTATTTCCCAGGGCCCCAGTGCATAGAATCCCAGACTGATTTGGGTGGGAAGGGACCTTTAAAGCTCAGCCAGTCCAACCCCCCTGCAGTCAGCAAGGACATCTGCAACCAGAGCAGATTGCTCAGGGCACCAAACAACCTGACCTGGAATGTTCCAGGCCTCCAGTCATTGCTGTGGCTTCCTCTGGCCCTACTCCAACAGGTCCCTGTTGCTCCTGTGCTGAGCACTGTAGTGCTGGGGCCAGCCCTGGGCAGAATCCCCTCTTTCCTCCTGCTGCCCATGCTGCTGGGGATCAGCATGGCTGGTTCTGTCTGTATGGTGCTGGTGCAGAGCAGCAGATACTGACCCCTGAGCACCTGGGCCACCACCACAGCCCATGGCCAGTGCCACTGTGGGCACCACAGGTGGGGTCAGGCCCTGGTACACAGCACGGCCGAACCAGATCTGAGAGGGAAAGGGACACCCAGGGCTGTTCCATCAGGCCTCATCCTGTGTGTGAAGGACCTGTGGGACTGGCAGGGAGCACAACACTGCTGTAGCAATAGGCTTAAACAGGCTTAAACCCAGGCAGATTTGTGTCTGGATGCCTGTATTTGATTTTTGTTCACACATGTGTCTTGCTGTGTTCTTGCAGAGCAATGTGGTGTGAGAACTCCTGCCCACAGTGAGTTTGCAGCTTTGAATACCCCTGACCAGAGCCCTGAGGCAACAGCTTGTTGCATTAGAAGGCAGCAGAATGGGAATTCAGTTTTATGCAGGACTTGTAGCAGTCAGGCACTGACTGCTCAAGGGATCTCTCTTTCCTCTAGTAAGGGTCCAACCACAGTGGTTCGGACCAGGAAAGGGAGATCCCTGGTGGGAACTGCTGCACCCACCCCTTGCCACAGAATCATAGATTCACAGATTGCATCAGGTTGGAAGAGACCCTCAGAGGTCATCTTGTCCAGCCCCTCTGCAGTCAGCAGGGACATGTCCAACTAGATCAAGTTGCTCAGGGCCCCAGCAAGTTTGACCTTGAATGTCTCCAGAGATGGGAGACACTCACCTCTTCCCAAGGCAACGCTCTGCAGCAGCAAATAACCCTTAAAGCAGAGGACTTATCACTGCCTGTGTTCATTTGTGGCATTCTTTTCCTTGTACAGATCCCTAGAAGTCAAGGGGACTTCCACAGAATCACAGAATTGTTTTACTTGGAAGAGGCCTCTAAGGTCATGGAGTCCATTTACTGCCATCACCAGTGGCGCTGCAGGGTTGGTCTGACCATGCCAAGGAGCCTCCAGCAGACACACAGGAGTTCTGCCAGCAGTGCCTGGTGTGCAGCCATCAACTTGTCCCAGTAATTTGCCATCACTGGCCCCCAAATGATCATTTGCCTCCTGCTCCCCTCCCAGACCCAGCCTTGCCCTGTTTTCTTAGATGAAATCCATGGAGGCCCTACCCCTCTGCTGCAGGTGACTGAAGTATCATGGAATCATAGAATTGATTTGGTTGGAAGAGACCTTTGAGATCATTGGGGCCAACCCAGGTCACCACTAAACCATGGCCTTCAGCACCACATTTCCACAGCTTTGACACCCCTCCGGGCACAGGGACTCCATTGCTGCCCTGGCCAGGCTGGGCCAGGCTTTGACAACCCTTTGGGGCAAGAAATTGTTCCTCATGTCCAACCTAAACCTCCCCTGCCACAACTTGAGGCTGTTCCCTTTTGCTCCAAAGGGCCAAGCTGTGTCTGTGTGTGTGATGTGCCCCATCCTTTCATCATGACCCACACCAGGGCGGGGGGGACCCACTGGGCAAAGGCAGCTCCACCATGACACCCCAGACTCAATGGTGAGGGGGCTGCCACAACAAACATGAAGACAGCTTGGAATGGTGGAGCTGCAGAGCATCTGCAGTGACCATGAGATGAGCTCAGGCTGGATCAGAGCTGCTGAAGAGATGCATTTCTGTGTGGCTGCAGCATGAGGAGCAGGGGGCTGGGGGGCTGGGGCTGGGATAGGTGTCGCTTTGGCAGCTCCCCCAAGGGGCTGCAGCAGCCAGAGCAGCCCTTGTGCCACAAATGGGTGCTCTTGCCTCCCCCTGGGGTTTTAGCCCAGGTTTTCTTACCATGCCAGGTGCCATATTGCAAAGTGGGTTTCCACAGTGAAAAAAATGCAAATCTCCTTTCTTGCAGGAGACAGCTAATGAAGGCTCCTCAACAGCTCCCTTCCCTAATAGCTCTTTAATTCTCTCATGAATATTTATGAGCAGTTGCCTGCAAGCGAGGATCCTCGCACTGGATGGACTGAGACTTCCCATCGATTGTGGCTGAAATGAAAACCAAGGGGCTCTGGGGCTGGTGGAGGTAGCTTTCTGCCTTCTGCAGGCTCAACAGAGAGCAACCTGCACATCAGGACTGCCAGCTGCCAGCCCTTGACAACATGAACTTGAAAGAGAGAGTGAGGGACCTGGGGCTGTTCAGTCTTGAAAAGAGAAGGCTGAGAAGGGATTTTATCTATGTCTCTTAACTATCTGAGGGGTGGGTGTCAAGGTGAAGGAGCCAGGCTCTTTTCAATGGGAAGCTGGCCAAGTGTGTTTGAAAATACTGAGCTGCCCCAAATGGAGCCTCCTGCCCCCAGGTGAGACAGTGTGCACCCCAAATGGGGCAGTCTGCAGCATTACTCCCCCATCAAAACAATGTAGCTTCAATACTGGGATGAGGTTGTTCCAGTATGTGACCCACTGACACCTCCAGGTGATTCTAATGTGACATTAGAAGGAACTTCTTCAGTAAGAGGGTGGTGAGGCTCTGGAATAGGCTGCCCAGGAAGGCTGTGGATTCCTCCTCCCTGGAGGTGTTCAAGGCCATGCTGGATGCTGAGCAGCTGAGTCTCTTTGAGATGCATCCTGGCCCATGGTGGGGAGGTTGGAGTAGATGATCTGTAAGGTCCTTTCCAACCTAATCTGTTCTGTGATTCTATGATCCCATCATGCTCTAGGTCTGAAACCTCGCTGTGAGCTCAGAGCTGGAAGGACAGCACTGCTGCTCAGGAAAAATGATCCAGCTCCAGCAGGTGTGTCCAGCAGGCCTAAGGAGGTTCTACTCTGCCCTGGTGAGACCACACCTGCAATACTGTGTCCAGTTTGGGGCTCCCCAGTTCAAAAGAGACAGACATCTGCCGGAGAGAATCCAATGGAGACCCACAAGGATGTTTAAGGGACTTGAGCATCTTCCCTATGAAGAAAGACTGAGAGTCCTGGGGCTGTTTAGTCTGGGGAAGAGTGAGAGGGGATCTGATCAATGTCTATCAATATCTGAGGGGTAGGTATCAAGTGGAGGGGGCCAAGCTCTTTTAGATGGTGCACAATAATAAGAAAAGGAACAACAGGTTCAAGCTTGAACACAGAAGATTTCAGCTCAACATGAGGAGCAACTTCTTTACAGGAGGGTGACAGAGCCCTGGAGCAGGCTGCCCAGAGAGGTTGTGGAGTCTTCTTCTCTGGAGGCTTTCAAACCCCCACCTGGATGCATTCCTGTGCAGACTACCCTAAGTGCCCCTGCTTTGGCAGGGGGGTTGGGCTGGATGATCCCTGGAGGTCCCTCCCAACCTCTGATCCTGTGATACCCATGGATTGAGGTCTGGTGAAGGGCACTCCCCTGAGATGCACAGCCCTGAGCACAGTGCAGACCGCGGAGGTTGCTTTGCCTCAGCACTTTTGGCCCTGATTTTCTTGTTCCTTCCGGGTTGGAGCCTGAAGAGCAGAAGTGGAATATCTGAGAGGCACCCAGCCCATGTGATGCTTGTTTATCCCAGGGATGCCAGATGAGCTCATTTGCAGGAAGGCTCTCAGCAACTTGCCACACCGGTTGCAAACCAGTTGGGTGGGGAGAGCCAGGCCCCTGCTTGCCCAAGCATGGCAGTGTAGCACTGCCAGGGAGCATGGGCACACAGGGGGGCATCAGTGTGCCCCCAGTGTCCCCACACCAACCTGTGTTGGCATCACCCCAGCCATGTGGTGGCAGCCTTGCATGCCCCAGTGTGCTCCAAGGGTTAGAATCATGGAGACATGGAATCATGGAAAGGTTTGGGTGGGGAGGAACCTTTGACAGCCACCCACTCCAACCCCCCTGCAGTCAGCAGGGACATCTGCAACTAGGGCAAGTTATCTGCTGGCCATTCTCTGGCTGATGTGGAGAAGATCCTAAGGTGCAGTTTTGTCACCAGAGTATCTATAAAAGCTTAGAGAAGTTTCTGGGGGGGGTGTTGCTGGTTTCTGGAGTGTCAAAAGCAGGAACTTAAAGCACTTGGAAATGCCACTGAGAGGCTGGAAGCCCTCTGCTCTGAGGCCAGGCTGAGAGAGTTGGAGTTTTTTAGCCTGGAGAAGAAAAGGCTCCAGGGAAACCTACTGGTGGCCTTGCAGTGCTTAAAGGGGCCTCTAAGAAAGGTGGGGACAAGCTTTTGAGCAGGGTCTGCTGTGAGAGGTCAAGGGGTGATGAACTCAAAGAGGGAGATTCAGCCTGGAGAGAAGGAAGAAATGTTTGACATGGAGAGTGGTAAGACCCTGGCCCAGGTTGCCCAGAGAGGTGGTGGATGCCCCATCCCTGGAACCACTGGAGGTCAGGTTGTTTGGGGCTGTGAGATTCAGCTGCAGATGTCTCTGCTGACTGCAGGGAGTTGGACTGGATGAGCTTTGGAGGTCTCTTTAAAGACACCAGTCTGTGATGGTGATTTTTGACAGGCACAAAAAAAACAAGGCAAGAAGGATGCAGGGAGGACAAGAGCAGCAGGCAAGGAGGAGGAAAACCAAGCAGAGAACCTAAGCTGGAAAGCCCAGAAGAGCTTTTTTGAGCATGAGCTGGGAGGAGAGAGCAGGATTAAGACCAGGCTGGGTGAGGCTCTGGCCAGCCTGATCTAGTGTGAGGTGTCCCTGTCCATGGCAGGGGGGTTGGAACTAGATGATCCTTGTGGTCCCTTCCAACCCTGACTGATACTATGATACTGCAGAGCTGGGTGCTCAAGTGATGAAAGTTCCATTGCCTTGAGGCAAACCCACCACCCTCCTGCATTTTGGGAGACAAGTCTCAGCACTTAGAATAAACAGCTGATGAAAATGTCAGGAAGGGCATCTGAGCCCTTTGCTGAGCCCTCCACCCATGCTGTCCCCTCCATCTGAGGGTCTTCCTGCAGGCACCTGAACCCCATTGGCTGGGCAGAGCTCTCCCAGCCCACTCTTTTGTCCCTTTGCTCTCCTGGCCCTTCCTAACCCAAGCCAGGAGCAGGCTGCAGCCTGTTTGCTGCAGTGCTTCATTTCAGGACAGCCTGAAGCAGATTCCCTCTATCAAAATACTGTATTCCCAAACATATTTTTTCTGCCCTTGAGAGATGAAACTCCATCAATTTGCAGGTGAAAAGCATCTGTTTGCAAACACCAGCAGCACAGTTGTTAGTCACTGGCTGATCTCAATCTCCAGCTTTAGAGGCTTGTGATCAATACAAATTAGGTTTGCAATAGGAGCTGATTAGAAGCGAGACGCAGGCAGGGTGGTGAGCGTTCATCTGCATTTCAGATGGGCTTCTCTGAGAGCATCCAGCCAGATTTGCCTGGAATTTTTTGCTTCTCTGCAGGACCTTCTGGGAGAGAGATGAGATGTAGCTGCTCTTCAGATGCAGAGCAGCCCACCTGTGCCTGGGCAGATGGGTTATCAACATCCTTAGCTCCTGCAGCTGCGCTGTTAGGAGCTGGTGGAACTGCTTCTCCCTGGAGTGGTTCCAGCAGGAGGGTGCAGCTTTCCCTGCAATGGATTCTGAAATGGTGCTTTGGAATGAAAGATGGAAATTCAAGAGGGCTGGAGCTCCTCTGCTGTGGGGCCAGGCTCAGAGAGTTGGGGTTGTTCAGCCTGGGGAAGAGAAGGCTCCAGGGAGATCTTCTGGTGGCCTTGCAATGCTTAAAGGGGTCATCAGGAAGCTGGGGACAGGCTTTTGAGCAGGGCCTGTTAGGACAGGACAAGGGCTGATGGTTTGAAACTAAAAGAGGCAGATTCAGACTGGAGAGAAGGAAGAGACATTTGACAGTGAGGGATGGTGAGAGCCTGGCACTGATCACATGCTGGCCAGTGGCACAGTGAGCACAGGAGGAAGAGGCAGAGCTGTGGTGGTGGTAGTGTTCTGGCTGTGGCAGGAGTTGGCTGAGCCTTGCCATTTGTGGAGGACCCCTGTCTAAAAGTAACATCTGGTGACTCCAGCAACCATGGCTGGCACCATAGCCCTGCTGGGGGAAATGCCACACAGTGCCATGCTGGCAGGTGACAGCAGCCATCTGCCTGCCCAGCAGGGCACCAGCACTGGCCCTGGGGTACATCTGAGCATCAGGCTGCTTCTCTGAGGGAAGGACCTTTGAGACCTGGGGTTGTTCAGCCTGGAGAAGAGGAGGCTGAGGGGAGCCCTCATTGCTCTCTACAACTCCCCAAAAGGAGGCTGGAGCCAGCTGGGGGTTGGTCTCTTCTCCCTAGTAACAAATGATAGGACAAGAGGAAATGGCATCAGGTTGCCCCAGGGGAGGTTTAGGTTGGACATGAGGAACAATTTCTTGCCCCAAGGGGTTGTCAAACCCTGGCCCAGGCTGCCCAGGGCAGTGTTGGATTCCCCATCCCTGGAGGGCTTTCAAAGCCATGGAAATGTGGTGCTGAGGGCCACGGTTTAGTGGGGCCCTGGCAGTGCTGGATTAATGGTTGGACTCAATGATGTTAAAGACCTTTTCCAACCAAAACCATGCTGTGATTCTGCAGCTTCTCCTCCAGCCCCACACAGGCAGAGCAGACAGTGGCATGGGCAGAACTGTGATGAGTCAAGAGTGGCCCAGCCACACATGACGTGGCTAACAGCAGCACAGGGTGGCACAGCAGGTCTAGGAGGTCAGGAGGCTCAGTGCCAGCAGAGCTGTGCTCCCAACCTCCCCTCCAGCTGCTGCCACAGCTCAGTGAGTGCTCCCCAGAGTGGAAAGCACCATCCCAACATGAGATCATCTCTGTCTGCCTTTATTGTCCTGGTCTGCTCCAGGGCTGGCTGCTGCCTCTGCAGCCTGGAGGGGAGGATTTCCTTGCTGAGCGTCTCCACAGCAAACACCTGCAGAACATTCTGGAGTACTGCATCCAGTTCTGGAGCCCCTATTACAAGAAGGATGTGCTGGACCCTTCAGTGCTGGGTCCAAGATTGGACTGGATGATCTTTGAGGTCTCTTCCAACCAGATATATTCTGTGGTTCTGTGTGGTGCTTCAGGGCATAATTTAGTGGCCGTGGTAGCTGGGTTATAGTTGGACTCAATGATCTTAAAGGCTTTTCCCAACCTTAATGATTCTGTGATTGTGCAGGTGGGGCTGTGCAGGCCAGGCTGAAGGCACTACCCAGCCCTGGTGCTCCATGTCTTCCTGTCACATCTCTTGTCCTTTTGTGCATGCTCAGGCCTTGAGAGATAAGCTCTGACATTCAGAAAAAAAAAAACCCAACCAACCCATCCAGAAATCAGAGAAGAGATTACAGATAAAAAGGAGCCAGCAGAGCCAGAGGAGCAGCTGTCAGGCTGGACAATGAGTGCTGCACAAAAGAAAGGACAAATTTGCTGAAAATAGTGCCCAGGAAGCTAAAGCTGCCTGGTGGGGTGTGGGGAGAATTGGGTAGAACTGGGTGGAATTGTGTTTTCTGAGGCAGTTGGGGAAATGAGCAATGTTTACAAACAGAAGACACAAACCCTGTGCCATCAGGCTCTTTGAACTCCCTGCATTTATGTTTTAGCCCTCCCACACTAAATGGGGACACAGAACCACAGAATTGTCAGGATTGGAAGGGACCCCAAGGATCATCCACTTCCAACCCCACTGCCATGGGCATGGACTCCTCATACTAGAGCAGATTGCCCAGACCCACATGCAGCCTGGCCTTACAAGCATCCAGGGAGACAGACTGGTTTGGAAGGGACCTTAAACATCATCTAGTTCCAACCCCCTGCCATGGAGAGGGACACCTCCTGCCAGACCAGCTTGCCCAAAGCCCCAGCCAGCCTGGCTTTGAACACTGGCAGTGCTGGGGTAATGGTTGGATTTGATGATCTTAAAGGTCTCTTCCAACCTACACAGTTCTGTGAGCCTATGAAAGATCTGACTTTAGAAACACTCCAGTTGTGTCAGGCCTAATGTCCCTGATCAGCCTCACCTGGCCCTCTGACCCCACCCATGCTCAGGACTCCATGGCAGCCCAGCCCAGGGGTGAATAGAATAGAATAGAATAGAATAGAATAGAATAGAATAGAATAGAATAGAATAGAATAGAATAGAATAGAATAGAATAGAATAGAATAGAACAGAACAGAACAGAACAGAACAAACCAGGTTGGAAGAGACCTTCAAGACCATCGAGTCCAACCGGGTGCTGCAGGATGCTGTACTCCAGCTATGTCTAAAGGTTATGGAAGATGTGGCTCCCCCAGCTTGGTGATACCCTGGCTGCAGAGGGGATTCTGCAAGGAGTTGTGTCCACTTCATTCTCAGCTTGGTGAGTCAAGCACAGTGCTGTGTGTGTGGTCTGTGTCTGGCCATTCCCACCTGGGACCTGGGCCTTTCAAGCTGGTTTGTCCTGTGCCCTTGCAGCACATGCTGGTATAGGCCTGAAGATGGGTGGCCTTTGCTGCTGGGAGAGCAGCTACTGGCTCCAAAATGTAGGTCACTGCCCAGCAGACCTACAGTGCTCAGAGGGCTTTGAGTCCATGTGCTGTAGTTCTGCAGATCTCAGCTTAAGTGCTCCCAGAAACCTGAGCTGCAGACGGCACTGGGCTGGGTTCTCCTTCCCCACTTGCTGAGCTGAGTAGAATAGAATAGAATAGAATAGAATAGAATAGAATAGAATAGAATAGAATAGAATAGAATAGAATAGAATAGAAAGTGAAGTGAAGTGAAGTGAAGTGAAGTGAAGTGAAGTGAAGTGAAGTGAAGTGAAGTGAAGTGAAGTGAAGTAGAATAAGCCAGGTTGGAAGAGACCTTCAAGATCATGGTGTCCAACCTATCATCCAACACCATCTAATCAACTAACCCATGGCACCAAGCACCCTATCCAGTCTCTTCCTAAACACCTCCAGTGATGGTGACTCCACCACCTCCCTGGGCAGCACATTCCAACAGCCAATCTCTCTTTCTGTGAAGAACTTCTTCCTAACATCCAGCCTAAACCTCCCCTGGTGCAGCTCGAGACTGTGTCCTCTTGTTCTGGTACTGGTTGCCTGGGAGAAGAGACCAACCCCCTCCTGGCTACAACCTCCCTTCAGGTAGTTGTAGAGAGCAATGAGGTCTCCCCTGAGCCTCCTCTTCTCCAGGCTAAGCAACCTGGAGGTGTTCAAGAGGAGATTGGATGTGGCACTTGGTGCCATGGTTTAGTCATGAGGTCTGTGGTGACAGGTTGGACTTGATGATCTTTGAGGTCTCTTCTAACCTTGGTGATTCTGTGATGGGAAGCTATAGCTTGTGGGCCCTGCTGGGGGTGGATCTGTCACACACAGAGAAGCTTGTTAATGGGTTCCTCTCTGTCTCTGGCTTATTCATTACCTGCTGCCCCGTGGTGTGGATGGCTGCACTGATTCTGAGCAGGAGTTAACCGAACTGGAGCTACTTCCTAAAAATAGGAGAGGAAAGGGGCAGGATGCTGGGGCCACAGAGGGAGGCTCTGGCGTAGGTGCTGTGCAGCTTTTTGTGCTCATGATGTCTGCCTTTGTTTCTAAGCTTGCTGGTTTTCTACTGGGAGCCTGAATCTAATGAATAAATACCTGGGTGTTTTCTTTGCAGTTCCACCAGGCAGTATTCAGGTTCTCAGTGCTGCTGCTCGGTCCCCATCTCCTCTGCAGATGAGCTGGGTCCTTGCTGCCCCTCATCCATTGCTTTGTGGGTTCTCCCTCAGAGAACACAAGCCCTGGGAGGTATCAGAGCAGCCATGGTTCCCTGGGGGCCCAGCCCAGCACAGGGCTCTGCAGAGAGGAGCCAGGCTGGAGAGCTGATCTTCCTAACCGCCAGGGGAGGTTTAGGCTGGAGGTTAGGAAGAAGTTCCACACAGAGAGAGTGATTGCCCATTGCAATGGGCTGCCTCGGGAGGTGGTGGAGTCACCATCACTGGAGGTGTTCAGGAGAAGACTTGATAGGGTGCTTGGTGCCATGGTTTAGTTGATTAGGTGGGTTGGGTGATAGATTGGATGTGATGATCTTGAAGGTCTCTTCCAACCTGGTTTGTTCTATCTACCAAAGATCTTATAGCAAAAGCAGTTTCTAGCTGCACAGCCTTGCACAACTTCAGTCAACCCTATATTTAGGGCAGCTGTACTCAATTACAATCATAAAGAATTCATAAGTTATACAAAGGCCCTAGTTCTGGTTTTGGTGCACCTGGATAACTCAGACCATCCCTCAGCAGAGAGCAGAGTCAGAGGGGACATCTGAAACTCCATCCATCCTTAGGCGTGGGATCAGCGGTGCTACTACAGTCTGCATCTTAGGCTCTTCTCTCCTGTAAAGAAAAAAATCCAGCCTCTTGCTTTTCAAAAATTCAGCCCAGGACTACTGGGAGACTGGATATAATGAATAAATACCTGGGTTGTGTTTTTGCAGTTCCACCAGGCAGTGTTCAGGTTCTCAGCGTTGCTGCTCGGTCGCCAGCTCCTCTGCGGATGAGCTGGGTCCTTGCTGCACCTCATCCATTACTTTGTGGGTTCTCCCTCGGAGAACACAAGCCCTGGGAGGTGTCAGAGCAGCCATGGTTCCCTGGGGGCCCAGCCCAGCACAGGGCTCTGCAGAGAGGAGCCAGGCTGGAGAGCTGATCTTTCTGACACAAGCCGCTGGAGAAGGTCAGTGATCCGCAAAGCCTGTCCTGGGCACCGTGCCACCCGTGCGTCACTGCTGATCTATGGCCATGACTGTCCCCAGGAACAGATGAGCTCAGCTCCGTGGCTCATCCCTCATCCTCCTGTCTACCCAGAGTCCAAACTGCAAAGTCTAGGTGGCTTCACCCTGTGGGGGCTGGCTGGGCCAGCTGAGACCAGCACACTGTGCTCTCCTGGACTGGCTCCGTGGACCAGGGGAAGCAGCCCAGGACATGGGTTGAAGCAGGATGCAGGCTGGCTCTAGAACAGTTTGTGGTCTAAAAGGAGCTGAGGCTGCCCTGTGCCCCTGTCCTGGACACAGGAAGGCAGCTGCTGCTGCCTGTCCCTCAGCAGTGTCCTCTTCCTGTCACTATGTGGGACACATGTCCCTGCAGCGGCTGCCTCAGCCCTGCAGCTGGAGCTGCAGCAGTGCTGCAGTTGAAGTGCTGCAGTCAGCACATCCCTCCTACCAGAGACACAGCTCATGTGCTGGTGGACTGGAAACTACTGGATCAGGAGGAGCTGGACACTTTCCTAGTGAGTGACTGCTGTGTGTCTGTGGGACCCAGCCGTCCCCTGCTCAGCTCCTACCTGGTGAGCAGCAAACTGTCTCCCACCAGCATGGAGATGACCCTGCTTGGCTGTGAGATGGTCACCCATGGCTGAAATATCCCCTGGCTTCCAGGGGTACTTCTCTGAAGCACAGAGCAGAGGTTTGAGCACATGGTTCTTGTTCTGACCAGCGGCAAACTGTACCTGACCATGGCTGGGGGGCTGGTTTAGCCCCCATGAGGGCACAGAGACACACTGGGGAGAGGAAAACAAAACACCATAAGCCCACCCAAAACTGAGGAGCTGTTAGTAAATTTGGGCTGGTATTTTACCTACTAGACTCTGTAGAGGGAATGGGGAGCTGATGGCAGGCTGTGCTTCTCCAGCAGCATGAGGAACCTGCCTCTTCACTGTGTTCTGCAGATATCCATCTTTTAAAGACATCTGAAGTCATAGAATCATAGAACTGTTAGGGTTGGAAGGGGCCTCAAGGACCACCTAATTCCAACTCCCCTCCCATGGGCAGATAGAGCTCACACTAGGTAGAAAATGTCCCTGTGACAAAGGAGCAAGTTCAGTCAGTACAGGACTCCAATCACAGTGAGAAGATCCTGCTAAATTCCTGCACTGCTTGTGGGGGGGAAGGAAGGGGCACCCTCAGGGGATCAAAACATGCCCCCTCTGTTTAGGCACAGCCAAATGCCACATCTATGTGGGGTCCTTTGTCCCCTCATATTGGAACCAAATAAGGTGCAAACCCCTTCAGCCCCATCAGCCACCCATCACAGGCACCGTGTCCCAGAGCTGCCCTGGGTCAGTGACAGGTTGCCAGGGCAGGAAAACATCCTGGTTCTCCTCCCAGCCTGATGGTTTCAGGTCTGCCCAGGAGCTGGACAGGCTCTGGGGAGGTGGGTTTAGGCTGCTTTGGATGTCCCAGGGTGCTAGAACCAGGGGGAGGCTGATCATCTCCACATTTGACTTGAGGTCTTAAAGGCTTACACTGGAGCATTTCAGTTGCCTGGCTGCCGAAGCAGCCCCATTGGGGCTGCAGATGGGACCTGCCTGGGCCCCTTTTCCCCAGAGCTGAGTGAGGAGGGGCATAAAGCTGCACAGAAGCATTGTAGCTCCCATGGGGACTATTCAGTGGTCGATTAAATTCCATCTCTGCTCTCCCGCCCAGTTTGTTCCCTGTCGGTAGAGGCTGTGCTGCACCCTGCGCCAGCTGCTGCAACCCTGCTCTGCTGCCAAAGCTCCTCAGAAGCAAACTGCAAGAGGTCGCTGGTCTGAAGCCTTCTCTGTGCTCAAAAACTGTTCTGAGAGCTGTGGCTCCTCCCAGGATGACAATAAATCCCTGCATCTGGAAAGGTTTGTGTGCAGGGCTGGGAGGGGGGGGGGGTGGGGGGTGGTGCTGACGGGGCTGCGCAACCTCCTCCCAGGCTGGGGGCCATGCAGCTCCAGGCTGGGGCTGGCCAAGCATGGGGCAAGTGCTGGATGGACATCAGAGAAGCTCCAGGCTTGGAATAAAGCATCCAAGGCTTGGAAGCTGCCTGCAGAGCCCAGGACTGGGTGTGTTGGGAGTTGCAGTGTGCTGGGGAGGACAGCAGGTTTCTGGTAACAGGAAGGAGGATGGTGAAGTCTCAGCCCCAGCCCAGGGATCTGTGACCTCTCCTCAGGGCTGTCACTTGAAATAACAATAAAGGACACCAGGAAATTCCTGGGGACATGAACCCAGGGCAGCCTCTGGGCTTTACTCAACAGCAGGAGGGGAAGCCAAGGAGCCAGCAGCTCCTCAGGGCAGGGTGAAACCAGAGGGGCACGTAGGGAAGTTGGGACCATCCTCACCCCTGCCCCACCCACCAAGGATGACTGTGGAGGACAATCCATCACTGCAGCTGTTCTTCCAGCTGAGCCAGCAGTGACTCCTGGCTCAGAGCATCCCCTGGCCACGCAGGCAGGAGAAAGCTGGGTGTCTCTGAGGAGCACCCTGTGGGGCTGGGTGCTGCTGATGTTCCCCTGAGGCCGTGTCACCTTCCCTGGTCCTCGCTGCATCACTACAGTCAGGCTTTGCCACGCTCCAGCAGAACTGAGTTATCCACAGACAGTTTGCCAAACCTTGTCACTGTGCAGTGCTTTCCCTCAGCCCCACCAGCACCACCTCAGCCCCACCTGCCTTGTTGCTCTGTGGGGCTGTGCCTGTTGGACCATCCCTGGGAGTGACCCTCACGGTGTGACCCTCACGGTGTGACCCTCACAAGTGACCTGCTCCCAAGTTTCTCCCCCCACAAGGTCCCTCTCCCCAGGCCATGGGTGGCTGCTCTGGGGCTGCTGTTGTTGCTGCCTCAGCACGGGGCTGAGCCAGCCCAGCAGACAAAGCCCTGGTGGCTCTGCTGCAGCCTGGTGCATTAATGCACTAATTATTAACTGCTATAAATCCTCCTTATGAGACTGAGCAGGAGCATCTCCTGTGCTAAAAATACCCCAGAAAGGGAAGGAGGCACCAACACACAAGTGCCAGAGAAGCTTTTGTAATTTCCTAATACATTTCTTGTTATTAATTGAGGAGAGGAGCTGCTTGCTGTGGGGATTAAGCAATTAAATTGCAGCTGCAGGCTGGAAGTGCCAAACTGGGCACCATTCCCCCCAAATGCTGCTCTGTGGTTGCAGCACAGCCTGTGCTGGCTGCCTGGTGTCGTGTCTCACTGGGGAGACTGAGGTGGTTCTGTGAGGAGGAGCAGCTCCAGTGCTGGCCCTAAATGCAGTTAGGGTGGGGGCAGTGCCAGCCTGTGGGTGGCAGTGATGGTGCAGTACACAGTGGTGGGGCAGGGGCAGTGGCAGCATGGGGACGGTGGTGCTGTGCCATGCAGGGCACCGTGCAACCCCAGGAAGCTGCGGTAGGTGCCCCTGCAGTGCTGCTGCTGAGGCGCAGGAGCTAAATAACACAGGGTATAAACTCCAGCTCAGGAGGTTCCACCACAACATGACGAGGAACCTCTTCAC
The DNA here is from genome assembly GCF_026170545.1 of Melanerpes formicivorus. NCBI lineage: Eukaryota > Metazoa > Chordata > Aves > Piciformes > Picidae > Melanerpes > Melanerpes formicivorus. The sequence continues at coordinate 29,775,360 of NW_027142358.1, forward strand.
TGTGAGGGTCACAGAACACTGGAACAGGCTCCCCCAGAGGGGTTGTGGAGTCTCCTTCTCTTCTGGAGGCTTTCCAGCCCCATCTGGATGTGTTCCTGTGTGACCTGTGCTGGATTCTATGGCCCTGCTCTGCGGGGGGTGGGGTGGGGGGTGGACTCGATGATCTTCAGAGGTCCCTTCCAACCCCTAACATCCTGTGAGGGCTGCCTGATGCTGTGCAGGGTCTTGTCTAAAACCCAAAGTGACCCCCACCAGCTGCTGGACCCGATTGGGAATGGAGCAGGGACAGAAACCCGGAGCAGTTGGCGTGGTTTGCTTTGCTTTGCTTTGTTTTGGTTGGTTTGTTTGTATTTTAAACTCCGACAGCAGCTTCTCGGAGGTGCTGGGCAGGGCTGGAGCTGCTGCACACAATCCTCGGGTGTCTCCCCAGGAACCCGGACTGTCTGAATGAGGCTCCCAGGTCCTGCGGGAGACGTGGTTCTGCTCAAATCTCCACCTTCTCGGCACTTCCAAACCGAGTCACCAAGGAAGGCGAAGCCGCTGCCCGTGGCTTGGATGCACCTCGCAAAGCTTCTGAGTCTGGGGGCACAATCGCCGCAGGCTGGGCTCAGGGGGAGCCGAGGATGAGGAGCAGGAGGGTCTCCGGGAGGCTCTCGGTGGGGGTTCCCAGTGCAGAGCTTCCCAGCCGGCTTCCGCGCTGCACGGTCCCATCTCCTGGCAGAACCTGGGAATAGCAGGGAGGAGAGCGGCGGGATGGAGGTTAGTATTAGTAGGATAGAATAGAATAGAATAAAATATAATTAGGATAGGATAGGATAGGATAGGATAGGATAGGATAGGATAGGATAGGATAGGATAGGATAGGATAGGATAGGATAGGATAGAATAGAATGGAATGGAATGGACCAGGTTGGAAGAGAGCTTTGAGATCATTGCATCCAACCTATCACCCAACACCACCTAATCAACTAACCCATGGCACCAAGCACCCCATCAAGTCTCTTCGTAAACACCTCCAGTGATGGTGACTCCACCACCTCCCTGGGCAGCACATTCCAATGGCCAGTCTCTCTCTCTGTGTAGAATTTCTTCCTAACATCCAGCCTAAACCTCCCCTGGCACAGATTGAGACTGTGTCCTCTTGTTCTGGTGCTGGTTGCCTGGGAGAAGAGACCAACCCCCACCTGGCTACAACCTCCCTTCAGGGAGTTGGAGAGAGCAATGAGGTCTCCCCTGAGCCTCCTCTTCTCCAGGCTAAGCAACCCCAGCTCCCTCAGCCTCTCCTCACAGGGCTGTGCTCCAGACCCCTCCCCAGCTTTGTTGCCCTTCTCTGGACACCTTCCAGCAAGTCAACCTCCTTCCTAAACTGAGTGGCCCAGAACTGGACACAGTACTCGAGGTGTGGCCTAACCAGTGCTGAGCACAGGGGCAGAATGACCTCCCTGCTCCTGCTGGCCACACTGTTCCTGATGCAGGCCAGGATGCCATTGGCCCTCTTGGCCACCTGGGCACACTGCAGGCTCATGTTCAGCCTATCATCAACCACCACCCCCAGGTCCCTCTCTGCCTGGCTGCTTTGCTGCAGGGTCATCTCTGTCTGAGGGCTGAATAAAAGCTTCTAAAAATACAAAGGGGATTTGCAGAAGGAGAAGATGGTTTATACAACGAAGCACGTCGCTCCGAAGCAAGAGAAACATCAGCTTTGGAGAGGGAAACATTTTGTTCCTGGAGTCTAAACACTGTCAGAGTTTGGTGCTCAGAAGGAGGTGAGATCAAGCTGCTGAGATGAGAAGGGGAGAGGAGGAGGGGGGAAAAAAAGTCCTTTTCCTTTCTGTTGCTTTGTGCTGCCAGGCTCCAGGCTCTGAAAACCTGTGCTGTCCTTCTGGTACCTCTACTTTTGGGACCAGGCTCTGGACAACAGGTCTGGTGAGGAGCAGCTGAAGGAGCTGGGGGTTTTCATCCTGGAGAAAAGGACACTGAGGGGAGACCTTCTGGCTCCTTACAGCTCCCTGTAAGGAGGCTGGAGCTGGGTGGGGGTCAGTCTCTTCTCCCAAGGAACAAGTGAAAGGATGAGAGGAAATGGCCTCAAGTTGTCCTGGGGAAGGTTTAGTTTGGACATGAGGAAGCATTTTTTTCCCCTAAAAGGGTTGTCAGGGCCTGGCCCAGGCTGCCCAGGGCAGTGATGAATTCCCTATCCCTGGAGGGGTTTCAAAGCCCTGGAGATGTTGTGCTGAGGGACATGGTTTAGTGGTGACCTGGCAGTGCTGGGCTGTGGGTTGGACTCAATGGTCTTAGAGGTCCCTTCCAACCAAGACACTTTGGTTATTCCATGAGTCTGTGGATGGTTTCTTTCCCTGTGGCAGGACAGTGCCTGGATCCCTTGCAGAAGCAAAGCTCCCAACGTGTTTTTCCTGCCTGTTTCACTTGTTCATTTCTAAGTTCCTGGTACCACATTCCACAGCAGTTGAGGGAACTGGCCAGATGAGATAGAATAGAATAGAATAGAATAGAATAGAATAGAATAGAATAGAATAGAATAGAATAGAATAGAATAGAATAGAATAGAATAAGCCAGGTTGGAAGAGACCTTCAAGATCATCGAGTCCAACCTATCATCCAACACTATCTAATCAACTAACCCATGGCACCAAGCACCCCATCAGGTCTCTTCCTAAACACCTCCAGTGAGGGTGACTCCACCACCTCCCTGGGCAGCACATTCCAATGGCCAATCTCTCTTTCTGTGAAGAACTTCTTCCTAACATCCAGCCTAAACTTCCCTGGCACAGCTTGAGACTGTGTCCCCTTGTTCTGGTGCTGGTTGCCTGGGAGAAGAGACCAAGCTCCTCCTGGCTACAACCTCCCTTCAGGTAGCTGTAGAGAGCAATAAGGTCTCTTCTGAGCCTCCTCCTCTCCAGGCTAAGCAACCCCAGCTCCCTCAGCCTCTCCTCACAGGGCTGTGCTCCAAACCCCTCCCCAACTTTGTTGCCCTTCCCTGGACACCTTCCAGCATCTCAACATCTTTCCTGAACTGAGGGGCCCAGAACTGGACACAGGACTCAAGGTGTGGCCTAACCAGTGCAGTGTCCAGGGGCAGAATGACCTCCCTGCTCCTGCTGGCTACACTGTTCCTGATGCAGGCCAGGATGCCATTGGCCTTCTTGGCCACCTGGGCACACTGCAGGCTCATGTTCAGCCTAATGTCAGTCAGCACCCCCAGGTCCCTCTCTGCCTGGCTGCTCTCCAGCCACTCTGACCCCAGTCTGTAGCACTGCCTGGGGTTGTTGTGGCCAATGTGTAGAACCTGGCACTTGGATGTGTTAGATGTCATGCCCTTGGCCTCTGCCCATCTGTCCAGCCTCTCAAGGTCACTCTGCAGAGCTCTCCTACCCTCTAACAGATCAGCTCCTGCCCCCAGCTTGGTGTCATCTGCAAACTTACTGATGATGGACTCAATGCCCTAGTCCAGGTCATTGATAAAGATATTGAACAGGATGGGGCCCAGCACTGATCCCTGGGGCACACCACTGGTGCCTGGCTGCCAGCTGGGTGTGGCACCATTCACCACCACCCTCTGGGCTCAGCCCTCCAGCCAGATGGTTCATTGCAGCAGAATCCAGCTCCCTGCAGCACGTTTCTACTGGCCTCCAGAGAGCATGCAACGAAGCTTCTGAATCCAGAGCAGCAAAACACTGCTTCTGTCTCCCAGCTGGGTAAATTCAGGGATGCTGCAGGCAGCAAACCTCCTCCTGCTCGGATCATGGGAAGACACAGAGGTGCTGCACCCCCTCAGCACAAGAGTCCCTGGGTCTCCAGGTGGGTCGGTCCTTCAGCAGGTCCCTCAGCACACTCTGCTGGAGTGAGGTTAGTGAAGCTGCCAGAGGAGGAGAGCAGAAAAATCTCCATGAACAAGCCCTGCCGTGGGGCCAGGGCAGGGCTCTCTGGGAAGGAGAGGAGAGGGGTCTGGGGCACCTTCAGCAGGGCTTGGGGGTGGGATTCAGTGATCTCTGGAGGCCCCAGCCAACCTCTACCCTTCTGTGATTCTGTGAGCAGAGCAGCAGTAGCCCCAGGGCAGAGCAAACAGTTAAAAATTAGCTTCTGCAGGAGCAGGAGAGCCTGGAAACCTGCTCATTATGTGTCTCCACCCCAAGCCTCTCCCACCACACTGCAGTCTGAAGGCAAATTACAGGGTGCAGTTCAGGACATCCCTCAGTGTGCAGACCCCTGCCCTGCCCATATACCCACAGCTATGGGTGTAACTGCTCTGTCCTCCTCAGGGAAACCCAGGGGAGCAAAAATAGACTCCAAAGCACTTGGGAGCAGCAGTGGGGAGATTCAAACCCACAGCAGGACCTGCTGCAAGGGTGGTCAGAGAGAGCCTTCAGTGCAGGGGGTCACTGCACCTCCCAGTGTCCAGCCAGCAGGGGCACAGCATTCGGCAGCTCAAGCCCCAAGTCCCTGCCTTCAGTTGCCCTCCCCTCCTGCCACCTCCTGCCACCTCCTGCCACCTCCTGCCACCTCCTGCCTTCTGGCCCATGGGCTAGGTGAAGAGCTGGGTCTGACACCCCTCTGAGAGAGCTTGTGGTCCTTTGTGCTGTGGTTGCTGCTGGGTCCTTCACAAACCTGAGTTGCAGGGCCAGCTCCTGTCTCCAGTCCTCAGCCTATCTCGATGAGGAATTGATTTCTTTTCCACATAAAACTGTTGTTTACCAAGAGTGGCTTCCAACACCATCCCACCAGCTCCAAAAGCTGCCTTTAGAGCTGCCATGCTGGGATGGTGGAAAGGCAGCCAGCTCTGTACAGGGGCTGAAGCACAGCCATCTGTGTGCAGAGTCCAGGGCATGACCTGGTGCCCAGGGGGCCTGAATGGGTTTGAAAGTTGTGAGCTGGGGCAGCACAGGAGAGGCTGTTTGCTCCATGAGCACAGCCTGACTTGGGTAGGTGGGATTTCTGTAGCACCATTAATCATTGAATTGTTTGGGTTGGAAAAGCCCTCTAAGATCATCCAGTCCAACCATCAGCCCAACACCACCATGGCCATCAAACCATGTCCCCAGGTGCCATGTCCACAGGTTTCTTGAACATCTCCAGAGACAGTGACCCCACCACCTCCCTGAGCAGCCTGTTCCTATGCCTGACCACTCTTCCAGCAAGGAAGTTTTCCCTCTTGTCCAGCCTAAACCTCCCCTGGCACAATTTCAAGCCATGTCCTCTTGTTAACGATGCAGAAGCCATAAGTGGTCAACAAGGTGAGCAGGCTGCTCAGGTCTGTGGCACAGAAATGTGATTTATTGGAGTCACAGTGCCCACTAGAGACCAGCAGAGCAAGGGAACAGCCAGAGCCTGGCTGGCACCAGCACACTGCTGGCCACCTTCAGCCAACCTGCTGCTGCCAGCCAGCCAGAGCAGCCTGGGCCAGGGACATGAGCTCCTGGGGATGGAGGTAGGAGGCTTCTTCCAGTGGCCAAGAAACATAATAATCATCCTGGCCTGGATCAGCAATAGTATGACCAGCAGAACCAAGGCAGGGATTGTCCCCTGTACCCACCAGTGGTGAGATCACACCTCAAATACTGGGCTCAGTTTTGTGCCCTGCATGCTAAGAAGGACATTGAGGTGCTGGAACAGGTCCAGAGAAAGGCAATAAAGCTGGTGAAGGCTCTGGAGAACAGAGCTGGTGAGGAGCAGCTGAGGGAGCTGGGGTTGTTCAGCCTGGAGAAAAGGAGGCTGAGGGGAGACCTGCTGGCTCTCTACAACTCCTTGAAAGGAGGATGGAGCTGGGTGGGGGCTGGTCTCTTCTCCCAAGGAACAAGTGACAGGACAAGAGGAAGTGGCCTGAAGTTGCCCCAGGAGGGGTTTTTGGTTGAACATGAGAAAAAACTTCTTGACTGAAAGGGTTCTCCAAGACTGGCCCAGATTCCCCAGGGAGGTGACCAAATCCCCATCCCTGGAGGTGTTTAAAAGAGGCAGAGATGTGGTACTGAGGGACATGGCTTGGCACTAGCCTTGGCAGAGTTAGAGAATGGTTGGACTCCATGATCTGAAAGGTCTCTTCCAGCCTAAACTATTCTGTGATTCCATGAATGGCTCAGCAGATCTGAAAGAGAAGCAGCAGCCATCAGGTCTCACCCACTGCCAGTGTGTCCCTATGGATAGGATGAGGCTCTGGCCAGCCTGATCTGGTGTGGGGTGTCCCTGCCCATGGCAGGGGGGTTGGAACTAGATAATCCTTGTGGTCCTTTCCAGCCCTGACTGATACTATGGTACTATTTCAGGAGCTGGAGTGTTTCTGAGGCCAGAAAACCCTTCCCTGTAAGGCAGCACAGATCTCCAGTCCTGGATAACCCCTCGTGATGCTCCTCCACAGCCCAGAGTGAGGTGGGCAGAAGCAGCCACCCAAAGCCAGCATCTGTTCACCATAAACTGCAAACTGGAGAATAATCATAGACTTCACTGTGCCAGACCTCATCTTGTGCTTCCCACTAACGCAGCTCATGCTCAGCAGAAAATAGCTGCAGCTTGACCCTGCACAGTCCCCAGAAGCTGAAAGGCTGTGAAGATGCTGAGCAGCTCTGTAAGGAGGAAAGGCTGAGAGCCCTGGGGCTGTTGAGTGTGCAGAAGAGCAGCCTGAGAGGGGATCTGATCAATGCCCAGCAAGAAATAAAGGACCTGTGGGGGCAAGAGGATGAGGCCAGACTCTTGTCAGTGGTGCCCAGTGACAAAGGGCAACAGGCACAAACTGGAACCCAGGAGCTTCCATCTGAACAGAAGGAGAAACTTGTTTGATGTGAATGTTCTGGAGCCCTGGAGCAGGCTGTGCAGTCTCCTTCTCTGGAGAGATTCCAAACCTCCCTAGACATTGTGATCCTGGGCAAGCTGCTGTGGGTGCCCCTGCTTTAGCAGGGGGGCTGCACTGGATGATGTCCAGAGGTTCCTTCCAGCACCCACCATGCTGGGATTCTGGGGAGGGAAGCCATGTGTGAGGAGGTGATGGAGGAAGGACAGTGGCCTCCTTCATGGATCAGCTGCCCAGTGAAATCCAGCTTTTACCTCCTTACCACAGACACAGAGCTCATGCAGCAGACGAGGAAGGGAGCAGCCCAGCACCAGCTGGCTCAGCAACGTGGTCCTGAGGTCAGGGCTTGCAGGAACCCAGCTCAGGTCAGCACCCACTGTGACTCTTTCACTGATTCACAGTGGTGTCATTTCTGCTCTTCACCATTTCCAGCAACACTGACACACTCCACAGGCAGCTGTCTGAGGTCATATCCTCTGCTCTTGCTACTAAACCTCCTGGTTGTGGTTCTCTACTACTAAGAGCAAAGCTATTTGGGACAGGCTGGGACAGAGAAGGGTTGGACATGGTGAAACAGAGACCCCCCAGCCATTTGGGGGGGGGTCAGGTCACACAGGGATGAAGTGGGGGCTCAGAGCCAAGCTGAGAGCTGTGGCAGGAGATGCTGCTCAAGCTTGAACATAGAAGATTTCATCTCAACATGAGGCAAAACTTTACAGTGAGGGTGACAGAGCACTGGAACAGGCTGCCCAGGTGGGCTGTGGAGTCTCCTCTGGAGACTTTCAAACCCCACCTGGATGCATTCCTGTGTGGACTACCCTGGGTGATCCTGCTTTGGCATGGGGGGTTGGACTGGATGATCTCTTGAGGTCCCTTCCAACCTCTAGAGTACTGTGATACTGTGATGGAGCTGAGCAGCCAAGCAGGGAAAATCACAGAATCATAGAACTGTTGAGGTTGGAAGAGACCTTTACCATTAAGTCCAACGACTCACCTAGAGCTCACAATCCCACCACTGCCTCTAAACCACCTCCCTGAGCACCACATCCATGGGGCTTCTATATGGCCAGCACAGAATGTGCTGGGTGTGTGTCCAGCACTTGGTTTTGCTCTTCCCAAGACTGGAAACATTCAATTGTACAGAAGTGTTTAAAAATGAGGACAGGAAAAACAAGAGAGAGAAAGCCTGGTGGTGCTAGCAGCAGAGAGAATGGAGTTAAGCTTGAGGAGGGGAGAATTAGAGTAGAGATTAGGATTCTTTAGAGTGAGGGTGGAGAGACACTGGAACAGGTTGCCCAGGGAGGTTATGGATGCCCCCTCCCTGGAGGTGTTCAGGGCCAGGTTGGACGAGGGCTTGAGCCCTGAGGAGAGAGACTTAGGGGTGCTGGTGGACAAAAAGCTCAACATGAGCTCTCAGTGTGCACTTGCAGCCCACAAAGCCAATCAGATCCTGGGCTGCATCAGGAGAAGTGTGGCCAGCAGGGCAAGGGAGGTGATCCTCCCCCTCTGCTCAGCCCTGGTGAGACCCCACCTGCAGTACTGTGTCCAGTTCTGGAGCCCCTATTACAAGAGGGATGTGGAGGTGCTGGAAGGTGTCCAGAGAAGGGCCACGAGGATGATCAGAGGGCTGGAGCACCTCTCCTGTGAGGGCAGACTGAAGGAGTTGGGGCTGTTCAGTCTGCAGAAGAGAAGGCTCCAAGGTGACCTAATTGTGGCCTTCCAGTATCTGAAGGGGGCTACAGGAAGGCTGGGGAGGGACTGCTCAGGATCTCAGGTAGTGATAGGACTAGGGGGAATGGAATGAAGCTGGAGGTGGGGAGATTCAGGCTGGAGGTGAGGAGGAAGTTCTTCCCCATGAGAGTGGTGAAGCCCTGGAATGGGTTGTCCAGGGAGGTGGTCGAGGCCCCGTCCCTGGGGGTGTTTAAGCCCAGGCTGGATGAGGCTCTGTCCAGCCTGATGTAGTGTGGGGTGTCCCTGCCCATGGCAGGGGGGTTGGAACTAGATGATCCTTGTGGTCCCTTCCAACCCTGAATGAAACTATGAAACTATGAAACCTGGGCTAGTGGGAGGCATCCCTGCCCAATGCAGGGGAGCTGGATCTGGGTGACCTTTAAGGTCCCTTCTAACCCAACCCATTCCATGAATCTATGATTCCATTGCAGCAGGGCTGAAGGGGGAACTTTCATTAACCTGCAGGAGAAGGAGCAGTGGGGAGCTGCCTGTGAGGAAGCCCAGCTCCCTTCAGCCTCTGCCACCGTGGTTATCCCATGGATCACTTTTATGGGTGGCGTCTCACAAGGGCAAGGCTTTAATGAGCAGCAGAATTAAACGCTCACCAGGAGTGTTTCAAACAAGTGATGGATCCCTGCTGGGTGCATCCATCATCCCTGCTAGGCTCCTGCCAGACACATTTGTCAGAGCTCCCAACTGACATGAGACTGAAACTGAATTTTGTTTCTGCTTCATTTGGTCAGTGCAGCACTGACACAAAGCACCCAGGCTGGGCTAGCAGGGCTTAAGTCTCTTGTGATGCTGGATTAACCTCCCTGTGTGCAGACTGGAAGCACAGAATGGTTTGGGTTGGAAGGGACCTAGTCCAAGGTCATCCAGCCCAACCCTGATGCAGTCAGCAGGGACATCCTCCACTAGATCAGGTTGCCCAGAGCCTTACTGAGCCTCACCTTGAAGAGCTCCATGGATGGGACCTCAACTACCTCCCTGGGCAACCTGTTCCAGTGTTAGACCATCCTCATTGTAAAGAACTTGTTCCTAACATCCAATCTAAATCTCCTCTTCTCTAATTTCAAGCCATTTCCCCTTGTCCTGTCACTGCAGACCTTTGTAAACAGTCCCTCTGCAGCCTTCTTGTAGCCCCCTTCAGGTACTGGAAAGCTGCTATTAGGTCTCCCTGGAGCCTTCTCCTCTCCAGGCTGAACAGCCCCAGCCCCCTCAGCCTGTCCTTGTAGCAGAGGTGTTCCAGCCCTGAGTATCTAAAATACCTTCCAAACAAATTAGCAGAAATCTGGAACAAACAGAAGTGCAGATGAAGCACAACCAGTCCAGCACCTCAAAGCCTGATGCTGGAGGACCTCAGTCTGCCCCAGTGCCAGCTCCTGCCGTGCTGTGCCCTGCCACGTTGTCCCCTGCACTGCTGGAGCTCTGGATGTGCCTGCTGAGCCTTCTGAAGTCCTGTTGGTATTTCTGAACTGGCTGCTTTACATCCACCAAGTATGGACCACATCTGCTCTTCAGCCTGATGGGTGTGAGAGGCAGGCAGGCACCGACTGGACCCTGCAGGTGCTAGGGGAGGGAAACGCAGCTTTCAGCCAGGGCTTTGTGGCCTTCTCTTTGTCCTTATTGCCCAGTCCTGCCCCAGGAACCACCTCTTGCAGCACACCAGGGGCTTCCCCCATGTCACACCTGCCAGGGAAATGTGTCTCAGTACCAGCTGCAGCCACAGCACCCTTGGAGCCAGCTTTGCCAGGGGCTGGCACCTCTGGGCACTGCTGTAATGCTGCAGGCTTGGCTGTGGGAAGGAGGGCAGGGCCAGGCACCCTGTGACCCCCTCATGAAGTGTATGCCAGCTCAGAGGGCTTTGAGTCCTGCTTGAACAGCTGCTAACCATTCTGAGAGAGGAGGGAAGAAGCCTGACCCTGGGGAGAGGGTGGTGGTCACAGCGTGTTCCAGACTGCACCAGGGAGTTGTCTCCCACCACCCTGTGCAGATCTCCTCCAGAGTCTTGATTCCAGTAAGGTTTGCTCAGTCAGTGTCTGCCTCAGGGCAGATGCCATTGCCCTCTGCTGCTGGAAGCCTGTTTCCCTGACAAGGGCTCTACACCACCAATCTGACTCCTGGTGCCCTCTCCAGTGCCCCTCAGGCTGTCCCAGGGGTAGCTGCTGGGGGTGATTTCCTTGGCTGTGTGCATTAGGCACCTCTCCCTTGCCATCAGCCATCCCCTTCCTCCCATCCTCCTGCTTGCAGAGGTGGCCACCAAGCTCGTTGTCCTTGTGAAGTGCCCGGGGCAGCTGGACCAGCCATGGGGTAAACATGGCCAGGGCTGGTGCCAGTCACCTCATGTGGGAGCAGCTGTGTGCTCTCAGAGCTGGCTGAACCCCCTGTTCCTCCTTTACACAGCTTTTCAAAGTCTCTCTTTCCGTGCTGCTGCATTCTTGCTGCTGTCCTGTCCGAGCCCTACACACAGGTGGGGCTGGAGGAGCACTGCTGCTCCCTTGCCAGGCTGGAGATCATCCAGTCCAAGCCCCCTGCTACAGCAAGGGCACCCACAGTAAGTTGTCCAGGATCACAATGTCCAGGGAGGTTTGGAATCTCTCCAGAGAAAGAGCATCCCTAAAACCTAGAGCACCAGTGCTGGATGCAGCATGAGCCCTGCAGTGGGGAGGATTTCTCACCATGGGACCCTTCCTAGCTTTCATCTGAGGAGGGGAGGTAGGACTCAGAGTACAGGGAATACAGAATTAACCAGGTTGGAAGAGACCTTTGAGATCATCAAGTCCAACCTATCACCCAACACCATCTAATCAACTAACCCATGGCACCAAATGCCTCATCCAGGCTCTTCCTAAACACCTCCAGTGATGGTGACTCCACCACCTCCCTGGGCAGCCCATTCCCATGGCCAATCTCTCTTTCTGTGAAGAACTTCTCCCTAACCTCCAGCCTAAACCTCCCCTGGTGCAGCTTGAGACTGTGTCCTCTTGTTCTGTCACAGGTTGCCTGGGAGAAGAAACCAGCCCCTACCTGGCTACAACCTCCCTTCAGGGAGTTGCAGACAGCAAGAAGGTCTCCCCTGAGCCTCCTCCTCTCCAGGCTAAGCAACCCCAGCTCCCTCAGCCTCTCCTCACAGGGCTGTGCTCCAGACCCCTCACCAGACACCACGAGGAGCATCAGAGCTGTGTTATGTGAACACCTTTTCACTTCCTACCTCATCACAATGAGGCCAGGCAGCATCAGCCACAGGAGAGCTGCCCAGGTGTGAAGCCTTCACGTGGAGATGGTTTTGCCCTCCAGGGCTGCTCTGCAGGAACATGATCCACCAGGAAAGTGAATTCTAGGGCTGGGAGGGCTCTCAGGCAGCAGGGAGGTTGTGTGATGCCCAAGCAGGCTGCTCTGTCCAGAAAATGTCATCTAAATGGGGCCTGTGAAGATGTGGCACTCATAGGGAATACTCCTAGAACGCAAGCATGGAAGCTGAGGTCATGGTGATGAGGGTTGGCAGGACCAGAGCACCCCCAGAGCTCCTTGGGGCCATCAGGACTGCCAGGAAAAGACACCTGCTTCTGTTGGCTCCCAGCTCCTGTGTTTGCAGACACTTCTTTGGGCAGTTAAAGCATCCCCAACCCTCCTGTCCCTGGCTGCTTACCCTGCCCTCTGCCTCCTGACAGCACAACCCACCCAGCAGCTCCTCTGAGGAGGAAACAGCCTGGGAAAAAAAGGCAAGAAAATTGGATTCTAGCTGGGGTTTGCTATTTTTCAGCCAGCACCAGACCCTGCTCTTGCTCAGCACGTGGCCCAAGAAGGGTGGTGGGACCAGGGCGACAGAGCTGACCACGGCCAAGAGCAGGGACGGGGACACCAACCCAAAAGCTGAGGACTTCTGATGAAGTGAAAGGGTGGGGTTATTTTTAACAAGATGGTATTACAGAGGGCAGAAGGGCTCTGCAGAGGGACCTCGACCAGCTGGACAGATGGGCAGAGGCCAACAGGATGGCATTCAACAAGTCCAAGTGCAGGGTGCTGCACTTTGGCCACAACAACCCCATGCAGTGCTACAGGCTGGGGTCAGAGTGGCTGAGAGCTGCCAGACAGAGAGGGACCTGGGGGTGCTGATTGACAGCTGGCTGAACATGAGCCAGCAGTGTGCTCAGGTGGCCAAGAAGGCCAATGGCATCCTGGCCTGCATCAGGAACAGTGTGGCCAGTCCTGGTGGATGTCCTCGACGCTGGGAGCTTAATGTGCTCTTATATTTAGCACTGTGTCACTGCGGCTGTTCTGATCCCCTCAGAGAAGCTGTGAACAAAAGGGCACAATCCATGTAATGAGGTGGCCAGGCAGGCTCACTGTGACAGCAGTCTGCAGCAGATGTGAATTACAGACCTCTCATTAGTCTAGCAGATGCCTCTGTTTAAAACACAGACTCCTTCTTAGCAGAAGGAGCTGCTGGGGATGCAGAAACAACACTGCCCCACACAAGAAGAGGCACCCACACATCCAGCAGCAGCAGCAGGTCCCTCCTCTCCACAGAGAATAGTTTGGGTTGACAAGACTTCAAGACTTCAAGATCATCTAATACCAACCCCCTGCTGTGGGCAGGGACACCTCCTGCTAGACCAGGTTGCTCAAGGCCCCATCCAGCCTGGCTTTGAACACTCCCAGGCTTGGGGTTTCCCCAACTTCTCTGTTCCAGTGCCTCATCACACTCATGGGGAAGAATTTCTTCCTCATATCCCATCTCAGTGCAGCTTCTTCTAGTTTGAAGCCATCACCCCTACTCCTGTCACTCCATGCCTTTGTAACAAGTCCCTCCCCAGCAGTCCTGTAGCCCTCTTTAGATGCTGGAAGGCTGCTCTAAGGTGTCCCTGGAGCCTTCTCTTCTCCACACTGAACAACTCCAGCTCCGTCAGCCTGCTCTGAAAGCAGAAGTGGCCTCCTCTGGACCCACTCCAACAGTTCCATGTCCTTCCCCCTGCTTCTGGCACATGCAGCTCCAGTACCCATCCCACAGGTAAAGCCAGTGCCAGCAGAGGCACCGCAGCCGCACAGACCTGGGCCGTGCAGCAGCTCAGCTCTGGGTGCCGCGGTACAGGGATGGGCATCTGTGCCCAGTGTCCAGCAGCTCTCCTGTAACCTAACCCCTGCCTTTGAATGCTGTGAGAGCAGCAGCTGACAGCTGGGATTAACCCAGCATCTGAGGAATGAACATCAGCTCCTCTGTGCTGCGGGCAGCCAGCCACCAGCCCCGCCGCGGGCATGAGCCCAGGGTGCTTGGAGCTGGGCTGGGCTGGGCAGAGGGGAGAGGAGGAGATATCTTGGTGCTTGCTGGCTGCAGTGCTCACAAAGGCAGGCAGTTGGTGGGCATGCTCCATGCTCACTGACAAGGATCACAGAATGCCAGGTTGGAAGGGAGCCCAAGGATCAGCTGGTCCAACCTTTCCAGGTGATAGTGTGGTCGAAATGAGGTGGCTCAGCACCTGGTCAAGCTGAGCCTTCCAACTGCCCAGTGTAGGGGAATCCACTGCTTCCCCTGGGAGATGATTCCAGTGTCCAGCTGTTCTCATGGGGAAACATGTCCTTCTGCAGTCCAATGGGAATCTCCCCAGCAGTAGCTTGTCCCCATCACCCCTTGTCTTTTCCATGGGACTCCTTGGGAAAAGTGAGTCTCCACCCTGCTGGTAGCCACCCTTTATGTCCTGGTCCATGGCAGTAAGGTCTCCCCTAAGCCTTCTCAAGGCTGAACACACTCCGTTCCCTCAGCCTTTCCTCCTAAGGACAGCAAGTGAGTGCTGAAGCACCTTGATCTGAACTCTTCATGGGGCTGACTTCCAGCTGTGGGGACTCTGTTAACACCTCTGCTGCTCTGAGCCAGCAGCCTGAACACGCAGGGCTCACTCTCTGCACGTAAGGCATTTCACTGCGGGCTCCAGGGTCATTAATTTGGGCAGACAAGGAGGGTTTGGGTAGCTTGGAAACTGTGGTGCTTTGTGGAACAAAACTTTCTGTCCTCTGGTCCATTGCCTCATTGAAAATGAACAAATGTCTGTCCCAGTAAATCCTGTAGCCCTTTTACAGCCTCTGTGGATCATGCTTTAAGCTGCTTCCCTGACATTGCTTTGCCAGTTTGTAATCCAGTGAAAGCATCCTCCCTTCATGCTCAGATCTTGATTTCCAGCTCGATGGCATCTTCTGCTGCTGAAAGTGGGAGCAGAGGGGACCTGTCATGCCTTGGGGCAGGACCCCTCGGGGGATCACGGGCTGTAGCTCCTCTATCACACCTTTCTAGGACAGGAGAAGTTCTCCTATCCTCTGCTCCTTGCTCAATCCCGGCCCTCCTGCCCCTGAGCACTGTGGACAGCTCAAGGTCTGGAGCTTAATGACTGCAATTAACACTTTGCACATCGATCCACAGCAGGGAGGTTTGGGCTGGCACTGAAACCCCCTGGCCACGTGTGTTTAGATGGCATCTCTCCTGCCGTGGCTGTGCCCAGGGTTTCTGGTGGAGTCACCAGCTCAGACTGTTGATGACCAGCTTGCTATTGTGGAACTTGTCCCAGAGCTTTCTCACCTGGAGATAAGGTCAAAACCCTACAGTGATATTTGAGTGACCTGAGCTTGGGCTTTGGAAATCATGTTGTTTGATGGCTGGAGGTTGCTTAGCATCATAGAATTGCCAGGGCTGGAAGAGACCTCAAGGATCAGCCAGTTCCAACCCCCCTGCCATGGGCAGGGACACCTCACACTACAGCAGGTTGCTCACAGCCACATCCAGCCTGGCTGCAAACACCTCCAGGCAGGAGGCTTCCACCACCTCCCTGGGCAACCTGTGCCAGACTCTCACCACCCTCATGGGGAAGAACTTCTTCCTAACATCCAATCTGAATCTACCCTCCTCTAGCTTGGATCCATTCCCCCCAGTCCTATCACTCCCTGACACCCTCAAAAGTCCCTCCCCAGCTTTCTTGTAGCCCCCTTCAGAAACTGGAAGGCCACAATGAGGTCTCCTGGGAGCCTTCTCTTCTCCAGACTGAACAGCCCCAACTCCTTCAGTCTGTCCTCACAGGAGAGGAGCTTCAGTCCTCTGCTCATCCTTGTGGCCCTTCTCTGGACACATTCCAGCACTTCCAGATCCTTCCTGTAATAGGGGCTCCAGAACTGGAGGCAGTACTCCAGGTGGGGTCTCCCCAGAGCTGAGTAGAGGGGGAGAATCACCTCCCTTGACCTGCTGGCTCTGCTTCTCTTGATGCAGCCCAGGATCTGTTTGGCTTTCTGGAACACTGACACCCTGTGAAGGTGTCTGAAGGGGGACAGCATTTCCCACCCTGTGGCAGCATTCAGTCCCAGCCTAAAGCTGCTGAGAAGCAGCCATGCTGAGGCAGAAATCAGCTTTTCCCTGAGAACTCCTTTGCTTCTCTGCAGGCAGAGGGAGTCTGAGGCCGAGCAGCCAGTGCCTGCGCCGGGCTGCTGCTTGCTCTTTGTCTTGCCCTTGTTTCTAAAGGCTGGTGTAGGAGGCAGAAGTTTATCTAAACCACCACAGACAAGAAAACAAACTGCACTGTGTTCATTCTCTGCTGGCTCTGCTGCCCAGCACGGTGGCACCAAGGCACTGTGCCCTGAGCTCACCCTCAGCAATGCCCCAGACCTCTGTGCCCAGGCTCAGTCCCACATACCTGTGCCTACCCTGGCTGCCCTGCCATGGGGCTGCCCTGACCCCTTCTCCCCTGTGCTGCTCTCTCCCAGACCCCAGTGGCTGCTGTATTTTTTATCCTGCCTTTTCACCATTGGAAATGGGGACTCATTGCATCTCCCCAGAGCAGTGGAAGGTCTGATTCTGCGCCTCAGGAGTCATTTGGCAATGAAGGAACCAGGAGGAGCAGCATCCCTTGGGTGGTAAGGGAGCTGTGGTGTGTGGTGGATAGATGCTGAGGGTGTTTGAAAGCACAGAGCATGGCTCCCACCCCCTGTGCCCACATCATGCCCACAGGAAAAAAAATCCCAAACAAAGATTTCCTCTTTTTTTTCCTTCTGTTTGGAAGGGAGCTGCAGCCACATTTCCTCTCCAAGGGTTTTCTTAGATCCTGATGAACTGTCAGCAGCAGAGTTTGAGCAGTGAGTGTGAAACTGCTTCACTGGGACTCTGAAGTCTGGTTCTGGTGGGATTGTGTTATGAGCACACAAACACCTGAGGATGAGCCCTGCCCATTGTGCTTTGTGCTACAGAGATGGACTTGGCAATGAGATGCCAGTCATGGTCTGTGATTCTGTGTCAGCTCAGCTTTCACCAAAATCTCCCTGTGGTTCCTCCCAGGTATGAGGATGCAGATGGCATGACATGGAGGGGAATCCCTCACTCCCACAGTGAGCTCACCCCTGTTCCACAGCAGCCATGAAGAGCAGGAGCCAAACTGGGCAGCCAGTCTGCATGGAGCTGCAGCAGGGGAAGCAGCCATGCCATGTCTCACCCACAGCATGGTGTCTGCTCCAGGGAAACCTCCAAGAGATGCTCCACAGCTGGCACCTCTGTGCATTCCCCAGGCAACTGTCCCCTGCTCTCCACTGGCACTGCCTGGCCTGGGCAAAGATCAGAGCATCTTCCAGACCTGCTGCTGGGAGTGCAGGGAGATCACTCCAGTGATCTCCAGTGGGAGCATCTCCATTGCTTCAGCCTGCAAAAGAGAAGACTCTAGGAAGACCTTCTAGTGGCCTTGCAGTGCTTAAAGGGGCTGATCAGAAAGCTGGGGGCAGACTTTTGAGCAGGGCCTGTTGTGACAGGACAAGGGGTGATGGTCTGACACAAAGAAGGAGATTCAGAGTGGAGGGAAGGGAGAAATATTTGACACTGAGGGTGGTGAGAGCCTGGCCCAAGTTGCCCAGAGAGATGAGAGATTTCCCATTCCTGGAACCTTTGCAGATCAGGTTGCCTGAGGCCATGAGCAGCCTGCTGTAGTTGCAATGTCCCTGCTGACTGCAGGGGGTTTGGACTGGATGAGCCTTAGAGGTTCTTCCAAACTCAGTTCATTCTGTGATTCTTCTGTCACATCCTGCCCTCCAGCTGCTGGCCTCTGCTCTGTCCCTGTCCATTGCTCATTGCTCACACCACTGAGGTCCATCATGCCTGTGCTTGGCTGCATAGAATCACAGAATTGGTTTAGAATCATAGAATCAATAAGGTTGGAAGAGACCTCAAAGATCATCAAGTCCAACCTGTCCCCCAGCACCTCATGACAGGCAACCAGCACCAGAACAAGAGGACACAGTCTCAAGCTGCACCAGGGGAAGTTTAGGCTGGAGGTGAGGAGAAAGTTCTTCCCAGAGAGAGTTGTTAGCCATTGGAATGTGCTGCCCAGGGAGGTGGTGGAGTCCCCATCCCTGGAGGTGTTCAAGAGGGGATTGGATGTGGCACTTGGTGCCATGGTTTAGTCATGAGGTCTGTGGTGACAGGTTGGACTTGATGACCTTTGGGGTCTCTTCCAACCTTGGTGATTCTGTGATTCTGTGACTGGTAGGTAAAGCCCTGTAAGATCATTGAGTCCAACCATTGTCTAACTCTACCAAGGCTGATGCTAAACCATGTCCATCTGCACCACATCCCTGCATGTGGAGAGGATGTGGACCTGGAAATGCTGCTGGAGCAGAGCACAGCCCAGCTCACAGAGAGAGTTTTGACTGAGTTTTCCCTTCACACACTTGAGGGCTTTTGACATAACTTGGCTTGTGCCTTGAGCACAAGCCCCATGAAGAGAGGCTGAGGGAGCTGGGGTTGCTTAGTCTGGAGAAGAGGAGGCTCAGGGGAGACCTTATTGCTCTCTACAACTACCTGAAGGGAGGTTGTAGCCAGGAAGGGGTTGGTCTCTTCCCTCTAGCAACCAGCACCAGAACAAGAGGACACAGTCTCAAGCTGTGCCAGGGGAAGTTTAGGCTGGAGGTGAGGAGAAAGTTCTTCACTGAGAGAGTTGTTAGCCATTGGAATGTGCTGCCCAGAGAGGTGGTGGAGTCCCCATCCCTGGAGGTGTTCAAGGGGGGATTGGATGTGGCGCTTGGTGCCATGGTTTAGTAGTCATGGGGTCTGTGGTGACAGGTTGGACTTGATGATCTTTGAGGGCTCTTCCAACCTTGGTGATACTGTGATACTGTAACTGTAAACCACAAATCAGCCCATGATTGACTGTAGGGGTGGGCCATCATCATCTGCAGAGCATGGTCCCCGTTGCAATACAGACAGAGATTGTCTCAGCAAAAAGTTTTTAAGTGAGCCAAACCATGATGCTGACTCTTTGGGTGCCAGATTGATCCAAGTCCAATTTCCCTCTCTGTCAATGCTGATCAATGTGCCTCAAGAACCTGCAGCACCAACAGGGAAAACACAAAATTAGCTTCCCTCTGAGAAACGAAGCTGCTTCAATTTCTGCTTATTGTTTGGAAACAGCCATAAAAATCTTCCAGTCATAATTTATTCTTGAAACAAGCCCTGCCCTGAGGGTCTCCATAGCTACATGTTTCTGATTTTGTAATGTTAGCACAACTGACATTTACTGCACCACGAGAGCCTCTAATTGATTTCTCTACTGGGGAGGAGAAAATGAGTGCCTGGTGCCCCACGTGGAGCTTCATTGTCAGCTTCTGCAGGGCCCTGTGATGTGACTGGGCACCAAAGGGCTGCAGTGCTTGGAACAACAGATGGTAATGCCCAGAAACTCTCCTCTGCTAGAGCCTCTGCTCTGCCCTAGTGAGGCCACACCTGGAGTCGCGGGTCCAGCTCTGGGCTCCCCAGCTCAAGAGAGACAGGGAACTACTGGAGTGTTCAACAGAAGCTCCAAAGATGTTGAGGGGCCTGGAGCATCTCTGTGAGGAGGAAAGGCTGAGAGACCTGGGGCTGTTGAGCCTGGAGATGAGGAGCCTGAGTGGGGATCTGCTCAATGCTCAGCGAGAAATAAAGGACCTGTGGGGGGCACGAGGGTGGGCTCAGACTCTTGTCAGTGGTGCTCAGTGACAGGACAAGGGGCAGTGGGTGCAAAGTGGAACCCAGGAGGTTCCACCTCACCAGGAGGAGAAACTTGTTTGGTGTGAGGGTGCTGGAGCCCTGGAGCAGGCTGCCCAGAGAGGTTGTGGAGTCTCCAACCCCGCCTTGCCATTGCAATTCTGGGCAAGCTCTTGTGGGATGACCCTGCTTTAGCAGTGGGTCTGGACTGAATGATCTCCAGAGGTCCCTTCCCAACCCCAACATGCTGGGATTTGGGGATTCTGTGCTAATTAATTTGCTCAGCCCAGGGCAGGAGTTGGGAGTCACCACTGAGGCATCAATCAACTGAGCCCTGGATCTGCCTGGACAGCCCCATGGGTGTCATATACTCTGTGCCACTCTCCCTGTGTCACCACGGCAGTGACACAGCCCCTCAGGGAGTGCTGGGCCTGGGGCCAAGCCATCATCAGGCATCTATGTTTGCTGTCTGGTGTGAACTGTACCTCAACTGGAAGTCTAGCCCTGAAATACAAGGAGCAGTGTGGGGAGACAGGGAGCAATGGGAAGGAGACTGAGGAATCTTGCAAGGTGCCTTCAGCAACACCACAGCCTAAAGAAACAAACCAGCCTGGGTGTCACCATTCCAAGCCCTGTGGGATGGTGAGAACTCTTCTCCATGCTCTTTCTTCCTCACAGCTGGGTGCTTCCCAGGCTGGGGACCCAGCTAAGATCCTCAAATAGGTTAAAAGCTCATGGTCTGAACTCAATCTCTAAACTCTGCAGCATCTTCTCCTTGCCCAGCATCCTGCATCCATCTACAGGAAGGCTGGGGAAGGACTTCTCAGGATCTCAGGTAGTGATAGGACTAGGGGGAATGGAATGAAGCTGGAGGTGGGGAGATTCAGGCTGGAGGTGAGGAGAAGGTTCTTCTCCTTCTCCGTGGTGAAGCCCTGGAATGGGTTGTCCAGGGAGGTGGTAGAGGCCCCGTCCCTGGGGGTGTTTAAGAGCAGGCTGGATGAGGCTCTAGCCAGCCTGATCTAGTGTGGGGTGTCCCTGCCCATGGCAGGGGGGTTGGAACTAGATGATCCTTGTGGTCCCTTCCAACCCTGAATGAAACTATGAAACTATGAAACTATCTGCAGCTGAGCCCCTCACAGACCCTGGCTGGTGCCAGCTCCTCCATAGTCAAACCAGGGGTTTCTTCTGGTCACAAGCATGGACTCCTTGCAGGTCTCCACCAGACCTAAAATGTTATCTACCAAGGAGAAAGTCTTGCTGCTTCTCAGTTTTTTTAAGTTCGCTTCTCCCAGGCAAGCAGCACCAGAACAAGAGGACACAGTCTCAAGCTGTGCCAGGGGAGGTTTAGGCTGGAGGTTAGGAATAAATTCTTCATAGAGAGAGAGATTGGCCATTGGAATGTGCTGCCCAGGGAGGTGGTGGAGTCACCATCACTGGAGGTGTTTAGGAGGAGCCTGGATGGGGTGCTTGGTGCCACGGTTTAGTTGATTAGAAGGTGTTGGGTGATGGGTTGGACTCGATCTCAAAGGTCTCTTTCAACCTGGTCTATTCTATTCTATTCTATTCTATTCTATTCTATTCTATTCTATTCTATTCTATTCTATTCTATTCTATTCTATTCCATTCCATTCCATCCCATCCCATCCCATCCCATCCTATCCTATCCCATTCCATTCCATTCCTTGGGCTAAATCAGCTACACTGGCAGCAAGATGGAAGTCATAACTGCAGGGACCTGCTTCTATAGGGGAGTATTTTTCACCCTTGCCCTGTTCCATCTTCATAAGAAGGGAGATGATGAGCCACGTTGTGGAGAAACGACATCAATTTACACCGAGAAAAGTCGTCCCCCCCATGCTCTTTGTCCCTAAGGTGTGGGACTGTGGCTCCACTGAAACGTGTGAAAAGTCCCTTTAAATGCAGCCCCACCTTTGGAAATTGCCTCTCCCCAGGACACTCCGATTGTCTCTTCTTTAGCTGCTTGATTGTTTGGAACTGCTTTTAATCAGGCAACAATGGGATCAGGAGAGAAGTGTCGGGGGGGAGGAAGAGCACGGGGTGGATTTAAAGCCTTAAGGCTGCAGCAAATCAGGGCAGATTAGGAGTTTCAATTCACAGTGCCACAGGCTAATGCTGCTGGGATCTGCGAGAGCAGTTTAATGGGCTGATGGAAGAGCATCAGGCTAAACTTCTTGTCTCCTTCAATCCCCTCTCCTCATCTCCCGCTGGTACCCAGATGCAACTGTTTACGCCGGTTGGAGGCGATTTAGGGCACGAGATAAAAGCAAATGATGTAAAGAGACATATGGTGGGGAGCTGGTGGAACCATCCCTGTCCGCGGGCTGCTCAGGTTGTGCTAGGCTCTGGCATGCAGACGCCGGGGTGGTCAAGGGCTGCTTGGCTGCAGCCCTGGGGAAGTCTCAGCAGCGTTTCCCACAGACTCCTTCCTATTTACAGCCTCGAAGCGAACGGAAATGCCTTCAGAAAGCTGGAATTGCTTAAGGAAAGCATGAAAGTGTGGCAGGAAAAATGCAGAAACTCGAGTGAGGCTCAGGGGCATCGTAAGAGCTGAATTTCATTTTTCACGGGGTGGTGACAGGAGCTTGTTTCCTGCGTGGAGAGCTGCCGGGAGCTCGCAGCGCTCATCAGCTCGCTGGAGCTGGATGTTAACCGCTTGTGCAGCCCGACAGGGGGGACTGGGGGATAATGAAAGAGCAGCAGCCCCCAGCCTCTGTGCAAAGGGGCTAAGTCCTTTCCAGAGGGAGAGAAGCAGCAGAACAAACTTCAGTCTGCTTTTCCTAGAGTTGTAAAATGGTTCAGGGTGGAAGGGACCTTAGAGATCGTCTACTCCATCCTCCCTGCCATGGGCAGGGACACCTCTCAACTGGACTCAGCTGCTCAAGGCCTCATCTAGCCTGGCCTTGAACATAGTTTCATAGTTTCATAGTTTCATTCAGGGTTGGAAGGGACCACAAGGATCATCTAGTTCCAACCCCCCTGCCATGGGC
Organism: Melanerpes formicivorus; assembly: GCF_026170545.1. Classification (NCBI taxonomy): domain Eukaryota; kingdom Metazoa; phylum Chordata; class Aves; order Piciformes; family Picidae; genus Melanerpes; species Melanerpes formicivorus. Next base: position 29,797,873 of record NW_027142358.1, read on the forward strand.
AGGGACACCTCACACTAGATCAGGCTGGACAGAGCCTCAGCCAGCCTGCTCTTAAACACCCCCAGGGACAGGGCCTCAACCACCTCCCTGGACAACCCATTCCAGGGCTTCACCACTATCATGGGGAAGAACTTCCTCCTCACCTCCAGCCTGAATCTCCCCACCTCCAGCTTCATTCCATTCCCCCTAGTCCTATCACTACCTGAGATCCTGGGCATCCAAAACCTCCCTGGGCAACCTATTCCAGAGTCTCATCACCTTCATACTGAAGAACTTCTTCCTAAGATCCAGCCTAACTCTACTCTCCCTCAGATTTAAACCATTCCCCCTTGTCCTATTGCTAGACACCCTTAGGAAAAGACCCTCTGCAGCCTTCCTGTGGGATCCCTTCAGACACTGGAAGGCAGCTATTAGGTCTCCCTGAATCTTCTCTTCTCCAGGCTGAACAACCCCAGCACCCTCAGCCTATCCTCATAGCAGTGCTGCTCCAGCCCTTGGATCATCCTTGTGGCCCTCTTCTGGACTCACTCCAACAGCTCTGAGTCCTTCTTATGATGTGGACACCAGAACTGGATGCAGTACTTGAGGTGGGGTCTCACCAGAGCAGAGCAAAGGGGCAGAATCCCCTCTCTTGCCCTGCTGGCCACACTCCTCTTGAGGCCACACTCCTCCTCCTGGATTTGCCTTCTGTGCTGTGTGAGGGCACTGCTGGCTCATGGTCAGTTTTTCATCAATCAACACCCCCATGCCCCTTTCTCAAACTGTAAATGCAAGGGAAGATGCTGTGCTGGTGACTGTTAGGTGAGACAAGCAAATGGCTCAGCAGAAATGGGGGAAGCAGAGAAGAGCATTGAGATGTGCATTAAAATGTCCATTTGAGGGGACCAAAAGGGCTCAGGCAGCAGTGAAATCAGGGCCTGCAGGAAAAGGGAGTAAAATACCTGGAGGGCCAGGGACGATTGAAGAGAAACACCTTGAATATAGGTGTTCAAGAGGGGATTGGACGTGGCACTTGGTGCCATGGTTTAGTCATGAGGTCTGTGGGGACAGGTTAGATTGGTGATCTTTGAGGTCACTTCCAACCTTGGTGACTCTGTGGTCTGCCAGCAGCATCACAACGTGCTCCCTGTCACCTCCAGACAGGACACCTGGGATTCAGGCAGAACCTCTCTGCATGATGGTAAACCAGAAGAGACTCAGGGCCAAAGAACTCCTGGAGCTGATAAAACACTTTGTGCAGTGTTTTGGCTGTCAGTGTCCCACCTGAACACACCCCAAGCTGCCACCCTCAGGACCTGCCACAGCTCGAAGGAGCTTCCTGCAGAGGGTTGCAAGGGATTGTCTTGGGGCATAAAGGGAAGCTCAGGAGAAATGGTGACCATTCTTAAATACTGAAATGAAGAGGTGACAGGGACTAGAGCTGTATGCCAGCAGTATTCAGGATTTGGTATCCTGGTGGTGAGTGAGTCTTGAGGGGCTGTGCAAGAGGTGTGGAGAGCATCAAGCACTTGGATTTGGTGCGAGAAAAGAAGGGAGGGAGAGGCAAAGCAGTGGCACTGAATAATTGCACTCATGCAGGCATCCTGGGAGGCCACAGGGGGATGTCTGGAGGCTAGCAGATGTTGGCATGCTGCAATATTTTAGACTTCTGCCCAGACTCTTAATTGTGTATCTCAGAAGTCAAGATCAGACTGAAGGAGTTGGGGCTGTTCAGTCTGGAGAAGAGAAGGCTCAGAGGTGACCTCACTGTGGCTGAAGGGGGCCTACAGGAGGACTGAGGAGGGACTGCTCAGGATATCAGATAGTGATAAGACTAGGGGGAATGGAATGAAGCTGGAGGTGGGGAGATTCAGGCTGGATGTGAGGAGGAAGTTCTTCACCATGAGAGTGGTGAAGCCCTGGAATGGGTTGTCCAGGGAGGTGGTTGAGGCCCCTCCCTGGAGGTGTTTAAGCCCAGGCTGGCTGAGGCTCTGGGCAGTCTGATCTAGTGTGGGGTGTCCCTGCCCATGGCAGGGGGGTTGGAACTAGATGATCCTTGTGGTCCCTTCCAACCCTGACTGATACTATGATCTTGATTAACCAGCAACAACTTTAGTGAGAGCTAATTGGGTTTTCCCCTTTCCTATCGCTGTCTATTCACAGAATCACCAAATCACCAAGGTTGGAAGAGACCTCAAAGCTCATCAAGTCCAAACTGTCACCCAAGACCTCATGACTAAACCATTCTGCAGCTTCCATGCTCCATTTCTAGCCTACAGTGATGTAAAGCAGGGGTGATGATGTGGATCAGGAGAGGAGCTCTGGTAAGCTAAGAGGAACACCAGAGCAGTGCTCTTTAGGGATGCTCACCGTTCCACCAGCTCCATCTCCCTTCCTCATTCCTCCCTCCTGCCAGGAGCATGGCCAAGGGCTGTGCTGCAGGGCAGGACTCTGAGCTCCACCTGGGAGCAAACAGGCAACTGGAAGCTTTTCAGCCCCACTTTCCTCTCGGGTTCAAGACTTCACAAGTCCAAGCAATATTTGTTTAGATCACTTGATCGTAGCAGGATTAATTTGTTTTGAAGGCTGAGCCAGAAAGTATTTGGCAGCTGGGTAGGAAAATTTAAAGCAAACAAACAACCTCCCCACCCCCTTAAACCTTAGAGCCTTGCTTAATTCATCAGCCCTGAGTACAAAACACCTTAGAGGAGCCATTAGCTCTGTAAGAGTAACAAGAGACTGGGTTCATTTCCAAGCTATGGCCTCAGTTTGGTGGTCACTGCTGTGCCCCCAGCCCTGAGCTGCTGTGCCCACTGAGCACTGGGGAGCCTTGGGTGTGCTCCCAGGGCTATGAGGCACGAGGCTGGGGGGCTGAGAAGAAGCACTGCCCACTCTGTATTCATAACAAGGGCAAGAGCAGCAAAGCCATGATCAGAGCTTTCCTCTCCCTTCCCCAAGAGTACTGTGTCAATTTGGCTATTAGGAAGATATTGGCTATTAGGAAGCATTTCTTTGCTGCAAGAGTGGTCAGGCATTGGAGCAGGCTGCCCAGGGAGGTGGTGGAGTCACCATCCCTGGAGGTGTTTAAACAAGTAGATGTGGCACTTTGGGACATGGTTTGGTGGCCATGGAGGTGTTGGGTAGAAGGTTGAACTTGAAGAAGGTTGGACAGGTCCAGAGGAGGGCCATGAGAATGGTCAGGGGGTTGGAGCACCTCTGCTACAAGGACAGGCTGAAGAAACTGGGGGACTGCACCATGAGGATGGTGGAACACTGAAAGAGGTTGCCCAAGGAGGTAGTTGAGGCCCCATCCTTTCATATATTCAAGGTGAGGCTCAGCAGGGCTCTGGGCAACCTGATCTAGTGGAGGGTGTCCCTGCTGACTGCAGGGGGGTTGGACTGGATGACCTTTGGAGGTCCCTTCCAACCCAGCCCATTCTATGATTCTATGATCTTAGAGGTCTTTTCCAGTCTTAATGATTCCATGCTTTTGGCTGTCAAGTGCCTATGTCCATACAACCTAGAGGGATGAAATAAGCAGGAGGAACTTGAAGAACACCTTTGCTTCCCTTTGGGGTCTTCTGTAGACAAGTGCCACATTTGTGGTCTTCATGCTGCTTTAATCACTGCTGCAACCTGAGGCTGATAAATTCCAGTTCTTACGCTGAGGTACTGAGGAAGTGTTGCAACAGCCAGCGAGGAGGTGGAGCTTCTTGATCCTCAGGACTCACATCTGTGCTGGCACTGGGGTGACCCCATGGGCAGTGGAGCTCTCAGGGGCTCTGGCTGCTGCTGTGTGGTTAGCTACAAGCCAGGTGATGGTGTAGCCAGGGCATAGCCCCACTGAGCAGGATCAGCTCCTCTTCTTTCCCCTGGCATGTGGGTGTTGAACTTGCTCTTGAGAATCTCCAATGATCCAGATGTGACAGAGTCCCTGGGTTTAAGCACCCAGCTGAATGTACCACCAACAGGTTTCCTTGGGCCTAACCTCTCTTGCTGTTCTGCTTACTACAAGGAGCAGACTGTGCCCTGCCCCTTTCCAACGTCCAAGTGCCTAAGGACAGCTCTGTCTCCTGCAGGGGGATGTTCACAGGCTCACAACCCATCTTTCCCTTTCACTCCCCAGGCTGTGGTTTCTGGTGGTTCTTGGTCTTTCTATCAGGACTTCAAGCTCTGACCCCTGCCTTCCCCTGCCCAGCTGATGTCCACCAGGCCACTCCAGGGGAGGCCAACTCTGCCAGATGGTCAGCAGTCCCCTCCCTTTCCCCAGAGCAGAGGGACAGCCACCAGATCTCAGGCGAGGGTGGTCATCAGAGAGTCAGTGAAGGGAATGTGCCCTTCATGGGGACATCTCTGCAGAAAGGTGACCAGGACCATCACTGAGCATGGAAGCCCTGAGTGGGCACTGTCTGGTCATGGCTAGGGCACCAGTGTCTGCAGGGTGCCACCAGCCAGGGTCAGCCCAGCATCCATTCATGCTAACACATCTTCCTCATGTAGCTCAGGCAGGAATCCAACAGAAGATGTCAGAAGAGAAGGCTCCAGGGAGAGTTTCTACTGGCCTTTCAGTGCTTAAAGGAGCCAGTCAGAGAGCTGGGGACAGACTTCTAGGCAGGGCCTGTTGTGACAGGCCAAGGGGTGATGATTTGATCTCAAAAGAGAGAGATTTAGACTGGAGAGAAGGAAGAACTGGTTGATACTGAGGGTGCTGAGAGCCTGGCCCAGGCTGCCCAGAGAGGTGGGAGATGCCCCATCCCTGGAACCATTGCAGGTTGTTTGGGGCTGTGAGCAACCTGCTCTAGGTGCAGATGTCTGGGATGACTGCAGGGGCTGGGACTGGATGAGCTTTGAACCTCCCCTCCCGCCTAACCCAGCCTGTGATTCTGTGATCCAAACTCCCCTAACATCTCAGACCTGGGACAGCTTTGGGGGAAAAACCTGCTGATTCTGCACAAAACTCACTAGACATAGTGGTGTAGATAAACAGCTGAGGCTCCAGGCTGAGAATCCCATTCTGGTTTTACTTGTGTCCCAAGACAGCCAAACAAAAGCTTTCAGGAGGGAAGGACTAATAAATCAAGACCATTCTTCTCTGGGCTCCCTCCCCGCTGGAGGAGCTGGCTAAAATTAGCATGGAATGTGGGCTGGAGGAGCCCTCTGAAGCCCAAGGCACCGTGCCCAGCCAGCCCAGCTCTTCCAAAAAAGGCCATAACCGGCTGCAGGGGCAGATGGGGTCCCCTGTGCTCCCCCATGCCTAGCCTGGGCACTCCGGGCAGACGCTGCCCTTCAGGCTGGCAAAGGAGGTCTGGCAACGCAAGAGGAGGTCAAGGTCTAAACGTCAGCCCCCAGTTTACATGAGGCATCCCAGCTCCTTGAGGGTTTAAGGCCTTTTTCCTGTGCATCACTGAATATTCATGGAGCACTCAGCCCAAAAAGGCAAAGGGAGGCTGTGGAGTGCAGCTAGCTGCATCCCACAAAGGAGCCTGGATGGAGGGAGTGCCTTGGAGTGGCAGCAGCCACCCCTGTGCAGTGAGGTTGAGGAAGCATCCCTGGGATGATGTCTCGGAGCAAGGTCCTACAGTCTGAGGCATGCAGTAGAAGTCAGCCCAAAGCATCTCATACTGCAATACTCAACAGAGCTAGAAGTACCTTAGGGGAAAGCAGGGAGGAGCCTGGTGGCACCATGCCCTGCCAGCCCCAAGCCACCAGCTTCTGGTGCAGGGAGAGCAGGGAGGTTTCCCAAAGGCCTCCCAGAATTTGCCTCTTTTGCCTGTTGGAATTTCAACGTGGAAGAGGGTGTCTAGCCACAGGTCCCTGCCCATGGCAGGGGGGTTGGAACTAGCTGATCCTTGTGGTCCCTTCCAACCCTGACTGATTCTATGATTCTAGGTGGCACCAAGGTGCCACAGACACATCCTCCTTCAGCACAGGACAAGCCACCCAGAACAGAGCATCCTCACCCTCCAGTGCCTCCAAACACCACACTTAAGCAGGTCATCTGCTGCTGAGTAGGTGCCCACTTCCAAACCAGCATGTCAGCTTTTCCTGGGTGTTTCCAAACAACCAATCATCTGTGCTTTGGATAAACCCCCTTCCTTTTCTTAAGAAAAGGCTGTGGTGGTGGTGGTGGCCTCTCCACAGGGGGACAGTGCTCCATAGCTCCCTGCAGTGCTCCTGCTGTATCACACAGTACCACCAAGGCACAGAAAAAGGCAGAAAAAGGACCGTGTTGAGGGGTAAGCAAGCTCACACCCAAGGTCTGCATTATTTCCTAAGTTTCTATGTTGTTCTTGGCTGGAGCTCCTCTCCTGTCTTCACAGGAGAGGAATTCCTAGGTTGGACTCTAGGTTGGACTCGATGATCCTCGAGGTCCTTTCCAACCTAAGTTATACTGTGATACTGTGACAGACTGAGGGAGTTGGGGCTATTCAGTCTGGAGAAGAGAAGGCTCCCAGGAGACCTTCTTGTGGCCTTCCAGTATCTGAAGGGGGCTACAAGAAAGCTGGGGAGGGACTTTTGAGGGTGTCAGGGAGTGACAGGACTAGGGAGAATGGAACAAAATTGGAAGTGGGTAGATTGAGATTGGATGTTAGGAAGAAGTTCTTCCCCATGAGGGTGGTGAGACACTGGAACAGTTGCCCAGGGAGGGAGTGGAAGCCTCCTGCCTGGAGGTTTTTGCAGCCAGGCTGGATGTGGCTCTGGGCAACCAGATCTAGTGTGAAGTGTTCCTGCCCATGGCAGGGGCATTGGAACTGAGTGATCCTTGAGGTCCCTTCCAACCCTAACAATTCTGTGATTCTTTTTTTTCTGGGCTCTTCTGGTCTCCAGTTTGGTTTACAAGCTTGGCAGGAGGTGAGCCTGTCCTACCTGCATCCTCAGCTGAAGCTCTCCAGCACAGGCACTCCTTGGACTATTTTTCTTCTGCTGCAGCCTGTATTTCTTCATCAGGGGAGTTCAGAGCAGCAGCAGTGGAGCGAGCATTGCCCAGTGCAGGCCAAGACCTGGGGGCTCTCCACTATTGCCTGTCTATTTTAAGAACAGGGCATTATTGTTGATGTATTTCTCATGCTTGGTTTCTATCAGAGTCGGTTTGTTTAACTAACAGGCAGATTTATTTGCTGGCAGGGGGAGGAAAGCAGCAGTTAAAAGGATACAGCAAATGCAGCAAACATTAATCTTGTCCCCAGCACAAAAAAAACCCGCTGGCAGCACCTTGGAATTTTTTCAGCTCCTCTACAAGGTCTTTAGGTTGTAGTCAAAATAATGCCTGAATCTGCACATTCCCAACTCCAAGGCCTGCAACACTGAGGGCTTGTGCTGGAGAAGGTTCTTTGCTGCAAAGCCCGATGGCCCAGGGCTCCAGCACCCTCACAACAATAAAGTTTTCTCCTCCTGTTCATATGGAACCTCCTGGGTTCCAGTTTCTGCCTGTTGCCCCTTGTCCTGTCGCTGGGCGCCACTGAGAAGGGTCTGGCCCCAAAATCACCCTCCCACCCAGTGCAGAAAACACCTCCTTGCAGAGGAACATTTGATTTTGTTTTGGTTTGGGTTTGTTTGGTTTGTTTTGTGTGTCCAGCTCAATTCCTTGAGGCTTCCTGTGGTTAAAAAAAGAACAGCCACGTCTGAAGTTTGAAAGAATGAGCACTGTCAGTCTGCACATCAGCTGGCTTGGAGATGCAGGCAGTAATTGCCTTTTACCCTCAGCAGCCACAGCTCCTAAATTGAAGCTAAAACTGAGGCTGACAGCCTTTGGCCACCCTGGCAGCCCCACTGAATTAGTAGGGCTATTGCCGTGGGTGACAGCACACAGTGGTCACCGCAGTTCATTTGGGGTTAATTACTGATTTAGCCTAATTGTACAGAGAAGCATTGGCTGTTTACATGCACTTTAAAGCTCTGTGAGCCCTGAGGAGCTCCAGTAATTAGGAACACATCACCAAAACCCCTTGACTCAGGCACCCAGAGGGAGGACACTTGCTCACTTTCTTAATCATTTCCCTCTTGGGTCCCCCCTGGGCACAGCTTTGCGTCTGGGGCTGGCATCCAAGAAAAGTGAAATGAATTCGTTGAGAAGAATGAACCAACTTCTTTGCTCACACCATTTGTCAGAGCTTCCTTTTTCTCCCTCATTTGCTTTACAAAATGCTAATTCTGCTCAGCAAGCCACACACAGCATTTTGTCACAGAAAACTCTTTGCAGTGCTTAGGAGGGGAGAAGGAGCAGCTTTGTGAGTAGGAGCAAACATCTGAGTCTTCTGAAGAAGGGGAGCAAGCTGGCTCTCAGGGGTTGTTTGGCCACTCTCCCATGTGCATGGTATTTGTAAAAGGTTTTCAAATTAGAGGCTTCAGACTAGTTTTAGCCCCAGCTGAAGGCAAAAGAGGCAACAGCCATGGCTGCTGCGGACACAGCAGGGCACAGAAGCAAGGAAACAGTCAAACTGGTACCAACGCCAGTACAAAGTACCTAAAGTTATACTCAGCCCAGCAGAAGTGCTACAGTCATAGCATCAGGAGAAGGTGCCCAAGCAGGAGAGCTCTATCAAGAGACTTCTCTCCCCTTAGCAAACTTCCACCTTCATCCTGAGCGTGTTGCTAGTGGGCTGGGACTCACCTGGAGCCAACCCAGCTCAGCTGTGCTGGCTGACTCAGAGCTGCTGATGGCCTGCAGCCCATGGCTGGCCTGGCGTTCTGGCCCAGAAACACCAGGATACCTGTTCTGGCTTGCCAGAGGTTTTTGTTCTGCTGGATGAGCTGCTCTGCTCCCTACACAGGGAGGGACAATGCTTTTGTGATGGTGAGCTCCCAGCACTGCATTCCCAGGGCTTGGGGCCATGGTTTGGGATGCAGAGGAGAGCCCTCCTCCTGAAGTGGCTCACTTGCTGCACCACCATTCTTGCTGCACCACCTGCAGAGTCAGGAATGTGCTGTGGATGTCTGGCTGGACCTTTCCACCCCGACTCAGCTGCTTGCCATTGGGAGAGGAGATGGGGACTGTCTCTACCATATGCCCCCACCACTGGGGCTGAGGGAAGAACCCTGCCCTACCATGGCACCCGCATACAGGGTCCCAGCACAATATGCTGGCATGGTTGTTTCCCCTTGGCAGCCCTTGGGAGTCCTCAAGGTTTCTCCTCCCCTCCATCCCCTCTGGGAATCCCAAGAACCAACCTCTCTCCACATACCATGGTGAGTTTCAAGCTTTTCCTCACTTCAGCCCACTACTCATTTCTGTGATGCTGGCCTGTGCTCATCTTTCACACATTCATTTTGCACCCTTCCTGTTTCATGTGTTCCCTACAGCCAGCAAAGTCTCATCGGGGTGGATTTGGCTTCCTTGTCCCTCATCTTTCTGCCCACCAAACATCTGTTTCCCTGGGGACCCAGCTGTTTCTTACCACACAGTCAAAAGGATGCTCATACTCAGTCTGTACAGGGCACCCTGTGTTTTCCATCCCAGCAGGATCTCTGCTCCAAAGAGACAAGATTGATGCCTCCACCTGCATCCCTCCTCACTTCTGACACCTCCAGCCACAGCAATCCATTGGAGAGCCCTGCCACATCAAGCAGGATTAAGACTTTCTCCCTGGAACAGATTGATCATTAAAGCAGTCTTCTAGTAACGTTTGTGGTGTGAGAAGTAAAACCTTTCCTCTTACAACTACCAAGCAGTTTCTGGGATGCCTTCTGGATGGGAGATGGTGGAGCACTGCCCTTTAGAAACCCAGTCATCTGTCTGCCTTCACAAACCTGATCAAGTGTTCATCTGAGCAGCATTTTTCTTGCTCACCACCATCCTCTATTACCTTCTTGCACCCATTACAACTTCCCTCTGTCCATTATGTTCCTCTCCCAGGAAGGCTGTGTTGGAAGAGCAGATTAAACCTTTATGGGTAGATGTGATTCAGTCATAGATATTGTATGCATTGAATGATTTGATAGCAGTTAACACAGGCAGCACAATCCCTTATGTCTGTGCCAGTTCAGGCAATGACTAATGTGGACAGATAGAATAGAGAACGGAGAGGGAGCATAGTCACTATCAGCTACCTAGACCTAGTTGAGGATGCCCCTCCTTGCTGCAGGGGTGGGGTTGGACTAGATGACCTTTGGAGGTCCCTTCCAACCCAGACCATTCTATGATTCTATGTGAATAAGATGTGAGGGTTTGCTACCTGTCACCAAGTCCAGATCACCTCTTGGGAAGCACTGTCTGTGTGTGAAATGCAAGTCACCACCCCAGCCTTGGCCAGCAAGCCACATCTGCAGGGAAGCTCTCTCATCTACAGAGAAGTTCTCTCATCTGTAGAGAAGTTGCTTCCTTCTTTAAATACAGTGAGTTTTCCTGGCTCTGGTTTTTGTTTGTTTCCCTCCTTAGAGTCCAACGGCATGAGATTGAAGACATCCAAGTGCCGGGTTCTGCACATTGGCCACAGCAACCCCATGCAGAGCTACAGGCTGGGGTCAGAGTGGCTGGAGAGCAGCCAGGCAGAGAGGGACCTGGGGGTACTGGTCAATGGTAGGCTGAACAGGAGCCTGCAGTGTGCCCAGGCAGCCAAGAGGACCAATGGCATCCTGGTCTGGCTCAGGAACAGTGTGGCCAGCAGGAGCAGGGAGGTCATTCTGCCCCTGTACACTGCACTGGTTAGGCCACACCTTGAGTCCTGTGTCCAGTTCTGGGCCATTC